>NC_135572.1:228155130-228780130 GCF_965152235.1 Eretmochelys imbricata | reverse complement strand
ACTGAAAGTACAGGGACTGTGGTCAGTGCAGGAGGCCGTCAAGAGTTTTGGGACAATATCTGTGAACCACTGAGTCTCTTACTTACCGACAACACCACTGAGAGGTACTATGTGCACAAACAAGGGAGGAACGCTCCAGGTTGCGCTGCCTACAGGTGATCAGGCTGTGGCAGTTCTATATCAAGGACAACATTAATCCGATAGCGGTTCACTTGCCCGGGGGTAGAATAAGCTTGTGGACCATCTCAGCTGGCATTTTTCCCTGAGTCATTAATAGTCCCTGAAGATAGTGTCCTCCAGGTCATCTTCACAGCTTGGGGCATCCTGATGATTTACCTGTTTGCTTCAAGGGACAACAGGAAATGTCATCTCTCTTCCCCTCTCAAGGGGGCCCTCAGTCCCAGCACCCGTCCAACACTCTCCACCTCAGCTGGCAGTCAATCCTGATCATCCTCAGGTCATCCTCAAGCTCAAGGCAGATTGGGCTAAAATCATGCTTATTGCCCTGGTTTAGCCGAGACAGTGCTGGTTTTCTAACTTTCTTACACAGTCTGTTCATCCTCCCATATCTCTTCCTCCCTATCCCAACTTACTCACTCGAAACCAAGGCTGCATATTGCATTCTGCTCTCAGCTCCCTGTATCTTCTGACATGGCTGCTGCATGGCTGATTGAGGATGAAGAGCAATCTTCAGTGACTGTCCAAGCCCTCCTAAACAGGAGAAAACCCTCCATCAGGATGGCCTATTCAGTAAAACGGAAGCAATTTTCAGTGTGGTCATTACCCTGCAGAATCCAACCAACGCTGGCATCTACCCAGAACATTTTGGAGTACCCACTGCACCTTCAGTCACTGGGGTTTGAGTTTAATCCATTGAAAGTGCATTTGGCAGTGATATTGACATTTCATCCCCCCCATTCAGGAAAGATCAGTCTTCTCAAATGCCATGGTAGCAAGATTCTGAAAAGGGCTCCTTAATCTAATCCTCCAGTTCAAGAGCCAGTTCCTCTGTGGGACCTTAACACCATCCTAGTGACCTTAATGGGACCCCTGTTCAAGCCCCTGGAATCTTGTCCTTTCCACTTTTATGTCAGAAAACTGTGTTCCTGGTAGCAAGAACATCCTCAAAGGAAGTGGGTGAGTTATAGGCTTGGATGGCAGAGCCTCCTTATATACAGTTCTCCAAAGACAAAGTGACTGACCACATCCAAAATTTTTGTCTAAAGTAGTTTCTCAGTTTCATTTGAACCATGCAGTATATTTACCTATGTTCTTTCCTAAGCCACATTCATCTTCAGAGGAACAGAGTCCCCATACATTAGATATCAGGCAATGTCTATCTTTTTATCGAGACAGGACTAAACTGTTTCATGCTTTGCCTCATTTGTATTCTATCCAGATCGCATGAAGGGTCAAGCGGTCTCTTCGCAGACAGTCTCCAAATGGATAACATCCTGCATCAAAACTGCATATGAAATAGCTTTGGCTACTCCCTGCAGTGTATGTGACCTGCTTCTATGAGGGCTCAAACAACGTCCATAGTGTTCCTCAGAGCCGTTTCCATATTGGACGTTTGCGGGGCTGCTATGTGGTCATGGATACACAAGGTCACAAATGATTACATCATGAGCACTTCTTCCAGGGTGGATGCAAACGTTGGTAGATCGGTCCTTCAGTCCTTGTTTGACTCTGATCCCCCACCTCCTGGCTGGGGGGTCACTGCGTGTCAGTCATCCATGTGGAATAAACCACTGCATCTGCTTTAAGACGGGATTAATTACTGTAGCTGTGATTCTATGACATGCAATGCAGATGTATGTTAACATCCCCTCTGCATCGAAGTCTCATTTCCAGGCATTCAAGGCAAAGGAACTGGGGAGGGTTTGGGTCGGTGCCACCTCATGTGGGCAGGGGAGGGACTGCAGCCGTAAGGCCCATACGCTGTCCCTCTATGGGCAGTCTTGGGCAAATTTCTCTGGCGCTGGGGTAGTGGGTGCGCGAACACACTGAAGTGGAATACACGTCTGCATCGCATCTCGAAGAACCAGTTACAGTAAGTAACAATTTCTCTGATATTAGGAGACCCATATTTTGTGTCCTCGTCTGTGTGAGCAAAGGCAAGAGCTGCATGCGCCTTCAGGATTCAGTGTGTATCACTTGAACAGAGAATTGTGTAGGTTATGTCAGTAGCAGGGCATAGGGCCTTTATTACGAAGGGTATTGTTAGCAGTGAGGTGGAATATGAGAGAATTCTAAAGCTTTAAGGATTAAGTGAAAGTGTGGGTTGAGATAGTATCCTGTGAGTAAATGTAAGGGAGCTGTAAAAAGGCTGTGATGTGATTCTTAAATTGCACATGTATGGTATTGTTTCTGGGGAATTGGCTACCTGTATGTCTGTATGCACCAGGATCTGGAATCTCCTGGATGTTACACTGCCAAGGGCCAGTTTGAATAAGTGTTCTGTGCATATTGAGGCATTGCTTGTAGAGGGATGCTGGCATGGACAACCTTTTTTTGTCCCCTTATAGTGTTAGATGAAATCCTGTGGGTGAGAAGGAGTGGGTTATAAAAGGGGTGAAGAACGTGTACATTTCAACAGTTGTGGGGTTGGCAGAGTAAAGGTATGTGTGTTAATGGGGTGTGTTGGGGGCATTGCTGGAAGAGGTTAGAGCAATGTTGCATGGGCAACCTTAACTGTGCATTTCCTGGTTTTCAGAACTTTGTTTTGCTCATCTCAGTATTCTGCAAGGGATCAACATACCACCAAGCAACGTTAGCTCTCTGTTTAATGTAAGTTTTTTTGCCATTTAATAATCACCAAAGTTTGGGATGGAAAGGTAGGACAAAAGATCTGTTTTGCTTTGTCTCTGTCTTGGGCGAGCAAGGATTGTGTTGATTTAGATTTTGCTAAAACCTCTTCAGTTAGGCTTTGTTTTTACAGAACCAAAAGTGAGGATGGTTTAGATTAGAGTTAAAAAAATTTAATACATTTTTATTCCCATGAAATACCTGGCTCTGACATAACACTTTTCATCAGTAGCTCTCAAAGCACTTCATGATCTTAATGTATTTATCTTTGCAGGGCCCCTAGGACAGTGCTACTCAAAGTGGTGGTCCGTGGACCGGTGCCGGTCTGCGAGCCATCGGCTGCCAGTCTGCATGCACATTGGAAAAAAAGATTGCCGGTCCCCCACATCAGATAGCTTGAGAAGCACTGCTCTAGGAGATAGGGAAGTATCTGTTGTAGGAGCAGCAGTGATCCGTATGCTCTGTATGACTATGTTATGAATAACCTCTATGCTCAAAAGGTCTGTTACACTCCCCCCACACTTTTGTCTCCTCTCCCTCTGAATACCTGTGAAGTGGCTTTTCCCCTCCCCCTCCCTCATGGAATGCTTGTGGGATGAATGGGCTGGTTGAACAGCTGGAAGATCAAAAGAGCTCCCAGGTAGACAAGGTGTCTGGGACTCTAATTAGGCAGTGATCACACACCCAATGCATGTACACTGCCTGAGGTGGAGTGTGACCAACCAGATGCGGCTAAGTCATCTCTAGTCGCAGGCCGTGAGGATCAGGTCCTTAAAAGGAGACGTGGCCATGTGCTCAAGAGTTGCACTCATAAGCTTGTACCTCCTGTGAAGGCCCTTCGCCCGGACCACCTGGCCAGTGGTCTGCTGCGTTGCATTCCATTGTGCCTTGGGAAGACTTACCTTCATCACATCATCCATTGCTGCGCTGTGGAACACTTACCTCAAAGGATCCTGACATCTCCAGTGCCGCGCCTGTCCTGGGAGCGTGAGTATGCGAGTGTGAGTGTGACCCCCCCCACACCCTTTTCTTTTGAGCTTAGCTATCAGAATAATAAACGTGCTGCTTTCTGCCAAACTCTGGTGGGTCATTAGTCCTCCCTAAGCTTACTAGCTGGCCCAATTTCGGGTAACAGTATCGTTATCCCTGTTTTACACATGGGGTACTGATTCACAGAGCAGCTAAGTGACATAGGAAGTCTGAGATAAAGCAGGGAATTGAACTTGGGTCTCCCATCTCCTAGGCTAACCACTGGGCTATTCACCGATATAATTGCGGTTGCATTGTGGTTGTCTAAATGTTTAAGTACCTGATTTGTGGGTGTAAAGCAATAGCTTAGGGTCAAATCTTACAAACAGTTATGTACCTGAGTAACTTTACTCATAATAAATCCTACCGAACTAGTTTTGTCATACTCAGCCAAAGCCTCCATTGTTTTCATTGGAATTGCTCAAACAAGTAAAGTTACTTGCATGGATAAGTATTTGCAGAGCGGGGCCCTTGGACAGCTATGTGATCTAAATTGCACCACAAATACTTTTGGGTGAAAAGTTATGTCTACAATTTGCATGCACAAAAATGGAAGCCAGCTTTTGAAAAATTGGTATTAAAATTCCCCAGATATGTGCCATTGTCTTTTTGCTGTTTAATAAAGTAGAACATGAGAATTTCACATTTTAAACAAGATGGTTTTTTTCCACAGCATTTTTTTTTTTTTTGGTGAGGCTGAGAAATGGGAGATAAGAATGTGGGGGAAAACTGAGATGTCATTGCCCCAGAAGGAGCTAAGTGCCAATGTAAGGATGATATGTGTAATGTGAGGCATTATTTTCAATGAAGAAACTTTGGCACACATTTCTGAAAGACTCAAACTAACATTGTGACTTGGAAATACCACAGTCCATTGCACTTCAAGAAGGTGCTTAAATTGACACACTGGCTCCCTTCCAGGAATGCTACCGCATATTAGTATGAAGGAAAGACTTTCCTTTCTAAGAAGTCGTCGTAAGTTAGTAATTCAAGGCCAAGTCAAAACTGAATACTAAGTTAAACAATACAATGTTCCATTCCTTGGACCCAGTTCTTCATGTTTCTGGCAATTAGAGGAGCAGGTTCCTGCCCGGGCACTCTGAGTCCCGTCCTCAAGGTCCCATCTTCACTGGCCATGCTGGCGTGGCCCAGAGGAGGTTTTCATTTTCAAGTTATCTCAGACTGAGCTTCTTATGCCACTTTGATGCCCTGGGTCCCTTCCATTTGGGACAAACCATTGTCAAAGGTGACATTTGGTGAGCTGAAGGTATCTTTTCCTACATTTGCTGCTCCAGGGAAACTCTTAACCCCTTCCGTTAGTCTCTGCCATCACATGAGGTGATCTCAGGGAACCAGGGGTACTAAGTCCATAGACTCATACTTCAATAACTTATGCTGCTTTGTCCCCTGTTGGTCCGGGGCAAGGGAAATGCACCACTAAGACTGGCCATCCCCTGGCCCAGTCATCTCCCTGACCTAAGAACCCTTGCCTAGAGTCTAGTGGAGAAGGTAGAGCATGCTGCAGAAGAAACATTGCCCCGCATGGCAGCCTCCAACCAGGATCTGTGGGAAACAGCCCATCCCTCTCACCCTATCCCCCAAGTAGCAGGGAAGAAGAGCATGAGACCTTAAAACAAATAATTTAGGGTGTCTTGGGGCTATAAGTAGAGGTGAACTAAGAGAAGGAAAGTTTAGGTTAAATATTAGGGAAAGCTTCTTACAGTGAGTGAGATCTATTGACTCTGGAGTAGTCTTGGGAAATGGTGAAAACTCCATTACTTAGAACATTTTAAAACTAAACTGAGCATAGCAATAGTAAATGCTTTATGCTGTAAGGAGTGATCTTCAACAGGAATAGTGCTCTTAAGAGATCCACCACATGTTTAGAGAATCACAGAATCTGTGAAATTACTTGCAAATCATTGTTGATGAGGGTATTCCTTACTTGCATGAATAGTCACATGGACATCAACATGACTACTCACTTGATTAGGGTTTGCAGAACTGGGCACATAATATCTGGGTCTGTGCTCTCTGAGTAGGTGTATGGTACCTGATCTCTTAGCCTTTCCTTGTGCAGTTTTTCCTATCTAATGAGATGGTTGGAGGTGAGTTGCAACCTTCCCTATGCTTTCTAGATATCAACTTTATTCTGGCATTCTCCCTAGAGAGCATAGAGCACAGTGGGACTTGATAAATGTAGAGAATCCTTCCGAGGAGCACTTGATGTATCAAAGGATGGGCAAACCTCAACAGGTTCAGAGTAGGGTTTCAAACAAAACATTTTTCCTAATGGAAAATGGGGTTTGGTCAACATGGAAATTTTCTTCCAGAAAATATTGATTTTGGGCAGAATTTTCCCTTGGGAACATCTGAAAAAATATTTTTGTTTTGAGTCAAACTGAAACAAAATGTTACACTTCAGGTTGACAAGCTGAACTGAAGTGGGTTGGGTTGACCTTTATCTCATTGTTCACCTTGGCTACCACATGTCTCATGTGAATGGTAGTTCCATGTCCCTCACAACCCAATTCTCCCATGTGCACCTTTGCTTCCTGGTTGAACTACATCTCCATTGATGCACTGTGTCCTCTTTCTGTGACTGAGCTGCAGTGGTACATCATGGGCCTACGTCAGTATAAACATTTTATCCAAATTTGGACAAAAATAAATGTCAAAGGATTGGAAATTCAAGGGTTTATTTTTAGACTTGGTTTCCTAGAATTGGAAGGGACCTCAGGAGGTCATCTAGTCCAACCCCCTACTCAAAGCAGGACCAATCCCCAAATGGCCACCTCAAGGATTGAGCTCACAACCCTCGGTTTAGCAGGCCAATGCTCAAACCACTGAGCTATCCCTGGCATTCAGTTTGACAAAGCTCTTAGGAGCTTTACTGCTTGTCAAAACAAAACCAACCTTTTAGGGCCAAAGCACTTTATAAGGGACAAAAAACAATTGGGAGGAAATCTTAGATATTTAGAAATCCCAGTTGTATGAGACTGGACAGAAGAGCTGTACATTACTGTCTAGAACTCTCGTGTGTATCCTTGCCTGAGATCTGAGTTTCCCCTATTATCTTAGTGAACTCCTAGCATATTAGACTTCATTTAATTAAATACATCTAAAGTTACTACCTTCTGCTTCTCTACTATTGGAAAACTATAGAAAGACACTGGAACCTGGAAAACTAAATGCCATAGTTCACCTGCTGATACATAATTCTATAGCTCAGGTGAACATGTCTCTCATCTGGGTTCCAGAAAGGGAAATGCTTCCACAGAGTTATTACAGGAGGGGCCACAGTAATATTTCAGTATAAGCCATCAGTGTCTCAGAAATATTACCACAGTGACTCTTTCAACATTTAAAACATGTTTATGGAGTTTACACTGATCCACACATTAGCGTTTTAACAGACATACACGTCTCTGTCCCACTACAAGAATTACATTTCCTCAGCTGGGTAAATGGCATGGGCACTCTTTCTTTAATGTTTGGTACAAAACTTTTTGAGGAGATGGTAACTACAAGAAGAAAGAAAATGGAGGGGGCTTCTGTATGCAATAAGTCATCAGAACCAATAAAAACCTGGAAAAATCTGATGCAAAACATATTGGAAATGTAAACAATGATCATGTAATTGAACACATGGAAGACTTTAAACAGGTGTTAGAAGATCAACAATACTGTAACTTGGATTTTTGAGCTCCTAAAACATGTAATAAAAGTTAACCTCTAAAATTACTTAGACTGCTCAAACCTACCTGAACAAATATCTATAGCCAGCTAAATGGGGTCTTTTATTCCTTGGAGGAAGAAGCAGCTGGAGTCTGCTAGACAAATATATCGAATCATAGAAATGTAGGGATGGAATGGACCGTGAGAGGGCATCTAATCCATACCCCTTATATCGAGGCCAGGTCTTCACTACTGACTGATATTGGTATACCTACATTGTTAGGGGTGTGAAAAATCCACATAGTAATACTATGTTGATAGGAGATCTTCTTCCGTTGACACAGCTACTGCCTCGTGGGGAGATGAGTTAACTATGCCGCTAGGAGAAGCTTCTTCATTTAAACCCTGCAGTGACACAGCTGCATCCATGCAGTGTTTTAAGGGTAGACCTACCCCTAGACCATCCCTCATGGGTTTGTCTAACCAGTTCTTAAAAGCCTCCAATGACAAGGATTTCGCAACCTCCCCAGGTAACCTGTTCCAGCTCTTATCTATCCTTATCGTTAGAACATTTTTACTCATATTTACCCTAAATCTCCTGTGCTGCAATCTAAGATGACTATTTCTTGTCCTACTCTCAGAACTATTAATCACAGTCCTCTTTATAACAGCCCTGAACAGTCCTCAAATATGTTCTCCGGTCCCTCTGCAGGTTTCTCTTCTCTAGACTAGACATGCCTAGTGTTTTCAACCTTTCCTCATAGGTCATGTTTTCTAAACCTCTTATCATTTTTCTTACTTTCCTCTGGTCACATTCTAATTTTGGTCACCAGCACAAGTGTGGAGCTCAAAACTGGATACAATACTCCAGCTGAGGCCTCACCAGGGCCAAACACAGTGGAACAACTACCTCCCATGTCTTACATATCACATGCCTGTTAATACATCCCAGAGTGATATTTGCCTTTTTAGCAACTGTGTCACATTGTTGACTCATTCACTTTGTGATCCATTATAATCCCAGATACTTTTCAGCATTAGTACTAACTAGCCAGTTATTCTTCATTTGTGTAGTTGTATATTTGATGTTTACTTCCTAAGTGTAATACTTTGTCTTTATTGAATTTCAGTAAGTGTAGTATTTGTCTTTATTGAATTTCAATTTACTGATATCAGATAAATTCTCCAATTTATCAGATAATTTTGAATTCTAATTCTGTCCTCCAAAGTGCTTGCAAGCCCTTCCAGCTTGGTGTTATCTGAAAATTTTATAAGCATGCTCTCAACTCCATGACCCAAGTCATTACTGAAAATATGAAATAGTAACAGACCCATGACAAATCCTGGCGGGACTCCACTTGGTGCTCTTGGGACCCCCCCATGTTCAATTAGCAATTTTAGTCATGTCAAGTCAGGCCTACAGATACAGTTTTCCAACCACAGGTAGTTGGAACACCCATGTTATAAGTTGTGCACTCATCCTTTAGTTATTTCATTCACACCATATTTCCCTAATGCGCTTATGAAACTGTCATGTGGGACTGTGTCAAAGCCTTAATAAAGTCCTGATATATCGCTTCTACTGCTTTCTCCCATCCACTAGGCTGGATGTCCTGTCAAACTGTCTTCCATTATAAGAATTATAGGGCTTGTTTATGTTTTCAGTCAATTCAGTGTAATTCTGATGTAGCCTTGTTGACCTCAATGGAGTTGGTCTGGATTTGCACTGCTGTAGCTGGGATCAGAATCTGACATGTAGAATCCATTGTGTTGGGAAGGACTGCTAGCTGGTTACTTGTTCCAAGCCCTGGCATATCTCTAACCCATCTCTAGCAGAGGCATGTCTCATGGGATAATAGTATTAATAGAACAAAGTCAATAACTACAAAGCACCGCTACCAAGATACTCGGGTATTATATAGTACAATAAAAATAAACGTAAATATAGTTTAAATGACTTTGATACACTCTTAAAATATCAAACAAAGACAAATAAGGGGGATCCAAAATAAGGAGAGATGAAGACTAGCCTAGCTGCAGGATCCCAGAGTCCGGGCAACTCCCTAAGTAATAGGACTGGTGCCTTCTGTCAGCTGGCTGGTATTTTGCAGACATGTTTCGTTATCACAGGCAGAATCAATCAGAGAAACCTGTGTTCCGCACTGATCCATGCACCTTGGAATCCACACATCCCTTAGAATTGCACACCATATTGATAGTTCCTAAATGCTTCAGCTTGTCCATCACCCAGCTACAATCTGCTTCTCCTGCACCATGCGGCAAACACTTGCCATATGATTTAGCGTATGCTTTGTATGTCACATTCTTCTCCTGCATACCTACCCAGAACAGCCTCAACCAGCTCCCTTGTCTAAGACACGTTAACCCTGGTGAAGGTCTCTTCTTTTGATCTCTTTTCTTAATACTGCTTAGTTTGCTAATTGTCCCAGGGGATAATCAATCTTCTTCCCTAGGTGTTCAATTAGCCTGAATATCAGGAGCACATATTTCCCATCCCCCTACTACCTCCAATGTCATCTTTCAGGAAGCAATATATTGTACCCTCCATTTACATCCCTGGCTTCCAGCCCATTTTGAAACCTAAATCCCCGTTAGTGATACAGATACAAATGATTAAACAAATCTTAAAATGGGGAAGGAGGGGAAGAATGTAATGAAATGCTCTGTAAACACTGCAGAGCTGTAATGAATCTTTCTGCCAACCCTCCTACGCAATAGAGGAAGTGGTTTGTGGAACATGCCCTCTATGGAATGATCATATTCTGCCTTTTGATGCATGGGTGTAGTTCCCATTAGCTTGAATAGGTGTTGAATATGTGCCACTGAGGCATTTTTGGCTCACATTATTGTTGTACACTCTGAGGACATGTTGTGTGCTTTGATGTTCCATTAACCTTATCAGCTAGCCAGTAACAGCCAGAATTTGTTTAGTGTTGGAAAGATCCACTTAGAGAGAGAGAGAAAGAGATCAGTGCATAGAAAGCTTATATTCCTTATTAGCCTCTCCCTCCAAAGTGCTATTTAAAGGAATGGCTTTATATTCTACAAAAGAGCGTAAAATCATTTCCATGTCACCACTACTCTGCTTATATAAAAGGAGCAGAATATGTGTGGAAGACTTGGTTGCTGAGGATGCAGTTTATCATTCAACATGCCTTTCTTCCTATGTGTAAAATGAACCTTAGCAAAACCACCTGGTTATATCGCAACAATAGTTACCCTTTGGCACTGCATGTTGTCAGCTGATTGAAGAGAGAGGCAATGATTTTTTTTATACAAGAAGGCTCCTTCCCTGTCCAAGCTGCTACAAAGATGTACAGCCCTAATTCCTTCAGATGTAGACACTGAAGGCTACTCCAGGAGTAAAGTATAGGTAAGGTTAGAAAAACACTAGGATTCTGCAATTTCCTTCTATGCATAGCATGTACAAGGCAAGTCTACTATTGTCCTATGCAGTGCAATAAAATTAGCTGATGCTATGAGTGATGTCTTGCTCTGGTCACCCAGAAATGTGAGCTTCTGCTCTGCGAGGGCTTCGCTGCTGCTAAGTAATGTGCAAGCTCCCCAACACACCATCTTGTCTGCCTTGCCAGCAAACTCTTCAGGACTCTGTCAGTCCAAATCTTGCCTTGCAAGTAACAATCAGTGAACATCTGTTCCCCAGAGATGTCTTTCTGCAGTGTCCAGTCCCTTCTTCGGATACTCACAGAAGTTATCAAGTTTTCTGCCTCCAAAGAGTCAAAACACACACACGCCTGTTAGTTTAGCTGAAGACCCGCACTTCAGTTTAATACACAGCACTGAGATGGTTTACAATAAAACAAGAATATTTTTTTCTTAACAAAAAACAGTTTTAAGTGATTTCAAGTAAGAGTGAAAGAGATAGGAAAGGTTACCAACAAAACATGCTTTCTAGTACTAAAACATTTGTCTAAGCAGATTTCTCACATGGAGTCAGCTCTCAGAGACTTCAACCTCCTTGGCTGAAAGATCCACCATCCTCAGATTTCAAGACTTCTGGCCTCTTTTTTTGTCCTTCCAGTGGCGGATAGCAAAATGGCTTTTTGCCTCTGTTTCTATCTCCCTGTTACAAGAGGCAGCAAGGCTTCCTGCCAATGTAGCCTCCAGCCCCCGTCATGAATGTTTAGTGGCCATGTCCTCCACTTGCTTGCCTGATGGCTTTGTTTACCTTACATGTAAATGTATTTTTCATTGTGTTTGGCTTCACCTTCCTTAATTTAAAGTGGAGACACAGGCAAAACATTCCTTTGCCTAAGGTGGGCTGGGCTAAGGCATTTCCTGCCAAATACATTTTACTAATATATTTCCAGCACACATCTATAATTATTTATACATCTCATGGAAGATAGGTCCATCAGTAGCTGCTATTCAAGCTGGGCAGGGATGCAAAACCATGCTCTGAAATGTCCCTAGTCTCTGTTTGCCAGAAGCTGGGAATGGGCAACAGAGGATGGATTGCTTGATGATTATCTGTTCTGTTATTTCCTCAGGGGGACCTGGCACTGACCACTGTCAGAAGACAGGATACTGGGCTAGATGGACTATTGTTCTGACCCAGTGTGGCTGTTCTTATGTTCTTATCGCCCAGACATATATAACACAGTATTAATGACCAGCGTCACCAGTTTGCATATGGTACTTTACATGACAAGTTTTAGATACAGATTATGACAACAGTAAGTTTGGACAATGAGTGTGTAAATCCTGATGTGAGTTGTGGCCCTCTACTAATTAGCATTGTGTGCTCCCAGAGTCACTCTATCCAAGCTGCTAGTAATTTGAAGCAGGAACCTAAGTCATCCAAATATTTTGTGATTGTTCTTTTGGTGAGTGAACCTGATGAACAACTTTCAAATGAGTAAGTGCTTGTGTATCATGCTGCTTCAATCCTTTGGTCTGAAATAAGCAAAATAAAAGCCGCAGAATATTATCCAAGGCCAGGTTATTGTAGTTTACAGAGGTCAGCTATTTTTATCCCCCAGTTGGTGCTGGAGTGTCTTTGGTTGACAGATATAGAGAGACATATAATTAAACCAGCAATGAGTATCATCCTTCAGAAGACAAGTTGCCTTTCCATTGCAGAGTGCATAGTCTTTAAAAGTTCCAAAATTATCATACCACTGCACGCCACAAGCCTTGATGCACAGGTACACCATGAGTTAGGATCTTGCAGTTTAATTGAAATACTGCACCTTCATGGATTCTGCATCAGTTGTGATGAGCTGAAGCAGTTCATCACTAGTGCTGCAAAAACTGAAGTAGAATGATCTCAGGGAGGTGTATTGATTCCAGATGGAATTACACTACTTAATGCTGGTGGAAATATCATCCATGAAGGAGATGATAATATAGACATAAATGAGGAGACTACTGATAGAAAGAATACCTTCCATTCAGGGATTGTCTGCTGTACCGCTTCAGTCGATGTAAGTTATGTCACTAAGGGGTGTGAAAAAACCACCTCCCTGAGCGACGTAACTTACATCGACTTAAAGTGGTGTCTACATCACGCTATGTCAGCGGGAGCTTCTACCTCTCATTGAGGTGGAGTAATTATGGCGACAGGAGAGCGCTCTCCCGTCAATGTACTGCGTTTTCACCAGACATGCTACATTGGCACAGTGGCGCTGATTTAGCATGGTAGTGAAGACAGGCCCTCAGTGGCTAAAATGGCATTTCAAGAACAATCTGCAGATTAGTCCAGCATCACAAGAAATATCATTGATGTGTGAGAAAGAAAAGTCACTTACTCTCCCTGGGCAATCCAAGTCTCTTACGCAATGTGCAGGATTTGACAAACCTAGGATGTGTCCAGAACCGACTTGCCAGGAAAAAGTACTTGAGAAAGTAAACACTTGTCTACAAATAAAACTCTGTTTGAGATCTCTCCAGGTGTCTTTTAAGACTCCTACCTCATGATGGCCTACCGTACCAAATGATGTTGATATTGTTGACATTCAGATTATTTGATTTTGGACTGGTTTCAATCACAATCTTGCAACAAAGAAGAGTACCTACACAGCAGTTGCATATACACTTATTGTGTATGCCAGATCAGCTGATGTGGCCACAGTCTATGCTACAGTGCTGAAATGTCTGCAGCTCTAGAACAGCAGCATGCTGTTCAGATCATGGATCAGCAGCTGTGTGCTGTTACTTATCAAGTGAACTTGGTACCAGTGTGATTCACCTGCGTGGTTTTCACACCCTCTGCTGTTTGCATGTTTTGGGAAATTTTAGGAGATGCAGGTTTGCTAGACTTTCTTAGACTCAGACTTTACCGTCAGAAGGGACCATCATGATCACTTAGTTTGACCCCCTGCACATAGCAGGCCATGGCAATCAGTTAGACCATGAGCATGTGGATTAGACCCAGCAGCCAGATACCAAGGGAAAAAGAAAAGGAGTACTTGTGGCACATTAGAGACTAACAAATTTATTTGAGCATAAGCTTTCGTGAGCTACAGCTCACTTCACTGGATGCATGCAGTGGAAAATACAGTAGGGAGATTTTATATACACAGTGTGACAAAGCTCTGTCCTTGCCTCCGTGGGTCCCACATTTCCTGGAGGATTTCACTAGCCTCAGAGGCTCACTGTGAGCCTCCACATAACCCTTCTCTCTCTAGAGACAAGGGTCACAGTCTACTGAGCCATTTTCATCATAAGCCAGTGAGGGAGGTGAGGAGAAGTTATCCTTCCTTGCACGGTCTCTGTTGTCTCCCAGTCTCTGTGATTAATCAGGGGGCAAAGGCAGAAGGGAGCCCAGGCCCACCCTCTACTCCAGGCTCCAGCCCAGGGACCCTAATAGCATCAGCTATGGTAGCTGACCTTTTAGAAACATGACATGTACAATTCCCTGGGCTACTTCCCCCACAGCAGCCCTCACTTCCTCAAGCTCCACTTCACCCTTACCTCAGGGCCTCCTTCCTTGTGCCTGATATGGTGTGTACTCCTCAGTCTCTCCAACAGCACAACTTCCTCCCACAACTCCTGACATGCACACTCACCTGAGTGACTGGGAAGCTTTTAACTAGTTTCAGCCAGCCCCTGATTGGCTTCAGGTGTCCCAATCAAGCTAGCCTTCTCCCTGCCTTCTGGAAAGTTCTTAATTGACCCCAGGTGTCTTAATTGACCTGGAGCAGCTGCCATTTCACTTATCCTGGTACCAGGGATTTGTTTAGCCTGGAGCTAATATATCTATCTCCCACTACTTTTCTATAGCCATCTGGCCTTGCCCCATCACAACAGAGAACATGAAACAATGGCTGTTACCATACACACTGTAACGAGAGTGATCAGGTAAGGTGAGCTATTACCAGCAGGAGAGGATTATCACTACAAAAGGGTTTTTTCTCTCCTGTTGGTAATAGCTCACCTTACCTGATCACTCTCGTTACAGTGTGTATGGTAACACCCATTGTTTCATGTTCTCTGTGTATATAAAATCTTCCTACTGTATTTTTCCACTGCATGCATCCGATGAAGTCAGCTGTAGCCCACGAAAGTTTATGCTCAAATAAATTTGTTAGTCTCTAAGGTGCCACAAGTACTCCTTTTCTTTTTGCGGATACAGACTAACACGACTGCTACTCTGACACCTGGGAAAGAAGTCTCTGTAATAACTCAGAGCCCTCCCTATCCAGTGTCCCTTCTTGTTGATTCTGATATGTTTGCAGTTTGTACTGCAGATCAGATGCTTGCTAGTAAGCAATTCAACTGTGCTCTACATGGCTTGACTCTAGCATTTGAGCCCCAGAGTGCACTGAAACTTTATTCATTTGTTAAATGGGGTGAGCAGGGAGGAGGTACTCATGTAGTTCCAACATTTGTCTGGCACATGTTGGCTAACACTCAAAAGGTGTTTGAGTCTGAAGACATTTGAGTCTTTCCAGCATATCACTAAACAGCTTGATCATGCTGTAACTCAGCATATGCTACTGCAGCGAGGAATTTCAGACATGGGGTTATACCCTCTTCCTATATTCAAGTTCAGGGATCATTTTCTTGAGGTCATGCAGATACTACTTTTAAATATCCATGCAAAGTGAGAGGGTGATTGGAAACTCCACCTGCACACACAGCATACCTGCTTCCATACTATTTTACTGCAAACAGGCCCAGCTATGCCAAGTGCATACCAATCTACATTCTTGAAATATTAAATCTTCCTGAAGATGTATACAGTGCCTCTGCATCTGGGGGATCTGCTGTGTGTCAGACTTCTGGTTATTTCAATGGAATTTGGGGTGACGTGGTGTGATGTAGTGCACTTGCCCCACACTGATCCTGCAAGGGTTAACTCCATCCTATGGGCCCAGGAGGCCATTCCCCCTCGGCCCTGCTGGGCATGCTCGGGCTAGAAACCAGGTATAAAAGGGAGCAGCTCAGCTCAGTCAGGGCTGTCCATCAAGGAGGCAGGATGAACATTGCAGGGTTTAGCCTGGTAGCTGCTAAAGCCTCAGACTGCAGAAGCCAGAGGCACCCAAGCACCTGTGGATGCCCAAGGAGGATTGGAGCTGCCATGAGCTGGACAGACTGAGGAGCCCAGAGATCCTGGAGATGCCTGAACCACTGCATCAGGGACAGGGTAGGAAGTAGCCCAGGGGGACTAGTCATTGTTCCGGGTGACATCAGCGTGTTTTAGTCGGATCCCCACTGACTCAGTGGCGAGCACACTTGCAACTGCCAGGGCCCTGATCTGGGACCTGGTGAAGTAGGGAGGACTCGGGTCACCCTACCCCAGCTGCCATCCATCCCTAGGTGGCAGCCCACTTCCCTGACTCCTGCCACTAGGCCACACAGCCCTGCTGAGGAGGGCAGCCTTATTGACTCTGGCCATTGGGCCACACAGCTCTCGGGGGGGGGGGTGAGGGGGAAGCTATATTGACTTTGGCTCCTAGGTCACACTACCCAGAGACTAAGGGTGATTACACACTTGCCCCATGACAAATTGGAACAGAGAAAACTGTCATCAAAGACTCAAAGGGCAGAAGTGGGATTATAGGACTGACAAAAAAGCCAGTCCTTGACAGATGCACCTTCACAAGGCATGTCCTGAATGAACATGCAAAAGCTATGAGAGAAAGAAGTAGCCTAAGAAGAAGTGGCGATGCAAAAGTCCACAAACAAATCCTTGCCTTGGCACAGAAAAGTGATGGAGCATGTTACAGTGCTTACCAACCAAGTCATAAACAATATGGCAAAGCCATTTGACCTTGAATCACATCCAAAAGTGCTTATCGACATACTTACTGGACTGCATGTAATATCAACATACAAGAGTTTCTACTGAAAATAGCAGATGTTGGTGAAGAACAAATGGAGAGATTCGTGAGAGGTGCACTTGATTCTGATAGGACATATAGCTTCATCAGCACAGTCAAGAAATCTGGCATCAGAACATTTGCTGACATGGCCAAGAAGACCAAATTTCAGTCTGGCAAGGGAGGAACAATCACAGCAGCTATCAGCCCAGAAGTTTGTTTTCTGCAGAGACCTGTCCTTAGCAAGATGCAGAGATGTTTGGCGACTGTTCTTAGTCACCCGAAAGGACCTGTGTCCATGTAACTTTTCCATGCTAATGGAACAATGAGAAGAACAGACAAAACTGAATTAGGGCACCAGATGGAATCTTAAACTGAAAGAATGCATGAGCTAAGAGCATGCAACAAAGAAACCACAGTGTACCTCAAAGATATCATGACTGTCATACTAGTGATGGCTGGAAACAAATTCCACACATTCAATGAATTGGCTGCTGAGTATTTGAGGCAGATCCTAAAATGATTTGACAAAGTTAATTCTGTAATCTAAATCTTTGACAGATACGACAGATAATGCTGTGAAAACTGCAGAAAGACAGCACCAGACAGGATCTATGGTTGGATGCAAGAAATATCAGGTGATTTTTGCATGCCCTGTTCCTCCATGGGAAAAAGTTTCCAAACATGGTATCCAACAAGCAGTCATTTGTAAAATTCCCTGTGAATAAGTGGTTCAAAATGCATCTGGGTGTAGGCGCACACCCAGCACAAACATTCCCTCTGGCTGGAAACTTTTCCAGTGGTGAAGTTGCAAAGTCCATCACCAGTAGAGTTAGTGAAGAAGCCCAAGACTTCAACAGTACTCCACAGGAAGTGGACACAAGGACGCTTCTGTATGCAGTATGTGCCAGTCTGGCTTTTGGATCTCTTGTTGTCTAAGGAACCGCAGGTTCTTGCTGTTCACAACTTTCCAAAAATGGAACTCATAGATAACATGTGGATCGAAAAAGACACCAGCAAAACTTACAAATGTCACTCAGACCCGTGCGTGCGATTTGTGACGCACTCACTGCTGACTTCTGCAACATACTTCCTGCTGTACACGTGTTAGCAGGATATGACTCCGTGTCATCCCTATTTCATATAGGGGAAAAAAAATCTGTGTTTAATGTTGTCAAAACAAAGGGATTTTACCACTTCAGAAATCTTGCCAAATTGGGAGAGAGAGATGGACAAGTCACAATTTCTGCAGCAAGGACTTTAGTAGCAGTGCTGTATAACCAAAGCAAGAAAAAAAAAAAGACCAGCACAGACCTAACTTGCTTGAGCCTCAGTCTAGCCATCGGAAAGGACATGTCACTGGACGAACTCACACCATGTGAGCATAGTTTTGAAAAGCATGTCAAAAGAGCATCTTGACAAAGAAATATTTGGATGTCTTCACACATAGACAAACCAGATATTGGATCTCCATTGCAACCTGGATGGGAAAAATGTGAATGATAAACTACTTCCTGTATTCTGAAAGGACCCAATGGCATCTGAGCTTCCACAATTCCTTTTTTGTAGCTGTACCAGTAGGGGACCCTGCTCAATCAACTGTGTCTGCAGTCAGAACAATCTTCCTTGCACAGATCTGTGTGCATGCCAAGGCAAGGAAGACTGTAGTAACCCACGAACTCTCAACAGAGATTGTAATGATGAGCAAGATGAGGATGATAATGTTGGAAATGGCACCAGCACTATTACATTTCAATGAACCCTGTACAAATGTATGACTAGATTTTGTTTTACCCTTGAGATTGTTGTAGTGATACTTTGAGATCACAAAGAAATCCAATTTTATGTCTTGAAATAATGCATAGCCATTAAACTAACAGAAGTTAATGCAACTATTTCAAACTGGCCATTTTAACATGTTGATGGTGTCATTGTTTATCCCATTTATATGATAATGACACCTCTTGACAGCACCACATCATACCTCATCTTGAAGTATACATAATAAAGCTGTCAAATAATGCAGGGTTTGCATGTGTGTAGAGAAGGTACATTAAGTCTACCAAATTGGTGGTGTCTGCTGCTCACCTATGTGTACATTATTATATAAACCCTGTGGCGATAAACACCACAGGAAGTACCACCTTAGAAAGCCAGGCTGACAGCTTCCCTTGTGGCTCCGATTGGTCCAAGTGCCTTATTTAAGACCAGGAAGAGTTCCAGGAAGTGTCCGTGTAACAAGGTGGACTCCCCTGCCTCTTGTAGTAATGGTCCTACCTCTTGACTTGCTCTCGACTCCAGTTCTGACCATTGGGTCTGACTCCTGGTTTCTGATCCTTGACTCTGGGTTCTGACTCCTACTCTAACCGCTGGTGCTGTTCCTGGCTTTTGATTGCCACAGCTTCCACAACTAGGCCTGACCATCCAAGCCTTGGTCGTGACACTTTCTGCCAACCAGGTGAAGCATGTCATATTCCATCCTCACTTCCTCCTACTTTTGGAACACCCCTGTCCACCCTGAGCCAGTCCCAATGTGTCCCCTGCACAGGGGAGGCCAGGAGTGGCTGAGATGAAGGTGGCTATGCTTCCTTTACACCAGCCTATGAGTCACTTACACATTCTGGGCAGCTTTAAGCTCATTGTGTGCCATTTTGATGGCACATAGTGATCTTACCAGGACTGAGGATCTGGCCCTTTATTTTTAAAGGAGCCTTGACCTCACCTCCACTTTTTAAGGTGCAATTTTGGGCCTTCATTTTTGCTTCCACATAAAAGCAAGCATATTAAAAAAAATTAAAATTAATCAAGCATTTTAAAATGTCAGCCATGTTTTGGAAAATGGAGTGACTGCTTAGTTTTGTACTTCACTTTCCATATCTATTTGTTTCATTAAATAGGTTTTTAGAGGATTTTATCCAGGTGTTAAAATTTACAATATAATTGTTCCAGACATTTCTGTCTAACCAATTTGTTATAATGAGTTGCCATGGCAATGAGTGTTCCTCTGCTAAATGCCTTGGGTATATCTCATAAAATGGTGGACTTAATCTGGAGTATCACTGTTAACAGTAAATTTATCTATTGAGGAAGCAATTTCCTGTATCACAACTTTATCTTGCAATAAAAATATATTCACTGTCCATCTACATTGTGATGACTTAAGCTGTGCTAATAAAAATTTTATGATGACAGATACATGATCAGAAAGGGAAATTTATCCAATACCACATTTGATATATGGTTGACGGAAGCTTGGTAAAATAAAATTAAATCAATACAAGAATGTTTTACTTCTGGATGAATAAAAAGCACAGTCTCTAAAACTCTGGTTAATCAATTTCTGGGCATCAGTTAAGTCCAGCTCTGATGTACTTTTGCTTATGGAACTAGATGGCAGAGGCTAAAGCATGTATTCTGCCTATGGGACAAAGAGTGTAATTTATATAATTTCTGACAAATAGTGCCAATTTATGTACTCACATATGTATGCATCTATACATCTATCTGCATGCATATGTGTGTAGGTATGTAGACACATTTATTTTTGTATGTACAATACTTTATATAATGCTGATTGTTAGGGCTCTTTGAATTTGGAGAAATACCTTCTGGGAAAATATGTGCATAATTTTTCATCAGTTCACTTTTTCAGTGAAGCATGAGAATCCCCAAACCAGAGCTGGTCAAAAGCTCCCCAAATTTTGAATTTTTAACAATTTTCCATCAAATTTTACTGTAAACTTTGGATGTTGTAACAGCTTGTTTCACTGTTACTTTTTGTACAAGTTCAATGTCAATGAATGAATGTTAATTCATTATGTCAGGGACGTCATTGTTTGTTAATAGGGCTTGTTAGTTAGGGGGAAAAGAGATGTTTGAATGCTTTATTCCCTAGCAATTCACAATGCCATTTCATAAACTTTTGGAAGGGGCCTCAGCCCAGCAAAGCACTCAAGCATATGCTTAACTTTAAGCACCCAAATAATCCCATTGAAGTCAATGGAATCACTCACATGCTTAACATTAGAAGCGTACTTCAGTATTTGCTGAATAAGAGCCTTAAGGAATATTTTTGAGAGGAATTAAAGAAGTGTTATCTTTATCTTTGGTTACCTTTAGGTATGACTTCCTTCATGTTATGCAGTCTGCCTTTTAATGACAGATCAGGGGTAGTCAACACATTTTACTTTTAGATCTAAAGACTGTTTTTTGCTTGAAACATACACGACTTTCTAATCAGGTGGCTTCGGTGTTCTTAGAAGGAGGAAAAAAATTGAACACAGCTTACTGATGGCTGGCAGAATGACATTATCTTTTCATTGCATGATGAGTGGTTTCAGGGCAGGGAGCCAGCAGTAGCAATAAAATGATCAGGAAAATCTTTTGGTGAAAAAGTCTGTGCTCACAAAGCAGATGTTGGCGGAGGCACTGTAGTTCACCTGACTAACCTCTCTTTTGTTGTGATGAAGTATAACCTAACAACCATAGTAGTGGCCCTCTCCATGCTGATAATGCAGGCCTTTACTGTATGGCTCAGGATTACAGGTGTGGAAGGTGAAAGGCATTCCTCATGAAGTAAACCCAGAGGCATTTCCCTGTTCTTGGAAGAGTTTCCCTGTTCCACTCTTTTGCTAGTGTTTGTTACCCAGTGCTGGGCATTCATACCAATAATTAAAATACAGAATGTACTGGCCTAGCGGTAGAAAAATACAGGCGTTATGACAATGCCACTGGTTAGCTTAATTTAATTCTTTGCTTTCCTGAAAATAAATGTAAATACTCAATTAAATGGATTTTGTGAAAGTCAGAATCAAAGTCCACTCCCCTTCAATCTCCTGCATGTTATGATTGAGGTGGGTGAGATAATATCTTTTATTGGACCAACTTCAGTTAGTGAAAGAGACATGACTTTGAGCTACACAGAGCTCTTCTTCAGGTCCGGGAAAGGTACTCAGTGTCCCAGCTAAATACAAGGTTGAACAGATTGTTTAGCATAAGTAATTAACACACATTCTAAGGGATCATTCAGGATGAAGTGGACTGTTAACACCCTGCAGTCACAAGACAGAAAAGGTTAGTTGGTTACAGATGGTTGTAATAAGCCCTAAATCCAGTGTCTTTATTAAAACCATGGCTTTCAGTATCTAGCAAAGATAGAAATGTAAGCTCTCCGGCTTGTCTTTTGAAGGTGTTGTACATGTTTCCTTTGAGGATAAGGAGTGAGAGGTCAGATATGGAGTGACAGTTTTGTGAAAACTGTACTGCCATATTGAACATTTCCTTCAAATATTTTCATATGTTGCATGGCAAAATTTTCAAAAGGTTCTACTGAATCTGGGTGCCCTGTCTTTGACACCTTGAGACTGAATTTATCAGGTGCCTGAGCATCCTTTACTTGATCTGGTAAAAAGATTTTCTCCTTTTTTTTGGTTTTGGTTTGTTAAAAACAACCACCCCCATCCGTCCCCCCAGCACTGAATATTTTTCAGTTTCTGACAACCAAAAACAAAGGAAAATTGTTTTTGATTGTCAACTATAAATACATAAAGTTTAGTTTTCAAGATGGTTTTTAATGAAAATTCTAATTTTTTGATGTAAATGAAATATTTTTTTGGCTTCTTTCCAAATGTTTTATGGAAAATAAAATACATCTCCCAACCAGCTCCAGCCACGCCTCTTTTGGGAGTTAGTGGAAGATGTAGGTGTTGTGAAAATCAGCATCAAACATGTCTAAAGCTGGCCACACAAAACTGGAAGAAACTAAAGCTGGAAGCCACTTTTTGCTGCATATTTACAGACTCCGTGGTGGTAGCCCCTTTGCAATGGTATGAAATACTCTCACACATGCACTGGGAATAAGGAGGACTACAAACCACAAGCAAGTAGAGCTGGTTGAGAATTTTTTCATTAAACATTTTTTCCAGCAGAAAATGACAATTCACCATTTTCACTAATTCAAAGTGAGAGCAAAGAGGGAGCAAAACAGAAACAAATCAGAAACGTATTGACTTGCACCCACTTTGCACGGGTGTAAATGGCTTCATAAGGTGAAGGGCAATGGAAAATTAAGCCATCTGTTGTGGAGGAGGCACTGTTGAATAGCTTTTCAGAGGACCAACATTTGCTTGAACTGGCCCTGCCGTGTGGTCTGGCTCTGCTGCTTGCACAGAGAAATATTGTGTTTAAAGAAGCTGCACAATCCAAGTTTCCAAAAGCTCTAAGAAACAAGTACTAAACAGCTGCGTATAACTTCCCTCACAGAATCACTCTTTGTGAAGTTAGGCAGGCGGCAGAGAACAGTGGGCTGAAGGGAAGGGATGGTTTCTTGTTTGTTTTGTTTGCCTGTGGCTACAAATTCCTCCATTAATTCATTACTGTTTGTAAAATGGTTTGACTTCCTCAGATGAAAGGCATGATATATATACTGGGTATTAGATTATTATTTACTGTTATTATTTTGCAGGCCTGGGGCCTATTATAGGCCTCCTAAAGTTTGGTACTTCACTCTACATACTTTGAACAACAACACAAAATCAAATCTCTGCAAAATAACACTACTCTCCTCTACAATACGCAGATAATTTATATTAAAAAAAGTAGCAACAGGCACAGAAGAGACGTGGTTCCTCAGGCAAAAAGCAATAAACCCACCACAGGCAAATCCACACCATGTTTGTAGGAGGCAGCGATTTGTAAATTGGCATAGTTCCATTGATTTTACTAGGAGTGGTAAGCACTATACTTAGCAATTAGCATTTGAAGGATGAGGTTCTATGGGTTAGATTCACAGGAGTTTAGGGATGGTGAGGTACAGCTTTGCCACTCCCAACTTTTAGGCTCCTATAAAAAACCCCACCTGGATTTCACAAAGCCTGAGCTAAGTGTTCAGGCTGTCTGTATAATGCCTATGCAATCACCTCAGAATGGGATTCACAAAAGCCAGGACTCAAGACCACCCCCTGCCTACACTAGTCAATGGGAGATGCCCAGGTGAGGAGTGTGTCCTAAGCTCCACCCCTCTCAGGGAGTTCATGTCCAGGCTCCAGGGAAGCAGCTCCCTCTGCTTGGGATTCTCATTTTGGGATTAGGCACCTACAATAATTTTGGGGTGGAAGGAGAAGGACCTCCCTCATAATTTTTAGTCCAGTGGCTTGGGTACTCACATACTCCTGCCTTGAGTGCAGGGGACTGGACTAGATGACCTATTGAGGTCCCTTCCAATCCTATACTTCTATGATTCTAGGGGGTAGACGCCGTTTTTTAGTCTGCTCTCTACTTGAGGGTGAGGAGGGATTTGAACAGGGATTTGCCACCTCTCAGGTGAGTGCTATGACTACTCCGCTATGAGATATTCTGATTGGAGGTGGCATGTGTGCTGGGGTTCTTCAATCTCTGCTATTGAAGATGTTCCACTGGATTAAATAATTAGAGTAACTGGTCCAGAGAGAGTGAGAAAGCTTGAGAACAATGCTTTAGCCTGGTGGTAAGAGTTCTCATCCGGGATGTGGGAGATCCAGTCTCTACACTTCAATGTGTCTCAACTTAGTTAGTCAACAGGGGAGATTGAGGGACTCCCTCCACATACCAGAATAGGCCATAGCTTGCTGGATAGCCCACCCTCCTAAGACATGGCAGCTCCCACTTCAAATCCCTTCTCCCCCTCAGGTGGAAGGGGGACTTGGACTGGGTGTCTCCCACATGAGTCCCCTAACCACTGGACTAAAAGTTATGAGGGAGGTGATCCTCCCCACTCTTTTGTGCGAGGCCCAATCCAGGAACAAGCCTCTGAACGTACCTTACCAGATCGGGCCCCACAGGCGTGTTAGGTGGGGTACACCTATTTCCCCCTGGTTCATGCATTACACTGAGGGTTAGGTATCCAGATGCACTCAGGACAGGCCCCAAGGAAACTTTTACTGCAAAAACAGGTCCCAAGCAAGTTTTAGGTGCTTACAGGGTTTGACGGCAGCTGAGGGAAGTTTTGTGAATCCCAGTGGAGCCTGATTCCAGGATTTAGGCACCTAAAGTGGCATTTAGGCACCTGAGTCCCTTTATGACTGTAGCCCTAAGTTTGTGCAATAAAACATAAGCTGTCAGTAACAAGACATGTACAAAAAAGTTAAAAGTACATGTTTAAAAAGGATGGGCTAGATCCTCAGCTGATGTAACTCAGCATAGCTCTGTTGAAGCCAATGAGGCTATGCTGATTTATGCTAGCTGAGGTTATGGTAGAGTGAATATTAAAACTTTTTAAAATTACTTAAGTAGTCAAGCGTAAAATGAACAAAGCAAAAAGTGATTATGCATATCACTATTATTACATCAAGCTCCATGTGCATCAATGACTCCTCTGGCAAACAGAAGTGTTGTCACACAAGATATTTGTCTTTCTTTAGCAGTCATAGGAGGTTTTCCTACTGAGGCATAATGTGTTTGAGATTGATACATTGCCTGTCTTATTTGTCACAAAGTCACTGAATCATACTTTGCCACCATAGTCATATTCAATTACTTAGTCACTGGAACAATTGATTCATAACTAGAACGAGTTGGTTTGATCCACAGATTGCGTTCACTTTTATTTTAAATCAAAATTATGTCGTTTTTCTTATAATGGACAAAGTTCAGGAGACGCCTGAAGCAAAACCAAGACATATTTGAATTATGAATGAGCCGAAAAAATCCACAACCTACACTGTTTTTGCACAATTTACCAACAAGATACATTTCCATTGCCCAATTACTCAGAAACACCCCGGGCCAAAATTAAACTTTCCAGAAACCATCCTCTGGCCTGATATTGAGAAATTCTCTGTTCAAAAGAAGAAAAGAGAGAGAGAAATTGGATTGAGTTGCATGTGTCAAAAATAGGGTTTAGAATGGAATTTTGGTTGTAAATATGGAGCCATGACTGTGGGGCTATAATACACACAATAATCAGTCTGAATTACTGCACCACAGAAATGCCACCAAAGACACAGTACATTTAGAGTGACCAGACAGCAAGTGTGAAAAACCAGAACAGGGGGGTGGGAGGTAACAGGAGCCTATATAAGAAAAAGACCCAAAAAATCAGGATTGTCCCTATAAAATCAGGACATCTGGTCACCCTAAGTACATTGCCTGGGGCTGAGAGCATTGCTTATGTGGTGTTCTATGGAACCTCCCTCTAGCTGTAGTGCAGATATTCTGCAGCCTCATCGATAGGGAATATTGCAGCCTCCCCTGTCTGAAGGATCTCTAAGGAAATGCCTTCTGTGATCACTCTTAGGAACCTCTCTTCCTAGGCAAGTTTTCTAGATAAACTCTAACAGTTAGTTTTAGTCCCAGAAGGCAAATAATGGTGAGTGGAGCACATAATCTTGCCGTTAGTTTTGGCAGTAATAACTCTGCTTTTCTAAAAACACAGGTTTCCTTCGAACCTTCGCTTTGGTTTGTCAGTGCTGCTCCTCTGTTTCTCTGAATAATAGCTCAAGCCCAGCAGTTAGTTTCATAAACTTGGGGAAAACAGTCACCTGCCTCTAGCAAGTGACCAGTGGGTGGTACAAACATTTAGGGCCAAATTCAGAGGTGAGTCAAAGGCAGTATAAATTGATGTACTTCCTCCTTATTAACGTGTGTTAATACCAATGTAGTCATCCTTGGACTTCAACATGTGTAATCGATATCCCTTATCCATTCCGTTTTAATTGAGTCTACTGAGTCTATTGGTATCTGAATCTGAGAGGCTTTTTGTTTTGTGTCTGAACAGCACCTAGCACTGTGAGTTCCTGGTCCACAGTTGGGGCTCCTAGATGTTATGATAATACAAATAATTATTAATTTATTAATAAATAATAGTAATAAGGTGTAAAATATTCTAAGCAGTGGACATTTAGGTCACATGTTGAAGGGCCAGAAGAGAGAAGAGTAATAGGAAAAGCAACTGAAAGGAAGGTGTAAGAATCTGTACATCTTGGGTAGTCCATTATCTTTTGTCAAGATCCAAATTTCTTGGTCAAAGTATAGTCAAGGTGCAGACTCCAGAGAAAATAATTTAAAAAATAATAATGATACTAAATGAATAAAAAGATTTCAGGGTCCATTCAAAAGCATTTGGAGGTCCAGATTTGGCCTGTGGTTTGCCTATTGTCTAGCCCTGCTGAACATTAAAGCAGTCCTCCCATCCTACACATTCTACCAGTTTCCTCAATCTCCTTAGCATCTACAGTTGGGATTTAAGCACTCAGCATTGGCCTTATTCTGGTAAAATAAGGAGACTTGGGGTCAGGAGTGCCTAGGATAAGCTTAAGGAGAATTGGTTCCTGAATGCGCACACTTCTGCAAATAAACAAAAGAATGCTGTCTGTAGAGAGCTTGGATCCTGCACCCACTGAAGTCAGTGGAAGTTTTACCATTGACTTGTCAGTGCATGATTGTCACCTAGAAGCATAAACCCTCAATTGTAGAGAAATGTTGTGCTGCACATGTGCCATACACAACTCTAAGCCATTCAGAACTTTATTAATTTTCCAAGTTAGTGAAGGATGATCACCTCAGTGAGGACTAGTGACATGTTCAGGTTTCAAATTTCAGCCATTTTTGAGTTACTGAAGTGAAAAAAACTATGGAAATGCTATATATATTTTTGCCAGCAGGAAAATTTTATTTTTCACATACAAACAAAAATGGTTGAAGGAATTCAGCTCAGACTTCAGATGGAGGCTTGACAAGGAAAGTTTCATCCTAAAATATATTTTTCAGAAAGTTATGAGTCTGTGAAAACAGAGATTGTAAATGAAACAGTCTTCCAACCTCAGCTATTCAAACTTAATAATAAATATTTATTAAAAGGAGCAGGGTTTCAAGTCATTTATAGGGATCTTAATCTCAATATATGACTTTTTTATAACTATTTACACTAACAGTATGATGCTCACACATGAAGTCTGCAATCTGCTGAGGTCAGTTTAGATTCTTGGAAGCTGATGGCATCCAGCTGTATTCTGGAATTCAGGGAGATCATCCCCTTTCCCTCTCCTATATATTCTGAGCTGCATCAGCCCTTGCTCTGTCATTGCCCTTGATGCTTCCCTGTTTACAGACAAACAGCACTTGCTTTCTTTTGCACCCTTCTTAATACAGGTTTCAATGCTTCCAGAACACTTATAAGGAATGCCAAAGTGATAGCTTTGCCCAGATTAAAATAACAGACTTATCCAGGTCCTTCTTTAGATCTGATTAAATTGCTATCTCATGGATTCATCTGTCTGTCCGTATTTTTTTATATAAATTGTCTATTGTTTTATATATTGTCTATATTCTTAGACCAGTCCTGCAATCTTTATTCATGCAAATTGTCCTTATGCACATGATTAGATGAATAAGGATTGAGAGACTGAGTCCTATATTTGTACAGCATCAGGTATATCCTCTTTCTCTCAACATTTAACCATCTACAACTTTAATCTACCCGGTAGTCTTTGTGACCCTAGAACCTCTTAGTGCCAACAGGCAAGGGGGCACAGAGGGGCGTGCATACGGGTTACAGGGATCTCTTGAGTCTGGTATGTACATTCTAGTTCACCAAAGTGTGTCATGTGAGGTTTCAAATAAAAGCCAGTGTCACACTGATCATCAATGTCATTGTGGAACGCATGTATGAATGTTATGCAAGGAGTATTGTTCATACACTCAAAATTATGTTAACATCTGTGTCTAGGGACTGGTCACCAGCAAAGGTGAAAAGCAGGTTTTCGGTCATATAAGAAATGTTTATCGATCTGGCTGTTTACATATAAATTAAATATTGTCTGGTTCAGAATGGGGCTCTTCTCACCAGTCTAAACCGAAAGTTAATAAAGTATTGTAAAAACTTCAAAAAGAGAAAAGTAACAGGAAGAAGCAAACAGCAGTGGGCTGAACCCTGTCTTGAGGTGCACATCAAAGGTTTGCTCTTGTATATTTGGGGGACAAAGAAGACACCGTGTCATCCTTATCTTGGAAGTAAATGGAAAGTGAGTTTACTCCATGGAAGAGGGGTCTCAGCCAGGGTTGGTTTAAAACATTGGAAAGAACTTTGGGTGAGATAAGCTTCTTTAGACAAGAAGTCTAGGTTAGCTAGTTGAGCTGAGTCTCTAGAAAACGTTGTGGTTTTGTTTTATATGCAACCATTTGTTTCTAATACTCTTAGTAGCACTTGAATCTCTCTGCGTTGATAGTAAACCTCTTCTTATTTTTGCTCTAAATATATCTAAGTGGTGTGGTGCTAAGCAAAGTGGTGATCCTGAATTGAATCTTGCAAGCTAGCATGTACTATTCTTTTGGGAACACTGGGCCTGAGTATTCAGTGGATAAGAGGCTGGATACTACAGGGAATGCTCCGAGGACTTGTGGCTGGTGTGTGCCTATTGCTATCCTGTGCAAAGAGAGAGCGAAGCCTGTGGAGGCTGCGCAGCAGTGTGTGTTGCCAGAGGCGGGTGGTTTCCAGGGGCTGATCTATGGCAGGCACAGACAAGACTCCCTCGTGCTAATGCAGATGGTGGTGAGGTACCTCAACACCCTGGGTTCCTCAAAGGAATGCAACAGCCCTATTAAATCAGTGGGGCTCTTTGTATGAATAATGGTTTGCTCATGTGAGAAAGGGTTACAGGACTGTGTCTTAAAGTATACCTTTTCCTTTTTGTATCAAACAAAACAGTTAAATAAAAACAGCAAGTCTGACTCGCTCCTCTTATGTATGCTGATGTAAACCAGGAGTAACTCCACTGAAGAAAATGGGCCCGATTCTCCTCACACTTACTTTGGAGTAAGTGCAGAGTTAAATGGGGCGCCAAATTCGAGGAAAAAAATAAAATGAAAAAAATACAAATACAAATAAAATAATGAAGATGTCATTATTTCAATTCCCATGCACGTACGGAGAGAATACGAATTATAATTCATTTCTCTACATTTCTGAGATTAATATGTCAAATCTTTTATTTACTGCAAAATAAATAATATTTTAGCGACATTTTTTTCAATTTGCAACATAGGGTCAAGATGACCCACTCCGCAATTTTGATAAGCAATAACTCAGCCACAATGAAACACATCTGCTAGCGGCAAGAGCTTCAAGGCTAGTGACACCTAACTCGAATGTACATCAAGGTTGCATAGCCGGAAATTCATGTCGAACGCAGAGTTGGCATTGACTACAGATTTGTGTAGTGAGCTTCAGGCTTTTTCAAGATGACTTAAGAAACATTCCACTCCTGAAGAAGTACTGAAGTTTGTTTGTGAAAATAAACTCTCAGACCGTTTTCCAAACATTTTTATAGCTCTACACATTCTTTTAACTTTGCCAGTTTCCATTGCTCATGGGGAACGTAGCTTCTCAAAGTTAAAATTGATTAAAACATATCTGCGTTCAACAATGGTGCAATAGAGACTTGTTGGACTTGTCACAATGTCAATAGAGCATGAAATAGCTGGAAAACTGGATCTAAAAGAACAAGTGACTGAATTTTTAAAACTTAAAGCGAGAAAAGTCATGTTTTAAGAGCACAGAGTGTTTTTTATTCAGAATGTTTTGTAACCACAGGTTAAAGTTCATTGAAGAGTTTTCTTATTTCTTTCTATATTGGATGTGCTGGTAACAGCAGTTAAAGCAGGATAGCGTAATGGATGATTTTGGATTTGTAATAATAATTATAATTAACATTTTAATGCATTTTTATTTGAAATCAGACTAAAATATCATCTAGCTGTTGTGTACAAATCTATTCTGAAAATTTCACATCTCTATTTTATCTGATCTCAGAAACATTGGTTGGACAGACGGATGGACAGACAAACTGAATAATTAAGCCTCTGTTTAAAAAAAAAAAAACCCTGTTTAAAAAACATTAAAAGGAAAAAAGGGGCAAAATGTTTCCCAGTTGACCAAAAACCTCAGCCTAGATCTGCCCTTGGGGGGTGGAGGCGCCGATTGTATGCTTTGCCTAGGGCGCCAGTTGCTGGCAGCTAGTCTACCCCTGTCTACACCAGTGTAAAACCAATGGAGATACTTACACTTCTTGTACCCAAGTGTAAGAGGAGAATCGGGTCCACTGTATTTGAGAACAGGCAACAAAATTTACTTTAGAACAAAACGGTTTAATTCATCACATTGACTGTGCCACATAGTTTTTAAGACATCAGTTTATGTGATTAGAAAGTAATCTCACTGGCTACAGAAACAGTAACACAGAGCAAATAAACAGTGACTTGTATGAACAATTAAATAACAGTCATTTAACATACATTTTGTTACAAATTTTGCCTAAAAATCCAAGTTCAGCGTACTTAATAAACTCCACTGCAGATTAAAAAAAACCCAACAACTTGTAGCAATTAAACCAAACAGCTCCCTTTTAAATTTTAGAAGAATTCAGTAAATTGAATCTCTTCAGAAATGGAAATATTTTTTCATGCCATCAGCAATCATGCTGTTTCGATTAACGTTAAATTGCACCACACCTTAGTTTTCTCCTATGTAAAAACGTATATAACTTGTAACTTATTACTGGTTGTCTCAGTTCATACACTGAAGTCAATGGGAATTTTGCTTACATAAAGGACTGCAGAACAATGCCAAGTGTGTGTTGTATTGAATACACACACACACAACCTAACATAAGAATGGCCATACTGGGTCAGACCAAAGGTTCATCCAGCCCACTATCCTGTCTACCGACAGTGGTCAATGCCAGGTGCCCCAGAGGGAGTGAACCTAACAGGTAATGATCTAGTGATCTCTCTCCTGCCATCCATCTCCACCCTCTGACAAACAGAGGCTAGGGACACCATTCCTTACCCATCCTGGCTAAAAGCCATTAATGGACTTAACCTTCATGAATTTATCCAGTTCTCTTTTAAACCTTGTTATAGTCCTAGCCTTCACAACCTCCTCAGGCAAGGAGTTCCACAGGTTGACTGTGCACTGAGTGAAGAACTTCCTTTTATTTGTTTTAAACCTGCTACCCATTAATTTCATTTGGTGGGCCCTAGTTCTTATATTATGGGAACAAATAAATAACTTTTCCTTATTCACTTTCTCCACACCACTCATGATTTTATATACCTCTATCATATCCCCCCTTAGTCTCCTCTTTTCCAAGCTGAAAAGTCCTAGCCTCTTTAATGTCTCCTCATATGGGACGCATTCCAAACCCCTAATCATTTTAGTTGCCCTTTTCTGAACCTTTTCTAATGCCAGTTTATCTTTTTTGAAATGAGGAGCCCACATCTGTATGCAGTATTCAAGATGTGGGCATACCATGGATTTATATAAGGGCAATAAGATATTCTCTGTCTTATTCTCTATCCCATTTGTAATGATTCCTAACATCCCGTTTGCTTTTTTGACTGCTGCTGCACACTGTCTGGACGTCTTTAGAGAACTATCCACGATGACGCCAAGATCTTTCTCCTGATTAGTTGTAGCTAAATTAGCCCCCATCATATTGTATGTATAGTTGGGGTTATTTTTTCCAGTGTGCGTTACTTCACATTTATCCATATTAAATTTCATTTGCCTTTTTGTTGCCCAATCAATTAGTTCTGTGAGATCTTTTTGAAGTTCTTCACAGTCTGCTTTGGTCTTAACTATCTTGAGCAGTTTAGTGTCGTCTGCAAACTTTGCCACCTCACTGTTTATCCCTTTCTCCAGATCATGTATGAATAGGTTGAATAGGGTTGGTTCTAGGACTGACCCTTGGGGATTACCACTCTGTACCCCGCTCCATTCAGAAAATTTACCATTTATTCCTATCTTTTGTTCCCTGTCTTTTAACCAGTTCTCAGTCCATGACAACTTAATTTACGTAAGAGTCTTTGGTGAAGGACCTTGTCAAAGGCTTTCTAGAAATCTAAGTACACTATGTTCTGATTCTGTCTTCACTTGCACTGATGTAAAATAGCAGTGATTCCAATAAAGTCAGAATGTCTGATGTTTCCTGTTCAAGTTGGGGGGGTTACAAAGGTGTACAATTGGTGTAAGTAGGGGGAGAATCAGGCCCTAAGTCTGTAGATTTTTCATTGAGCCAATGATTCCCCCCTTCTTCCATTATTAATTGTTAATTATTGTTTATATTATGGCAATGCACATTATTGGCCTGACCCAAAGCCCATTGAAGTCTCCATCATATACATGACATCAGTTCAGACTCCCTTGGATATATACCCAGAGGCCAGAGAAGAGGAATGTAGCAAGGGCAGCAACTAGCTGAAGGCTCCAAGAATGTGTAAGCGAAAGCAGGCCAACACCTACTTTAATTTAAAGATACTTCCAGCCCTTTGGTGCGCACACAAACTTAAATACCCCTACACATCATTCAGTCAATGACTGGAGCTAAAGGAATTTACTTGAATGTAAAGGAGTCTTGTGAAGCTGGCTGAATAATATTCCTAAAAGCACAATTTCAACAATTTTAGATCTTGTTTTAGATGTGGGGGGAAATTTTCTGTTTTTCTTTAATGGAAAACGGCTTTTTGACAAAACTGAAATTTGTGCCGTTTTTCATTTACATTGGAAATGTTTCAATTTTGGTTAAAAACTGAAAAACAATCCCAGCTTCCCCCCCCCCCCCCGCCCAATTGCTGAAAACAGCAGCAACAACAAAATTAGTCTGGGATTTTCATCAAAACCACCCCCAAAGTTTTAGTCATTAGATGGAATTTTTACATTTTTTGTGGGGGGAAAAAAGAAACCATTTCTCAAACAACTTGTTTGCTGTGCAGTCAAGAGCTATTCATAGCCATTCCCATTTTCATCAACATTTTAGTACATAATTTTGATGAAATATTTTTCAGTAAATATTCACCAAATAATTCAGCTGAATAATTTTCAGATAACAGGTTGTTTTATCCATTGTTCAGACTATGTTCACATTAGGCCTGATTGTGCAACACTGGAAGCTGTTGGATGCTGAGCGCCATTGAAATATCTTGCCCTATATGACCAAAATTTGACTTTACCTTTATAAGAATATAATTGTAGATTAATCCACCAGCAGTTTCATTCAATCTAGCATTAGGATTTTCTCCATTATAAGGAAGTAGTTAAAGTCAAGTCTGAAATTATTTCAATTTTACTTGATCATATATTTTATCTGTGACTTTGTCTACACTGTAGCAGTGTGTAGGGTAAAAAAGGCAGGCTGCATCCACACACTCTGTGGTGTGTAGCTACATGTAGCAGTGAAAGGTTCTGGCAGGGGGTAGGCGGTGAGGAAAGGTTCTGGCTGCTCCTGGCTGCTGGACCCTTTCCCTGCTGCCTACCCCCTACCAGGCTTTTCCCTGCAGCTGGAGTCTTTCAATGAGGCAGGGAAAGGCTTCAGAAGCGGGGACAATACACTGCTAAAAATATCAGTGTGGATGGGGAGGCATTTCTTGGATGTGTAGAGAGCTATGTAGGGTATATACCTTCCAGTTGAGGCATGTAGGGCAATCTCAAAAAAGATATATTGGAATTGGAAAAGATACAGCGAAGGATAACAAAAATGATTAAGGGTGTAGAACAGCTTCCTTGTTTCTCTCCCCAGGTAAAAAATGCAGAGTGGAACAGACTCTATTCCATCTGATTTCCTTGGGATTTATATGTGTGTATTGGTGAAGGGTAAATTTCAGTAAGACAGACAGAGGTTAACTGGCAATTAAGAACTGAAAAACTAATTTGGAAAATAAAACCCATGAGTATATTACTCCATAGTGGGCAAAATGTGACCTCAGCGGGGGCCTGGATGGAAGCAGAAAGGCTGCCAGAATTGCTGGATCCTTCAGTAGGAGCTATATCAGTGGGTAGTGTTGCATGGTAGATGGATGGACTATTGGAGGACCATAAGTAGAGCAGGTCAAAAAATGTTTATCAAAAAGATATAAAATAAAAAATGGCCTTTCAAAAAAATGTCCTACAAATAAAAAGTTAAAAATGCCAAAATATGTTATTTTAAAAATAGTGACTTTTTAATTTTTTTTAAATGTGTATAAAAATCTTTAGCAAAACGGCTATTTTTGATTTATTGAAAATTCTGCACCAAAAAATTAAAAATTCTGCAAAATGCTGCAAATTTTATTTGTCAAATAAATGTGAAGGCTCCAGCATGGCATTGGGGAGCACAGGCTACTGGCTGCACAGAGGTGGGAGATCACTCTGCAGCTCCCCGCCCAAGGACACAGACTCAGCGTTGAGGCTTCACCCAACCCTGACACAGCACAAGGACAGGGCCTGCCCCAGAAACACCCCAGGGCACTGCCTGTCTGCGCCAGGTGCACCAGGTGTGAGCAGGCAGGCTCAGCTGGCAGGATCCAAGTGTGGAGGGGCTTAATGTGGGGGGATACAGGTGTGAAAGTAGAATGAATTATATTTAAATTATAATTCATTAAAGAAATGCTGCTTGAAAGGTTTGTTGAAATATAGTTGTCAGGAAGAGAAACATTAAGGAGTGTGAGACAATGGGTCCTCAAATTAATTAACTTAGAGCTCCTACTGAGCTAGGAGATTGGTAGATGTTAGTATGCAAATAAGATATGTATGTATATTTGTCAGTTTCTCTTCCTTTTGTCTCTTATGTTAAATTAGCTTTGGCTTATCTGTATAAATAAGTTAGCTTGAGCTTTTGCATGGGGCTCACATATCTGGGTGCATTGGCAAAGCGCTTTGCTAATAAACAGAGTGGTCCCCGATCACTGGACAGAGTAGCAGGAATTCCCTTGGCAGGCATAATATGATTTAACAAACATTTGGCAACAGACAGTGAGTCAGCCTTGTGACAAGGAAAGGCTTCAATCCAACCAGAGAATAAACATACCATAACCAATATACATTCATATTGTTGACACCTAGGCATTTGTACAAAATCAAGTTGCCAATGCAAGAACAGTGCTTGAGGCAGGCCCTGGAAGCCCTGGGCCACTTTTACAGGTTTACCAATATTATGGCTTTGGCAAATGGTACAGGCTGCACAGTGGTGGGCTGCAAAAGAGCTAAAAATGGGGGCCCACCATCCTGTCTTAATTACAGCAGAGACCACCCCCTCCTTTCTGACATGCGAAACACCGTGTAGCAGGGCGGCCAGAGACAGGTAGAGCGAAAAGGGGGCTACAAAGGCGCCAGTAGGCGAGCGCCAAAGAGAATTGGGATGTAGAGAGCAACCTTGGGCAAGCCAGGATTCCTTCTCGGTTTCTGGGACAGAGTCTTGCAGCAGGGTGAGGTCAGTGAGGGACGGCGGTGGTATAGAAACAGAAAGGGAACCTAGAAATGCATCTGGGGAAGGTTCTATGGCAGCAGCATGTTTAGCAGAGGCGTCAGCAGATGCGTTATCCTTAGCAACATCAGTATCCGCCATTGAGTGGCCAGGGCACTTAACAATAGCTAGGGCAGATGGAAGTAAAACTGCATACAGGAGGGCAGCGACGTAGGGCCCATTTTTAATAGGGGTACCGGCAGAGGTAAGGAAACCCCAAGTTTGCCAGAGGGTACCAAAGTCATGTACAACCCCAAAAGCGTAGCGGGAGTCAGTGTAAATGGTGGCGGAGCGTCCTGCCGCCAAAAAGCAGGCACGGGTGAGGGCAACTAATTCAGCGACTTGTGCTGAGGTTACAGAAGGTAAAGGCACAGCTTCCACGGTTTCAGAGAGTGAAACTACAGCGTATCCTGCAAGGAGACAACCTTGGTCGTCTCGAAAACAGGAACCATCAGTAAATAAAACAAGGTCAGAATTAGGGGGAGGGACATCAGAAAGGTCAGAGCGCGGGACAGTGACAGCGGAGACAGTTGCAAGGCAGTCGTGGGGATCACCGTCATTAGACAAAGGAAGGAGAGTGGCAGGGTTTAACTGAGAACAACGCTTTATTGTGATATATGAAGCTGATAGTAGTAAAAGTTCGTACCTGGTAAGGCGGGCAGAGGAGAGGTGGCCTGTGTTACGTTGTAGCAGGAGAGTTTCTACAGAGTGAGGGACCAGGAGGGTCAGAGGAGAGCGGAGAACAAGAGAATCAGATATTTCGACTAGGCGCTCTGCAGCAGCCACAGCACACAGGCACGGTGGTAAGCCTTGGGAAACAGGGTCTAAAGTGGCAGAGAAATAAGCCACTGGGCGGTTCTTTTCTCCATGCATCTGAGTGAGAACTCCAAGTGCACACCCAGATTGTTCGTGGCAGAAAAGGCTAAAAGGCTTAGAATAGTCAGGCAACCCTAAGGCAGAGGCAGAAGCCAAACCCTGTTTGAGGGAAACAAAGGCAGAATTGGCCTCAGGGGGCCATGGCATGGGGTCAGGCACAGAGAATCCAGTGAGTTCCTGGAGAGGTTTTGCAAAGAAGGCATATTGGGGAATCCATTGTCTGCAAAATCCAGCCATGCCTAAAAACTTCCGGACCTGGCGTGGGGAGCGGGGTTGGGGAAAGCTAAGGATAGCTTGGACGCGGGTGGGAGAAAGTGCATGGGAACCCTGGGAGAGGAGAAAGCCAAGGTATGTGACAGAAGCTTGACAGAGTTGTAGTTTAGAGCGACAAGCTTTGTGACCCTTATTTGCTAGGGCAGTAAGGAGCACTAAAGAGTCAGTTTCAGAGGCAGACAATGAAGGGGAACAGAGGAGTAGATCATCTACATATTGGACTAGTGTGGACCTGGACGGGAAAACAAGGTCAGCAAGGTCTTGGGCTAATGCTTGGGAAAAATATGACGGGCTTTCAGTTTACCCCTGGAGCAGTGTGGTCCATGTGTACTGTTGCCCCTTGTAAGAAAAGGCAAACAGGAACGGTGAGTCAGGGTGAACCGGGACAGAAAAGAAAGCAGAGCACAAATCAACAACAGTAAAATGAGTTGCATCTGGTGGGATAGAAGCCAGAATCTTTGAGAGAGGCAAGTTTTGATTCTGTCCACCTATGATTTGCCTCTTCCCACCACTGCATGAAACAATCAACCTCTCCTTTTGCCAATTTAGTTTTAGGTTGGCCGAGTTTGTCTTTTAAGACGTCTACTCGGTCTTTGTCCCAAGATCCTAACAGTGGCCACTGAATTTTGGGATTCTCCTGAGTTAGCCTAGACCATTTTTCCAGAAATTTACAGGAGTCCGGACCCTTCCTAAAATACATAAAATGAGCCGGCGTTCCTTTAGGGAACTGTCCCAACTTAGACGTCTGGTTACCCATACAGGAGGACTTTACACACCAATCACACAAGAAGGAAGATCAGGTTCATCAGAGTGATGCCCAGTGCAACACACAAAAGGAGCCCACAGGCTACTGCCTCAATCGCCCTTGCTTTCATACCAAGGGTTTTACCCAAGGCACGGTGCGGCTGTGATTGTGCAGATTTCACTCACTCAGACCATGGGGACAGGAACCCTTTGGTCAGCCGATCCCCGGATGGAGACGGTGCCCAGACTCAAACACATCACAGGGAGGACGGATAGACACAGAGACAAGACAGTCCTCAGTCCGGACAAAACACAGAAATAATTACCTGACCAGATTCCTGATGTCAGATCCTGGGATCCCTACCAAAACAGAGTGGGAACCAACAGGTTTGATGGCGTAGACTTCACTGTGGTCATGCACCCTTCCGTTCTGGCGGAGGACTGCTCGGGCCAAATGCCCAGGTGCCGGCTTGCCACGGCCGTCCTAAGAACGGTCAGAAGTCACACGGCCCCAGTGAAGATGGTTGCCATCTCGGTGGGACCTCCAAATTGTCAAAGTCAGATTCAAGGCTCACATATCTGGGTGCATTGGCAAAGCGCTTTGCTAATAAACAGAGTGGTCTGACAAATTCTGTGAGCCTTGAATCTGACTTTGACACAGGTGTGAGTTGAGAGGGTTCTGTATGGGGCAATCTGGATGCAGGCAGCTCAGTGGGGGATCCGGGCGTGTGGGGGATCGTGATGCACAAGGGCTTGTTGCGGGGATCTGGGTGCAATGGTAATGGGTCTCTGCAGGTAGGTCCAGGTGAAGGTGGTTGGGGCTCAGTGTGGGGGTGTTTAGCTGCAGGGGGGATAGAGCTTGGCAGGGGGGTCTGGGTGTGGGGAGCTCAGTGGGGTGAGGATCTGGGTGCAGGTGGCTTATCAGGATGATTCAGGTGGGGCTTGGCAGGGAGGGTTCTTGATGTGGGGGTGAGGCTTGGCAGGAGGGTCTAGGTATGAGCGGGGGTCTGGATGCATGGGGGGCTAGGCAAATGGGGGAGCAGCTCCCTGTACAGTGATCCCTCTCCCTGTACCTGAGTAGTGATGGGTACAGGAAGTGGTGGTGGTGGTGGGGGGAGCTTGCAGAGCTTCCTGAAGCCTGGGGAGAAACCTGGGGGTTGGTCTGACCAAGCCCCGGATGCCGTGCAGGGGAAGAGGAAGTCGTGTCCTGTCCTCAGCCCAGCTGGGACTAGCGGCTGAGCCCAGTGCAGGGTAGGAGTCACCAGCCAGGTTTTTCTCAGTCCTGCCCCACAGTGATTTACCTCTCTGCCAGCTGCCCTGGGCACCCGAAACATACTGCTGGGGACGATCTCATGACCTGTCTTGTGGCTTCCCTTTGCTTCCCCATAAGAAAGTCATTTTTCTTCAGGGAAGCAAAGAAATCTGCGGGGGACATGAATTCTGAATGTCCACAGTGGCACAGAATTACCCAGGGAGTAGTGTTTGTCTAAAGTATTGTGATGGAATGCACACCTGTATTCACACCATGCACACTATTGTAATCATCTTTATACAAAATATGCTTTGTGAGATATAATTTAAAAACTAATAGCTTGCTGGTCAATAATATCATGGTGAAATGTGTGTTGCAACATTGTATGTAAAGTTATGAATTCCCCTTAAAGGATGTTACTGGCAAAGATTTAAACCCACATACCCCAGTGGGGAAGAACTGGTCAAGCAGGTCTTAGGCAAAGGAATGTGTGTTTATATTAATTTACATATAAATTGTAAACAGGGTCCTCAGACACCAGAAACCAGGACCAGAAACCAGGACAATCTGCATTTCAGCAAACAGAGATGAGTAGAAACAGCATGGAACCTCTTTCACCATCAGACACCATGTCTCTTTCTTTACTGATTAAACAAACTTTGCTTTGCAGGAAAATACATCTCAAAGGCAGGAGAAGTGAGGGGCAAAAACGCCCCATTTTATCTCTCCTTATCCACTTCTTTCTTTTCACCTAAGAAGACAAAAACAGTCGTCAGACTCTGGGAGCAGATCCTGCCCTGGAAGTTTGGCCAACATTATTAGTGGAAACATGTGGCAAGGGACTTCACCTTGAACCAAGTCTAGTTTAAGTTTAGAAAGGCTTTTATCTTTATTTTTCTTGTAGCCATTTCTGCCTTTAATGCCTCATTACTTGTACTCACTTAAAATCTCTCTTTGTAAGTAATTAAACTTGTTTTATTCTTTAATTAAAACTAACCCAATGATGTGAATTGTTTGGGTATCTCTAGTTAAGGTAGCAGACTGTTTTATGTTGATCCCCTTAGAGGGGCAACCGACCTAATATATCTGGACTGTCCAGGAGAGGTCTGGATGGTACAAAACACACGTTTGGGGGTGGGGGGGGGAATCCAGGACTGGGAGTGTGTTGGGGTCACCCGGCAAGTAATAATCAAGGCTGCTGGAAGCCAGACTGGGGCTGATGTTTGCTGACAGGTTTCTGGGGTCCGAACTGCTTGACTAGAGCTGTGGCTATACACACTCTCACGGTGTGACTTGCATGCTATTTGTGAGGAGCCTAGGCTGGGAGCTATAGCAGCAAAGCATTGTGAGGCACTGCAGGTTGAGGGCAAGTGGTGACACAGGCCCTTTACTGGTCTGGATTACACCCCAGATTGTCATAGTAAATGTCAGGGGTCACCAAACTGTGGCTTGTGATCCACAGGTGGCTCTTTTACAGTTAAAGTGCAGCTCATGAAGCCCTCCCTCCCACCTACCCCCATTCTCTGCCTACTAGACTGATGGGGGGCAGGGGAGAGGGGCGCTCAGGGCTTCTGCCCTGCAGCAGGGTAATGGGGCCAGGGGCTTCTGCCAGAGACGACTGGTGCCTGCTGAGACTGGGAGGGCACAATTTAAAAGTTCGTGCCCCCCAACAGCTTGAGGCACAGCTCCCTTCTTACCCTTAGTGACCCCTTCCTGCAGCTCCCAGGTGTTTGCCACTGTCTCTCCCCATGGCCACAGCTCTCAGCTTGCCAGCTTTGCAGCTGCCATTCTGGGAGGGGACCTGGCAGCACCATGTGACCGAGTGGTCCTGGCAAATCCTGGCAAAAATCTGGGTGGCACATGACTCCACTTGCCCCCTCAAGCATTGACTCTGGATTCTGCCCAGCAGGGAAGGGGGATTTGGGGCATCGTCCCCACCAGGCATGCCTGCTGGGGCTTGGGGCTTCAGCAGGAATGGGACTGAAGGAGCCCTAAGCCCTGTCAGGTGTGCCCCAGCTCTTGAACTTCTGAAGATTGTTGTATGTGGCTCAGAGGGTCAGTAAGTTTGGCCACCCCTCATATATATTTTCCAGGAAGGCATCTAGTCTGGTTTTGAAGACATCAAGAAAGGGAGACTCCATCATTTCCCATGTTAGTTTGTTCCAACGGATAATCTCCCTCACTGTTAAAAAATGTATACCTTATTTCTAATTTAGTAACTTCTGGTTTCTGAAACATTAAAAGAGAGACTGAAGAATTTCCAGACAAAATCAGAAGTTCTTGGAATTTCTTGAGAGAACTTTTTGTGAAATGCCAGCCCAGTATTGCTGACTCACATGATCCAAGCTGATTTTTCAAAAGTGGTTTTGGTATCTCAGTTTTGGGAACTCAACTTGAAACACCTAGGACCAGATCCTGCCCACAATACTGCTCTGGTGGCACAAAGAGGCTGTAAACCTAACTGTGCATCTGAGGATTTTCCAAGCATTGGGGAATCACAGAGCTCATCTTAATATTTGGGAACTGAAGAAGGGCTCCTGATAAGCTCAAAAGCTTGTCTCTCTCTCTCCCTCTCTCTCTGTGACAGACGTTGGTCCAGTAAACGGTATTACCTCACCTACCTTGTCTTTCAAATTGTCACAGAAATTCTTATTGCATGTGTGGGAGAGGAAAGGAGGCATGGATAAAGGCATTACTTAGAGTTAGTCAAAATGTTTTAAATTTCAGCTCATTTTTTTTTAATTTAAAAGGGAGATGTTTTTATTACTTTTACATGAAAAACTTTAGTTTTAGAGCCAGCTATAGAACTGGTCAAAATATTTCAAATTGTGAATTTTTGAAATTTCAGAAAAAGGGGTGAATTTTAAAAAAAAGTATTGCAAAATTTCTCCCCTCTGCTTTTTTTGACCACCTCTGCTGTTACTCTAGCTCCTGTCCTCTCTTAAGACATGCTAATATGCTTTTAAATCCTCACGTTTGGTGTGTTGAACTTAATATTGAGTTGAATATGGTCAGACAAGTAATATTCCTTGTCAGTGTTACCTGTTAGTTGATGTACAATTTCTCTCCACCTGTGCTCTGAACACAGCTCCTTCTACATTCCATAATCAGCCTCCCTTCTCCTATGCTCTTCTGTGTAGTATAGTCCTCAGTCCCCCAGGTTGCATAGTGGAGACTCTAGGAGAACAGCACTAAGCTGTTCACATGACTGTTGAATGTGGTGGCTGAAGTTGGTGAAGTAAAATTAAAGGAGTGGGTGCTTCCTGAGGACGGGACCGTGAAAACACAGTGCCCAGCACAAATTCTGAGGCACTAAGCAGCTGGTTGTGAGAATAATGATTTTATTAGACTCCCTCGGTCATGGGTCTATGCCAACAGCTAGTGTTGCTGGCTGCTCACACTCCCAGATTAGTCTAGGTGCAGCTCTTGAGTAGCCATTACTCCTGGCTGGCAGCACAAGTGACTACAAATAATAAATGTGGCCTCTGTAGACATTCTTATTCACGTACCACAAGGCCACACCCTCTCTCCACCCCTATTACACCCAACATTCCCCACACCAACTTACCATAACTCACGCCAGTGCTGTCACTGAGATTTACTCACACTGCTACACACACTTCTCTGCACTGTGTTGAAGCCTCTTTGCACAGGTGGTGAGCACTAAGGCTTTGGCTCTCTGCACTTCCTTCAGCAGCCTGCAGGATCAAGCCTGTAATGAGATGCCTGGTTACAAGTGGTGCAAGATTCCATCTCTGGGCCAGTGAGTTTACCTTTTAGTGATATTACTATTTGTATAAACAACTTCGGGGCAAGGACTATCTTCATTTTGTTCCCTGTACTAAGCCAAGCACTTTGTCAGCATCTATTAAATAATAACAGTTAATAATAAGTGTTAATAGAAAAACCCTTTTTGCAGACTTCTCCTCTCCTCCGGTTAAGTTTAATGAATCCCCACTGAATGCAATTGTGGCTTGTATTAAAGTGGAAATTTACTACAGCAAAACAGTCAGAAGTCAGTTTTCAGACAGCACGGCTAATGACTCACAGCACATGGATGCTAAGGCATTTTATGAAAACGTTATTGAAATAAAAATTAATGCAACTAGCATCATTAAAAGAATCAGAACACATTAAATGCTTCAGCAACAGCCTCTTATTCAAATCTACAAACTAGATTCCGAATTTTTCCTGAACTTTCTGTCTGCCAACCTCATGGTTTCTTGTTTCCTTTTAACAGGCCCTATTCCTGAAAGAGGCAGTAGTATATTACAACAATAGTGTCTTAAAGCTAAAGAATTCTTCCCTGAGAAATGGAAGACACTTACTCAAATTTATGAGCAAATTTAAAAAGTAAATGTTGCGTGCCACTGTGGAACACTAAATATAATTAGACATCTGGAGGGGAAAAAAATAATGTAATAATATATGTCTTTAAGTGCTTAAGGATTTCAATATGTAACATTTTTCATAGTAAAATAATTAAATGGTAAAGGGCGTAGGAAATGGTTTCTACAATGCTTTTAAGCTTCTGTATGTTGTAAGCTTTGCTTTTGTGGAACTTATAAAATCTAAGGGTGCACATCTTGTAAATGAGCTATCATTATTTGTACTTTAATAGCACCTACAGGCCTCAACCAATATTAGGTACTGTACAAACACAACGTAAGAGACAGTTCTGGCCCCAGAGAGCTTATACTCTAAATAAACAATGAAGAAAAAGATATATAACTAGTGCCGGAAGGAAAAAAAAAAGTGATGGTTCAGTTTTACATCTGAAAATGCAGTTTTGTTGAAATCAAAATCCTTTATAGGAGCGTGTTGATTTTGATGAAATTTTTGACATGAGGAAGTGAAAATAAATCCATTATATGTTTTGTTTCAGTGATATCAAAATGTTTTGTTTTGACTTCGTCATTTTATTTCAACTATTCTCTTCTATGCCTTTTTGGATGTTCTCCAAATTAAATATTTTTACCTTCTGGAAACTAAAATTTTTGACATTATCAGAATGAAACATTTTGATGTTTCTGAATCAAATTTTGTCAGAATGTCTGTGCTTTAAATCTGGACATTCCAGTTAGGAACAAAACCAAATCTGAAAATGTTACCATGTCCTGCAGAGAGGAAATTCCACCTTCTGACTAGCTCTAAATATAACGTACAAGCAAAAGATTGGAAACTGAGACCCAAGAGATCAAGTAACTTGCTGAAGGTAACAGAAGATCCAGGAAGTCTGTGGGAGAGCCAACAGTTGAACACATGTCTCTTGAATCCCAGGCCTGTGGCTTAACCACAACACTATTCTCCCAAACACCTTGGTAGCCTTTAGCTTTCTTTCTTTGAAACGGGGAAATTGTAATATAAAAATGAGCGACTGTAAGTGGAAGTTATTCTGTTTAACACTGATAGGGAATTAAAACGTTCTGATAGTAATGTTAAGGGAGGCACATTGCTCATATGTAACATTTTGCACTCCTGCTTTAAATGTCTAACTATTAGATCAGGTTGGGAATATTCTTTTTTTTGGTCAGGAAAAAAATCACCAACATTTTATAATTGGGGGGGGAGGGGGGGTGTGGTGTCAATTTTCAGTTGCCAGACACTGAAAAATATTCAGGGTTTTTTTAATAAAAATATTTTTCACAACAATTTTCATATCACTGAAAAGCCATTTTCTAACAAAACAGAGGAGAACCAACCAAAAAGTGTCAATGGAAAATTTTTTGACCTGCACTAGTAACTGTAACTTTGTGGGGCTGCTCCAGGAGTTGGCAGTAGCCCCAGCTGTGTTCACTGTGTTACCTGTAGCTGAACTGAATGCATCTTAACTCCTCATTCCCTTCTCAGCACCAAGTGCTTGGGGCATGCTGCGAGCATGCCTATTCTCAGTTCCTAACGCAGAGGGCCAGTTCTTCCCCAGATGACAGCATACACATGGCAGGGGAGAATGTGGTACTCATAGCCCAAACCTGTCCCTAATCCCCCTCACTCCCTTTGCCACCCATCTCTATTTCCCCCCTCCAACTCCTTTCTTCCCACTCCTCTTAATCCCCACCCTTCTCCACTGGCCTGAGCCCTCCAACTCTCCCCCCACCCTTCCCTATCACCTCTCCAAATTTATCCCCCTGCCCCTAATCCTCCTCCTCCTCCCCTTGTCACAACCCCAAACATTCTCTTCCCCCACTCCTCTTCCCCCCCCCAATGCCCCTGCACTCTCCTTACTCCCATTACTGGTCCCCTACACCCCCAGCACTGCTTTGACCCCTACATTCCCTAGCTCTACACCAAAAGATGTATAAGATTCTAAAAATGAAGTGTCCATAATGTGTTAAGGGGACTGCATATCAGGAACCACTTGACTCAGTTCAGTTGTTTAGGAAACATTGTTACGTTATCCTGTTGTTCATCTTCCCTCCAGTAAAGTTAATCACGACTAATTGATTAATCAGTGCTGGTGCTCTACTATGGGGGAAAAGTAGCAATATGTCCAGCAATCATTCTCACATAGCTGTGTAGAGCTGTGTAATTTATTATCCTTCAGAAAACAGTGAGACTCTCTTCTATATTAGCTGTGCAAGTTAGCAGGGCGCATTTCCCAAAAGTAAAACAAAACAAACAAACAATCCTTTGCAGAGGCAGATAGTAGCAACTCACCTACAGATCATTCTCAGATTTCTGCCATGGAGAGAGATCATACTTTCTGTGCATGGGTCTAGCTCAGGTTCAATATCCACAGCATGTCCCCCTGAGCCATCCCATTAGCCACAAGTACTCCTTTTCTTCTTGTGACAAAGGAGTAGCTGGAAACACTCTTGCCTAGGCTTGCTGCACATGTGCATTTCAGTCTCTTTGGTGTGTGAGTGTTTAGGAGTATTCTAGAAAGACAAACTCTCCTGTTACTCATGTTTTCAATATTACCCACTGCCTCTGTGGAGAAGCATCATGCACAAGCTGAGGTAAATGTCAAGTGTTTGAGATCAGCTGAGGAATGATCACAGCCCTGGTGAGAGTCTTGGGTGTATATAAATTGTTTTAGAAAACTGTTGATTTTGTAAAATTTTGGGGTGGGGGAGGAAGGCTATATCTCATGAATATCTTGTTCAAATGACCCCAGATTGGATCAAAAACTTTACCTTGCACCTCCATGATGCGCAGCAAATTTCAACACAATCTGAGTAAGCATGCCAATTTTAGAGCACTTAGGAGAGTTGTTTTGAAACAGAAAGAACTTCTTGACCTTAACTGAGTGCTGAGCTGGCACTCCTCTGTAATACAGGATGTATAATGTGGCCAGCTTAACAGGTAACTTGAGGGATGAGGTGCTTTCAGGGGCCTTTGTGGGAGGGAATTGGCTGCTGGATTTCTTGGAGTGTGGAGAGAATGGAATCATTCGATAGAGGGATCACTGGTGTTTGTCATAAGAGTAAAGAGTGAAAGAAAGTGATGCAAAAGAGTATTTGGACCTGATTCTCCTCTCACTTACAACAGTGTAAATTAGGGTTACCATACTGAAGTCATTGAAGTGACATCAGTATAAAACTGGTGCAACTGAGAAGAGAATAAGGTCTTCGTGTGTCAGTATTCTAAACTAGAAACAGATAATAATACTTTATATTCGATCAACTTTCAAAGCAAAGCAATTTGGACGCTTAATAGGTATACAGGGATTACTTTGCCCATTGTAAACCCAAATTAATTGTCTGGTTAAACTCCGTTTATGGCTGCTTTGCATTTCCAGAGCAGTGTAAAACAGATGGAAGGTAATGCTGAATTTGGCCCACTCTACTTATTTGGCTTTAACAGGCCTAAATTGGAATAATGTATGGTTGGGTTCTGATCTCAGCTATGCCAGTTTTACACCAGTCTAACTCCATTGACTTAAATGATGTTACACTGGTGTAAAATTGGTATATGTGACTTCAGTAGAGTTACTCCGGACTTACACCCATATAGGTAAGATCAGAGTAACACATGGAATCATATGGCTTAAACCTTTAGGGTCTAATTCTCCTCTCCGTTACACCAGCGGAGTTACGATGGTGTGAAACTGAAATCAATGGGGCCAGCTGCACTGGGTGAAGGCATTCAGACAGGATAGAGAATCAGACCTGTAATTTGGTACTGACTGTGCTAAGATCATGTTTATTGTATTACTAAAGAAGATCTTTGGGACCAGTGATCTCTCACCTCTACAGAAATAACAACTTGTTGCAGGTGGAAAGTTTGCAAAGATGACTCTGTAGTTGGTGATCAGGATCCAGTTAAGTTAATTGTTCGAGTGGGTAAATTGGGGTGGGGGATATAAAACAGATTTTAAGAAAGAGGGACTGGAATCTTTAGGGGGCCTGAAATAAATGTAAAGAAAGGTTTTTTTTTTATATATATGTAATGGAGAAGTGATGAATATCAAGAAATACAAATTATTTTCCTTGTGGAGGAGAAATTGTGACACAGCTGTAAAAATATGAGGTCAGTCCTAAATTCATCCAGGTTATATTAAATCAAAGATGTCAGAATACAAATTAATGAGTGTCAAAGGGTCACCAAAAAAAGGAACACAATTTATATGTGACTAGATGGTGCTTGCTAAGGCACAGAAAGTGAATTTCTATGAGAACATAGACAGTAAAAGACCCAAATAAAAAGAATCAACTATGATTTAATCTGAATAAAGGATGTAAGGAAGGGGTTTATTTAGTTAGGGAAGAAGATTTGCTGCAAATAAACTGATTACAGGCAAAGGTGAAAAACAGTCGGCAATATGGTGAGGGTCAGGGCAAGAGAGTAAAAATAGAATTAATTTAGTTGTAAGCAATATTTTGTATGCTTAAACATTTAAAAGGTAGGGGAAATAAGGACTAAGGATAGGGTGGAATTAAAAGAATTTAAAAGGTATGGAAAGAAAATTGTTTCCATCCTTTCTCCTACTCCTTCGCTATGTGTTGTCTAATAAGGCCCTCATCCTGAAAACATATGCTACTGGGAATACTATTTACTACTATGTATAGACCCATTTGAGCCATCAGTGAAACTACTTATAGTCATAAACACTGTACTGGTGGTAAATTCAAGATTGAGCCCTTGGGCCATGATACTACAAAGATTTATTCTGGTGTTTGAAACTTTGCAGGTATGAATAGCCCCTTGATTTCATTGTGATTACCTGCATGTATAAAGTGAAGCGCATGTATAAATCTTGGCAGAATTCTGTTTTTAAACTGTAATCTGTTCCAGGTAGGGATCTGTTTGCAGCTAGGGACCCAATCTTGTTCCACTTCATTTATTGATTTCAGTGGGAACAGAAGCAGAATGTTTCTATAGGGTTCTTATTTCACTTTTGAGTTCTGAATATATATAAGGGTATAAAAGATTTTAATGTATAATAATGATACATTGTGCTTAAGAGAATATTCAAAGCCACCTACAAAGTAGCTGGTTAAGCATTTTTGATGATTTTGCAGCTGTGAATTTACCTCCTAAGGTGCATGACTGAGATCTCATCACTGCAAACATAAATAAGTAAGTAAACCTTTATTCTACTAATGCAAAGTAAAGGGGAAAATGTAGCTACATATTTATGATAATACCTACCTTCAGTGTAGGTTTTTTTCATCAGTAGATCTTAAAGCACTTTAAAAAGGAGAGCACTATTATTATTCCCATTTTACAGATGAGGAAACTGAGGCTTGGAGAGGGGATGTGTCTTGCCCAAAGTCATTCAGTGGGTCACTGTCACAGCCAGGTCTGAGTCTCAGTCTAATGCTCTAACCACTAGAAATCCCCAGTTTGTTTACATAGGGCCAGATGCTGCTTTGCCTTTCTGCAGGTGTGCAGTGAGTGGTGGGGGGGGGGCATAAGAAGCCCTCCTCCCTTCCTTGCACAGATCACATAAGTGTCCCGCAGAACGGCAACTCTTGCACTTTGGGGAGTGCAGGGACTGCTACATCCCTGTTCCGTTGGGTGCACATGCACCCAGAAAAGAGTGGGGAAGGGTGAGGAAAAGACAGGGTCACTGCTCTGCTCCCCTATGCACATGTCAGCAAAGCTCGGCAGCCATGTAGGAGGCAGCCTCTGTGCATGCAGGAGCTCAGGGCTAACTGCTTCGTCTGAGGCAATGAGTTGTCTCTGGCTATAAGCTGGGCACAGTTGAGCCCATAATAAATGCTACAGGCTTTGCATACAGACAACCCAAGTTTATAATTTCCTTCCCAGCTCCTCCTACCCTTCTACTCTGGCTGCTGCACTATGCAGGAATGTGGATTCCATGTAGGCCAGTTCTTATTCCTTTGAAGTCAAAGGGGTCAGGCTTATTGACTGCAATTTTATAAATAAAGGCATGATTCAAATCCATTGAAATCCATGGAAACACTCCCGGCACCAGGACCTAACTGAACTGGAAGCCATGAAACAGTTCCCAATTCAGCTTTGTGAATAATGTTGAACGTAAAACCATCTCAGCTGTTTCTTAATCGCTGTTGAGCATTTACATCTGGTCTGCAGTAGGAAAGAGAGAGACTTCCTTTTGAATTTCAGCCTCTGGAAGAACTTTAATGGCTAGACTTCAAAGAAAACCCACTGATTCTATCCTCTGTCCAGTTACCAAGGTTCAGTAGTGATTGTGAGGGTGGTTCGGTGGTTGATCCTGTATAAGGTAGGAAACTTTCCCATTTTTCTAATGTGGGGGTGGGTATTAACTTTAACCCTAATTTTTGCCATTAAAAAGCAATTGTTCTTTACCATTGTACTTCAGGGGCATCATTTGCTATGGGGCAAGGGGAGCAGTTGCCCCATTACCTTTGTTTGCTACCCATGACTTTTCATGGGTTTATGTGCTCCATTATGTCTTCCACTCCTCCCACCCCCAACTTGTCAGGATATAATATAATTGCATATAACATTGTATATGCCGGCACACTGAGATTTTTCCCAAATTTTTCTGAAATGAACTTCCAGTCAACATTCCAGAATCATTCTTCAGTTAATGTGATCAAGTCATGCACTTGTACATACCTGTCACACCCGGACATTCCCTAGCTATAGGGTTGAAAGCTTTAACTGATGATTATTTTAATAGTATGGAAAATGGAGAGAACTGCTGCTATCTTTCACAATTAGGGGTGAAGTCATATTTATGGTGTGGGGAGCTAAAATCTCCAGACAGCAGTTCCAGTTGGTAGGAGCTAGTGAAAGTAGCTCCGTTGAATATTCTAAAAATATTCTGAATGACTCCCCTCTGACAATATCTGGCATGGAGTAGGGCCAAGTGGAATAAAAAATAAAAATAATCTCCCTTCTAACCTACCTACACAGATATCCCACCCCCTGAGATTCCACAGATTTCTATTAATCCTAGCTCTTAGCAATGCCCTCAGCCATGTAGCCCCCATTCTTACTATTTCTAGTCAGTAATGTGCTGAATTAACTTGATGCATTTCCTCTCTGCCAGATTGTCACATGAACCCAAACTGTCCTCAATGGTGTTTGAGTTGTTAGAATTCAAAATTAATGCGATCAGCCATCACAGAAGTCCTTCTTCCAGTTGATTTGGAGATGACATCCACATGTAGATCTCCATTACTCAAATTGTTCATCTGACTTAATACTTGTGCACTGCCTAACAAATATACAGAGTTGGGTATTATAGGAAAACTTCACATGGAGCCAGACAAAACACTTCCAGTAGGATCAGAACACAGAAGCACGAAACATTGTCCCAACATTTAACATGTCTTTATGTGTTTAGAGACAGTTCGTTATCATTTGAAAATCCTATTTCCACCGTTGCGAAGACCGACTTGTGCAACATCAGGAACAATGCCAGATTTAATTGTTTTCTAAGAAGACCAGAGGTGGAAATTATGATTACTGGCATCTTTTTTTTTTTGTCATTTTATCATCCTGCCTAACATGTTTGTCGGTCTAGCTGAGGCAGTTTCATTCATAGGCTACCGATAATTCAAAATACTGGATGCTAACTGGTGACTAGTACTAAATTATTCTGCTCTTAGAGACACTGTCAGATGAAAAATCATATTGTCTTGCAAAGAATGGTCTTTAATTAAAGCACCTAAAAGATGAAAGCTCCATTCTATTATGTATAAGTTCTTATAATACCCTCATCATCATAGTATCTGAGCACCTTCCAATAGTAAATTAAGTAACATGAATAATATCTATCACTTGAGGTGTTTTCTGTGGGAAGATAATTATGTAAGCAGTGGAGTGTTTTGTTTTGGTAGGTTTTTGTTTGGGGACTTTTTTTTTAATGTACATGCTTCTATATATATGTTAGAGAAGGCAAATCACAGAAATATGCTTTGTACTGGGAATGAAAGATGGTCTGGTTTGTGATGGTCTATAGGAGTTTATTCCACAGTCTTGGACTGGCCCACAAGAATGCGCTGTTTTCAGCATAGACATAATTTACCCTTATGGTAAAAATTGCTTTGGGCCCAAGAAGCAGAGTTGTTGAGGGCAGTCTTCATCGTGGGTGCTTAGGTGATCTTTTAGGTATCCTGGACCCAAGTGATTAAGTTCCTTGCATTTTGTTCCGGCATTGCTACAGACTTTCTGTATGACAGTGGGCAAGTCCTTTAACTTTCTGTGTCTGTTTCTTCATCTGTAAAATGGAGATAATTATATTTACCTATGATCCTTTAGTATTGAGGCTTAATTCATTAACATGGGAAAAGTGCTTTGAGATCCTTTGACAAAAAAGTCTATGGACAATCGGTGTGATGTATATATTAAAATTGAAGGACATTAAAACTGAAGGACTTTTTAAAATCTACTTTAAATCATTTGTGCTGTTTGAAAGCCCTTTGTATTTCTCTTAGCTTGGACAATGGAAATAATGAGTCTTCATTCCCTTTCTTGTAGAACTAGTCAAAAATGTGAACAAATTTTCATGATATGTTTTGTGAAAGATCTATTTTTTAATGAAAATATTAGTTGGTGGGAATTTCCTGACCAGCTCGATCTTCCCTCTTCATTTTACTTTCTGCTTCAGATCTATGAGCACAATACGGTAATAATTGGGTGTACTTTGAGAGAAATACTTTTGGTGGTGGTTAGTTTTAATTTGTTGTCACTGAAATTTCCCCCCTTCGTTTCTTGGAAATTTTTCTCTTTGCTTTCTATTTTTACAAAACCTAAATTCTTGACCAAATTTTACCTGATAAAGCCCTTTTGAAATATCTGTATTGGTAATTATTGGAATCTTTTATTGATTTCAATCTTATACTCCAGTACATTCCAGAAAGTCTCTTGTTGCATCGTCTGTGATCAGCTGGAAGGACCACTATTACCCCATAACTCTGAAACTCATTTCATTTTAGAGATTTTACTTGATCCTAAATGTTTGTCTCTCTAGCATTAGTGTACACTATAGAAGAGAGTAAGCTTCATTATAACATATCTGAAGGTAAGCCCTATTTAGCATGCTAGACACGTACTGAACTCTAGTAATATTTCCTGTATCTCTAACTCCTAGTTGAACTAATATAGCCTGTAGTAAGGACACAGAGGACCAAATTCTACCATGACTTATCCTTTGTGCCACTTCTTTGACTTCAGTGTTTTCCAGGTTCTGTACAGCATATAAATCAGTGCCAATCTTGGCCCAAGTTCTCCATAAATCCTGGACTACACTAAGCTATCAAAGAATGGACTGCTGAATATACTACAGTCTCCTCTTAAAAATACCTAGCAGGCAAGTGAGAGCCAAACAAATGGCTCATCAAGCATTTGTTGTAGGGTCTTGTCTTCAGTCCAGCACTGGAACAATCAAATTGAAGGTTGTAGGAGTGAGGAAAACACCAGTAATTACGTGTGGTCCTACCCTTAACAGTGGTCATTGTGTGCATTCTTCATCCAAAGTGTCTGGTCAGTGATTGGGAGATTTGGAAGAGGGGATTTGCATATGTCAGTAATAGGGTCTCCAGTGACTACAGCTTGATGAAAAACAGTTGATTGTGGACATTTTGGTGGTGTCTAAATAAAATGAACACTTTGACAATGTTTGCAGCCCTTCTCCTTCTCTGAACATTCAGCTGAATGAAGTTTTGTTTGAACAGAAGTTAGTGGAAACCAAATTTTATAGCAGAGATTAGTTGAATCACAAAACAAAATCTCTGACATGACTAAATCAAATCTCATTGCTGGTGGGAGTGAAAGTAGTTTTTAAAGATTAGATCATGGAAACAATACCATTTGACTTATGTGACAGTACAAAGCTAGCGAACAGGAGCGGCTAACAGGGGAGTTTTGCGAGGGAGTTCTCCAGGGGGAGTGTGAGCGGGGGCTAGAACTCAACATTCTTTAAACTTAAAAGCCAAAGCCACCCCCTTGATACAAACACAACAACAACAAAGGAACCAGCTGCAGGAGTAAAAAGAGAATGCAGGCAGAAGTCCAGCAACAGAGTGGGGACTACCCAGTTTATTGCACCCAATGCAGCATGTATGATTACCTGCCCTATGGGCAGGTGGCGTATGTGTGCATTCGGTGTAAGAGCTCCTAGCCATCAGAAACCATGTACAGGCTTTGAAGACCAGAGAGGCTGAACTGGAGGAGCTGAGGGAGACAGAGAGGTACCTAGATGAGACTTTCCGGGACACAGTAGAATGGTCCCACTCCCGGTCTGACAGCCTCTGTGCTGTTGAGGAGGATGAAAGTCCCAGGGAAGGAGAGCATCTAATTAGAGCAGAGGGAAACAATCCCATAGTTGGGACCCTCCTTCCAGATGATGCTGTGGTATCCTCTCGCACTGAGGATACCTCTCCGGGGGAGGGAACTCCAGCTATTAGAAAGAGACAGGTATTAGTAATGGGTGATTCAATCATTAGAAACATAGATAGCAGGGTTTGCAATGACCAGGAGAACCGCATGGTGGCTTGCCTGCCTGGTGTGAAGGTTGAGGATCTCTCAAGACATCTAGATACACTTACGTGTAGTGCTGGGGAGGAGCGGATGGTCGTGGTACGTGTAGGTACCAATGACATAGGGAAGGATAGGAGAGAGGTCCTGGAGGACAAATTTAGGCTGCTAGGTAAGAGATTGATGTCCAGGACCTCCATGGTACCATTCTCTGAGATGGTCCCAGTGCCACGTGCAGGGCCAGTTAGACAAGCAGAACTGCAGAGTCTCAATGCGTGGATGAGACGATGGTGTAGGGAGGAGGGGTTTAGATTTATTAGGAACTGGGGAAACTTTTGGGAAAGGGGGAGCCTATACTGGAAGGATGGGCTGCACCTAAACCAAAATGGAACCAGATTGCTGGCACTTAACATTAAAAAGGTCGTAGAGCAGTTTTTAAACTAAGGGCTGGGGGAAAGCCGACAGGTGCGGAGGAGCACATGGTTCAGACATCCCTTAGGGGAGGATCTATTAAGAGAGAATCTCTATGTCCTAGTGAGGATGAAAGGATGGAAAATGATAAAATACAGGCAGGGTCTGATCAGAAACAGTCAAATAAAAAGAGTCCCATTCAATTACATTGTGTAATGGCAGACAGCTAAAAGAAGACAAGTTTTTAAAGTGCTTGTATACCAATGCTAGAATTCTAAATGATAAAATGGGTGAACTGGAGTGCCTCTTATTAAATGAGGATATTGATATAATAGACATCACAGAAACTTGGTGGAATGAGGATAATCAATGGGATACATAATACCAGGGTACAAAATATATCGGAAGGACAGAACAGGTTGCACTGGTGGGGGAGTGGCATTGTATGTGAAAGAAAGCGTAGAATCAAATGAAGTAAAAATCGTAAATGAATCAAACTGTACCATAGAATCTCCATGGATAGAAATTCCATGCTCTAATAATAAGAATATAGCGGTAGGGATATATTACCGACCACCTGACCAGGATGGTGATAGTGACTGTGAAATGCTCAGGGAGATTAGAGAGGCTATTAAAATAAAAAAAACTTAATAATAATAATAATGGGGGATTTTGATTATCCCCATAGTGACTGGGTAAATGTCACCTCAGGACGGGATGGAGAGAGAAAGTTTCTTGACATCTTAAATGACTGCTTCTTGGAGCAGCTGGTCCTGGAACCTACCAGAGGAGAGGCAATTCTTGATTTAGTCCTAAGTGGAGCACAGCATCTGGTCCAAGAGATGAATATAGCTGGACCACTTGGTAATAGTGACCATAATATAATTAAATTTAATATTCCTGTGGCAGGAAAAACACCACAGCGGCCTAACACTGTAGCATTTAATTTCAGAAATGGGAACTACACAAAAATGAGGTTAGTTAAACAGAAATTAAAGGGTGCAGTGCCAAAAGTGAAATCTTTTCAAGCTGCATGGAAACTTTTTAAAGACAACATAATAGAGGTTCAACTTAAATATATACCCCAAATTAAAAAAACATAGTAAGAGAAGCAAAAAAGAGCCACTGTGGCTAAACAACAAAATAAAAGAAGCAGTGAGAGGCAAAAAGGCATCCTTTAAAATGTGGAAGTTAAATCCTAGTGAGGAAAATAGAAAGGAGCATAAACACTGGCAAATGAAGTGAAAAAATACAATTAGAAAGGCCAAAAAAGAATTTGAGGAACAGATAAAGACTCAAAAAGTAAAAAAAAAACCTTTTAAGTACATCAGTAGCAGGAAGCCTGCTAAACAACCAGTGGGGCCACTGGACAATCGAGGTGCTAAAGGAGCACTCAAGGACGATAAGACCATTGCATCAGTCTTCATGGCTGAGGATGTGAGGGAGATTCCCAAACCTGAGCCATTCTTTTTAGGCAACAGATCTGAGGAACTGTCCCAGACTGAGGTGTCATTAGAGGAGGTTTTGGAACAAATTGATAAATTAAACAGCAATAAGTCACCAGGACCAGATGACATTCACACAAGAGTTCTGAAAGAACTCAATGTGAAATTGTAGAACTACTAACTGTAGTCTGTAACCTATCATTTAAATCAGCTTCTGTACCAGATGACTGGAGGATAGCTAATGTGACGCCAATTTTTAAAAAGGGATCCAGAGGTGATCCCGGCAATTACAGGCCTGTAAGCTTGACTTCAGGACCAGACAAACTGGTTGAAACTATAGTAAAGAACAAAATTGTCAGACACATAGATTAACATAATTTGTTGGGGAACAGTCAACATGGTTTTAGTAAAGGGAAATCATGCCTCACCAATCTTCTAGAATTCTTTGAGGGGGTCAACAAGCATGTGGACAAGAGGGATCCGGTGGATATAGTGTACTTAGATTTTCAGAAAGCCTTTGACAAGGTCCCTCACCAAAGGCTCTTACGCAAAGTAAGCTGCGATGGGATAAGAGGGAAGGTGCTCTCATGGATTGGTAACTGGTTAAAAGATAGGAAACAAAGGGTAGGTATAAATGGTCAGTTTTCAGAATGGAGAGAGGTAAATAGTGGTGTCCCACAAGGGTCTCTTCTGGGACCAGTCCTATTCAACATATTCATAAATGATCTGGAAAAAGGGGTAAACAGTGAGGTGGCAAAATTTGCAGAGAGTACAAAATTACTAAAGATAGTTAAGACCCAGGCAGACTGCGAAGAGCTACAAAAGGATTGCTCAAAACTGGGTGACTGGGCAACAAAATGGCAGATAAAATTTAATGTTGATAAATACAAAGTAATGCACATTGGAAAGCATAATCCCAACTATACATATAAAATTATGGGGTCTAAATTAGCTGTTACCACTCAAGAAAGATCTTGGAGCCATTTTGGATAGTTCTCTGAAAATACCCACTCTATGTGCAGCGTCAGTCAAAAAAGTGAACAGAATGCTGGGAATAATTAAGAAAGGGATAAATAATAGGACAGAAAATATCATGTTGCCTCTATATAAATCCATGGTATGCCCACATCTTGAATATGTGTGCAGATATGGTTGCCCCATCTCAAAAAAAGATATATTGGAATTGGAAAAGGTTCAGAAAAGGGCAACAAAAATGATTAGGGGTATGGAATGGCTTCTGTATAAGGAGAGATTAATAAGATTGGGAATTTTCAGCTTGGAAAAGAGATGACTAAGGGGGGATATGATAGAGGTCTATAAAATCATGACTGGTGTAGCGAAAGTAGATAAGGAAGTGTTGTTTGCTACTTCTCATAACACAAGAACTAGGGGTCACCAAATGAAATTAATAGGCAGCAGGTTTAAAACAAACAAAAGGAAGTTTTTCTCCACACAACGCACAGTCAACCTGTGGAACTCCTTGCCAGAGAATGTTGTAAAGGCCAAGACCATAACAGGGTTCAAAAAAGAACTAGATAAATTCATGGAGGATATGTCCATCAATGGCTATTAGCCAGGATGGGCAAAGAAGGTGTCCCTAGCCTCTGTTTGCCAGAAGCTTAGAATGAGCAATAGGGGATGGATCACTTGATGATTACCTGTTCTGTTCATTCCCTCTGGGGCACCTGACACTGGCCACTGTCGGAAGACAGGAAACTGGGCTAGATGGACCTTTGGTCTGACCCAGTAGGGCCAGACTTCTGTTATATTTCTTATGTACAAATATCAAATAGTCAAACAAATAGAGCAAACAGATCATAAGTAATTCATGGGCAGAAGTTTCTTGGCACACATATATCAAACAAATGGTGCATAGTGTACAAATGAGTACAAATCAGTCTCTTTGTGGACAACTGGACTGGTCAAATTTTTCTCTCAAAACGGTTTTTGAGGAAGACATACCAAACCCACCAAAACAACAACAACAATAAAAAACAATGCAGAAAGTGGGCTTGTTTTTGGCTTAATTGGCTTGTGAGTTGCTTGTTGGCTAGTTTTTGGCTTGTAGTTTGTTTGGCTAGTAGCTTGTTGCTTCTTTTTTTTTTTATCAGTTCCCAGCAAGGGGGGCAAGGGGCAAGCAGGGGCAATGGGGGGAGAGAGTCAAGGGTGCACAGCAGGCCCACCACAGTCCCAAACTGCATGCCAGTGGGATCTAGTCACATAGAGTGTTGGAGTTTTTAGATATTGGCTTGTTTTGAAATGGGATTAGCTTGATTTTTGGCTTATTGTGAAAGTCGGGGTGCTTATTTACTGCGTGAAAGTTGGCAACAGTGTTTTGAGGGTGTGATGCTGGCAGACCTCATGCCAAGGCCCCTGGGCCTCACTGAACACTGAGAAATGCATAACTAGAAACAAGTCGGGCTCGCTGGTGTGTTAATATTACCCCAGTAGATATTAGAATTATAAGAATGTATTCAGTGTTTAGATTTTTGAAATGCTTGTAGAATGCTGCATGTATTAATTTTATTTGTAATATCTGTATCCCATGTTATAAGGTGGTAATTAAGTTTTTCTGCTGTATGAAAGTGTTTGCTAAAACAGTAAAACCCCACACTCAGGAGAGAAGCATTGCCAAGTGTGAAATGCTAGTTTACCACAAGATGTGTCATCTTCTCCCCAGCTAAACATCAGTGGACAAAAGACTTTGCTGATTGCTTCCCACACGCCCATGAAAAGGCTAAGAGCATAAACCCTAATCTCATCACAGTTTGAATGCTGGGGGACAAGCATAAAAATCCCTGTCAAGGGGGAATTATCACTATGCTGCTTGGAATTTAGAGAGTGCAATATTTCAAAGCATAAGCAAGGGATCCCCAACCTTCTTGGCTTGGGTTAGCCCTAGAAGATACATAGAACTTGTATGTTATAGCAACCACTATTACCTTTCAGAACCTAAGATTATATCTCATTTGTGTCTGTATGTTTACCTGCTTTATCCTTGTAAATAACTCCTTTTCTTTTCTTTTCTTTTTCTTTTCTTTTCTTAGTCAATGACCCTTTAGTTAGTTTCCTATAGGATTGGCTACAAATATTGTCTTTGGTTTGAGATCTGAGGTACAATTGATCTAAGAGACTGGTCCTTTGGGACTTGGAGTAACCTGAATATTATGATTTTTGGTGTAAGGGGTGAAAGGCTGTTATAGTGCTTGATGAGTTCACACTTGTTAATTGGTTGGTGAAATCTAAGTATAGAACTCACAGTCAGTTTGGGATTCATGTCCTGTTTCTTGACAGTCTGCCCTGAGTTTGGCACTCATGGTTGTGTGCCACTACAGAGGAAAAACAGAAGAGTTCACGAAGTGTGTAGTTTCCTTGAAAAAGTATGATTTTTTCATCAGAAAACTGATAAATCCCAAACTGAAGCATTTTTGTCAGAAAATGAAAAATGTTTCAGTTTTCAGCTAAAACATTTTCAGTTCTCAACGGTTTCTGGCCAAAACTTTTTTAAATTGAAAAATTAATGCTTTTTGATGAAAAATGTTATGAAAACATTTTTTAAAAATTTAATTTTTTTTTCCTGTGGAAAACGTAATCATATTCTGACCAGCTCTAGTGGACAATTTGCAAAGAGAAGAACCGGCTGAAATCATTAACTGTTTTTTTTTTTTTTGCAAATTGTTCACCTAGCTAAAATCACCGATTTTAATGCATTATTTTAGCAGAAACCTCCCCCCCCCCGCCCATATGACAAGCACGAGCAATCTTCTGTAGTTAAAGGCCTTATGAGCCCTACATTCCATGTTTTTGTGTTGAAGTTCTTATAAAATGTTCCACTGCCAATGAGCAATAGGTCATCTTTACATAACAATAGCTTTCTTAATCTTCTTTTGAAATAAATAGGCAGTAGCGAGTCATCAAAGGCCAATGTTGCAGTATTTGTCTTTAGGAAACAAATCTATTTTTGAGTTACACGAGCACAGATGAAACAAAAACAATGGGATCATTTGTATTCCTCTGACTCAAAGTAGCTAAAACAAGATGGTTTCAATTTTATTTAAAAAAAAAAAATTCCCAGACTTAGATCTCATGTGACAAGTTTGTGGGGATTGAAGGGCTTTCCTACCCACCCCCTAAAGTTTCATGCCCTAAAACGGATGATGATTGTGGTAGTATTACGTGTGTTTGTGTTTCAGTGTAAGTAATAGTACAGAAATATGCATCTATAGCAACAGTATAGTGCTTTTGTACAACAACTACGGTTAAAAAAAATTAATTGTGATTAATCACATGATTAATCGCACTGTTAAACAATAATAGAATACCATTTATTTAAATATGTTTGGATGTTTTCTACATTTTCAAATATGTTGATTTCAATTACAACACAGAATACAAAGTGTACAGTGCTCACTTTGTATTTATTTTGATTACAAATATTTGCACTGTAAAAAAACAAAAGAAATAGTATTTTCAATTCACCTAATATAAGTACGGTAGTGCAATCTCTTTGAACTTACAAATGTTGAATTATGTACAAAAAAATAACTGCATTCAAAAATAAAACAATGTAAAACTTTAGAGCCTACAAGTCCACTCAGTCCTACTTCAGCCAAGCACTCAGACAAACAAGTTTGGTTACATTTGCAGGAGAAAATGCTGCCCACTTCTTGTTTACAATGTCACTTGAAAGAGAGAACAGGCATTCGCATGGCACTGTTGTAACCAGTGTTGCAAGATATTTATGTGCCATATGTGCTAAAGATTCATGCTTCAACCACCATTCCAGAGGATATGCATCCATGCTGATGACGGGTCTTCTTGATAATGATCCAAAGCAGAGCAGACAGATACATGTTCATTTTCATCATATGAGTCAGATGCCACCAGCAGAAGGTTGATTGTATTTTTTGGTGGTTCAGGTTCTGTAGTTTCCGCATCTGCGTGTCGCTCTTTTAAGGCTTCTGAAAGCATGCTCCACATCTTGTCCCTCTCAGATTTTGGATGGCACTTCAGATTCTTAAATGTTAAATCTCACATTGGTACCTTCTTTGCATTTTGTCAAATCTGCAGTGACAGTGTTCGTAAATCAAACATGTGCTGGGTCATCATTTGAGACGGCTATAACATGAAATATATGGCAGAATGCGGGTAAAACAGAGCAGGGGGACATACAATTCTCCCCAAAGGAATTTAGTCACAATTTAATTAATGCACTATTTTTTTAATGAACATTATCAGCATGGAAGCATGTCTTCTGGAATGGTGGCTGAAGCATGAAGGGGCATATGAATGTTTAGCCCATCTGGCACGTAAATAGCTTGCAACGCCAGCTACAAAAGTGCCATATGGATACCTGTTCTCACTTTCAGGTGACATTGTAAATAAGAAGCAGGCAGCAGTATCTCCCGTAAATGTAAACTAACTTGTTTGTCTTAGCGATTGGCTGAACAAGAAGTAGGACTGAGTGGACTTGTAGGCTCTTAAATTTTACATTGTTTTGCTTTTAGTGTAGTTATGTAACAAACAAAAAAAACCCTACATATGTAAGTTACACTTTCACGATAGATAGTTGTATCTTGTATGAGGTGAATACTTGTATGAGGTAAATTGAAGAATACTATTTCTTTTGTTTATCATTTTTACAGTGCAAATATTTGTAATAAAAATAATATAAAGTAAGCATTGTACAATTTGTATTCTGTGTTGTAATAGAAATCAATATATTTGAAAATGTAGAAAAACATCCAAAAATATTTAATAAATTGCAATTGGTATTCTATTATTTAACAGTGTAATTAATTGCGATAAATTTTTTTAATTACAGTTAATTTTTTTTTAGGTAATTGCATGAGTTAACTGTGATTAATCGACAGCCCTAACAACTGTTTTTAAAATTTCAGAGATTGCAGGGAGATAAAAGACATAGGCCCAGATATGCAAAGGTAATTAAACTTAAAACAGCGCCGAACTGCTGTTGGGTATCTGGACCTTGGAGTTCTCCTTTGGAAGGTAACAGAAGTCGCTTGGGTTGAGGAGACAGACATTTCAGAAAGTCCTGGGACCAAATCTTGGCACATTCTAAAGCCCTTTTGTACTGTTCTGACAGAGCAAAGGCACCTTAAAAGCTGCCCCCATCTCTACACTATACCACCCTGAGGCAATCTCAGCATAGAAGACATGGTGATGGCATATCGGGGCATGTCTATAGTATAGTTCTGTAACATAACAACTGTAAGGACATGTTTTCCCCTCCTTTCCCACTCCCCTTGGCCTCCGCTGTGCAGAAAGGAGCTCTGATGTAGCTGAACATCAAAGCCGTAAGGCAGAGAGAAGGGACATCAGCAAATTGCACAAAGCAGAATCCAGTACCAGTATGACTATGATAAAACAAATGGGAGGATTCGCGCAATGAGTGTGACCATCTACAGAAGTACTAGCGAAGAAACTAGGAACGGCCGAGAAGAAAAGATACTAAGTTAATGCAGTTTCGACACTGGAGCTGGTTTTAAGGACCAGGAGTAGGGTAAAAATCCCTGCATGAGATGTTACTTCACCTTCTGTTTTATCATTTCCATTGCCTCCCACTCTCTCAAACCTGTGAGTGTCCCACTGACTTGGTGAGACTCTTCTTCTTTTCTTTAGACTTGCACTTTATTGTGAGCATTCAAGTTGTATTCAGCTTCATCTCATCATAGATACGGGAATGAGTAATGGAACAAAGAATGACTGTATATTTCATACTATAAAAATCAGGGTGGTGAGTAATGTGACACAAAGTTCTTTTGCAAACCCATTATAAACACTATAATCAATTTTATGGGATTTTTTTTGCATCCACATGTAATATGGCTCTGTAAATTTGTACCTAATTAGATACTTTAAAATGGAATTATGTTAGCAGTGCATGTGATTGGAGTAGTGAGACAAGAGCATATCTTCTGAGAAAAAAGGAAGGGAATCATTATAAGTATAGGGAAACTATTGAACTGTGTTAACCATAAAAACACTGGCCAGTCTGCAGATGGACATCACATGGAAAATGGATGGTGTGAAGTAGTTGAGAGAGGGCTTATGCCCATGTGAAGAAAGCCCAGGTAGGGGCAGGGTTTTGTCTTCTGTCCAAGACACAGAAGTAAAGGAAGTGGCAACCCATCATCAGAGGAGACCCGCTCCGAACCCAGCCAACCTCCCCTCAGCCTAAGATTGCAGGAAAACTGGCCTCTCAACATGTGCTGTTACCAGAACAAAACAGCCCACCTGTCACCACTAGTGCTGCCGTAAGGAAGAGCAGCCAGGGAAGAACCCCATCTAGAGTTTCTGCTTTGAGGTACTAGGGAAGAAGAAGCATGACGAATTGACAGAAGCTGAGCCAACGGGCGGGAGTAGGAATTATGACAGAAATGACAGTGTCCTGCAGTATCTTACATAAACCTTACTGAATTATGTTGAACATTATTGAATTAAGTTTAAGTATTTTAGGAGTTCATTGTATTAAGAATGCAAATATGTATTGAGGGGCTGCATGTAATTCCATGGGGCAGGGTAACCACAGCCCTCCTGGAACTAAAAACAATGGGGGTTGGTTAGGCAAATTCACTCTGGTTGTAACACCCCCAGAGAGCTACCACCATTTGGGGAGAGGCTCAAATATACTGGTTCAAACTGGATTCTCCAGGGACCAACAGACAAAGAACAGACTTTTAGTTAAAAAGCCTGAATTAAAACTGATTCAAGGCCTTCTTTCCAATCCAGGAAATGACCAGGACTTCTGTTCCAAGAGTGGGGCCCAATCCTTTGGGAAGAGTTGGAAGGACTGGGATCCTGAGACCTTGTAAGACTGGAATGCTTTTCTGAGCTGAAGTGGTGATGAATTTGTGACCACAGGGGGAAATCCTGCATGGAGTTTGAAGGGCTATCACCAGCTAGCATCTTGCTGAAGTTGGGATGATGCCTGGTAAGCTTATTAGCATAGGTGTAGGTTCTTTTCTTTTTGTAAATATGTTTTCTCTGTAATGCCTATGCCTAAAGACTAAATGTGCTTGCTTACACAGAACCTGTGTGGTAACTTATCTGTGGTAATTACACTGTGTACCATCTCTAAGCAGAGAAGTGAAGCAGGCCAGCTTAGGCAGACTGTCTTTTGGTGGGAAACTTAGAGCGTAGACAGGGAACTGTTCAGCCTGGAAATACTTTGGTCAGAATAGAGAGAGATGAGGATCTCCACTGAAGAGAGGCAACAACTGAGGAGCCTGGAACCTAGAATGGGGGAGGCAGGAAGGGTGGCACTAGCAGCTAGCTGAGATCAGGTCACAACCTCAATGCAGTGTTAAGTGTCCCAATTCACTTGTATGTTAAATGTTAATGTTATTGCCTACATTTGTCTGTAACCCGCTGAATGCTATTTACATTGCATGTGTATCCTGTTTGATGTGTTCTAGTGTAACTAAATTAGTCTGTTGTTGCAATGTGCTTATTAATCTTTGTATCCTGTGCTTAATTAACCTTAAATCAAATAATGTATTAGCATTTTTAAATGAAGATTTACTTAATGCATGAAAACTAGTGGAATGCTAATGTTATTGTCTGCATCTATCTGAAACGTGTTGATTTATATTGTAAAATACCTATAGACCATCTTAGTGGCCTGAATGAGTCTTACTAAATGCATTACCTTTGAATGGCGTATTGAACATTAAACAACAATTAGGATCACAGACTGGCTGCATTTGCTCTTCATCAAAGCCCAGGTGGTGAAGATGCCTGTCAGTTTGATAGCCTGTTTCAACCGTAACAGGAAAGGCTTGGGAGCGATCCTTACCTCTGATCTATCTGAACACCGACAGAGAGGTTCCAGATGCCAGTGAGAGGTCCCCAAAAAGCCAATTTTGGGAAGGCTTGAGAGAATTAATGAAATGACTCTATGAAACTGACAGATCGCTACATCTCTGCTTTTATTTTGAAAATACAAACTCTAATTCACCTGAAAAGTATTTTATCTGCTTTAACCTTGCTATAACTCGTATTACTTTTTCCTAATTAATAAACCTTTAGTTTTGGTTTACTAAAGGATTGGCTAAAGCATTGTCACTTGATGATTACCTGTTCTGTTCATTCCCTCTGGGGCACCTGGAACTGGCCACTGTTGGAAGACAGGATACTGGGCTAGATGGACCTTTGGTGTGACTTGGTATGGCTGTTCTTATGTCTTTGGTGAGATATGGAATATATTTTGATCTGGGGTAAGTGACTGGCCATCTGGGGCTGGAAGTAACCTAAATGTGTGGTGAATTTTCATTTTAATAAGTTTTCATCATAAAATCCAGTGTGTCTGGGTGGTAAAATAGGGGCTGGAGATTCTAATGGGCACTGTTGGTGGCTCTATGGTAAAACTAATATAGTGAGCCAGGAGTACAATTTGCTACTGGCTTCGTGAAATCTAGGGGGGAGGGATAGCTCAGTGGTTTGAGCATTGGCCTGCTAAACCCAGGGTTGTGAGTTCAATCCTTGAGGGGGTCATTTAGGGATCAGAGGCAAAAATTGGGGATTGGTCCTGCTTTGAGCAGGTGGTTGGACTAGATGACTTCCTGAGGTCCCTTTCAACCCTGATATTCTATGATTCTAATGATAGAATATAGCCCCAGTCTGACCTGAGTTTGGCACTATTAGCTGTGAGCCAGGTACTGTGACACCACCCGCGAGAGGCAACGGTTGAGGAGCCAGGAACCTAGAATGGGGGTGAAGAATACAGCTGGGAGCCTAGAGGAAAAATACAGGTGCAGTTGCCCTGGACTGTGACAGGAGGATTGATGGATGTTGGGAGCAGGGAGAATGTGAAGCTGATGGAATTTTTGGGGACAGTGTATGGATGGAATTAATGGCTTTTTGTGGTGGAAGGAGGGAAGAATGTTTGATTAATGGATTTTTTAAATTTTATATTGTGGTGGATGAAGTGTGAGGACTGATGGATTTGGCTGCAGGGAGAAAAAAATATTTTATCAATAGAAGGTTGCATTTATCACCCACTGAGGCAGAAAATGTCCACTGTTAAATTTTTGAAAGCTAAACCCAGCTGTTGAAATTGCACATAGGCTTGTGAGGGTCAGGAAGAGGGAGAAGAGGTCTATATAGTCAAGGTAACCATGAAAAGGGAGGGGTAGAAAACATTAATAGTCAATATATATAAAATAGAGAAAAGACGTTTCTACTCCTTTATTTTCCCACTATTTTCTCTCAACCTTTTACGAGGAACTACTTTTTTGGAGTGGAAACAGACGTCGCAAACCCCCCTCCCCCTCCAACAAAGCTTTTTGTTGTTGTTTTTTAAAGCAAAGATAGAGGAATTTAAAATTACACAGTTAATTCTAATGGTGATAAACCACTCCAGTGTGCAGATTAGTTAGGCTATTGCTGCTTTCTGAGATAAATGAATGCACATCTTTTTTTCCTTGTCCTCAGAATGCACCTGTGGCACGTGTTAATTACATTTGCATGAGAGATTATTTTAAAAAACAAATAATTTTCCAAATGTTTTCTCCAAAAATGTCCTCCTTTATTTTTGATTTTTGAAATTTGAAGAATTTCAACCAGCTCTGTACTTCATTGAGAAAGAAGGGGGGAAATCACAATTTTGTCAAAATTGTCCTAAGTTTTGCCACTGGAATTTCAAAATTTGAAAATTGATGTAATTGACTTGATGTAATTTGAATGCATTTCTTATGGTGGCTTTTTGCTGTGTTATCAATGAGACTAAAATCATGGAATCATTAAAAACCTTCACTTTACTGCAAGATAAGTCATAATACTGCATATGCCAGCTCCCAGGAGTCCTAGTAATGGAGCACCATCATGCTGGCACAGGACAGAAACATAGTCCCTGTCCCAACAAGCTTGCAATCGAAGAATAAGACAAGAGACAACAGGTGGATACAGACAGACAGGTAAGTTCAAGGGAATAATGAAACAGTATTGGTCATCATGATAGGTAGTTGTATCAGTACACCAGCGACCTAACCATTGTCACATTTTTTGCAGGCACTTTTTAAAAAAGGTAGGGGGAAAATAAAATAGAATACTGATCGGTTTCCAAAGTGCACAAGGTGCAAAATGTTCAACGATGTGTAAAGAGGGAGTATTCCCTCCTTGATAATTTCTACTCGGGACACAAAGAAATCATAAATAGGGAAGGAGCTGTCCGTTAAAAGTGCCATGTAACTAAAAATCTAAAAACTAGGGCCAGTCAACAATTTTCCATCAAAACTCTTTCTCCATGGAAAATTGGGGTTTTGATGTAAGACGTTCAAAAACCAGTCGGAAAACACTTCAACCTCCCTGGACACTCAATTACAGACCTCAAGTGGCAATTCTTCAACCAAAAAACTTCAAAAAAAGACTCCAACGACAAACTGCAGAACTGGAAGTAATTTGCAAACTGGACACCATCAAATTAGGTCTGTATAAAGACTGGGAATGGGTGGGTCATTACACAAACTAAAAACTATTTCCCGATGCTAATTTTCCCCCCTACTGTTACTCACACCTTCTTGTCAGCTGTTTGAAATGGGCCATCCTGATTACCACTATAAAAGTAATTTTTTTCCTCCTGCTGATAATAGCCCACCTTAATTGATTTGTCTCGTTAGAGTTTAGAGTTAGTAAGGCAACCCCCATCTTTTCATGTTCTCTATCTATCTATCTATCTATCTATCTATCTATCTATCTATCTTCTTTTGTATTTTCCACTCCATGCATCTGATGAAGTTGGTTTTAGCCCACGAAATCTTATGCCCAAATCACTGTGTTAGTCTCTAAAGTGCCACAAGGACTCCTCGTTCTTTTTGCTGATACAGACTAACACGGCTACCACTCTGAAATCTATTTTCCTTGTCAATTTTTTATTTTTTATTTTTTTTTTGGACAGAAAACCAAAACTGAACAATTTTTTGGTATCATGATGGGGGAAAAATCATTTGGGGCTGATTTTTTGTTGTTGGGGTTTTTTTGCAGTTTTTTGCTGCAATATTGTTGGCTGTTTTCAGTTGAAAATTTAGAGGGTCTTTTATCACCACCCCCTCCCCCTCAAAAGTCAAAATTTTCCATTGGGAAAACTTAGATGAAAATAGGGAAAAAAATAATTTTGTCTACATTTTCTCGGGGGGGGGGGGGGGGGACACACGCACTTCCCAATCAGCTTTACCTGAAGCCCTTCAGTTCATTAATTTTCATACTGACTGCTTTTATATTCTTTGAACTGTGATAAACAATGAGTAATCTGTATTTTTATAAGTCAAAATCCGAGTGTTGCCAGAAGCAGGTAATGAGTTCTGGGTAGAAGGTATTTCATGATCCCCACCCACTTTGAGCAGTGAGTACATTAATTATAACACAGGTAATAGCAATGCTACAATTAAGCTTGCAAGGTGACTTACTAGAACCACCTCTCTTCACTCACTCATCATGACTTTATGAAAAATTCTCCTTTTATGCTCAATCGTTCCCTGTTTTTTTTTTTCAACCCAGAGGTGATTGTTTTATTTGAAATCCCAAGACTTTTTTTTTAATCTGAGAAAGCTATACTGGTACGTCATCCCCTTAAAACACAATTTTAGATCTTTTTGTGTGTACAAAGATTTTTTTTAAAATGGATGGGGCCTTATTATTGACTGCCTTGCACATTGAGCAGCCATTTATCCTGTGCAAAGGGAGTGTAAAAGACCACTGTTGTGATTTGGTAATACTGAAGACCCACTGTGCCCAGGTAGAAAGGATCACACAAGGTGCAAGGCAGTGGAAAATCAAGGCTATACATTTTAAAATCTCACATGTGGCTAATCCTTAGTGAGGAGTATTCAATGTGACATGTTGAATTATTTGTTTAATTACATGTTTATTATTGACTTTGGGAAAAGGGCTCACACAAGAGGAGTACATATTTTTACTAGGTTTTAAAGTGGCTTTGTAAAATTTAGCACCTTCTTACTCAAGAGACCAGCTCCCTGAGCGTATTCAGAGTTATGCCCTCTGACCTAGTTTCACTAGTTTGTTCTTCTGTTAGCTCAGAAAGTCAATACAGATCAGACAGGAAGAGTTGCAGTCTATTCTGGTTGGCATGCCATTGTTTTAATTGGTTTCAAATTTGCTGCCTTTTAATTTTATTGTCTGTTCCCATGTTCGTGTAGTATGTGAAAGGGTACATAGAAACACCTGGTTTAACTTCTCCACATTATTTTGTGTGTGTGTGTGTGTGTGTGTGTGTGTGTATTTCTATCATGTCCCCTCTTATTTGTCTCCTTTCTGAAATGAACAGTTTCAGTTTCCCATACAGATGACTCTAATAATTGAATTAAAGTGTTAAAGAGGATTCTCTTGATTTATAAGGAAGGAGGGGAGGCTGCTGAATCTACTGCACTGGAAGGGTCCCTGTGGGTCCAGTGGTCAAGCCAGGGAGCCTGGAAGGTTTTGATTTATCCTCTGGACCCTTGGTTGTAGCTCATAGGAATTGTAGAAACATAGGAATTGCTTTCCTGGACTCAAGGTCCTGTCCAGTATTCAAGATCTCTAGACCAGTGTCTTCTCTCTGGCAGTGGCCATTACCAGATTCTTCAGACAAAGGTGTAAGAACACTGCTGGGGGCAGCTGGGGGATAATCTGCCCTCCACAGTAGAGCTCTAACAGTGTGGGATTGGTTTAAACCTTAAAGGATGAGATTTAAGCATCAAGGTTGAAGCATGCAGTCTGCTTTGGTGAAGGAGCCAGAGGGCCTGGGGAATTAACTGTAGGGAATAACCCTGCATTGGTAGGCAGTTAAACTGAATGACCTAACAGGCCTTTTCTCTCTCTAATGTGAATGGTTCTGTGATGTATCATTAACCAAAAGCTATTATCCACTTTGGAAACAATGATGAACCAAAGTGTTGGCTTGTGTTAACCAGTCATGATGCTGCTACATTGTCTTGGTGTTTTGGTTAACTTTGAAAATATGCTGTATGAAAAACGTCAACTAAAATATTGTAAACATTCCCCAGCTGGATATTAACTCCCTACATGGAACTGCAAAATTACATCTAAATTATGATTTATTTTTATAAATTAATGGCAGGCCTATCATGCCAGCTCCATAAGGCATTAGGAATTTCTGCTATTGCCAATTACTTTGGAAACCATTTAAATAACTAAATGTTTGGATAAGGATCTGGAACAAACTCCTTCAACCTTTCAAAATTGATGCAAAATACCATGATATGATGTAGGTCCAATCACTACATCTATGCACTGCTAAATCTATACTCCTTGTTTTGCTGGATATTGTACTATAGATCTGAAAAAGAGTAAGTGGAAGGCTATGGTTTTTCTATTTAACTAAAGCAGCCAGGTAAAAACAGTTATTTCCATCTGTATGTGACTGTTTATATCAAGGGTATTTGGGAGGAAATGAAATCTCTTTGGTTTTTGGCAAAGCTGAAATATGAGGATGTGTCAACAAGTCGCTGTGAACCAAGTCACCAAGGCATATGTGGGAAGATCTCATTGAAGTCAAGCTGGTGTTGAGGTCAGCAGAGTTCTATCTTTGTACACTATTTATGAATGTGTCCATAAATGTCTATGCCAAATGTAATCTTAATTTCTGTGTCAAATCTTGCTTCTTTTGGGGGAACAATAACTTTGCAATACTAACCAAGTGTCTTATCAGTCTGCACTTAATTAATTCCCTGCTCTTTCCCTACAGAGTGGTTAGATCAAGCCAGAAAGTGCACAGTTGGCGCATGAAACTGGTATGTTTTGAGACTCCATAATTTAAAATATATGCCAACTGAGCGTCACTGAAGTGTTAATCTCATGATTATGGAGTGCGAAAGCTCTAATGGCAAATCTTGCTTTACATTATTTAAATAAAATGAGAGACAAGTTGTCTGGTTTGCCAGCAAATGAGATGCTGACTCCAACAGGTAGCAACACGATAACAGTCTCGGTTATGAACATACTTTCTCAGCCCCATTTATTATTTTTATTAGACTAAATAGCATTATTTTTATTTCACTCTGCACATAAAGTTGATTTACCGCACCTTGTATATTTTCTTATATCGCTTTTGTAATTGACACCATTATCACAGGGTTCACACCTGAAATGCTACCTATCATATTCTGTGTTCAGGTGTCTTATTTTTAGTAACAATAATAAAAAAAAGGCTTCTTGTTCAGGACATGATGACTAGAGAGCTCTCCGCACTTCACATACCCAACACGATGCAGTGCCAGCTCCTGAAAGGGGCCCCTAGGAGCTACCACAACAATAATGAGGTAAAGTACACCTGGTCCCAAGCGTGGTAGAATCCACTCATTTCTTGGTTCTTCTGGGGCTCATGTTAGGATCAGTGGGCCCTGGGTTCTTTGTGTGCCTTCTCTCTTTCCTTCTGAAGGCAGCTGTCTCTCCTCCTGCTGTTGGAGACAGGTCCCTGCAGTCATCTTCTTTCCCCCAAAACAGAGCCTGTCCAGATTCAGTGCACATGTCAGGGTTGTCTCAGTCATATGCAAGCTCTCCTGGGCTTTCAGTTGGTTGCCTTAACATGTCAGTCAGTATTCAGGATTTATAACTCCTCCTTTTCCCTGACACTGCCCACTGGCTGTCTAGGTCTTTGGCTCCCAGGTAGGAAGATCTTTGGGACTCATCTCCTTTCAGGAGCCTCCGGATTGACTCCCTATTCAGTGCTGATAGGCAAAATCAGGAGAACAATTCTGCAATCCTTATTTAGCTAGCTGTAGCTAGGCGTCCTCAGACCCTCGTCCTATTAATTTGGGAATTGCTAGCCAGTCACCACAAATGAGATCCACATGGACAAAATTACCGTATAGGAACTATGTTTTTTCCTGGTGCTTTGTCCATATGAATCCCATGGTCCACTTCCATCCCCACTCCTTCAGAGTCCATCTCTGGTGGGATTATGAATGAGTGAGGGATCAGGGCTGCTCTTCCCTATGTTATCTCAGGTGGGGGCATGAGGACATAAATAGATTTTTTGGCTTTGAAAACATTCTTTATTATTGCATAAAGTAAAAGATACCTTAGCCCAGGAAAGAAACAGGCCCTGCAAGTCAGTGTAGCAAACACAGATTCCTACTAACATTAGAAGCACTGCAATTCACTCCCGTGCAGGGCACCAGGCATTACTGGTGGCTTTCAGCCTCAGATTCATCCCTAATCCTTGCAGCCCCGCCCTGGGCCCCTCTAATAGCCCTGCTCTCTGGTTGTTCAAATTCAGCCTCCAGGTGTTGAACCTCTGAGTTCCATGCCTGAGTGAATCTTTCACCCTTCCCTTCACAAATGTTATGGAGGGTACAGCATGCGAATACAACCACGGGTATGCCGTCATCGGTCAGGTCCAGCCTCCCACACAGAGAGCGTCAGCGGCCCTTTAAACGGCCAAAAGCACGCTCCACGGTCATTCTGCACAGGCTCAGCCTGTTGTTGAATCACTCCTTGCTGCTGTCAAGGCTTCCTGTGTAGGGTTTCATGAGCTATGGCATTAAAGGGTAAGCGGGGTCTCCAAGGATCACAGTGGACATTTTGATTTCCCCTACGGTGATCTTCTGGTCTGGGAAAAATGTTCCGGCTTGCAGCTTCCTGAACAGGCCACTGTTCTGAAAGATGCGTGGGTCATGAACCTTTCCAGGCCAGCCTGCGTTAATGTCAGTGAAATGCCCACGGTGATCCACAAGCACCTGGAGAATCATTGAGAAATATCCCTTCTGATTCTCGGAGGCTAGGTGGACTGGTGCCAGAATTGGAATATGCGTGCCATCTATCGCCCTTCTGCAGTTAAGGAAATCCATTTGTGCAAAGCCATCCACAATGTCATGCATGTTACCCACAGTCATGGTTCTTCTGAGCAGGATGCGATTAATGGCTCTACAAACTTGCATCAACACGATTCCAGTGGTTGACTTCCCCACTCCAAACTGGTTAGTGACCGATTGGTAGCTATCTGGAGTTGCCAGCTTCCAGATTGCAATAGCCACCCACTTCTCCACCATCAGGGCAGCTCTCAATCTCGTGTCCTTGCGCCTCATGGTGGGGGAAGAGCTCCTCACACGGTTCCATGGAAGTGGCTTTTCTCATCTGAACGTTCTGCAGCCACTGCTCATCATCCCAGACTTGCATGACAATGTGATCCCACCACTCAGTGCTTGTTTCCTGAGCCCAAAAGCAGTGTTCCATGGTGGTGAGCATGTCCGTGAATGCCACAAGCAAACTCGTGTCATATGCGTTACTCAAGTCGATATCATCGTCGGAGCCCTCACTGTCACTTTGGATCATAAGGAATAACTACGCTGCCAAACGCGACGTGCTGGCGAGACTCGTCAGCATACTCCTCAGCAGTTCGGGCTCCATTCCCACAGACCAAAAGGGAAGACAGAGCGCACAGTACAAAAAACATTGAAAGATGGTGCCAAATGTGGATGGAAGCACAGGGATTGCTGGGATGCGAACCGATGCATCATGGGGCGTTGGGACAAGACCCAGAATGCCCCGCATCCCCTGCTCCCTTCCCACAAGCCACAGTGCCAGAATGGGAAGAGGTGCTCTACGGGATAGCTGCCCATAATGCACCACTCCCAATGCTGCTCCAAGTGCCGCAAATGTGGCCACGCCAGTGTGCTTGCAGCTGTAAGTGTGGACAGACTGCAGTGCTTTCCTACTGCGCTCTACGAGGGCAGGTTTAACTCACAGCACTCTACATCTGCAAGTGTAGACATGCCCATAGTTACCCTATAAATTAATAAAACATAAATATTTGAAGCTATATTTGCAGAATGGATGAATAAGGTTCTGCTAGTGCAAGTATGTTTAGTTGCCTGATGGACATTGTTCTGGATTTTATGTTTTAATTTCTTATGACTCATATAGCTTCTTTTTAGCTTTTACGTGTTCGAGAGCTTGGCTACACTTGCAAGTTAGAGTGCATTAAAGCAGCCCCAGGCACCCTAACTTCTGAATCGTCCACACTGGCAAGGCACTTAGAGCCCCTGGACTCTGCAGCTGGAGCACTCCTGGTAATCCACCTCCACGAGAAGCATAACGCTTGTTGCGTCTCGGCTGAAATGCCCCAGCGTCTATCTGAATGAGGTGTTGAATTACTGTGCTTTGATCAGCCTCCAGAAACATCCCATAATCCCCTTAAGTCAAGTGGCCACTCTTGTCATTGTTTTGGAATCGGCTGTAGGAATGCAGATATCCCCTTTCAAAGCTCCACTTCTGACAGCCGACTGCTTATCTGCTCTGGGACAAAGCAACCATTAGTGTGGAATGTTGCTTGCTGTGAGTGTGTGAGAGAGAGGGTGGGAGAGGGGAGTCTGAACTTACAAGACAGCATGCTGACACACTCTCAGCACCCCAAAAACCCACTTTCTCTCCCCCTACATACACACAACACACTCCCTATCACACTCCACTCCACCCCCTTCATTTGAAAAGCACGTTGCAGCCACTTGAACACTGGGGTAGCTACCACAACACACTGCTCTCTGTGGAGTTGCAAGAGCTGCTAATGTGGCCATGCCAGTACGCTTCCAGCTGAGAGTGTAAATACTTGGCAGCGTTTTCTCTGCTGTGGTCTCTGAAGGCTGGTTTCACTCCCCGTGCTCTACATCTGCAAGTGTAGCCATGCCCCTCGTCAAGGATGGCGATGAGTTTTTGTGGCTGCCTTTTTATAGAGCTTTAATGACAGGAGATGTAAAAAACAAGAAAAAGGTTTCATAATCAGACATGTCCTTTGGTAATTTAATACATAGGCAATGGAGAGCAAGACATCAAAAGCAAGTGATTTCAGTAACTCATGCTAAATACAAAATGTAGTTTATTTAAATGGAGACAAGAACCATTCAAATCCTTTTAGCTAAATATGAGACAGGATTAATTAACTAAGAGCAAGTTCAATGAAAGAATTCTCCTTTCACTTACATGTGTGACTCCATCTCCACCTTCCTCCAATCCCTAGAGTTCTCCTTGGCCACCTGTGTAAGAGGCAGTAGCCTGTAACTTACTTTAGCAGTAACAGCCCCCTTGAGATTATTTCACCAGCTAGGACTAGAGCTCAGTGCACTCCACTCAAGCCCCTCGCTGCCCAACATGAATCCCTCAAGCACCATAGTCTAGATGGCATTAGGGGGTGGGTCTTGGTACGGGGCTGGGAGAGGAGGTGTAGAGCTGAGTATGCTGACTATATACCACCTGTGGATTCCCTTACACAAGAGGAATCCTAGCTACCCCGTTAGGTCAGCTTTAAGGCCCCTTAGTGCCATAACAAAGGCAAGATGCTTGCTTGAGATCCTAAAAATCATTTAATAAAAGAGATCTCATAGCAAACCCCTCCAAGCCACACTGCACTCCCCCTTCCTCAACTGATGTAGAGGAAAGATGTGTCGGTTAACAAATCCAGGCCCAGAGGAAAAGCATATTCCACAGTTGAGGAGACTTAATGGACAGCGCTCTTGCCAGCAGCTCCCTCTCTCTTATATGCAGAGATCTCCTACTCAGCCACTTCCACTGATTCCAGCTGTGATACAAGGAGGGTGGTGATCTCTCAGAGAGCCTGGTTTCAATTCAGTAAGGGTTTAAAGAGACAAAGTTAACACCTTAAAGTGCAGTCCTGCTCCAAAAAGTGATTGCAAATACGTTTCATTGTGCAGTTCTCTGTTTATTATCTTCCAAACTGTAGTTTGTAAACTACCACTTAAATCAGCCTCTGTAGGAGATGACTGGAGGATAATTAATGCGATGCCAATTTTTTAAAAAGGTTCCAGAGGCAATCCTGGCAATTACCAGCCTAACTTCAGAACTAGGTAAATTAACTGAAACCATGGTAAAGAACAGAATTATCAGACAGAGATGAAAATGATTTGTTGGGGAAGAGTCAACATGGCTTTTGTAAAGGGAAATCATTCCTCACCAATCTATTCGAATTCTTTGGGGGGAGTCAACAAAAATGTGGACAACGATGATCCAATGGATATTGTGTACTTGGACTTTCAGAACACCTTTGACAAGGTCCCTCACCAAAGGCTCTTAAGCAAATTAAGCTTTTATCCTGGGATAAAAGGGAAGGTTCTGTCATGGATCATTAACCGATTAAAAGGCAAGAAACAAATGGTAGGAATAAATGGTCAGTTTTCAGAATGGAGTAAATAGCAGGATCTCCCAGAGATCTGTTCTGGGACTGGTGCTGTTCAACACATTCATAAATGATCTAGAAAAGGGAGTGAACAGTGTGGTGGCAAAGTTTGTAGATGATACAAAACTACTCAAGATGGTTAAGTCCAAAGCAGACTGTGAAGACTTACAAAGGGATCTCACCAAACTGGGGGGCTGAATTTCATCTGCATTTTGTTGTCCAATGTTGCTAAATACAAAGTAATGCACATTGGAAAACATAATCCTAACTATACATACAAAATAATGGGGTCTAAATTAGCTGTTACCACTCAAGAAAGAGATCTTGGAGTTACTGCAGATAGTTCTCTGTAAACATATGCTCGATATGCGATGGCAGTCCAAAATGTTTCCAGGGGATGTTGTGAAGGCCAAAACTATAACTGGATTTTAAAATATGTTAGTGGTCAAGTTCATGCAAGATAGGTCCATCAATGGCTATTAGCCAAGATGGTCAGGGATTCAACCCCATGCTTTTGGTATCTCTAGGCCTCTGGGTGCCAGCCTGGGGATGGATCACTTGATTATTGCCCTGTTCTCTTCATTCCCTTTGAAGTATCTGGCATTGTTCCACTGTCTGAAGACAGGATACTAGCCTAGATGGACTACTAGTCTGACCCATTATGACTGTTCTTATGTTCAATCCTTTTAAAATCAAATCTACTATATTTATAACAAAAAATGAGGGTTGTTTAACTGAGAATGAAATCCTAGTCCTGCTGAAATCAATGGAGCTTTGCCATTGACTTCACTGGAGCCAGACTTTCACTTTTACCATCAAGCTGGATTCTTTCCATTCTGGCTGTGATATAATCACTAGTAATAACAGACAGGTTATTTGTGTCAGCAAATTATGCTTTCAGTGGCACTTGGTGATCCCATTTGTGTTGGGGAACCTGCATAGTGAGTGTAAGTGATTTGCCCAACAACGCATAGCAGCTCAGTGGCAGAGTCAGGAGAAGAGCCCAGGTTTTCTGACAGGTTTCAGAGTAACAGCCATGTTAGTCTGTATTCGCAAAAAGAAAAGGAGTACTTGTGGCACCTTAGAGACTAACCAATTTATTTGAGCATAAGCTTTCGTGAGCTACAGCTCACTTCATCGGATGCATACTGTGGAAAGTGTAGAAGATCTTTTTATACACACAAAGCATGAAAAAATACCTCCCCCACCCCACTCTCCTGCTGGTAATAGCTTATCTAAAGTGATGCAAAAAGAAAAGGAGTACTTGTGGCACCTTAGAGACTAACCAATTTATTTATATCACTTTAGATAAGCTATTACCAGCAGGAGAGTGGGGTGGGGGAGGTATTTTTTCATGCTTTGTGTGTATAAAAAGATCTTCTACACTTTCCACAGTATGCATCCGATGAAGAGAGCTGTAGCTCACGAAAGCTCATGCTCAAATAAATTGGTTAGTCTCTAAGGTGCCACAAGTCCTCCTTTTCTTTTTGCAGGTTTTCTGAGTACTAATCCAGTCTCCTATTGGCTGGACCATGCAGTATATGAGTGCACACAGATTCTACATACAGGAGATGCACTTACTAAACACAGTACTGATTGCTGAAATGTGGCCCCACAGAATGCGATCAGAAGCTAAAGTGTGCCTGTAGGAGTTCTTTGGAAACTAGAGGGTTTTTCCAGCACTCCCTTCCCAATGGCACACTTCGGTTTTCAGTGGATGCTGTTATTTGGTTTCAGCTTGTGGTTTACTATTGTTCTTTTAAATCAACTAAAAAAATACATTTTTGCATTAGGGGGTGAACTTGACCACTAATATTTCATGAAGGAGCTTATTACATTCACCACATTTAAATCAGAAACAAGTTTGATTGGAACTAGTAGAAAGAAAAGACTAGGAAGACGGCTGTTGCTGGCTGGTTAAAGTTTCCAAGAGGTTGCTTTGGGGAGTTTCTGAAGCAGGGTGTATTGAGTCTCCTTACTCCTCACCTCTCTCTTCTATCGGTCATGGTGTTTGACAGTAAGGCACCCAGAGAGGACAATGGGAAGACTCCCTTTGGTAGGAAGTTTCCTGGTTAGTGGAAGTCTGGGATCCGTCTTTTTTTGATTTCCTGTTGCTGCGGCTGGTCAGGGACTAGAATAGGGTGTGGGATTCTGATCTCCCATTGGCAGCTGATTTTAGTGATTTGAAAAAATGATTTGGTTTCTTCAGGAACCATAAAGTTATACAATAGCTTCCTAAGTAACAACATGATCCGATTTTGTTACCCTGCCCTTCCTCCCCTCCTTTACTTTGCCATATTCATTTGTGACATCTTATCTCAAATGAGATTAAAAACTCTTCGGGCAGGGATTGTGTCCTACTTTATGTTCATACAGAGCTTTGTTCAAAGGGCCTGGATTCTGACTGGGCCCCCAAGGCTGTACTGCAATAATAATTATAGTGTTTTTATTGTCATGAAGAGCATTGTTGTGTATGTTTTTAACCATAGCTGTGTGCAGATGGTTTTATTTTACAAGAGTGCACATGAACGGTTTCTTTGGTTTCCATTGGGCTAGTTTGCACACTATTGCTGTACTGTTATCATTATTTCAGTATGGAGTTATGATTTTTTACCCAAATAGTAAAATCAATATAACACCTAGTGTGGATGCATTTATACCAGTATAAAGATATCTTATGGTGGATTCATTAAATCTGTGGGAATAAATTATACCAGTATAAGCATGTTCATACGGATGTAATTGAGGGGTTGTACCCCACATGAGAGGATGTACTCTTTTAACTATTCCAGTTTCAAACCAATATAGTTACAGTAGTACAAAAATTATGTGTAGACAAGCCCTTAGAGATGAGCTCATGCTGCAGAAATCACATCCAGATCTGTATCAAGGGGCATGTAGATCCAGAGTTTTGTTTTAGCCTTTTATGAAGATGTGGTTCATTTGCAAAATTTGGATTGAGTATGGATTCTGAACTTATTCAAATGCTTAGTGCTGTTGAGATCTGAGGTGTTGCTTCTAGTTTCTAGTTTCCGTATGTGTAGTTTTACACCCTTGGCTCAGTTTCAATTAGAGTTTCCAGTTCAAATGAATCCTAAGTCTCAAAAGGGAAAAGATAGTTAAAAGTACAGAGCTTCATCTAGTTTCACAGCAAACTCCTGCAAAACTATCATCTTCACCTTTAGAACCATGAACATCCACCCAGATTCGTTCGACACTGAACACGATTTAGGGAAACACGAAATTTGCCCACAGCAAACAGGGTCTGAATTTCAAGTTTGTAACAAAAAGCCCAAATCAGGTGAATTTTATGAACATTTAGCAGAACTCTGTAATGTGCAGTAACCGTAAAAACTCAGAACTGTCCGCAAGGTAAAACTAGTCAAGTAGCCTGCTGGATGCTGATTTAATTGATCAGTTGCTTGGCTTTCGGTACCGGGGTCAAAGTCAAAGCAATGACAAATCTATCCAGTTCTCTGTGGCAAGGTTCCAGAAAGCAAAACACAACGGTGAGGGAAAATGCTGTGCTCTTTATGTGACACTAATATGGTAGTAAAATGAGTCTTTGTATAAGGAGGAAATATTGAAAATTCCATATTTGGAACCCTGCAGCTCATTTGGAAAAAATCTTCAGATTTTAGTAAAAGAAAATCAGTCCTCTTCTTACATTTATATAGTGCCTTTTATCCCCAAGGATTCCGAAGAGCCTTACAAACAGAGTAAGTCTTGAGACAAAAAACATTGGGTAAACTTTGAAGCCAACCATTTTTGACAAGTGTAGCTTTTTCATGAATTATATGCAAACAGACATTTTTATGAATGTCTTTTTTTGCTCCTAATTGTTTGGTGAACATTGTTGAGTCTATCTGCACATCTTTCTGCCCCCGGCTTCTCTACAAACGATTCAGTGAGACCATGTTTTTGAGTGTTTGCTGTTTATTTTTTGTGGTGTGTGATTGGTTTGCGAAGTCGTATGGTATTGTTGCTGCTCCCAGACTTGATGACTAAAACGTTTACAAACAGGAGGCGGGAAATGAAATAAATTTCAAGGAGGAGGTGTGTGTGAACATTCACCTGACCTATATTTGCACAAGTATTTGTAAGATTTTTTTTCTTTCCACAAACATTCTTTTGAGAACATAAATCACTCATACTAACGTTCATGGAAAATTAATGAAAAGGGCCCTGCAGTATTTGCCCAGCTGTAAATACAAACTATATATTGGACTCACTGATGACAACCCAAATGCATCTGCCCCTGAGCAGCTGTTTTAACAGTACATAAAATGACTACTTCAACAGTTTAGGAGAGGAAACAAAGAAAATACCCCACTGCAGGGATAATATGGGATGGCAGATTGTAATTAACTACATTGAAGCCCTAAAATTCCCTTGCCACCCTCTAGTGTTATAAAAAGAGCTGTGAGATGTTTAATGATCACAAGTGGTGAGAAAACCTGTTGTTTTTTTGGTCTAATCTGAAAGAAATCACCTCTAGCAGCACAGAACTCCTTAGCACCGTGAATAGAATGACTCTGAGAAGACCACCATCTACTGAGTTGCCACCATCATCTCCTGGGTATTCCTTTCAGGTTGCTGCTTAACTTGTGACAGCTAATGGAATCACCGCTCATGGTGGCATGGCTGCGGGAGTATTGGCTTGAGCATGAGTCAAATCTTGGTGAGGAGGAAGTATTGCTTAGAGATAGGTCTGCCCTCTCTGTCGCTTGAATCTTTCTTCCCAGTACAGTGGTGCCATAATAGTTGGCTATTTCATGTCTCCCTGTAATGTGCCCATCTTTCTGTGAATAACTGGTACCACAGAGCTGATATAAATATTGCTCGGTAGTAGAAACAAAAGTAACTAAGTGTGGCTGGTGAGCTCCAGAGTCTGAGGGACTGAAATGTTTGTTCCTTGAAATGCCCATTAGCTACTAGAAATCCTTCTAATGTTTTTACATCTCTCTTGTGACATTTCACCTACAGCTCTTGATCTGATCCAGCCCCAAAATGTGCTAGTTTCATAAGGGCAGTTGTATTGATTTCAAAAGCTGGGAAAGCTTCCAACACCGAATGACAAATATCTGCAGTATAAACGTCAATAATTTTCCAGGATTTTGCATTGTGGAAACCTTTGAAATGAAGCAATAAATTCCTCCAAATGTTTCTGTGCTGCAGTATAATTGCTCTGTATATGTAATGGCAAATCATCCAAGTCCACAAAAAGTGCTGATCACGCTTGGTTGGGAGCTCAGTTGCTTAGATCTTCTGTCAATCCTCAGCACTGTCTATATAGCTCATTTGCTGCACCTTTATAGGCCCTCCTGCCTGGAGCTGAAAGAGCTTTGTACATTGGCTGTTGGCTATCGAGTGGAGTTACACAAGCGATGTCCGTGGAGTTATACCAGGGATTAATGTGGCCTCTTGTTTTAAAATGGTGCTTCCATAGGAATTGTGACCATTTGGGGAATGCGTCTGTGTAAAATTTTAAATTCCATTTGAGTTAATGAACACAGTTTGTACGTGCAACAATCGCTGTGAAATAGACTATTTATTTGGTAGCAGGAAACTAGCAAAGTACTGTGTCTGGAAAGGTGTGACAGGGGCATCAAGAGCCATCAACATTGACTCTACTCTGATTAGATGAGGTGGAGGCTACCGGCAGAACCATTAACTGTTAAAGACCCTCTGTGCCCCCAGCAGCCCACAGGGTGGGGGTGGAAGTGGACAAGAAGCAAAGAAGAGAAGCAGGAAGAGGCATCAAACTGCTTTTAGAAATGACATGCACACTAGGAAGGAAAGCCAGACTGTCTGCAGAATGAGCAGACTCAGCAGGAGGAGGGGATGGACTGGAGAGGCTTTGCCTTCCCCTGAAGGACACTGACCAAACCTGAGGACCCTGAAAAAGGGAATTACGTTTGGGAGTTGGTTGTTCTCCACAGATTTATAGCTCTCTTTGTGCAGTCCAGGAGTAATGTGTGTGTGTGTGTAAGAAATGCCTTCGCTAGACTGTGTGTTCCTTACTTTATCTGTCATGTGGTTTCTGCAGGTTATAACTAGGAAACCAAAACTTACCTAGTCAGGTGGACTCTGGGGGGAACTGGTCTAAGCACTGGGGGCTATGACACTGGTTCCAGGATCTAAGGGGCCATCCTGAAAGGTATCAGAAAGGGGTCTGCACCAGGGAGTGTGCCTCAGAGACTCAGAGCTTGGAACAGTGATCAGTCACTACCCAGATCCAGGGAGTTCAGCAGCCCAGTGGATGCAATGTTTGAATGCCATCAGAAAAGACCCAGAGTGGGGGACTGGACCAGGTTTATGGTGGGAATAGCCTTCAGCTTTCTGTTTTGTGTTAGCATTTCGGGTATGTCATGTTGTCTTTGTGACAGATATTGCAACCCCAGGCAGTGTCTTCAGGGACCATTGTATTAAATGTAAGAATGTTTTCAGTGTGATTTTGTTCTATCCCAGGGTGGAGGGCTACCTCAGCTCCTCCACGAACTAAAAACAGCGTGGGGGAATGATTACCCTGGGGACTGTAAACAACTCCAGAGAAGCACCACGGCTTGGGATGTCTGCATATACTGGTTCAAAGTGGGTTTTCCAGAGACTCAAACAAAGAGAGGTTTTTGGGTATAAAAAGCGGAGCTTGAACTGACTCAGGGCCTTCTTTCTGATCCAGCAACAGACATGATTGTTTGACCAAAGGGAGTACCGATTCTTGCAAAAGGATTGGAAGGGATGGAGGCAGTGGCGAGCTGGAGCCGGTTTGCACCAGTTCGCTGGAACCAGTTGTTAAATTTAGAAGCCCTTTTTAGAACCGGTTGTCCTGCGAGGGACAACCGGTTCTAAAAAGGCTTCTAAATTTAACAACCAGCCAAAAGTGGCACCTTAGGCGCCGACTCCATGGGTGCTCCGGGTCTGGAGCACCCACGGGGAAAATTTGGTGGGTGCAGAGCACCCACTGACAGCTCCCCGGCCCATGCCTGGCCCCAGCTCGCCTCTGCCTCTGCCCCTGCCCCTGAACGCGCCGCACCGCTCTGCTTCTCCACCCTCCTGACTTCCCGCTAATCAGCTGTTCATGCAGGAAGCCTGGGAGGGCTGAGAAGCAAGCGGCGGCTTCACGCTCAGGCCCAAGGAGGCGAAGCAACGGGGAGCTGGGGCAGGGGTGGTGCGAGGAGGGCTGCCCGCACCGCAGCAGGTAACCTGGGGGGTGTGGGGGCGGAGAAGCAGAGCAGGGAGGTGTGTTCAGGGGCGGAGGCAGAGTGGAGGTGAGCTGGGGCCGGGCATGGGGCAGGGAGCTCTGCACCCACCAAATTTTCTCCGTGGGTGCTCCAGCCCCAGAGCACCCACGGAGTCGGTGCCTAAGGTGCCACTTTTGATGTGATCAGTGGGGGAGTGGCCGCTCCCCCTGATCCCCACCTAGCTATGCTCCCCCGCCCCTAGGAGCCAGAGGGACCTGCCGGATGCTTCCCGGGAGCCACCCCAGGTAAGCACTGCCGGGAATCCCCACCTCGCTCCCCGGCAGGTCCCTCTGGATCTTAGGGGAGGGGCAGGGTGGGCACCCACTACGGTGGCCCACGAGACCCTTCTGCCTGGATCCAGGGGCAGTCGGGACAGGGGAGGGGGGTGCATGGGGTAGGGGGGCAGGCCACGACCCCCTCGTGGGGTGTGGCGGGAACCGGTTGTTAAGATTTTGGCAGCTCATCACTGGATGGAGGGCCCCATATGGAAGATGGGTGATTCCTGGTATGTTTATTAGTAAGCGCATAGCAACATTTATTGTTTTTATATGTTTTCCCCGTGATTCTTTCCCCTCCTTAAAACAGATGTCTTCTGCTGAGAAAGAGCTGTGTGCAAATTTGTAATGGCTGACACTACACTGTTCATAGCCCTTGGAGAGAAAGCAAAGTCCAGGCATGGGCTGTTAGGCAGACTGGCTTGCTGGGGATATCACAGTGTAAGGTGGGAACTGTGCAGCCTTCAAAACCACCCCTCAGAAGGAAGTGGAACAAAGGTGCCTACCAGAGACAACAGGAGTCTCGAGACCTGACAGGGCACTTCTGGAGTGGACCATGGACGGGGAGTACCGGTATAGTACACCTGAAACTGAGTCTTCTCATGACAAGGATGCAAAATTGCCTGCAATCTGTTGTGATGAGTAACTCTTTCAAGTAGAATGCCATAGAAATGAATAAATCAAATAGTATTTGTCCTGATTAGACAAACTTGACTGGGGGGCACCGAGTGTTCTCCCAGGGGTACGGGAACACTTACTGACACTCAGCTAGCTCTGCCTGCTTTCACTAGGCTTGGGAGATCTGCTTCATACCACACTTCCTGCCAAAAAACTGGGTGGTGGGGAAGATGCTGGTAGGCCTCCCCCTTCTCTCAGTGTCTTTCAGGCCATTCCACAATTCCCACCAGTTGCTCCTTATGTCACCACACTGCACACTAAATACCAGAGCTCCTACTTCAAGTTTTTGCTCCTGGCAGCCAGCATCTTTTCTCCCCCACACATCCTTTACACATGCACAGCAAGGGGGGTAGGTCCTGGTAGAATCTTCCCTCTACATATACACACCTCTGCTCCCAGCTATCACACCACCAGTGGGAGCAACTGCAGCACCTGCCAAGTCCCTGTTTCAGTCACTCTTGGCTGCCCAGGTAGGGAAGGGCACCATAGGCAATCTCCAGCGTTCTAATCCTGGCTCTGCCACTAATGCCCTGTGTGACCTGCTGCTGCAGCCTTCCCATGGAGAAGCCTTCATACATCTGCACCATTGGGGTTTTCTGAGGTTTCATATGTTATGTTTGTGTACAGCCCAGAGGCCCTTCTTCGGTGCAAGGAGTTGCAATTCATTCCCTTCACTGATAGCAGGGATGAAGCCAGCCTCTAGCACTGAACTCTGTAAAATGCAAATCATTTTATTTGCTGTCCAACTGCAAAATCTGTTTGCACTCCCTTCCTCTGATCCGATCTAACTTAACTTACCAGGGTGCTTATCAGCCTTATATCTAAGCTGCTATGGTGATGAATGATGAAAAAAAGGAAAGGATAATTTCCATTTCTGGGCTGAATTAGTCATTTAGTTTGGGTTTTTCATAGGAGCCTATAGGAGTTAGGCACTCAATACTCATTGTAAATCATTGGGTCCTAACACCCTTAGGCCTCTTTCAAAATCCCAGCCTGAGTAGATGAAGGAATTTTTGTGGATCAAGTCCATCTGGTTTTCTACCAAAGAAAGGGAGTTAGGAAGGTCTTAATGAAAAGAGAATAATCATTAATGGAAACAACTCCACCAGGGAAAAATATCAAATATGTGTCACAAGAACTGTTACAGGGATCCATGTTGTTTCATATTTATGCACAAGAAACAGTAAATCCAACCATGCTGAAATTTGCCATTGAAATCAAAAGCTTTGTCTAGACTAGAAATTAAAATAGTGTTGTTAGAATGGGTTAGCTAGCACGTAGAACTAAAACATTCTAAAACTCTAGAATGAGGCAGTATAGACTTTGAACACACGCTAGTTGGTTGAGTTGAAGCCTAAAGCAGAATCGGCCTAGATCAGTGGACTTTATACAATACGATAAAATTCAATTCTGAAATAAACAATAAAAAATCAAAATGGGAAGACCATTACGTGGCAAGCAGAGAGGGTGAGGGATACCCAAGGATGGTAGGTTTCAGAACGAGTTTTATAGATTATAAATGACATGAGCTCACAGTGTGGGAAAAGATCACATATGAAGCACCTTTGCCTGTGCTCTGTTCTCATAGTTTTGGGAACAGCTAAGATATCTGTAGGAAACAGAAAGGGCAACAAAAGTGATGCTAGGTTTGGAGAATGCAGTTGAGGAGAGAGTTGAAGTTACATTTATATTGGTCCAGGTGTCTCTAATGAAGAAAGTTACAGTTCACAGTGTCTGAAAATAGTCAGAAAGCCAATTTCACCTGAAGTAAAGGAGGAAGAAATCAAGGCTGGACGTTAGTAAAGTGACCATAACAATCAGAGTAAAGGGACACTGGAATTGACTCCCAATAGATGCAACACCATCTCTGCAGCAATTCAAAACCAGGTATGCTAAAATATTAGGATGATTAGGGGATGAGATATTGAGGTGCCTTGCAAACTGGAAGGTGTCACACTGCCTGACCCAAATGTTTTTTTTCTGACCTCTCTCTGATGGCCTTTTCGAGTGGTGATCCTATGATACATGGCTGTGTGAAAGGAGATTTGAATCAGACTTATGTCCACATCTTTGCAAAAAACAATTCAGTGGGCATCAGTACCATCATGGTTAACAGATGACATGAAAGGTTTGAGTACAATAGAACATGGTTATAAATTCCATGCAGGTTTTGCTAGAGGTAATTAAATAGTGTGATGCGGAATTAAAATTCATAGAATCGTAGAAGTTGGAGATAGAAAAGACCTATTAGGTCATCTTCTCCACCCCCCTTCCTTCTGCCAAGTGCTTTGTCCGGCACTTTGTGGCCGATTTGAAATACTCTCCTGTTCCCAAGTGCTTTCAAGGGGCCTATATTTGATTTATGTGGAGTGGGATATTATACTTTCATCTCTAGCAATGGACAATTTGCCTCATTCAGATAGTTGTGTAATCAATTTCATTTACCAATTACAGCTGTTCGTTAACATGCAGACACCAGGGCACTCGGGAAAGCAGAAAGTTAATGAGATTGAGGATGGGATCATGGGGGTCTCTTGACTGCCTGTTTTTCCCCTGACAGTCTAGTAAATCTTTACCTGGAAGGCTGACCCTGAAATAGGAAGCAGATTTAGGGGATTTATTTGATTCTTATAGTTTCATGCAGGTTAAAACGGTCTTCATTTTTACGAATAGGATGTCACCAACAGAGAATGTATCCTGCACTGGCTAGGGGGATGGAGTAGACCCTGTTAGAGAAGAACCTATTGCAAGGAGCTGAGCACTTGTGTGGAGGTGCTCAGCACCTGAAGTCCAATGGCATTGAGGGTGCTTAGCACCATGCAAGATCAGGCACTAGTGTTCAGTAAATCCTCTGCTAAGGAAGGTGATTTTCTTCAGACTGACACAGAAGGGGACTGAACGGAAAGAGGATGTTGGCCCCTCACACCTGCCAGAAAATGCTTTTGTTGTTTCCAGCAAGACTTCCACCCTAAGTGGTTTATTCCACACCACAGTGCTGGGCCCCAAGTCTTACATGGCCTGTCCTAGGCTCTGGTGTGCCTTCTCAATGGTTTTCAGAAAACCAATAGCTACTGTAAGTTCTCTCCATTCCCACCCCTTGCATGGCAAGACACAGAACTTTGAATGACTTGTCCTGAAACCCAAAACAATTTTGACAGTTAATACTGACTTTTATTTTAAACATTTTCCCCAAATTTGTATCATTTTTAATAAATTTTCACAGTATCACAGCGGTGCTGCAGGGGGCGTGACAGCAGGACTGCCAGGGCAGGAGGAGGGCAGTGACACTGAATCCCTGCAGGCACAAGGTGGAGGGGCAGAGCAGAGACCCTTGACCAGGACCATGAGGAGGAAAACAAGCCCCCAGCCACCAGGGAAACCCTGCTGAACTGAACTGCTGAACGGCTCCTGCCTGGGGATAGCCCCTAGCTCCTGGCTCGTGAGTGAGCGGGGCTATGACATGGGGTGTGAGGGTTTCCTGAACTGACAGCGGGTCCGGTGAGACCGGAACCCTGAGGAGGTTCTTGTCAATTGTTGCTGATGGTTATTTTTTTTTTCATTGATTTAAGTGTGTCAGGTAATATTGATGGTTACCCATGGCTAATGATTTACATTTAATTCTGCCAAGCCTACTTAAATTCCCTGTCTGAAATGTCAGAGTGGGGAAGTACCATTTCAAAAGACACTTATAATTGAGCCCAAATAACAAATACATCCTCTGGATCCACACTACCTATTCATATTTCTTTTCTTGTTCCAAGTTCTCACTGGGATGAGAAACCATAATCTCTCCAAAGGGTAAGCTAAATAAATCCACATTTCAAATACTGCCTAATGCTAGATGCTATTCATTGTGTAAATAAAAAACTATGAGTAATGGCTCCAAAGAAGTTGGTCTAACATGTTGATTCTTATAATCCTGAGCTTTTATTTGTCTTTGTTTTACTTTTTTTTAAATAAGGCCAAGAAAAGCAAAGGAAATTAAACAAAAGTAATGGTTTGATAAAGTTAAGCATTTCAGTTCAATATACAGCATTTTTGTCTCATTAATTCACTTGTGCCTAGGTCTAGACCATCCTGTAACCCCTAATGCTTAAGCGGAGCTTCCACTTTAAATCTGAATGTGCTTGCTTGTGTAGGTTGAAGTCTGTCTTTTAACAAGTGAGGCAATGAAAAATCATTCCCTATCATAACAGTGGAAGACTCCACTCTACGTACTAATAGTGACCTGGCTGGAAAACTTCCATGAGAGTGAAATTTCAATGAAAAACAGGGGAAATGCTCCAAAAATCTTCACCAGAAAGCAGTTTTCTTCTTCTGCTCATCTCTCATAATAGTTAGAGATGTGCAAACCCATTCAGTTAAAGTAACAGTCATTCCCAAAACTCCAGTGGGTCTCAGTCCTTCATCTCAAATTCCATCTGAGCTTCAAATATTACCCAGAACTTCTGTCACACTCCTGGACTTTCACCCCAAACTCAAATTCACCACCCCAAGGATCACTTATATCAGATCCCTGAACATCCGTGCTGCTGTTAGCTGCAGCGAATTGAGATCTGGTGAAGCAATAAAGACCTATGGCTAAGACCCTACCTCCTAGAACCAAATGGTGAGATAAGAATCTGTTTTCATTTTTTAGAAAAAGATTGTAGCCTTCATGAATGAAAATGGAATCTTGAAACTGTGACCCAAGTATAACTACTGTGTTCCTGTGTCCCTGACTCTGCAGACAGTTCCATGAGGTGTGAACTGCCTCTAATTCTGAAACCTGCTGCCACCCAAAGAGGGGCAATGCCATGGGGTGGGTGTGGTGTGATGGGGGCAATATGTGTATTACACCTAGGGCTGTAGGCTGACTTAATTAGCCACTGACCCAAGAAGCGAAATATCAACATAGATTTTAAGCACCTCAAAATTTGGAGTTCAGATATGTGGTTTTGGTTTGTATGATTCTAAAGACCAAAGGTAATTTGCAAATTTCAAATCCATATGTGGGTTCAGATATCAAACACCCTCAGAATTTGGAGAGCGTGTGTGTGGAGTTTTCTGATCCAGGATATTCATTTGAACCCAGTGCTCTTTTGAAGTACCATAGACTGGACAGCACACTGTAGGACGCGTTATAGGGAACAGTCCTGCCTGGGGTGAGAAAAATGACACATCACTACATCTTTTCCATCTCACTCTATCATTCTAGTTTTCTTGCATGCACCACATAGATTCATAGATATTAAGGTTAGAAGGGACCATTATGATCATCTAATCTGACCTCCTGCACAATGCAGGCCACCAAATCTCACCCACCCACTCCTGCTATAAACCTCTCACCAATGTCTGAGCTATTGAAGTCCTCAAATCATGGTTTAAAGGCTTCAAGGTGCAGAGAATCCTCCAGCAAGTGACCCATGCCCCATGCTGCAGAGGAAGGCGAAAAACCCCCAGAGCCTCTTCCAATCTGCCCTGGAGGAAAATTCCTTCCCAACTCCAAATATGGCGATCAGCTGAACCCTGAGCATGTGGGCAAGATTCACCAGCCAGATACCCAGGAAAGAATTCTCTGTAGTAACTCAGATCCCACCCCATCTAACATCCCATCACAGGCCATTGGGCCTATTTACCATGAATAGTTAAAGATCAATTAATTGCCAAAATCATGTTATCCCATCATACCATCTCCTCCATAAATTTATCAAGTTTAATCTTGAAGCCAGATAGGTCTTTTGCCCCCACTGCTTCCCTTGGAAGGCTGTTCCAGACCTTCACTCTGATGGTTAGAACCCTTCGTCTAATTTCAAGTCTAAACTTCCTGATGGCCAGTTTATATTCATTTGTTCTTGTGTCCACATTGGTACTGAGTTTAAATAATTCCTCTCCCTCTCCGGTATTTATCCCTCTGATATATTTATAGAGAGCAATCATATCTCCCCTCAGCCTTCTTTTGGTTAGGCTAAACAAGCCAAGATCCTTGAGTCTCCTTTCATGAGAGAGGTTTTCCATTCCTCAGATCATCCTAGTAGCCCTTCTCTGTACCTGTTCCAGTTTGAATTTATCCTTCTTAAACATGGGAGACCAGAACTGCACAGGGTACTCCAAATGAGGTCTCACTAGTGCCTTGTATAACGGTACTAACATCTCCTTCTCTCTACTTGTAATACCTCGCCTGATGCATCCCAAGACCGCATTAGCTTTTTTCACGGCCATATCACATTGGCGGCTCATAGTCATCCTATGATCAACCAATACTCCAAGGTCCTTCTCCTCTTCCATTACTTCTAATTGATGCGTCCCCAGCTTATAACTAAAATTCTTGTTATTAATCCCTAAATGCATGACCTTACACTTCTCACTATTAAATTTCATCCTATTACTATTACTCCAGTTTACAAGGTCATCCAGATCCTCCTGTATGATATCCCGGTCCTTCTCTAAATTGGCAATACCTCCCAGCTTTGTATCATCCGCTAACTTTATTAGCACACTCCCACTTTTTGTGCCGAGGTCAGTAATAAAAAGGTTAAATAAGATTGGTCCCCAAACCAATCCCTGAGGAACTCCACTGGTAACATCCCTCCAGTCTGACAGTTCACCTTTCAGTATGACCCACTGTAGTCTCCCCTTTAACCAATTCCTTATCCAACTTTCAGTTTTCATATTGATCCCCATCTTTTCCAATTTAACTAATAATTCCCCATGTGGCATCATATCAAATGCCTTACTAAAATCTAGTTAAATTAGATCCACTGTGGTTTTTTTTGTCTAAAAAATCTGTTACTTTCTCAAAGAAGGAGATCAGGTTGGTTTGGCATGATCTACCTTTTGTAAAACCATGTTGTATTTTGTCCCATTCAACATTGACCTCAATGTCCTTAACTACTTTCTCCTTCAAAATTTTTTCCAAGACTTTGCATACTACAGATGTCAAACTAACAGGCCTGTAGTTACCTGGATCACTTTTTTTCCCTTTCTTAAAAATAGGAACTATGTTATCAATTCTCCAGTCATACGGTACAACCCCCTGAGTTTACAGATTCATTAAAAATTCTTGCTAATGGGCTTGCAATTTCATGTGCCAATTCCTTTAATATTCTTGGAGGAAGATGATCTGGGCCCCCCATTAGTCCCATTAAGCTGTTTGAGTTTCGCTTCTCCCTCTGATATGGTAATATCTACCTCCATAGCCTCATTCCCATTTGTCATGCTACCATTATCCCTAAGATCCTCTTTAGCCTTATTAAAGACTGAGGCAAAGTGTTTGTTTAGATATTGGGCCATGCCTAGATTATCCTTGACCTCCACTCCATCCTCAGTGTTTAGCGGTCCCACTTCTTCTTTCTTTGTTTTCTTCTTAACCTTTTACTATTGGTTTCAACTCCCTTTGCAAGGTCCAACTCTACTTGACTTTTAGCCTGTCTCACTTTATCCCTACATGTTCTGACCTCAATAAGGTAGCTTTCCTTGCTGATCCCTCCCATCTTCCACTCCCTGTATGCTTTCTGCTTTTTCTTAATCACCTCTCTGAGATGCTTGCTCATCCAGCTTGGTCTACAACTCTTGCCTATGATTTTTTTCCCCTTTCTTGGGATGCAGGCTTCTGATAGCTTCTACAGCTTTGACTTGAAGTAATCTCAGGCCTCCTCTGCCTTTAGATCCATAAATTCTTCAGTCCAATCCACTTCCCTAACTACTTTCCTTAATTTTTGAAAGTCAGCTGGTTTGAAATCAAAAACCCTAGTTGCAGATTTATCTTTGTTTATCCTTCGTTCAGTTTGAACTGAATTAGCTCATGATCACTTGAACCAAGATTGTCCCCTACAACCATTTCTTCTATGAGGTCCTCACTACTCACCAAAACCAAATCTAAAATGGCATCCCCTCTTGTCAGTTCAGCAACTACTTGATGAAGGAATCCATCAGCTATCACATCTAAGAAAATCTGAGCCCTATTATTATTACTAGCACTTGTCCTCCAGTCTCTATCTGGGAAGTTAAAGTCTCCCATGATCACGCAGTTTCCATTAGTATTTACTTCATTAAAAACATTAAAGAGGGCTCTATCCATATCCAGATTAGATCCCGGCGGTCTATAGCACACCCCAAGCACTATCACGGGGGGGGGGGCGCTCTAGTAGTTTTCTTCCCCAATGTGATTTTTGCCCAGACGGACTCTGTCCTATCCATTCCATCGCTTCTTATTTCTTTACATTCTACCTCACCATTGATATACAATACCTCTCCACCATCTTTGCCTTTATTTCTGTCTTTCCTAAACAGCACATACCCTTCAATACCTGTAGTCCAGTCATGACTAATATTCCACCATGTTTCTGTTATCCCTATAATATCTGGTTTCACTTCCTGCACCAGTAGCTCTAGTTCCTCCATTTTGTTACCTAGGCTTCTTGCATTAGTGTACAAACATCTTAATTTTTGCTGTTTGGTCTCGCTCACATTCTGTGCCCTATTAGGCACAGACATTCTACAGCCAGTATGACCTATTAGACTGGTATCTACACTGCCCTTCCTCCTTATGTCCATTCTCCTATCCTCGGCTGTATCCTTTCTTACTTTTTTCAGAGCAGCAGCCGTGTTAGCCTGTATCCGCAAAAAGAAAAGGAGTACTTGTGGCACCTTAGAGACTAACAAATTTATTTGAGCATAAGCTTTTGTGAGCTACAGCGCACTTCATTGGATGAATGCAGTGGAAAATACAGTGGGGAGATTTATATACACAGAGAGCATGAAACAACGGGTGTTACCATACACGCTGTAACAAGAGTGATCAGGTAAGGTGAGCTATTACCGCTCTCCTGCTGGTAATAGTTCTTATTCCCTAGTGTGAGTGTATCATTGTGACAAAGTGGGTTTTTCCTCCTTATTGTGTTGTATGTGAGCCTATGTGAGTCTTACTGTTTTGCATGAACACTGTGTGTGCCTCAGTTTCCCTGTGTATTGCACCAATGCCTAGGTGGTGGGAATAAGGGTGTGTGACTTTTGCTGAGATCCTCGGGGCCAGGTGAGGTGGCTCCAGCTGCCTGCACGTAAGCGATGGATGGTGCCCTCCATAACCTGAGACCCAGAAGGGGGATTCAACCAGGTGACACTTTGTCCAGGAAGCAAGACAAAGACCAGGAGGAGGGGCAATGGGCCTGTCGGAGGCAATGGAAGCTGGACAGTCTGCTATGAGGGACTTGGAGAGGGGGGAGTCCAGGGCATCCAGCCCGGGGTCCCGTCCAGGTGGACCCACCAAGGAGAAGTGTACGGTGTGAACAGGGGTGCTGAATGCTCCGAGGTCAGTCCCAGGAAGGCCACAGCCAAAGAGGTTCCTTACCCTAGACAGCGTGCCTGAGGGGAGTCACACCACCCCAGAGACCTGGCTGGCTTCATACAGAGCAGTTCCAGAGCATTGGGACTGTGACGCCATCACAATCTTCCAAGTCACAATGCAGCCTGTGAAGATCACTGGATGTTGTGGGCGCTCAGCGCCACTGGAAACCAGATTGGTGAGGTGCCTAATTTTACATTCCCATGGTTGAAAATGTTGACCATGTTAATTTAACAGTGAAAAAATAATCCAAAATACTATATATGTACTGTTGAAAGAGTGGGAATGAACGTACCTGAAAAGGAGCAGAGCTTTTCTTAAGAAAGGTTGTTATTAAATCGAGGTATGCTCCTCCTTCATACAATGCACAGCTATACCGGCACAAAGGTTGGATCTGAATACAAATGTTCCTAAAAGGTTTGGGTGTGTTCCTTTTCTTTTTTAAGTTCAGGCTCATCTCTAATAGATGATATTTCAGATCCCCACCATTCCCTCTTAGTGATTCTCCTTTGTGGAGGATAATGTCTCTAGGAAAGGGCTCCCTTAGGAAATCACAACATATTTTAAATTTTCCCTTTAACAATACATGTTCCATGTCACATACTGCGTCAGTACTTCCTATATCCGTACTTGTTTCCCTATTCAGATTCTACTTGGTATTCACGATATCTGAGATAGAGCTGTCCCTAGAGTAGACCGCAAGGGAGGTAAGGCAATTAAGCTTGGCAGAGTGCATGGCAGGAGCGGGAGACACAGCATCAGGAAGCAAAACTGAACCTTGTATGTTGTTGTTAGAATAAAGATATGATGAAAGAGTTTTGAGGTTCTACAGATGCAAATCGATAACATGGGCAGGTCTGATGACACGAGGTGGTTAGGAATTAGTTTACTGTGGTCCCTAGCAGAAATTATACCAAGATAATTTAAACGGGAAAAATGGTAATATTTATTCACATTGTTTAGTGTTATAATTTATTCAAATATCAGAACTTTGGAAAGGTCATATAGCTCGTTAGCTTTCTTTTATCTTCTTTCTTGTTTAGTCTGGAGAAGAGAAGACTGAGAGGGGACATAATAGTTTTCAAGTACATAAAAGGTTGTTACAAGGAGGAGGGAAAAAAATTGTTCTTCTTAACGTCTGAGGATAGGACAAGAAGTAATGGGCTTAAATTGCAGCAAGGGCAGTTTAGGTTGATCATTAGAAAAAACTTCCTGTCAGGGTGGTTAAGCACTGGAATAAATTCCCTAGGGAGGTTGTGGAATCTCCATCATTGGGAATTTTTAAGAGCAGATTGGATAAACACCTGTCAGGGATGGTATAGATAATACTTAGTCCTCCCTTGAGTGTAGGAGACTGGACCATATGACCTCTCGAGGTCCCTTCCAGTTCTATGATTCTATTTGAAAAAAGAAACAAAGCCTGCCCCACTTTACCATCCATGGGATCTTTACTGAAGCCAGTAGACCTATTACAAACCAGGAAAAAATTAAGACAGTAACAACCGAAAGTTAGAAGAGAATAGCTTTTTACTAGTCCCAGAAAAAGGGAAATCTAAATAAGAAAATGAATAGCCATTTACAGTTCCTGCTTCACATTCAGTGTTGCTTTGGATTCAGGGTCAAATTTTGTCCCCAGTTCCATTCATAAATTGGTGGGGTTCCACAATATGTATGTAAGAACAGAATATGTCCCCCAGTTTGTACAGGTATTATTTTTCCTGGATTGATGTTTGTGATCTGCTTGTTTACAAGCTGCCAAATATTTAAACACGCTCATCCAATACCGTATGCTATCTGAGCCCTTGTCTTGACTAGAAAAAGTTGAGTTTAGGTCAGGCATAGTTAACGTGAACATGACTCTAGGTTACAATTTGAATTGCTATAATTGAGCTAAGACATTACCCAACATCTGTCTGCATGGGCGAAAGTGGTTGAGTTTAGGTCTGGCTAGGCTAGCTTGGGTTAGCTAGTCCTAGTTCAAACTCAGTCACTTTTTCTAGCTAAAAGAAGACCTGCCAGTCAGCTAGGAAATGGCTGGGTCATAACATTCTAAAAGAATATGCCAGAAAAGGATGCAGAGATGATTTGAAAGGCAGCAAGGTGTAGTAATAAATTTATGGCCACTGTCAGTGGTTTTTATGTCCAGGGACTCTATAAAGGCCCTGGTCCTGCAAACACCTATGTGCATGCTTAACTTGACATTGGTGTCAGTGGGATTACTCACAGCAATAAAGTTATCCATGTGTGTAAGGCCATCTCTACTTTACCACTTATGTCGTCAAAATTTATGTCACTCAGGGGTGTTGAAAAAACACCCCCCGGAGCAACATAAATTATGCTGACATAAGTGGGAGTGTGCACAGCGCTGTGTCAATGGGAGAGCACTCTCCCATCAGCTCAGAGCTACAACACGAGAGATCTTACAGCAATGCAAGTGCATTGGTACAGCTGTGCAGCAATAAATGCGCTAGTGTAGAGCTGGCCTAAGTGTTTGAAGGAGCTGTGTGTAAGACAGGAAAGATGATCCAGCAATTAGGACACTAGCCTTGGAATTCGGAGACCTAGGTTTAATTTCCTGCTCTATCATTGATTTCCCCTGTGATCTTGGGTAAGTAATCTTTCTGCCTCAGTTCCCCAGCTGTAAAATGGCAATAATTGGACTTTCCTGCCTCATAGCGGCGTTGTGAGGAGAAATCCAATCAATGACTGTGAGGTGCTCAGACAGTGTGGTAATGAGGTCCATATAAGTAGCTAAGTGACATAGTCAGTAGAGATGAGTGAATAATTCTCATCAAAAAATTTATTCAACAAATTTGGCCTCCTTTTCTGTTTGCAAATTGTCAGCCACTAGCCACTAGCAGTTTATTTTAATTAGTCTTGGTTATTCATCGTGAATCAAAGGGTGTGGAAATATGTGCATCAACCTGTGGACATCAGCATGATAATATATCCTTCCGAGTATGTTCCTCTAGTAAACCAGTCTTGCAGAGCTAGATTTAATTGAAGAGGATAAGAGAGAAAAGATAATCCAAACATGGTGTATACTTGGCTTTCCAAAGTGCTAAAATGTCTGACACCACTTCCTGTTGCCCTTTCCTTAAGGAATTAGATTTGTTTTGATCAGCAGAACTGTTCTCAAAATTCCTTCTGTAATTCTGCCATACTGAGCGGCAGGTATTTCGAGCAGGAACAGACATTTTACATCTCCCTGCATTCCTGTTTTTCCAAAACATGCAATTGCTCAAGAAAAACTGTGTTCATGTCACAATGAATGTAAAAACTGCAGCACTGTTATTAACTGCTATTTCCTCCAAACTGTCTTGAATTCCTTCAGTGGGAAGTAAACAGACATTTCTCATGATGACTACTGTATTTTTTAAAACACTTTTACAAGGTTACGGATATCCGCCAGCATTCTAACTCTGCAGGGCTGTGCAATCTAAAATCTCTAAGGGTCCAGTCTCGCAAAGCACTGAATGGCCACAACTACTATTGATTTCTGTAGGAGTGGAGGGCACTCCGCATCTTGCAGGAAGCATTCATACCACTCTGTAGGATCAGGCCCTCTGTTGTTTCAAAGTTGGGTAATTACTAACCCCCTTCTGCAGTCTGATGGGAAAAGTGAATGGCTTAGTTCAGTGGTGTTTTACTTTCTGAAAAGATTTGGATTAAACCAGTCAGAGGTTTTCAGGAATAGATTCAGGTTACTTGTGCCGGTGTTAATAACTTGTTTTTGTAACTTTTCAGTGATATGTTGTCTTGTAGCAAGGTGGCTACATGAAGGTCTGTCTTCTGTACGATGTCAAGAAGCCATTGTCTTTTCACTTCAAGAATGCTTGAATCAGTTTTTCATATTTAAATGATTAGACAAATCTAAATGGGATTTGAGAGGACCCATTGTCAGAGCTCAGTAAAAGCATGCAACGCTTACACACACACTCACACACACCTCAGGTTTTCCTTTAAGCCTTCTTAGATACAAGCAATAAAAGAGCAAAAGGGATTTCCTGGAGGAAGAAGAAGAAGAAGAATTGCTGACATTTTAAAAAAAGTATACGTGCACAGCGAGCGGGGGGATTCATTCACATGGCCCCACCACCGTTACACAGTTTGCTGAGCTAATACATTATTTAAAAAAAATAAATAAATCAGCAGTGCTTCTTCCAGGAAAGTGGCCTTATTTTTCAGATACCACAGCAATGGCCATGATATAATTACTTGGCTGGCTGGATAAGGACTCTTACTGAAGTCATTGGAGGCTAGATCCACAAAACATGTAGGCACCTACTGGCCACTTCAGGCATCCAAGTCCAAAATTCAGTCCTTTAGCTCTCCTCCTCAGCTACCACATAATCCTGTAGGCACCTAAATTCCCTAGGTGCCTAATTATCCACCAGTAAAGTCGGTGACTAAAAATCTGCCAGTGGGCATGTGTGCAGCCACTTAAGTCTTGACATCTGGTGCCTATCTCACACCTTAACTCTGGTGGGATCCTCAAAGTAGGTGCTTCCCTTCCCCAAGCTTGTTTGCAGGGCTTGATTTAGTAGGCGTTCCTAGAGGCCACCTAAGTGACTAGGCCCTAGTCAAAGCACAACTGGTGGAGGAGATGATAGTGGTAATGGTACCCATTAGCCTTTGGTAATAATTCATTGAACAAAAGAAAGCATGAGAATGGCTCTATAGCTCAATGGTTAGGGCACTCAGCTAAGATGGGGAGGCTCAAATCCTGGTCCACTGAAAGTTAAATTATATATACAAAATGGAATGGTTTGAACAGGTGAGATTGAGAGATGTTGACCCCCAAATATCCCACAACTAAGTGGTTAGGGCACTCTTCTGAGCAATGGGAGACATGGATTCAAATCCTTCCTCCACATCAAACAGAGAGTGGATTTGAACCTGGGTCTCCGACATGCTAGGTGAATGCTTTAACCCCATGCTAAAGAGCACTTAAGGCTAGCAAGTCCTTTACCTCCATTTTTTGTGAGAAAGGTCTTAGGCACATAGCTCCAGGAGTAGGTTCCCAGCTGTGAATCCTCAATGGGGAGACCTCCCTCTTACCCAGTCTTAGGTGCCTAAACCCCTTGGAGTGGTGGGATTTATGCTGCACCCTTCTCCTCACAATTTCCTATTAACTAGCTTAGGTGTTTCCCTGCTCAGTGTGCTGCTCTTGTGAAGCTGATTCTTAGGTGCCTAACTCTCTCCTTGCATTGCATACGGTGCCTAACTCAGGGCTGTGGATTCCATTAGGCAGGATGGTGCCCAAAAGTACATGCTGCAACACTGATCTTTACTCCTCTTTGTGAATCTAGCTCTTGGAGATAAAGGTGCCATCTTAAGCATCTACCAGAACTGGCCCCTTTATAATAACATAGTTCTTCAGCCTCTTCTAGAGTGTAGTCTGCCCCATTACTCACTATTAGGTGATCACAGAGTGAAATAGGGTGGTAGAAGACAGGTGAGTTCCATCTTCAATGTCACAGATTTGAATGTTTTTTAAATTGACTTGTGAGTGGCTGTGAACAAAGCACTAACTGGTGAGCGGAATGTTTCCAGGGCTAGAGCTAGTGATTTTAGAGCCGACTGAGCATCTGTTTAACCGGCATTGTTTGAAAGTTCTGCGTAGGACCTCAAAGACCCAGCCGTTGGGGATTTGTGCATGGGGGCAGAGTCAGGATAGGTATCACAGCTGCAGCTCAGTAACCCCACTGAAGAGCAAATAGGAAATCAACAAGCAAGTTAATTCCTGTGTAAATTCAAAGTGGAAGTAATAATAGGGAGACTAGACTGACAGATTCCAGCAAGTTGTGAGGGCATTGCCAGAAGTAAGAAGCAGCCGCTGCTCTTGAGAACAGTGTTAGGATTTTGCTAGAATAATTTTAGTTCATATGTGAGAATGTCACCACTTGGATTAATTCTCATGTGGTATCATGAGGGAAAGCAAGATGTAGTAGCATAGACAGAATTAAGGGGATCAAAGTTACGTAAGGAAGAATCTGGGGTTGCAGAGGAAAAAAGTAAGAGTGAATACCGAAGCAAATGGAAAAAAGATAGTTCTGAAGTAGGTGGCAATCAAAATCAGCCTGGAGGAAAGGGGAATGCTCATACACTGACTCTGCTTGCAGTCTTCAGTGTTCTAAGGTGTGGATTATAATCTTATTGGAGATGGTATCATTTTTGTTTTTGCCTCAAGTCATAGAATATCAGGGTTGGAAGGGACCTCAGGAGGTCAGCTAGTCCAACCCCCTTGCTCAAAGCAGGACCAATCCCCAATTTTGCCCCAGATCCCTAAATGGCCCCCTCAAGGATTGAACTCACAACCCTGGGTTTAGCAGGCCAATGCTCAACCCCCTGAGCTATCCTTCCTCTCCCCCCCCATAAGGTGAGTTAGTCTCAGCCGTACTCAAAGGTGTCTAGGAGTGGTTCTGCACTGGTCTGCTCCAGTCCGGGGAAAAGTGCTCTACCAGGACCCACTCCAATATGGGGTCCAGTTCAGTGATTTCAGCTCTGCTTCTCCTGGTGTGTGGCTCAGCACACTGTGAAATCATCTCATTGCTGCTGCTGCCACTGCTCCAGTTGGGCCACACCGTGGAGTCACTTCTGTGCTGCGACTGGTCCAGTTAGTCCTCAATGAGCTCCGCCTCTGCTGTTGCTAGTCTGTCTGGTTCAATCTGGACTAGCCCTGCAGATTCCTCCAACCGAGGCAGAATCTCCAAGTGTGGAACCCAGAGCAAAGCAGAACCTTGGGACAGAGTCCCTGCTCCCTAGGACAGAGCTCCTCATCTCCAGGACACAGCTTTCCCCTTACGTTCTCTGCTGAGCAGGAACTTGTACCTGCAGACTGTGCTGCTTTGTAGCAGAGACTATGAGAAAGATATAAATATGATCCTTCATTAAAAGATAGAGAACATGTTATAAATAGAGTTCAAGAAAGTGTACTCAGAAAAGGGCATAGAAATTATGCAGTGATTGGGTCACCCTGAATTTATACACAGTGGACTTCGGTTTGGTAACAAAATTCAAGCTCAATTGGGATGGGGCAGGCGGGGGCCGGGGGGAGCTCTGTGAGGCCGGTTAGCCAAAAGGAGCAGGGATTTTGTCCAGGGTTGCTGTTTTATCACAGGTTCCCTACCTGAAGATTTTTGTGGAGAAAATCTGGAGGTTGGCAGAAGTGGTAGCAGCACAGAGCTGATCTTGCAGTGAGGTCTAACTGAACCAGCAGTCTTGCTGAGCTGACTTCACAGCGCTCCAATCCACCAGGCCAACAGAAGCAGAGCCAGTACTGGACCAGGGGACTGCACATTGGAATGGGAGGTGTTGAAAAGATTCTCTCAGAATTGGAGCAGCCCCATGGACAAGAGCCATCCCTTGATTATTCCTAAGTATAATTGGACCAGTGAGTGGGTTTTTTAGGAGGGTGCGGCATTCTGGACCTTCATAAGTCAAACAGTTACCAATAGAAACTGTGAAATTTATCAGACTCCTGATGCACTTATTTTGCTTGTTCATTTTCTTGTATAAGTATTTACAGAGTTTTATTTATTTTGATTGTTTTTCCTCTTTTCCCCAAATCAAGAGACACTTATGGTGCCATGTTCCCAAAGGACTCATGAGTGCTTGTGAGTGGGGAGAAAAGACCTGCAAAGATGACCAGGGAGGGGTTATTTTAGTTCCCCAAAGCCAGAAATAGGGGTATAGATCTGAGTGGGGGCTAGTTGAGCCATAGTTTTATTTTAGAAAAGGATCCTTATCCGGATTGAACCCAGCCCTTGTTTTAGCCATTGGCACCTGGCTAAAGGGTTTCCAGAGCTACAGGTTTCTCAGCATCTCTGAAAACCAGGCCACATTTATTTCTGAGACCTGAATATGAGTTAGCTTCCTATCCTTGGCTAGAATGAAGAAGCAAGGAAAGATGTCTAAAAAGGATGTTAACTATAGTTTTCCAACCCTGGCAAAAAATTTGGTTCAGGTTCACTTAAAGATTTAGGTGAAAGTTCAGGAGACCAAGTTCTCATTGTATTTGAACCATGTTTGCCCATCCCTAGCAGATGTGAAAGCACAAATCCCTCTCCTCTCCTCAAATTTCTCTCATTAATATTGTTTGTTTAAACAAAAGAAACTTTCATCCTGTAGTGGCTGCCTTGATGAGGCTTAAGCCAATTTTGAACATGGAGTAATTTTCATGTTCAGTAATCTGTTATGATAACTTGAGCAGCACGCACCCTATTCATATTTTGAATGCATCATGTCAAGTTACTATAGATGCATGATAAGTATTTCCACTCAATCTGCTCAGAAGCAGCCCCATTCCCTCATCTGTAAAATCTCAACATTTTTAAAGTGCAGTTCTACACTTAACAGTGACCATGAAACTGGCATTGTGCTGTTCCATTGTGCTCTTGGTGATTTCAATATCCTATGTGCTTACGTTAAATTAATATTTTATTTTCCTAACTGGCCCTGCAAACTCAGCCTTGGCTCTGAGCGTCAAGCTGGGGTCTTTTTCTTTGTACACATCACACCAGTAATAAAGGTTTTTTCAGGCCAAAACCTCCTACCAATGATACCTATTCAAACCCAACCATTCATGCATTCCAAGGCCAGAAGGGACCACTGTGATCATCTACTCTCACCTCCTGTATAACAGAAGCCATAGAACTTCCCCAAAATAAGCCCTAGAGCAGATATTTAAGAAATACATTGGATTTTGAATTAAAAATTGGCAGTGATGGAGAATCCACCACAACCCTTGGTAACTTGTCCCAACGGCTAATTAATCTCACCATTGTAAATTGACTCCTGATTTCCAATCTGAATCTGTTTAGCTTCAGCCTCAAGCCACTGGATGATGTTACACCTTTCTCTGCTAGACTGAAATCCCCCTTATTAAATATTTGTTCCCCAAGCAGATATTTGTAGAAGGTAATCAAGACACACCTTAACCTTGTCTTTGGTAAAATAGATTGAGTGACTCAGTATAAGGCAGGGTTTCTAATCCTTTAATCATTGTCATGGCTCTTCTCTGTCCCACTCCAATTTATCAACATCCTTCTTGAACTGTGGGCACCACAACTGGACACAATATGCCACCAGTGGTTGCATCAGTGCCAAATAGGTAAAATGTTCTCTCTGCTTCTACTTGAGATTCCCCTGTTTATACATCTTATCCTCACATTAACTCTTTTGGCCACAGTGTCACACTAGGAGCTCATGTTCAGCTGATTATCCATCACATACCCCAAACCTTTTTCAGAGTCACTGTTTTCCAGGATAGACTCTTCCAGCATGTAAGTATGGCCTACATTCTTTGTTCTTAGATGTATACATTTACATTTAGCCATTGTGACAGGGTCGGGCCAGATGGCTACCGGAGAGTAACAGAAGGCAGATATATTAGCCCCAGGTTAAGTAGGTCCTTTTTCCCTGGGTAAAGTAACACGGAAGGTTCCAGAACAATCAGGAACCTTCTGGAGACAATTAAGACAGACAGGCTGATTAGAACACCTGCAACCAATCAAGAAGCTGCTAGAATCAATTAAGGCAGGCTAATCAGGTTACTTGGGTTTAAAAAGGAGCTCACTTCAGTCTGTGTGCGCATGTAAGGAGCTGGGAGCAAGAGGCGCTAGGAGCTGAGAGTGAGAATGCATACTGTTGGAGGGCTGAGGAGTACAAGCATTCTCAGACACCAGGAGGAAGGTCCTATGGTGAGGATAAAGAAGGTGTTGGGAGGAGGCCATGGGGAAGTAGCCCAGGGAGTTGTCGCTGTCGTACAGCTGTTCCAGGAGGCACTCTAGACAGCTGCCTTCCACAGGGCCCTGGGCTGGAACCCCGAGTCGAGGGCAGGCCCAGGTTCCCCCCAAACCTCCCAACTCCTGGTCAGACACAGGAGGAGTTGACCTGGACTGTGGGTTCATGAAAACGGCCAAACTGAGGGCTGCTGTGAAGCTCCAAAGCGAGCAAATCTGCCAATAAGCGCAGGACCCACCAAGGCAGAGGAGGAACTTTGTCACACCATCTTAAAATGCATACTGGTTGCTTGAGCTCAGTTTATCAATCAATCCAGATGTAATGATTTTGTTTTCTTTCAGGTAATTAATAAAAACATTAAATAGCATAGGGAGAACAACCGATCCCTGCAGGACCTCACTAAAAACATACCTGCTCAATGATGATTACCCATTCACAGTTACATTTGGAGACCTATCAGTTAGCTAGTTTTTAATCCATGTGGCATGTTAATTTTATATTATTCTATTTGTTTAATCAAAATGTTATGTGGTACCAAGTCAAACACCTTATGGAAGGCTATTTATATTATGTCAACACTGTTATCTTTATCAACCAAACTTGCAATCTGATAAAAAAATGTCAGGTTAGTTTGACAGGATCTGTTTTTCATAAACCCATGTTGATTCACATTAATTACCCTCCTTTAATATTTTATTAATCGAGTCCAGTGATAGCCATTCCATTATCTTGCCCAGGATCATCCTGTTTAGCCTTTTGAAAAAATGGCACATTAACTATCTTCTAGTCTTCTGGAACTTCCCCAGTGCTCCAAGATTTATTGAAAAATCAACATTAACAGTTCAGTGAGCTCATCAGCCAACTCTTTTAAAACTCTTGCATGCAAGTTATCTGGATCTGCTGATTTAAAAATGCCAATACAGTGGTGCTGTAGTGGTGTAACTGAAACTTGATAGACAATTCTGTAGATGATTTTGGATAGAGCTGGCCAGCATTTTTCCATCAAAATTTCTTTTGGACTGAGAGTTGTATTATAGACTAAAGGAATCTTTAATCATTTGCCCTGACAAACTGTATATTGCCTGGTTTTTATTAGGTATGTGAGGCCAAGAGGAAACTCATTTAGCAGGGTTTGGGTTTTAGTTTTTCATAATTTTTAATGCAATTATATTTATATTATTATTTCCTGAATATAGTCATTTTCCATTCTCAGTCTCTGAGCCAAATTCTGGTTTCAGTATCAGTGCTGTTGATCCAGATTCTATTCTCAGCTACAGTGGTGTAAATTTGGTGTAACACTGTAGTTGAGTAACAGAGTAGCCGAGCACAGACTCTGGTCCTAAGTGCATCAAGATATCTTCCTACTCCATGAAATAGAACAAAACTGGGCATACTGAAATGGTATTCACCTTCTCAGCTGCCTCAATTCAGCAAAGCACTTAAGCCTTTGTTTAACTTTGAAGTCATCTGAATTTTAATGTGCTTAAAGTTCAGCATGTGCTTAAGCACTTTGCTACTTAACCAGGAGCTACTTGACTAAAACAAGGCATGATGCGGATGCCAAGGTCTGGTAGCAAGTAGGCTGTTATAAAGGCATGTCTGGCAAAAAAGAGAAGGGATCAATCACTGGCAGACTTTTACTAAGGGGATTGGTCACAGTTAATGTATGCTTTTAAACTACAGCTTTTTGATAGTAATTGTGCGGGCAGCAGTCATCATTGTGTTGGCGATAATGGAAGAGTTTGTTAAGATGCAGCTTATGGGCAACTTTCTATTAGAAGCCTTCAGTCATAATGAATTCTTTCAACATTTATCATAATTGCGCTAATTAGGATACATTTTGTGGGCATTAATGTGGCTCTCACAAGTATTTTCCAGATATTTGGCTGCAATTTAGCATTAGTCAGGCATGAGTTAATGGACACCAAAGGCTTTTTTCACTAAAAAGCCTCCTTGTTTGGGATATTCCATTGCTACTATAACTTTTAATATTCATTTTCATGACACTAATTATGGAGTATTGATTTAGATATGGTACATTACCATAGGGATTCCATTTTAATTCAACATTAGTGTACCATTAAAATGTAAAATACAGAGTTAGCATTTTAAGTGGAAAGTCTCTCTAAAATATTTTCAGCTGTAAAATTTTTCTCTTCACCCAAAGAATCACTCCAGACTTCGTTCAGGGTATTCCTAAGAGATATGAGGATACGAGACCAATTGTCTCAGTGTCTCAATGTCTGTCATGTTGTGTTATGTTTCTGGAGCAAAAGACGGGAGTACAAAAGCAGCAGTTTGCAGTGATAAAGGACTGGCCTTTTCCTGCTAAAGTCAATAGAAGCTTTGGTGTGAAATTTCATTGAGGGCAGAACTGACTCCAAAGACTGTGCTATTTGTGTAAATAAGGTAATTATATTCCAAATGTAGGGAGAAGGGTGGGGTTTCACAAAAACTAGAACTTGTTCTGTGGTGGCACTGTTCCTGTGCTCCCCAGCCATAACATGGTTGGCCCAAGTGTAGAGTCTCATGGACTCCCTACACCTTCTAATGCCCCCCACTTGTGTGTCGACACTTTGCCAGCCCCATGGCCCTGGTTTTGCGATGTGTAGCATGTGACCAGGTTGCATTGTTCTAAGGAATTCTGACTCTGCAAAGTTGTTGTTGATATTAATGGGAATTTAACATACATAATTTTCAGGATTGGGCCTTTTTTCATCTGGATAGCTTATTATTTGTTGGTCAAAGCCCATTGAAATACACCATACTGACTTCAATGGGCTTTGGATCAGGCACTATATTACCTGACAGTCCACTTCATTTTAATTATAATTTGCCAAAGTTTATGTTCCCCTTCTATTGCTTGAGCTGGATCTCCATTTTCTAAAAAGAAAAGTACAACAGCATAATTGAATTTCTGTCTTTAGAAGATGAGGAAGACATTTATCCACAAAGCCAGGCAGTCTTTCATTGAATGATGCATTCAGAGGGTGGATTGGGGGCAGCAATAGTCATTTACAATGAGCACCATCCATCCAACAGTTACATTATGCAATGATCTTCCTTCGCTATATTCCACAGTCAGGGCACATATCCATTAAGAGGTTACCTAGGCTAAGTCTCATAAAACCCCCGTGTTCTTTAATTAAATGGAAATTTTATATTAGAAAATTGTAAAACAATGACACTCTCAAAGCTTCACTCACGAATAAAAACCTTAAGTGAAAAATTTCAAATGTGATTGCCCAAAGATTGGCTCCCAAATATATGCTGAGGCACTTAGGCACCAATTAACATTAAGCACATGCATAGGTTCTTTGCTGAATCAAGGCCTTAAATAAAAGTGACCTGATTCTCAGAGGGAATGAGAGTCCATAACTCCCACTGAAGTCAAGAGGAGCTGGCGATGCTCAGCACCTCTAAAAATCAGGCCACTTTTTCTTACGTGCCGAACCCTAAATTTAGACACTTAACGTTAGGCACCCAGATTTTAACATTTTGGTCCCATCCAGTTTGGCTGAGTTAACATTTATGGTGCAAGTTTTCTTTTGATCTTCCTAACTCGTGTGTGTAGTAATAATAAATATAACTTTGAAATAACAGAGGTTTTGTATTTAACGTCCTTTTTTCTTATTTTTTAAAGGAAAAACTATAAAGGCAAATAAGGAATAGAAGTAGATGCCTGAGCGTGTGCCAGTGATAGACAGTGGATTCTTCATGTTCTGCAAACAGGCACCAAAATCATGTTTTTTTGCATCCATCCACAGATGCTCCAGGAGCCCCCATTCACCATCAAGCCTCTGTGCTCTCTCCCACCAATCATATGACACAAACATATGAAGCCTGATTTAATCTCACTTACAGTGGTGATAATCCGAGGTAATGCTACTGCAGTCAATGGAGTAATGCTGGTGAAAGAGCAGAATCAAGCCAATAGGGATTGTTACAACCTGGCCTGGGACCCCTCTGAATTGTCATTAGTCCGGTGCAAAAACAGATCAGATGGCCAGTTTCCATGTGCTTCTAAATCAACAGGGTCCAGGTAGAGTCTAGTCCCTGTTCCTAGCTCTGAATCTTTAGGGCTCACTCCCAGGCTCAGATCTCTTGTCTGAAGCCTTCCTTGGGACATGGGGCTCCACAATCTAGCCCATCTCAATGCCGAAACCAGCGACTCAGACTTCCTGAGGCTCCCCAAGTTGCTTATGTGCTGTGAGACTCCCACCTAGGCTGTGGTCATCTGGGCATAGGTGACGACTCCATGGGCTGAAGCACCCAAGGGAAAAAATAGCGGGTGCTCAGCACACTCCAGCAGCCCCATGGATCAGCACCTCTCCCTCTCCCCCAGCCTTTCTGCCTGCTGGCGGCGCGCTGATCAGCCCCTCCCCTCCCAGTGTCTCCCACCTACTGCAGATCAGCTGTTCAGTGGTGTCCAGGAGGCACTGGGTTGGGAGGGAGAGGAGCGGGGGCAGGAAGAGGTGGGGAGGCGGTGGAGCGGGGGTGGGAAGACGCGGGGCTTGGGGGAAGGGGTGAAGTGGGGGTCGAGCACACCCCTCGGATCGGATCTGAATAAATCAGTGCCTATTCTGTGAGGGAAATATGGCAGGAAAGCAAGAAACACAGGCTTGGTCAAGGAATTTCCTAACCATAGTCACTTACTAAAAGCACTAGAGAGTTACAGAGCTTTCAAAAATAACAAAAGACATGAGACGCACCCTCCACTAGTCTGATTTCACCCCTTCTGTGCGTCAGAGGTCTGCCAGTGTTTTGGGAAGGGCAGAGTCCCTCTTGCCCCCTTGTTCCTGCAAGCCCTTCAGTGCTGTGGTTATGGGCAACCCACTGCTCAGAGCAGCACCCTTTCTTAAGACAGACTTTGTCTCCCTTTGCCATGTGCTCTACTGGAAAGCTCCATTTTCCTCCCCCAGTCATGCACCACTGCAGAAAACCCATAGTTCAGTGGTTGTAGAACACTTAGGTAGTTACAATTAATTTAATATTGCTGCTGCAGGATGTGTAATTGTAGTCCAAAAACTGCTGTGGCCATAGATGGACTGATCGGGCATTTAATAAGCTAGATGATTAGGTTACTCACTAGAGTCACACATTTTTGAACAGGTTACAGGCAGCACATCCAAACAACTACACTGAAAACCCATAAACTCCTATAACTGTAGCCTTGTCTAGTACATCGATTAATATATCTCCTGGAATACAGAAAGAGAGGAAAGTTGGAGGGGAGAGGGAAAGTGTTGGAAAATAGAAGAGATGAATGAGCACACACATTATGAGCTGTGAGACCAAGAGAACTCTTAATAAAGTAAAGCTGAGATTGAAAATGGAAATATAGATCTGTATTCTACTAGCTCTACTAAAGCTTGTGAGGCCAAATCTTGAGTACGCTAGCTCCAGATCACCAGGGGTGGTCCGGTCCACCTGAGACCTGCAGCTATAGAAGGTGATGTGAATCCTGAGAGACGGCAGAACCTCTGCAGCTGTCAAACATCACCCCCTCACTAGGGGCAGATTTGTGACTCTACCTCCCTACTCCTATCCCTCCACTGATTGTTATATAGAGTAGTTTGGGATTTAAGTCAAGGAGGGGTTTAGGTATCTCCCTGGTGACCCAGCAGCTTTGTGGGTCAGGGCGGCTAGTGTGGTTGAGCGGTAGCTATGGAGACGGACTGGCACAGCCCAGCCCACAGAGACCTTCCAACTGTCTGAGCCAAAATGCTGTTGTCAGCAAGGGAGACCAGGGCCCAGTGAGCTGAAGATCCAGTTCCCAAGTCTGGGGGCAGGGAAGTTAAAGAGCCCATTGATGACCAACCACTGCATCCACCCTCCGCAGCATGGGGTGAAGGAATGGCATAGGGGAGATGGTGTAAGGAGAGAAGACGATCAGGGTCTATGGAAAGTTGCTGTGAGAGGAGTGTGGCACTTATTTGCATGGGTTACAAACTTCCTAAATAACTGTGCATCACCTGCTTACACCTCCATCCCCTTACGCACTGGGGTGATTGGCCTCACGACTTATTGGCCTGGTGTGCTACCTATTTAATAATCACCTTATGACCCCATAACCACAAGTCAGACTAGAGAATGTCTGGAAATTTTAATCACAGATTATCCATATACAGAACATGGAGCGTATTTCATCACATTTAGTTAGACATATGTTTTCCCCATTTCTCATGTAAATCTTTTCCTAATTAAAACTTTTTATTCCCATTTCAAGATAACAAGCATATGATTCCATGAAAAGTACAAATATGATCGTTTGGATGTGTTATAACTGAGATCCTGACAACTCATTGTCATCAGTAAGGAAACTAGCTAAATGCCATTCTCTGTGAGTATAGTCTTTAAATAGCCCCTACACTTTCAAACTGTGCTATTGTTCTTCACTTGCTGTCATCTACTGTTGGCTGGTGTTGCTGTGCTTTGTTAAACAGCTGCCATGTTTATATCTGTAAAGTCCGTGAGGTCCTTTGATGATGGTCTCAATGGAAACATCAAGAGATGTACGCCATTGATTGTTATCATACATAGCTTCCATAGATTAATCACCATACTAGATCACACCAATGGTCCTGTATCTTGTCTCCTATCTAGCAGTGGCCAATGTCAGCAGCTTCAGAAGAAGTTGAGTGAAATCCCACACTGCCCAATTAGAAAATAACCTGACCATATGAGAATGGTCTTCCTAACCCCAGATAATTAGGCTCACAAAAGTACTTAGGATCCTAATTTCCATTGAAATCAATGGGAGTTGGGTACCTAAATACCTTTAGGATCTGGGCCTTAGTAATTATAAACTGGTAACACTGTTTTATGCTATGGGTTGATCTTTTAGATATTGCCTTCAATTTTTCAGGTACAAATAATGGTGATCATGAGCTAGAGAATTTATATTTCTAATGACAGGATTTTTGAGCAAAACTGGGTCCAATAATTAGAGTGATAATCCCTGTCATTTGCACCATTGTTAATTGTCGGTGCAACTTTTTGTGATCACAAAAATGGACACCTAGGTTGAGGCTCTTTTCAGCATCAAACTTGTAGAGGGCACATGCATGTAATTTCATTGTGTCATGTGCTAAGAATGTATGCTTACATAAGCGTACTGTGAAGTCAAGAAGCATTCTTTAGATGCTTATTACCACAAGAATGTTGGTGAAATCTTGGCATTTTATGCTTACATGATGAGCAGCTAAATCTTTCTATTCCTGTGGCATTAAATTTCAGCACTACATTGTACATGTTATTCAGCCTTTAGCATTCCTATTTGGAGGCTAACCATCAAATAAGAGATTTACTTTAGAAAACAAAACATCTTAAGCAGCATATTTTTAGGCATTCTGGTTCAATCATAATAGATCAACTGAGTCCAGTAATCCCCAATACAAAAAAGGTGCTGAGTAACTGCCTGACAGACACTGATTTCTACAAAAGAGCTGGGATTTCTTTTAGCTAGATCTGAATGAGTACAAAGCCCTATATTCTACTAAGAATTTAAATCCCAGCAGGTACTTGGCTATTAGATTCAGCCTTTTTTTCACTGCCTCAGCACATGAGTGTATGGGGCTGGCCTCCTTGAGGTTGACTATTGTGTAAGTGGTTTAACAACAAAGATCATGTTCAACATTTGTTTCTGATGAAGTTCCAACTGAACCACGTCTGTCGCTTTATTACGTTTTCTAAACATCTCAATCACTGTATGGTTGAGGCTGCGGGAGCAGTTCCACATGGCATCTGAGAACAGAGCAGCACGTAGCGTGCTGCTCAACAACATCTGGAAGCTCAGTGTTACATTACAGTAGAGGAAATAGTTAAAATGTATTTATTGTTGGCGTGTTGGCATAACAACAACAACATGCAGAATGGGACTGGACTTGCCTCTCTAGGACGTGACCAGCAGAAGCTGTGTGTGTTCAGTACCGCCAGCTCTGACTCCACCCACACATGTGGCCTTCGTGACTGGAGACGTACTCTACTGCTGAGTGACTCTAGTCAAAGGATGGGAAAGGACCAAAAGGGGCAGAAAATACTGATGAAATAGTGTTGCACGTTGTTATTGTCCCACTAGCTGAAGGCACCTGAAGGCACATAATTCTGTCCACAAATGCGTAACACACCATTACTGCTTTCATTAACCTCATTGCTTATGTGGCAGAGACTAGAAATAAGGTAGGTAGATCATTAGAGATCATAGAGTGTGTGAGGTAGTCGATTTTGTGCCCGGGTTGCTAAATTACGTGAGTGTGCAGGGAGCACACCATGTACATGGGGTGAAGGAGCGGGCTGGGAGAAAGGTCCAGGTGGCATGTGCATTGTCCCCCACACTAGTCCTGAAAAGTACTGTAATATAACCTATCCTTCTGCCTCACCTTCGGGGTCCGCAGTCTGTAGTAGGGATCCTCCTGAAGTAAGGGCATCCTACGTGCAGCTGTGACCAGGGACAGTGCATTTCCACTGGAGCTGAGTGGCCAAAGGGTGAAGCCAGTGTCCTCAGTGATCTCCATCTACCCCCAGTTAAAAAAACCCAACACAACTGGCAGTCACCCTGTCCATTTGCATGTGTGTTATATCTTCATCTATCAACCCTTCATCTGTTTGTCTCTGTGGCTCCACTCCTGAGATGAGCTCTATGAGGATGGATCCCTGTAGCCCCTCAGCTCATGGTAGGATTAGGGTCTTTGACTTGGCATTGTCTGGTGTGGGATTAGTGCAGTTAGTCACAGGATATCACTGAGGCCAAGAGGTGAGTAGGACTCATAAAGGATTAGACATTTATATAGAGACCATATATATAGTGAGGGTTTGTCCCACTGCCCACAAATGTTACTCTGTCAACCTGAAAAGCTCCACTGCGCCAGACATCAAATAACTTCCCATACACACACCCCGAGCCTGCCTGCAAGAGTCTCATGTGAGACTGCTGCAAATGATGCCTGTTTATAGTATAAAATGAATATAGTTTTGCTAGGGACTATGCTGAGATCAGAAGCTATTTCACACAGGTCACCAAAAAGCTGCTGGATAGAGGGTAATGGCTAACCAACTGCACCAGATTAGGATCAGTGACAGGCAGCTGAATTGTTCAGTTCCCTAAAGGCCCCTGAATCATTCAGATCCCCAAAGCCAGAATGTTTTCTTCCTCTATTTTCCTTTTTGCTATTCAAAAGCAGCATTGGAATAAATTAGTAGCAGGCCTAAAGTATGAAATTTAACTCTGAATCAGGAAAAAAAAACAGGAAGAGAATGTTTCCCTAGTTTATGGCCTATGATTTACCTCCACAGGCGGGAAGGAATTGGTCAGGATATGAAATCTACAGCTTTGGCACTAAGACTGGAGCCCAGGTTCAAATCACGCCTATGTACTTTTATGGAGGCCTGTTTCATCCCTGTATTTTATCAGCTCTCTCCTTCCTGCATTGGCTGATAGTCCTTGATAGGACTCTACTGAAGCTGGGAGGTCCAGGCAAGAGTCTCTCCAGAGACTATCGATGGTGTGCCTCACTGGGCAACAGGTATTGTTCTTGTTCAATGACATGAGGTTCACACTGGCTTATACCAGGCCACTAGAGGATGTAGATAACCTGAAAGCCTTGGTTAAAAGAGAACACATAAAGTAATCCGAGTTATAATTTAGAGTAAAATAATCCCTCTTAAAAAGTCAGTGGCTTGCTCCTCCACTGAGGCCAGGCTTGCCCCAGAGACACCTTTTATAGCCAGCTTTAAAAACCCCTGAAAACTGGGGTTTCCTATGGAAACACTGACAGGGCCACAACTAGGGCAGTGCAAATGAGGCTGCAATAATGCTGCTGGGTCCCATAAAGGAGAAAGCGTGGGCTGGGGGAATGCACTCAGCTGGCACTCGTGTGTTTGGTGTGATATTCAGCAAGCATCTCACACCCCATATGCTTTTTCAGCATTTCACACTCAACGGCTAAAGGAATAACATTGGCTCCCAGGGATCTCTAAAACATTCTGTGCACGTTGTCTCATTGGCTGTGCTCTGTTTTACCAGGCAAGTGCTCCACAAAGCTCAGACCTGACACCACACACAAGCAAAATCTGCTGCCTTCTCTTACCTTAAACAGAAAACAATGGAGAGCAAATTGCACTTTCTTGCTATGGCATAAAGACAAAATGTTACAACATAAACTGTGTCCTAGGAAATCTGCTCTTTCCACCAGCAGATCAACAAAATCCCTTGGAGGGAGCATGCTGAGATTGCACAATTCAGAAAGAGAATGGAACTATAAAACAACCCCAGTGTCCAAAATATCCTTTATTCCCACCATACCAGCAAGGCTTTTGTTCACTCAATGTGAGTAGAACATGCTGACAGACAGAGAAGCACTATATCGTGCTAATATTCACGTTGTGCTGGAAGAGGAAAAAACTCACGATGTTTATGCAAGTATATATTCTACATAACCACTACCACAATGTTTAGGTGTGGTATTAGGGCTGTTAGTGACAAAATGGCATGGAGACTAAAGCGCTTTACAGGTCTCATACAGGGAGTGAACATTTAGACAGAGAACAACATCTAGTTACATTAGTAAGAACTAAAAAAAACCCACACAAACGTTACAGAAAGGAATATTAAGTCACATATTTTAGGGTCCACTCTAATCTCCAGGTGTGGGAGTTAAGGAATCTCTTTGGACAAGTGTAGTGGGGTGGTCACCCGCTCCAGCCCTGACCGGGTTAAAGCGAGCCCTGTGAGAGGGCTAGGGGCTGGGAGAAAAGCCCAGGCTGACTGGGGAAGCAGGCACAGCTGGGCCAAGCCCTAATCAGGGCGCAGCTGGGCCATGTAAAGAGGGCTGTGAGCCAGGTGCTCAAGAGTCTCTCTTTGCCTTTAGAGGGAGAAGGGCCTGGCTGCTGCGGAGCATACCTGGGTACCTAAGGTGGAGCAGGGCTGGGGAAAGGCTAAAGGAGCTGGGGAGTTCTGGCCTGGAAACCCCGCAGGCTGCAGCCTAGTGTAAGGCCAAAAAGGGTACTGGGGTCACAGGGGGCAGCCCAGGGGTAGGCAGAGGGTCCAAACCCCCCTTGCCTGTGATGAGCTGCTTATATACTGCAGTCTGCCCCAGTGAACGGGGGCTAGATGGTGACTGGGCAGTAGCCATATACTGAGGTGAGGTGGGGATAGGGGGTGGGGGTTCCCCTGGGAGGGGGAGACCCAGAGATTGTGGGGGAACCCCAAGGAAAGGGGCGCTGGGGTCTGGGAGGGACACACAGGGACTAGCGGCAGCAAGACACTGGCCGGGAAAGGGCGCTCTGGGGGGCTGGAAGAGCTAATTCCCTGAGAGACCAGAAGGAGGCGCCACAGGAGTGAGTCTCACAGTGTTACAACAGGTTATTCCATAATAGCTCTCTTGCGGGTCTCTTGCAACTTCTGAAGCATCTGGTGCTGGCCCCTGCCAGAGACAGGATACAGGACCAGCTGGACTGTTGGTCTGATCTGATGTGGTAACTCAGATGCCTTCCAAATGTCTACAGCACCGTACCATCCAGGAAAGGCTTTCTTACCTACTGGATTTGCTGTGTTGCCAACTCTCGTGTTTTTATCATGAGTTCAGTGATAGTTAGTGTTTTACTAAAGGCCCCAGCCTCCTGGAGTAATTGTAATTTCATGAGAACCTAAGCATTTGTTTATTTATTTTTAAAGGTCGGTTTCTAGCCTGCATATTTTTGGAGAAAAGCTTGAAAATGTGACCTCTAAAGGCCCCAAAGCAAAGAAGGCAAACAAACCCAACATTTATTATTTTTAGTATCTCGCGATTTTGAAGCCAACTTAATGTATTTTGAGGTCCCCAGCCCATGTTTGAACAGTTGGGACTGACCATATTGTGACAGGATTGTGACATGCCTTTTCTGAAAGGGTGTTGGGGGAGACAATAGATGTAAATTGCCTTTATCCTTGTCTTTACCTCTTTTTGTCACATATAAGACAGAGATACAGTACCAACTTACCATGCTTTTCCTATACCCTTACCAGAATACATTTTCTTGACCGGAGTTTCTCATTATATTCTCAGTTGAAAATCAGCTTTTATGCTGAAGCCATAACATCTAGAGCTGTAACTACCTAAAATGGAGGAAAAAAATTGATATTCCCATCTATGTAATAGACATTTATATGATTCTCATCAACCGGGTGAAAATTTCCTTTCAGCTAAGCCCCTTCCCCCCTACCTCAATCCACCACCTAATTTTAAATTAATTCAAGAGAAAACACAGATATTGCATTTTTTAAATGAGGAAAATAATATAGCCCTGGCTTCCGAAAGTGATGACTAAGCACATTAGCTGGATGCTTCTGCTAAAAGTATCACCATAAATAGTTAAGAATGTTGATGTTTAAGGGCCCAATTTTCTAATGGCAAAATTTAAGATTTCACTCAGGAAAAAATCCTAGCCCTCAAATCCACGAAGATAAACCTTTGAATAGAGACCGTTTCAGTTGACTCAGGCCTGGTCTACACTGACATGTTAGGTTGACTCAATTATGTCTCTCGGGGGTGTGGAAAATCCTGAGCAACACAGTTAAGCCCATTTAACCCTCTCAACAGACAATGCTAGGACAACGGAAGAATTCTTCTGTTGACCTAGCTACCACCTTCTGGGGAGATTGTCACCCTGCCTCAGAGGGTCACAGCTGAGAATGCCACATTCAGGACAAACTGCTGAGAAATCAAGACTTCTCCATTGACCCCTTACATGATATACTTTGTACAAGATTTGTTGCAATTGTGTAACAGTGGCGATTTCAATTATACAAATGGCCATATTTCAAACATACAGCATCACAGTGGTGGAGTACCTATACCGTTGGGAGAACCCCTCCCATCGGCAAAGATAGTGTCTATACTGAAGTACTGCAGCTGTGCTGCTGTAGCATTTCAAGTGTAGGCAAGCCCCGAGGCTGCAGACAGACAGTCTGAAACTATAGCCGTGAGAAGTGTGAACTGCCCTTCTGGTCTTGATGAGGTGTAGGAGTGCAGAGGCATTAGTCATCAAACAAAAGTGAAGGTCTTCAAAGCCATCGTGTTGCCAACTCTGATGTATGCATGCAAAACCTGGAAGGTGTACAGACACAATGTTATGAAGCTGAATCACTTTCACATGGGCTGTCTGAGGAAACTGATGAGGATAAGATGGTAAGACAAGGTTCCAGATACTGAGGTTCTCATAAGGGGTAGGAATTCCAAGCATCCATACTCTGTTGATGAAATCACAGATGAGATGAGCAGGCCATGTCACCAGAATGTCAGATGAGCAACTGCCAAAGAAGATCTTTTATGGTGAGCTAAAGGAGAGAAAGTGCTCTCAGGGAGGCCAGAAAAAAAAACATGTCAAGGACTCCCTCAAGTTATCTTTGAGGCATTTCAACGTTGACCCAGAGTTTTGGGAAGATCTCACTCAAGATTGTTCTACCTGGCAGTCTCATCCATAGAACTACAATCTATGAACAGAGGAGAACTGCTGAGGCAGAGCAGAAGCACCAGCAGCTTAAATCTTGCAACAACAGCATGTCTGCTGTTAATCAAGTAACCCACAGCAGCGTCTCTTGGTCAATGTACCGTAGACTGTTCAAAACTCAAAATTAGTCTGATCAGACATTCACGTGTTCACAGAAACCAAATCAGTGATGTCATGGTCATCTTCAAACTCGAAGGACCAACACCAACAACTCTGAAATTTAATTATTACAATTCAGTGGCCCTGTTTTCCATTTTTGGACAAATAGGATTGGTCTACACTACAAAGTTAGTTCAGCTTAACTACATCGCTCAGGGCTTTTCCCAGCTGCTCCCCTCTACATCAGGGCAGCATAGAGATGCTTAGATTGGCTCTGTGATGCTCTTGCATTAGAAAAATTCTCTGTCTGCTGTAGCTCCTGCATGGCCCTTCTACACTGCCAGAGAGTCATATAGGAGCTGTATTGGGTGCCAGAATCTCCCCATAGGTGTCTAAAATGCATATTTAAATACTCAGATATGGAGTTAGGTGCCAAGCTTTAGGCATTGTGTTTTAAAACCAGGCCCTTAAATATCATTTTTTTTCACCATTTCATTCCAGTTTAATTTGAGCAGAAACACACATCTATTGTGCGCCTCCATTATTTCTGGGTTCAGTAGCAGATGGGGGGAGGAGCTGTCCCCACCTTCAGTTGAAAAATAAAACACTGGAATGAGAGCTGGAGCTCTGCAGGGCTGTCCTTTCCCTCCCTGATGTTGGCCAAGAAGAATACCAGAGGAGAGAATCAAGGTATTCTTGGCTTCATACACCTCCTGTTCAGAGGCTAGATGCTACCTTCTGACTTTGTTGCACGCTCCAATTGACAGCAGTGGGAGTCCCACTGTGGACGGAAGGAGTTTATAGTCTTTAACTTTATAGCCTCAGCTGACAGGCCCTCATTAAAAAACATTATCTGGCCCTCACAGCAGACTGATTGTGACACCCTTGCTGTACAGGGTATTGTATTCTTATATTTTGATTGCATGTAACAGTATTTGTTCAGAGATCTGCTTTAGTGCCACTTGGGATATTAAAAAAAAAGCCAATCATGTACCTTCAGGCTGAGCAGTTACAAAGGGCACCAGGGTTGTAAAGCTATAAAGCACAGGCATAGATGTCTGTATGTGCCTAAAATCTCTTTGAATCCCTATAGTAATATTAGGTGATGTTTTTTCTGTTGCTACACTTCTTTGTCAAAACAATGAACAAAATGGCTTTTATAGTCATTCTGCCTCATTTAGAGGCCCTTCTGTGGCTCAAGGAGGCCAGCTAGATGGTAATGTATCTGAGGGAGTTTCTAGGTCTATAAGATTATAGTCTGAAAGAGTAATTGAGACGTTACAAGAAAAGCTGAAGGAGTTTAAGAATCACAGGACAAATATCAAATTAACCACAAGCTAAACAAGATGAATATTGGAAGAAAAATAATTCCTTTATGCTTTGTTTCTGTCATTGGTGATGAAAATCCAGCTTTGGAGATCAGAAGGGTATATTTTGCTGAAGTGTACAAAGTAAACACATTAACTCTTTGACTCTTGGTTAACATCAGGCACTAATAATTTATTTACTATCCTAATGAATATAGTTAGTACTGTAGCTAATAAAATAGGGGAATGGTTTCAACACAGAAAACTTTCCTTGTAGAAAATCCATGCAGAAATGAACTTTGCATTTAAAATCTTCTGTAGAATTCCTCTAGCCTAATGCTGCTAGCACTGGGGATATGAAATTGTTACTATGCTCTAAGGATGGGATTTTCAAAGCTTTCTAAAAGATAGGGAATCCAAGTTCCCATTAATGGGAATGGCACATCTAAATACCTTAGGTAGCTGTGACAATTGCAACCTAAATAAATCAAATAAACAACTTAGATTTTTTTCTACTTTTTTCCGTTTTTAACGCCATAGAAAATTGAAAGAGAAACTGAAATAGAAAAATGTAGGTCACCATAACATTGTTTATAAACTTAAATGACCAAAAGCCATGAAGCATATATATATAAAACCTTAACTCTACCCCTGGCTGCTTATACTTTATGATGCAACCTTTAAATGAGTGTTTAAACTTGTAACTGTTAGATTACATTACTATACATTTTGTATTGTAACACATGGGCACACTGTCAAAAACCCTCAGTGCTGACCTAACTTTGCTGGGACTGGAGTCAATGAAAGTTTTATCTTTGACTTCACTCAGAGCAGAGCTAGGCCAACACTGAGCACCTCTGTAAAGCCAATCCACTCTGTCTATGCCTGCCCTATGCATTCATTAGTTTCTTTTGTAGAGCTGTGAAGCTGCAGGGGTCATTTCCCGTTATGCTAATATATGAATGTGACAAGCTAGGTGAGGTAATATTGTTTTAGATACACTTCTGTTCCTGGGAGGGACAAGCTTTCGAGCTTTACAGAGCTGTTCTTCAGGATTGGAGAAAGTATAACCAGAGTGTCACAGCTAAATACAAGGTGGGACAGATTGTTAAGTGTAAGGGGGTCACACATGCTGTAGGGGACCACTCAAAATGAGGTGAGCAATTAAGGGTTAGTAGTCAGAGCAATTTGCAACACACCCTACTGCCTGCTAACCCTTTCTTGCTCACTTCGTTTTAAGTGGTCTCCTCCAGCATGTGTGAGCCCCTTATTCTTAATTTGTCCCTATTTGTATTTAACTCAGACACTCTGTTTACCATCCCCAGACCTGAAGAAGAGCTTCATGAAACTCGAGAGCTCGTCCCTCTCACCAACAGAAGTTAGTCCAATAAAAGATATTACCTCACTCACCTTGTCTCTCTCATATCCAGGGACCAACACACCTACAGCCACACTCCAAACAAGTATGGAAAATGCAAATATACAATACTTACATATATATGTAACTACAAATACAAATCCATAGGACAACATTCTTTGAGATTTATTTAGCTCCTAAGAGAGTTGCCCTATATTTTTTTAAAGTGACTATTGATTGTGGGTGCCTATGATTTTGGGTGCCCCACCTGAGACATTTTAAAGGAGCTTGATTCACAGAAGTTGGGCTGTGATGGGGTGTGCTTCCCACACTGACCCTGCAAGAGCTGAATTAGGCCATGTGTGTGTAATCAGCTAATTAGGAGGCAAAGGGGGAATCTTTAGGTTGAAAGCAACTAATAAGAGGGGAGCTCACCTGTGAGGGACAGGTGGGGCTTCTACAAAAGCCAGGAAATTGGAAGCAGAAGGCACAGCAGGGAAGGAGTCTGCAGTCACTCTCTGGGAAAAGGGAGGTATGTTTCAGAAGCAAGTTGCCTAAAGTGTGTTCACTAAGCTGTTTTTTTTCCCAACACTTGTTAGTTTGATGCTTTGTTTATCTTATATATAAATGTCCTTTCATTGTCTTCTGCCTGTAATCAAGTCAGCCAGACAGGTAAATCCACATTTCTTTGTCTAGGGCAGGCTTGATTTATGCATTGCCTGCAAACCACATTTTGAGAACGTATTTCCAGCACACACACACACCATTAATTCTTTATACACAATCTGTACCTATGTCATGCAATGATATTGCTGACAAGTGCTTAATTAGTTTACATACAATACCTTACCTTTTGAATATATATTATGATAACAGTGTAGTGGGGGTAGTGAGTGTATGAAGTCTGATATGAGTTACAGGATAGTGGGCCCTCTGCCAGTGGGCACTGAGGTGGCTCTTAAGGTCATACTGGGGTCCAAAATTGGCTACTCAGCCACTAGTTGCCTTTGAAAATTTATGCTACTCTGGTTACTTACATTCACTACAAATAAACTATGCACTCAATTTGTATTGGATGCTCAGATATTTTCCAGAGACTGGCTGGACACAGATGGCATAATTTGTCATAGAGTTACTCAGTGGGGAAGCTTTTGAGCGCTCAGCCTCCACCTGTGCATAATTGTCCATATGCAAAAAATGTGTTCACCGAATTTACATTTGCACTAATTCCAGTGGGTACATGTTAACATATGCCTGGCCAGCATTGCAAAGTGGAGGCATATGTTTACGCATGCACAATTTTTTGTACTCAAAAGTGGAAGCTAATAACTTGGCTGAAAATCTAAATCAGAAAGTAGGGAAAAAAAATCCAAGGTTATGTGATATTGCTGATACTATGTAAGGTAGGCGATATCTCTGGCCCCAGATAAAGGCAGCACTTATTTCAGAGAAAAGTGCTGTCTCCCCGCTCTTTCCATATGTGGGATGGCGTAGACCCGAGTTCCCTAAGCCCCCGCCACTGGGGCATGAGGAACAAGAATCTCCTCCTCATTTCCCTTTTGGAGTGAAAGACAGAAGAACCTTTCAACTCTCTCTTCTCTTCACGGCAAACAATGCCTGAGTTCCACACGTGTAAAGAAATCTGAATACTGGAGCTGAAATCTGTGTGGACTGCAGATGACGTTGATGTAAGTGTATCAACACATTCTAAAATGGTCTAATGCTGCAACAATCCAGAAGTGTGCCTTGCAGGATTGCAGACATGAAGACATGTTTAACAGGGAGCAAAAACAAGCCACTGGGTCAATTTTTGCTCTCAGTTCCACATATGCAAAGCTTTTAACCTTACCAGGGCTGAACATGAGTAAATGAGAGAAGTGTTAGGCTCACTGAGTTTTTTGGACTACAAATGATGTGTAACTAGGCACCCAAAACAACTCTAGCCTTCAGAATGCCTATTTTGGCGCTTTTTTTTTTTTTTTTTTTGGATGCTGAGGAGAGGAAAGAATTGTGCTCTAGCACAACCTCATAATATGCAACATCATCATGTCATAATTATTGAAAGTGGCAAAGCATTTGGAAAATATTAAGACATTTGCAAGTTGCTGCCCAGAACTGTTTTTCCTGAGAATGCATTAAATTTACAAATACTATGATTTCTAGAAAACAGCTAAATTAGGCTGAGTTTGCTTGAACTAGTGGCTTAGAGCAGCACGCAACAGTGAGTTTTCTTTTGACTAGGGAATAAATTCTACCATCATTTCCATCTGTTCAACCTCTTTGAATTTAGCCCTTGAACTTTAGCATCTCTTTTTTGCTCCTAGGAACTGGCTCATTACGTGACCCTGCTCTTGCATGGCAGCTACATATCAGTCAAGGGCTCGACTAAACTGATTAATACCATCCATTCTCTGAACCTACACTGCTGTTTGAGCTAAACTTAGCTGTGCCTGCATGAGGAATGAAGGGATATCCTCCTCATGTCAGCTAATGTCATAATGAACACCTGATAAAAGACTAGACTAGTGAGGACAAGTCAGTTGTAGTATTAACACAAGTTAGCAAGTCATAGTGGACCCTAGTCTCTCCCATTATCTTTAGTTTGACCTAATATTTGTGAAGGCTACAGACAGTGTTGTCTTCACTAAGATTTTACCTCAAGTTAGTTACCATATATTAGCTAACTTAAGACCACACTTTTTTTTTCCTAGTGTGGAAGGGCTCACTCATTGCATTTAAATTGCAGTATTCACACCAGATATTGAACTGATTCCCACTGGGTTTGATCAAAGACTATGGGCCTGCTTCACATTAACAATAGGTCCCTTTACACCAGTCTGGCAGTGTAAAGTGGGCTTACAGTAGGTATAAATTACATTTGTACCCACTTTCAGGATTGTTTACCCTGCCAGAGTGGTGTAAAGGGGCCTTTGTGTAAATGTGAAGCAGGCCCATGGTGTCTTTGGCAAAAGACACAATATGCCTCTCTACATTCTGTATTGTCAGAGTAATCCTTGTCAACCTTTATTTTTAATCCCCATGACTGATTTTTATTTTTTAAAATGGATTATATATGTTTTGCTATTGTAACTATAATCTCCTTAGGTTTGGGCATTTAGTGCCTCCCATTGAAATACACTTAAAGCTTTATCTGGACAATCGCTCTCTGTTTTGGATATGTCCAGGTGCTTCAAAGAAAAGAAGTAAACCTCAAAACCCAGCTCATTTGATATGTGTAGTGATGCAAAAAACAAACAACCCCCCCCCCCGCAACCCTTAGGACACAAGGGATATTTTTGAAAAAAAAATAAACTTCAATTGTGCAGATGGAAAATCAGGGGCTAAAGGGGTCATTCGGCCAATATACAAACTAAAAGGGTAAACGAGGCTGCTGGCTACTCCAATAAGCTCACGCTGGGCCTGATCCAAAGCTCACTGAAGTAAGTGGGGAAAACTCCCATTGCCTTCAATGGGATTTAGGCACCGCAGGCCAAATCTACCTCCAAGGTTTCTTCTTCCTCACCTTGCTATCCCAGATTGCGCGCGCACACACTCTCTCTCTCTTTTACCTCCTTAGTCATCCAAATCCTGAATGATGTTTCAAAATAGGGTCAAATTCTGCTGTTAGGGTCAATTTTAGGTTCCACTAAAAGTCCACAGGAGTTTTGACTTTAGCGTCAGTGGGACAAATACCACTTGACTTTCCCATAATATGCTTGATCATACTCTACTTTGTGTTGGGCAGAAATTTCTTCCTGCTCCCCAACTCATGAGTTCATGCCCTGAAATAGCTAGTTTTCTTTAAGCTACTGTAGCAGTCTCAACAGTATCCTGTGGCAGTGAGTTACACAGTTTAATTATACACCATGTTAAAAAAACCCTCTTTTATCCATTTTATTTACATTTGATTTATTTTTGTTTAGTCTGTCACTTCTGTTTAATTCAGTGCTCTCATTTGTCCCACGTGAAACCTATCCAGTGGATAGCCCAAGTGGCCAGGCTGTAAACTGGAGGCAGCAGAGCCAATCTGCATTCCTTACTGTGGTGCCTCAGCAAATGGTGTGTTTCTCTCTCACACAGGAGTCACATAGTCAAAGAATGGTTTCAGAGTAACAGCCGTGTTAGTCTGTATTCGCAAAAAGAAAAGGAGTACTTGTGGCACCTTAGAGACTAACCAATTTATTTGAGCATGAGCTTTCGTGAGCTACAGCTCACTTCATCAGATGCATACCGTGGAAACTGCAGCAGACTTTATATATACACAGAGAATATGAAACAATACCTCCTCCCACCCCACTGTCCTGCTGGTAATAGCTTATCTAAAGTAATCATCAGGTTAGGCCATTTCCAGCACAAATCCAGGTTTTCTCACCCTCCACCCCCCCACACAAATTCACTCTCCTGCTGGTGATAGCCCATCCAAAGTGACAACTCTTTACACAATGTGCATGATAATGAAGTTAGGCCATTTCCTGCACAAATCCAGGTTCTCTCACTCCCTCACCCCCCTCCAAAAACCCACCCCCATACACACACAGACTCACTCTCCTGCTGGTAATAGCTCATCCAAACTGACCACTCTCCAAGTTTAAATCCAAGTTAAACCAGAACATCTGGGGGGGGGGGTAGGAAAAAACAAGAGGAAATAGGCTACCTTGCATAATGACTTAGCCACTCCCAGTCTCTATTTAAGCCTAAATTAATAGTATCCAATTTGCAAATGAATTCCAATTCAGCAGTTTCTCGCTGGAGTCTGGATTTGAAGTTTTTTTGTTTTAAGATAGCGACCTTCATGTCTGTGATTGCGTGACCAGAGAGATTGAAGTGTTCTCCGACTGGTTTATGAATGTTATAATTCTTGACATCTGATTTGTGTCCATTTATTCTTTTACGTAGAGACTGTCCAGTTTGACCAATGTACATGGCAGAGGGGCATTGCTGGCACATGATGGCATAAATCACATTGGTGGATGTGCAGGTGAACGAGCCTCTGATAGTGTGGCTGATGTGATTAGGCCCTGTGATGGTGTCCCCTGAATAGATATGTGGGCACAATTGGCAACGGGCTTTGTTGCAAGGATAAGTTCCTGGGTTAGTGGTTCTGTTGTGTGGTATGTGGTTGTTGGTGAGTATTTGCTTCAGGTTGCGGGGCTGTCTGTAGGCAAGGACTGGCCTGTCTCCCAAGATTTGTGAGAGTGTTGGGTCATCCTTTAGGATAGGTTGTAGATCCTTAATAATGCGTTGGAGGGGTTTTAGTTGGGGGCTGAAGGTGACGGCTAGTGGCGTTCTGTTATTTTCTGTTATTATAGTCAAAGAACTTACCAGCCCCTCCTGCCCAGGCTTTCAACCCTATCTGTGAGCTAAGCCATAGGGAGCCCTTGCATAGCAGAGCTTCCCGGCGGGCAGCTGATGCAACACCCTCCACAGACAGTCACAGTATCACCAACACCAAGTGTTCAAAAATGATGAGATTGGCTTTAAAGATGTGGTGGTCTGTTTATTTGCCTTCTGCTTTTTGAGCATATAGGGTCACATTTTGATGCTTTCTCCACAGCCATGAGGGCTAGAAACTTACTTTTTCTTTAAGAATGAGCTGAAGTCATCACATATCCACTTGACTCCAAGAGCTGAGGATTTAAGGGAAAAACAATAATTATCATTGAGACTCATGACAAAATCACAAGAGTTGGCAACACTGCACCTCCTGTCCCACAAAGAGATTTCACTCCACTGAATCACTCCCTACATACCCTCTATGAAAGAAGAGTTCAGTCCTTTACTCCCACTCTCATCCAAATGCCCTTTGACTATTAAATAACCATGGTTCTGTCTCACTCAGGCCCTGACGTCTCAGGGAGCCAGGTCTGCAACGAGGCCATCTGCACTTCCACTGACTGGTGACAAAAGCCCTTAACAATCAACATGCCCATGTTATCCGATAGCCATGAAATGTATTCCAGATTAGCACAGCAAATACTGCTAAGGCTTCTTGATGTATTTGCAATAAAACACGGAACTGTGGCAAATCTGGAATTTAACTTTGGCATTTTTACATTAACACTCAGGTGCCATCTAAAGGCATTGGCTCCCTTGCATTGGGGTGCAGATAAGTGTCTGGAATGTGGGGTAGACAGACACTGCTTGTGCAGGGCTTGGCTTTTATTAGCTCAGACATCCAGCTGAGATTGCTTGGAGCATAGGAAAGACCAGCTATTCACCGCTATTAGAGATGTAATACCTCAGCATGCCTGGGTCATGCAATTTACAGAGAATGTCAGCATGCCCATAGCTCCTTAAAAGGTCAATATTAGTATATCCTTATTACTAAACACAGACCATGTCTCCTTCTTTTATAAAAATATCACCCTTTACATGTATTAGCTGCTGATTTAAGAAAAATAGTTTTAACGTTACTGCCCCCTGCTGGCCCCAAAGGCAAGTGCTGGGAGAGGGAAGATGGACCACTTAAAACCTTCAGCAGCAGAAACAAATGATTTCTTAGATTGTAAGCTCTTTGGAACTTACATCTTGGTGTTCTGTGTGTGTACCCTGCATTGCACAATAGGGCCCTGCTCTATGATGGAGGGTGGGCCCAATCATTCCTGCAATGCAAATACCAAATAACAATAACACCCCATTCCCAACCACTGCAGTTAGGGTTATACCTGGGAGGGAACCGCCTAGATGAGCGGGAGTAACTTTTCTCTCAGGAAAGGGGCTTATGCCTCTTTTCTCATTAGCTGGCATAGAAAAATAAATTTTCTGCCTTACAAATATACTCCTAGGGCTGAATCCAGGGATCCTTACCAGTGCTTAATTTGTAATGAAAGAGGTGCTGGGCCTCAAGCAATTTTTTTTTTTTTACTTTCATAACTGACACGGCAAGCCCAGAAATGCTGGGGCTATGAACTGCTGACCCTAGAGGTGCCAGGCTCAGCTCTGGCAAGTCCCAGCACAAATTAAGCACTGGTCCTTCCCCCTAATATCCTGTGACATCAAAAGGAAGAGCTATCATCGTTTTATTACTATTTATAATGTAGTAGTACCTAGGCATGATAGTCATGGATCTGGACCCCTCTGAGCTAGGCGCGGTACAAACACAGACCAAAAAGATGGTCTCTAACCCAAAGAGCTTACAATCTAAGTGGAGGTGGGACGAGGTATTCCCCCTCCCTGTAAATAGTAGAGTTGGGTCACTTCAGCTACCTCTCCTCCCTCAGCCTGGTGCTCAAACAGTGAGCCTCTGTTCGGATGGCTGTAAGAATCCCGCTATCCCCAGAACATGAAAGGATAATCAAGGGGAATTCAGCTTGCATTTCACTTTACACAAGTTCTCACCATTCACTCTCTGTAAGCAAATGGACTAGGCTTTCTGCCCGGTTTGCTTTCCACTGAACAGTTCTGGAGAATTGCTTTTTCAATTATAAGTATTTGTTATTGTTAAGGGTTTTTCCACAGCTCTGGGAGATCTTTCTCTCTAGATCTAATCCACGGAGCATCCGAACGCTTTCTCAAGCTGGGATCTTCACTGGGGATGAAGGGAGTTAGGCTTCTAACTCCCAGTGAAATTCAGTGGGCACCTAACACCCTTTGGTGCCTTTGAAAATCCTAGCCTCAGTCTTACACCCCCTTGAAAAAGCAAACTACAGCCACACACAATGCAACCTCACTGGATACAAATCATAGAGACACTACTCCCTCTAATGGCGTGAATATTAGTCTCTACTTCTTGCAGCCTGATCTGCCACTTACATTGTTTTGCTTCAGATGAAGGCATTACAGGCTCAAGGGGCTCTTGGGAGATGGAAACTGAACTTGTGTTAAACCCCTTGTTCTCCAGGGACCAGGCAGTGTCCATGTCACACATCATTTTGCAATGAACTACCTCTAGATCAGCTGATGAAGTATTATTGTTGGCCTCAAATATCTCCGGGTGGAGGCAAACTATTGCCTCAGAACTGAAAGGACAGGGCTTGGTCACCCAAACTACCAGCATCTAGACTAGAAATGATCTCCTCTGAGAGGTGTCTCAGAGAGGTATGGCGTTTCTCTTTTAATACCAAGCACTTCAGCACAATGTAAACCGGAAGTAATTTGCAGCCAAGTCACTTTTTTTTTTTTTTTTTTTTGCCTTTACTTTTCTGTGTTGCCATGCTCTCAGCTATCTGTACACAATTACATTTAACCTTATGGAATAATGCATCCAAATAGGCAACACCTTTCATGTTTCATTTTCATTGGAATGTATTTTGCAGAAGTGAAATAGACAGTTTGGATGAAGCAAAGGTTCCTCAATTTAGATATTATTAAAAATAATAATGGTAACATTTGTACTGAGAATAGGAAACAGTTATTACTTGACATTCAAGATCAGTTTTCTTCTAGCTTCAAACAATTAAAATCTTTTTTTGGATGGGGGGGCGTCTAACAAGTATTGCCTCATTGAAGAATAAGAAGGGCCTGTGTGTGTGTTTAGTGCAAGCCTGTGAATATATAGCCAGGCTGCAAAAAGACACATGAGTTTGCTTTGGAAAGTTTGATATTTGGGGTTTATCAAGTTATTTGCCTAGAGGAAGGATCACATTCCTGTGGCATGTGCTTTCTTGAATCCCTCATAACACACAGTTTTCTGCCTCAAGGAAGAAAAGAAAAGAAAAAAGTCAATAGTAATTAACAGTAGTAAGAGGTCTTGAATGGATTCTGCACAGTGATGTCGGCGTGCGTATTGCTTTCTGAGTTCAGCTAGCACTAGATCAGTGTTCTCATCAGTAGACTGAAAAACCACACATGCTTTACGGTATGATTTACAATACAGATACAAACGATTAACTAGCAAGTGGTATTCTCTCTCTCTCTCTCTCTGTCACATGTTCAGATCTAGGCTTGCCTCATGTAAAGAAAGGTTCAGAGCAGCAGGTGTTGGGGTGTTTTTTTTTTAAAAATGTCAGTGCTTCTATTTAATTTAATTGCTCAGCAATAAACTGTTTTCTTCATCACGTTTTAATTAAATTGGGGTTTCTGGCTAATCCCTTCCGTCCCCCATTTCAGAGCTCTCATTCAGAAAGATTTATCTAAGGGTTATCGCCAGCTTTGTTATGTCTTCTGCTTAAAACTCAATAATAATAAATAAATGTGTAGCCTGGGGAGCATGCAATTACTTCATCCTATAAACTTCAAATTGTATGGCCCAGTCAGAGACCAAAGTCATTCAGTCAACTCTCCCACCACAGTCCTGTGCATTAGTTATTCCACAATCACCAGAGCTAACTTTTACATATTATTAAAAGCAACTGATAATTTACAGATTACTCCTTTTTTTTTTACTTGTATCAGAGCAATGTTAGGCTGGGAGTGTAGTTTTCCCTTGTCAAGAACCAGATTCACGAAACAGATGTGTGGGATGAAATAAATGCAGAGTTTTAAAAGATCAGGAAAGGTTTAATGAACTGGATAGGAGCATGTGGCTGTGGAATCTATGTTCTCTACTGGATTGAACGTTAGACCTTCTCATTTATATGTCAGGTCCCTGTGGTTTTGGTAGCCATGAGCCCATGCCAAAATCGGGATGTAGGTATTGTATCGTAGTCAAGAGTTCCTTTGAATAACTGTTCAGCCCAAGCCAGGCCCTTTGAATATCTTGTGGGATAAGATTAGTCAGCACTGGCTGTGTTTAGGCTGTCTGGGAACAAGAGAACGGGTGGAGAGCTCCACATTTCTGTCTGCTTCGAGCAGACTGAATAAAGAATCCCTTGTATTCATCCCTGTTGTGTTCCCCATTTTCTCTACCAGGAGAGATACTGTATAGTCACGAATGTTAGTTTGCAGCTCTAGTTTATTGTGGGCCAGGTTTTAACACCATGAATTCTGTGAAAGTTTGGGATCTCATTTCAATTTCTACAGATTTTTATAGTCCTATACAATGTAATAGGGATTAATAGAGTTCTATAGCAATGTAATAGATTTCTATATAAATTACTCTACAAACCCATAGAATGTAACAGACAAAGTCCTTTCTATGGTCATTTTAAATCATCTATAGCAGAGGTCTTATTCCCTATTGAGTGCTACAGAATGGTGCACGCTAGTCATACAAATGTTGACGTTCCTGATTATATTCTGTAGGACTCTCTCATAAAGAGAAACTCCAACTTCAGGAGCATTCAGTGCCAGGTTTTTGATCCTGCACAGTACAGAAATAAAATAAGGGGTTCAGCTCTTAAGTTTTGCATTGACCCCATTTCTAGTTTTTGATACTGACTATGTATATTCCACAGTTGTTTGAAAAATGGAATGGAATTTTCACCAAAACAAAAATAAAATCACAAAAAAAGTCTCATTTCTTTAAATGTTGGAACTTTTCAACCACCTCAAGAGTCTGTCACAAACCAGGATGATCATCTAAAACATCAACTCATTTTTCCATCAAACTTTAAAATTTCAGTGAAAAATGTCATCTAACACTGATTTTAAAAAAACAAACCCCACACCCAGATCTAGACAGTTCTACATCTGGTGCCTATGCCATCTGCTATATGTAGCATCATATTGTTATAATGCTCACATTGTGTTTATGATAGAGAGGAAACACATAGCATTGACACCTCTGAGCTCTCTCTCCCATGGAGGGATATTCCTCATCTGAGGCCTACATTTTAGGACCTATGTAATAAGCCTTCTGTTACCTAAGTTTAATCTCCTCTAGTAAAACTCACTTAACAAATGATATGCAGTTTGATTCATTAGTATATCTTATTCTAATGCTTCTCGTTTGCATTCTGAGAAGGACAGGGGCAGACAGAAATGAATGGAGGAGCTTCAAAGGTATTGAGGAATGAGAAGGAACATTACTGGTGTCCAGGGAGGGCAAGGAGCAGGTTTGGAGGTGCTGGGAAGGCAGACTAGTTTGGAGGGGAAGGGAGATTGGTAGGTAATGGTGGAGGGAAAGAGAAGGTGTTAAGGAATGGGCAGTGACAGGGTGAGGGGTGCAGTGGAAATAAAGAGACAAGGAGAGGTGAACTGAATGGTGAGGATAGCAGGGTGGAATGAGACATTGAGGGTGAAGAGCGTGAGCGTTTTCATTTGGAACTCCCTGATAAATTGGCTTTCAAACTATTTCAGTCGTAAGCCAAAAACAACCAACAAACCAGAAATTTAAAAAAACACTGTCCCTGAGCAAATTCACTGAAATTCTTCCCCAGGCCTAAATCTCCAACCTGCTTTGTAACTGGTAGGATATGGAGCAGACTGGGCCCCAGAGTCTAAATATCAATTGAAAATCTACCTCTCCCTTGCCACAGCAACGTGCATGGATCTTCCCAAATGCCATGTGCTAGTTTCTACTCAGCGACAGAAAATCAGAAAAGGCAGAAGAATACGATCCTACTTTCACTGAAGGCAATGGGAGTAATATCATGACCGGAGGGTGACACGTGGTAATGCAAAGCTTTCAGGAGGATAAACTGTAAATAAAGGGAATTAAAAATCATACTGTCATCATTACTAGCAGCCTTTAAAACTTGTATTGTGCAAAACGGTCAATGTGTTAGATAATACCTGCTCACCCACAGAAATACATTCTTTCACCAGACAAGCTACTTCGTGGTGTTTCTGCCTTGGATAAATTCAGGAGGAACTCAACTCAGGAGCATGCTTGTTCTGGAGGATATGAGCCACATTATCTGCTGGCTTGGGGTAGATGCCTGCAATCTCTGAGAAGCAGAATGAGCAAATAGTGCTCCCAGGTTCAGGATGGGAGGCAGGGGCCATGTCTGGTTTGCAGCAGGTCTGCTTAGTTGACCTGAAATGAGTCACAGCAGCCATTTTGTTAGACCTACTCCTGAGCATTTGAGGAGAATCTGATATGGACTGAAATTAATCCTCTGCTCACTGACCCCTGCCACACACCCCTTATAAATGGAACTGTCTATGCAACCTTATCCACGTTAATGCACCTATCACTGAACGCAGCTGAAGGCATTGTCCTCTCATTTCTTTACTTACCCCTTTCTCTGCCAGGTATTGTTCTGAATAATGATTGACGAGATACCTCAAACTACTGCAAGGAGCAACCTGACCTGGCTTAATGAGCTCCCAAGAGGATGCTGAGGGAACATCAGTATGTCCTGGCCCAATTTGCCTCCTACTTCCTCAGAAGAAGCTCACCAGGCCTCAGTGGCTCCATAAAGCCTGGCCTAAGCAGCCTCTTGTGTCCTGAGAGAAAGGTAGCTGGGCCTCAGGGGTTCCGAATGGTCTAGGCTAAGCTGCTTTCCTGTTACATATCTAAATACTTCCTCATGAGTAAAATGTTGCCTATGCCATCTGATGCTATAGAAAGAGCTATAAACAAGGGGGATCCTACAAGTCAAATAACTAGATGAGAAGCAGATGTCAAAAGGTAGGTGATGTTCTGTGGGACCCTCAAAAGAAATACAATGGGTCCTGTTTGTAGGGACCCCCCACTGACCTCACTTTCTGGAGTGGTATTCGTTGGCAGTATATCCACCCAATCTGATGTGCTGGAGAATTGCCTCACCAATCTAGGCCTTCTTCTCTAGTCCAGATATGGGATGCTCTCATCTATGAGTTTTTTCCCTCCTCATGGTTTTAGTGGGAATAGAAGTTAGACTTTCAGAAGTGTGATGGTCCTGAACACTCCTCTTCCCTTTTTTGTATATCTGTGCTACATTTGTTTTTCTCCAAATTTTCCGGTGCATTCACCAGGGCTTTTCAGAAATAAGTTAGCAGGAATAATATGTTTTTGAGACATTTTTCTGTCACCATTCACTTAATCCCTCTCATTTATTGATGGACTTGCTCCCTGTCCTGAACTTCTCCTTCCTCAGAAATATTCCTAAAAGCCATAATTACTCTCTGTAGACCCTTTCACAAAGAAGTGTTGTGATACTTAATATGAATAAAAGTTCTGCACAGCTTTGATGAGATAGTTACCTTCTAGTCACCTGGGATCCTCAGTGGTAATTAGGCACATTTTCAGGTTTTCCTGTGTCTTATATAGTAACAGATGCACTGCCAACACTCAACAAATAATAAATATGATAATATTCTCTGACAGACTGAACTAACTCTGCCATCCACACTGTGCTTGGGCTTGTATGGGTGCATAAAAGGAGAGGGCAAAGGCAAACTCTCCAGGAACAGAGGCTGGGCACTGTGCTCCTTTTGGTTCTTGTGCTCCTTTTGGTTCTTGTGCTCCTTTGAGCACAAGACGGCACAAGGCAAGAAGGGCTGGTGCTGGCCTACATTGTTCAATGGGGCACCATTGTTCAAAGGTGGCTACTGCACCGTCGTCATCAAGCATACCACAGCAGCTGTCCACCATGGAGCTCCAGGAGACATTGTGCCAGCTTCAGGCACAATGCCACCAGATGTCTGTCTGTGGTAGTGCTCCTACTCATCACCAAGAACACAAGGCTGCTCCTTAAAGGCTGGGGCTACAGGTCTCTATATGTTTGTGTTTTGGGTGTGAGGCAATGACCTGCATGGCTCCATTTGTACAAATGAGCAAGTGCCATGTAAATGTTCCTAGGAAATTATTCTCGTGCTTTGGGAGAGCTGTTGAATAGAACAAATCTCAAAGGTCTCTGTTTGTTTCTAATCAACAAGGTTTCCACTCTAAAAGAAATGTAGAATGACCCTGCTGCCAACGGGCATGACTCATTATACACAGAAGACCACACTCAGTGTTTTCAGAAGAGCTATTAAGAAAACAAATAGAACAATGTTAACCTTGCTGGACTGTGTTAACATTTGACAATGTAGCAACAGCTACAAATTACTTTTAATATTTATTCCATAGAAACCTTCCGTAACAAATTGGATCACAGTATGCCTGGGGAATTTCTTTGCTACAACTTCTAGGGAAACCTGTCAGAAGAAAGGAAAATGTCCTGTCTTCAGGTACCTGATATGTTCCTCAGGTCCTTCCCTCATCCATATCCATGTGCCACAGCTATCTCACCTCTGTCAATGCCCCATCAGCAGTGGTAGCAAGGCTCCAAAATATAGATCACATAGGAAGCAGAAGTCCATTCCCCTTGCTGTAAGGAAGGAAAATCTGCTTACTGGGAAGCCAGGCTCATTTTTAGTTAGCCTGGGCATGGAGATCCAGATACAGGAGAAATGGAAGCACTGTAGGGCAAACTGTGTTTATCAGCTGCCATCAAGGCAGGTACTAGAGATGGGTAAACCTGGGGTAGTTCAAGGTATTCAGAGCTTCTCGGTTGGCTTTTTCACTTCACTTCACTAAACTGGATCAGGTTCATTAACTTAATTTCTTATCATTGAAACCAATTCCACACTCCTCCCCACCTCCTGAGGTTCATTCTGTTTAAAAAATGAAACAATCAAACATGTTGTTTTTCTGAGTGAGGAACAGAAGCGTTCTTAGCCTCAAAGCTTCCCTGGAACACATCTGTCTATCCCTGCATTGGAAAAAAAGCCTTTTTTTCTATTGGAAACATTTTATCTCATTATTTGGAAAGCAAAAATTGGGGTGGTTTACTCTAGAAAGGTGACAAGCAATGGGATAAAAGTATATAAAATAATGATTGGCATATCAAAGACAGATCAGGAACTTCTGTTCTCCCCGTGACAGAGCACAAGATGAAGGGGCCAGTCAATGAAATTAGAAGGTAGGAAATACCAAACTGATAAAAGGAAATACTTTTTCACACAAAGTTCTCTCCTATCAGCATAGAGCACCTTCATTAAAGCCACATCGGTGCCAATGCAGGGTTTTAAGTGTAGACTTGCCCTAAATCTCATGCTTCAGGGTATAAACCAATCTGTGACTAGGAGAGTGTGGCTACACTACAAAGAAAAACCCATGGCACCTAGTCGCAGCATCAAGGTCAATTAACTTGGGCTCGCAAGGCTCGGGCTGCGTGCCTAAAAATGGCAGTGTCACAGTTCCCGCTTGGGCTGGAGACTGGGCTCTGAGACCCTCCCATTCACTGGCTTTCAGAACCTTGGCTCCAGCCCAAGCAGGAACATCTACACTGCTCCTTTTAGCTCCTGAGCCCTGTGAGCCCGAGTCAGTTGACTCAGGACCACAGGTTTCTCTTTGCAGTGTAGACACATGCTTAGAGATCATGATGAGACATAATGTAGGGGACACATTATCTCACAACTGCCTGCTACAGTGTTCTCACAGCTTCCTCTGAAGTGTTTGGTACTGGCTACTGTCAGAGACAGGATACTGCGCTGACTGGACCTTAGGTCTGATCCAGTGTGGCACTTCATATGGTTCTCCCAAACCAAATAATCTTGCAATTGAATGTGACAATTAAGCACTTTTTCACCTGTATCATTATCTGTTTTTACCCCTTATTTAACCAGAAAATGCATACCAGCAAATTCAGGAAAAAATTTACATTCTCTGTGCCAGATCCTGAGCTAGTATATATCAGCGTAGCTCCACTGATGCCAGCTCAGGATCTTCCAGCAACTTCAGTATTGTCCTTTCCTATTCATGCCTCTCCAGGCAGCTCGTTACACTTCCTATGTGATAAGTTACAGCACTCGGTCCTCAACTGATGCAAATTAGTGGCATTCCATTGACCGCAACAAAGCTACGCCAATGTACACCAGCTGAGTAGCTGGCCTTTTAACTTGTGAAAAATCTGCCAACTTTTGTATTCTTTTCTATAAAGATTGTTTATCCTGCACTCATCACCGTAGTGTCTGGGCACCTTCCAGTAGTGTATCACCACTCTGAGCCTCAGTTTCCCTTTCTGTAAAGTGAAGATAATGGTACTGTCCTCCTTTGTAAAGCACTTTGAGTTTAATGATGAAAAGTGCTATAGAAGAGCTAGGTATTATTAATTATTATTATTTATTAATTAAGCAGTACAACAAACATCTGTCACATTTGTGCTCTCTTCCTCTCCCCAGGGGGATAAGCGTGAGCAGTGGAGTATCTTTGTCTTGCTTTGCATTTTTTTCCTTTGGTGTCCATGGTGTACACAAATATCTTTTGGAATACAGCAACCCAAAGTCACAGGACCCTGCCTAAATGTTGGGTCTGTGAAGATTGTAGCCACCAAATTCCCCTAACCCTAACACCCCCCCACCCCATGCATCTAATCTTTCTCTGCAGGTATTTGAAAGGGTTGGGAGGATCAGGGGGAAGGTAATTATAGGGAGGAGGAATAGCTTGAACGGGATTATCTTAAAATGTTGCCCTGGTATTTTCAAATGATATCAAGGGCACCTAGAGCCTGTGAATGGGTGCCCCCTTTAGAATTTCTATACACTGAAATAAATAAATAAATAACCAATTTGGAATGGTTGGGTCCTGCCCACACAGCTGGGAACTGAGAAGATGGTAGGCCTCCATCTTCCAGTGGTGGTGCTCTGCGAATGAGCACCATGGATTTGCTACAGCCTACGGAGATGGCAGCTCTCCAGACCCTGAAAGTTTAACTCTTTTTTAAAAAAAATAAGTTTTGGGACACATCCTAGGGAAATCCAAGAAGAATTCCCATTGCTTATTATATTGTAGCCATTGGGGTTTGCCGGGGGAGAGGGGACGGAAAAGGAATCAAAACAGCTCTTTTAAAGGAATCACTTCATTAAATCATTTCCATCAGTACGACTGCCAAGCTCCACTCCCTTCTAGTAACATAATTAGAATGATTCACTAAGTCCAAAGCTCTAAAGTTGCCAATAATCATTTCATTTCATGGACGTTTCTAATCCAATATGAAATATCAATTTGAGGCTCAATTACGGCTCTTGTGAGAAGGAGGCCTGCGGAGGAGGAGGCGGCGGCACCCTGCCTGGGCTGTAGTGCATAGAATTGTTAGATCTTTAAAAAGGCAGAATACCTGCAGAGGTCTGGGCAGTATAGGAGAAGGGCACAGCTGGCTGCATCTGTGCAACAGGTGTAGCCAATGCTCCCCTAAAACATCCATCATGGAACCCAAGGTGTTTGTTCCACCAAGTCAGTCAACCCCGGACCCCATGTGTCCCCAGAGCTGGAAGCCGACAGCGCATAGCCTGTGCATGGGTGCACTGAGGGGTTCTGAAGGGATCCTAGAAGCCTTTTCCCTTCTCGTGCACCTGCAAAGGAGGCAGCACCATTTAGCTTTTAGTGCAGAGCACAAAGAAAAGAATTAACTCACCTCTTATGTAAATATTCTGGTGTGTGCAGCAGAAATATGGTCCTCTTTTGCTTCCATGTAAGATTCCTCCTCTGGGGAGTATCCAACAAACCCCTGTTGACTCTGGATCTTTTGAAAGGGTTGGTTTTGTCCCCCCTTTTTTTCTCCCCACATCCCAGGCCCCATTTCACCTTCAGCCGTGCCAATTCCCTAATTTTGGGAGCCGGGCAAAGGCTCACTGCTGGAGACATATTGTACTGCCACTAAAACCTCCCTGGGTCAGACTTCAGAGAACTCCAGCCACAGTTCTGAAGGCATAGGCCAGATTAATAGCTCTTGGCTGTTCAACCTCTGCCTCGTGGGAATAGGAATATCTGACAAGATGATGCTGTTTACCCTGTACTGGTATGGGGAATCTAGCAGTGGTCTGGATGGCATCAAGCTTCACATTCTGGTCTCAATTGCATGTGAAAGCACTGCAAGCTGTTTTTAATCCCTTTTATACAACATATCTCTATATACAGATTGTGTCTTAGACATCCACGGTCTGTTGAAACTCTCTGTTCAAGCTCTTTTTCTACCCACCACACACAAAAGAAATTAAAAATGATTGTGATCCTAACAGAGAAAAGAATCTGAACTTAAGCTTTCAAAAGTTCTTGCAGCTTTTGAGTAATGCACAGCTTGGGACCTTGATAAAGTAACATACATTACAAGATGGAAAAGTACTTTCAGGTGCTCATATTTATTCTAAAAATGGTTTGTGCTTAAACTTTGTTTTTTGTGATAATATATTACTTGCTGAGTTGGTGATTGTTTTAAGGATTTTGATGGCAAGAGTTAGCAAATTATTCTGGAAAGGGCAAATGAGAAAAACAGAGCAAACCTGATGGTTACTGGAGAGGGGGAATTTGCATAGGATTATTTATTATTTACCATTGTAAAGTGTCCTGCTAATGTTTTAGGCACAGTAATGATAAATTAAACACAAAACAATGTATTTATTTTCTAGCAGCAACAGTGTGCCAGGAAATTTACAGATGGGCAGGAAGATAAGAGGGGAAATATTTCAAAAGTTCATAAATCCCATTTTCAGAAGTGCCCTAGGCTATTCAGTGAGTTTTAGGTCCCTAAATGTCTTTTGAAAATGGGTCTTAGGCATTTTTGAAAATTTTACCCAAGGTCTCTGCCCTTAAGAACTTGCAGTCTACCTAGGCAATGTGCAGATGATAAATATAGGAAGGAAGGGATGCAATCAGAAAACAAAAAAGTGACTTAGAGCTAGTAAAAAACAAAACAAAACAGCCTTGGGGAGAAAACTGTGAACATTGGTTCACAATTTGTTCCCCATTTCATTTGGAAAAACTTTGTTCAGCTCTACAGCTCTGTAGATGGTTGAAATATGGTAGGAAAATCATGACAATGTCATCAACAATTTTTTTCCCTTCCCCCTTTTTCAAAAATTAGAAATGGGAAGTCTCATTGAATATAAAATTCCAAAAGTGTTCCTAGGGAGCGGACAGTGAAGTTTCGGATAGATTTGTTAGCTGGACAATTTGTGTTTAGATTTTTAAAAAACCTGTTGGCTTCTTCATCATATACTCTTGTTGGTACTGCTCATGGATGACTAGCATGGACTACTGAAAGAAGAATTCAAAGATTCCTACATCCTAAAGCCAAAGAGACCTCTGTGATCACGTAGTCTGAGCTCCTGTGTAGCACAGGCCATAGAACGTCGCTGAAATCATTCCTATTTGAACTGGAACACATGGTTTAGGACAGGGGTGCTCAACCCTTTTTCTTTCTGATCACCCCCCTCCCCCAGCATGTTCTAAAATCTCCCTGGCCAACCACTACCACACCCACATTTGTTCTGCATATAAAAGTGAGGGCCGGCATTAAGGGGTATCAAGCAGGGCAGTTGACCGGGGCCCCACACCACAGGGGGCCCTGCAGAGCTAAGTGGCCCAGACTTCAGCTTCATCCCCGAGTGGCAGGGCTCAGGAACCCAGGCTTCAGCCCCCACATGTGGGGCTGACACCGAGTCCAATACTGGCCCTGCTTGGCGGACCCCAGGAAACCTGCTTGCGGACCCCGGATCCTTGATTGAGAACCACTGTTTTAAAATTTATTTTAAAATTGGCAGTGATGGAAAATCTACTGCAATCCTTGATACATTGTTCCAATGGCTAATTTCTCTCACTGTTAACATGTAATTTTTACACTTTATTTCCAGTCTGAATTTGCCTAATTTCAACTTCCAGTCAGTGGATCTTGAACAGACCCTGTAGACATATAGAAGGAAGCAGGGACCTCTGTGGTAAGGGACCCCTTGTAACTTTGGTTCCTGGCTCCTTATTTGGAACATTGGGGTAGACTTGGCAAGTGGATAAAAAAAGAAGGGAAATGTATTTGGCTCTGGCTGTATAAAGTGATTTATTAACTTAGGCTGTAGACAGGATATTTTAAATTCTTGATTTAAAGATCTTTGCAAAAAGGCTTCACAATGGCACCCAGTGTAAATACATTTTCAGTGGGAGGTTATAGGGAGAAATAACAGACTTAAATTGTGTAGGAGGGAAGTTTTGTTGAACTCATCTTATGGCCCAGCCAGTTTGGGCCTGGTGTATTTGCACTGTGAGAGCTGAGTCAAGCTGCGTGAATGCATTTTCATCCTGTTATCCTCTGTAATGTATTTTCAGGCTAGAGATACTATAATTTTTCTAGTCCGAGAAGTGAAGGAGAGACAGGTTAGGAAAGCATGGATGAAGGAAGCATGAAGGAGAGCAGAAGTGGGTTGTCCTTTGAGTGGCTTTGCTATATCATATATCATCTGCCTGGTTATATAACAGTTCATGAAGTGATGATACGTTATAGGAAAAGTCCAACAAACGGGTTGACTTTCTCATGACACAGTGTTTTTCTTTTAATTATTCCTGGGTAAAATGGGCACAGGGACTCCCTGGGACACACGAATGGCTCTGAGGTATCTATAGAGCTCTACTGTTTAATGCAGATTGACGTAAAAGGCTATAAATAGTCTGAAAGAAAAGAACCCACCTTAGAATATGTGCTAAATAGAAAAGCCAGACCACTTACTGATCAGGAAATGGGTTTGGAGGTTATCGGTGGGGGGCAGGGAATCATTCCACTGCACAGCTGCAAGAAAAAAGGTAAAGAGGACACTAGGCTGTATTCACAGAGGCACTGAATAAAAAACAAAAGAGGTGATACTGTTACTTGTATAAGGTAGCACTTGTTAGACTCCATCTGGAATACAGCATGCAGGGCTTGTCACCATCCGGAATACAGCATGCAGGGCTCGTCGCCATCCCACAGGAAAGATATTTCTGCTTCAAAGAAGGTGATCCCGTTACCGTATAAGGTCCTTGTTAGACCTCCACCTGGACACTGTTGACACCAGTCAGTTTCCTGAGTATTACACACATTTGAACTTGGTTATTTGTGGATAAAAGATTTTCCCAATCCCATTTAAGTGCCTTTGTCTATCATTTTTAATTCTGCACAAATAGTCCCTGAATTATTTGGGATCTCAAAGGGTTCTTTTATTTATTACAGCACCCATGGGCAATTTTTGTTACAGGTAAGTTTGAAATCAAGTTTACATTCTAACCTACAGCAAACAATGTTTATGAACTTTCTCCAACAAATTGCTTGTGGCCTGAAATGTTGTATGTTTGGTCTCAGTCCAGTGATTTTTCTTTTTCTTTGGAAAGTTTATGGAAAATTCTTTTGAGCCTGTTTTGAATTCTGCGAGTATGAAAAAAATAATGAAATTTACCCATGTTATATAATTTAAAAGCGGCTGAATTGAGAAACTTCAAACTTGACCCATTTTATAGATCTAATTGAGACTTAAGCATCAAGCCAAGTTTTTGAAAAATTGGTTTACTGATTCTTAACTTCAAAAGTGATTAAAGTTAGCATTTTCAAACATCCATATTAGACATTTTCTACCCATATTTAAATTAATCTTAAAAGTTGTCTACTCCATTGTCAAACCTGGAGAACCATGTAAGGTACAAATGGAAGATCAAGTGTTCACCTATCCAGCCAAATATCAAGGGTATGGGACACCTTGTTAATAAATCAGGCCAATCTGGTCAGCTCAACGGGCCAAATAGCTTCATATCAAAGAACTTATGTCAGCTAAGCACAGGACACCTGCATGAGAGATGCCAAGTCTAGTGAATAAATACCTCAGCAGGTACTACAACTGGGCTGGGGAGTCCACAGCACAGAACCAGGACTGAGGAATTTAAAAGCTTTGCTGGAATAGTTGGAAGAGCATTTAGGCCCAGATACTCAAAGGTATTTAGGTGCCTAGCTCCCATTACAATAGGAGTTAGGCACCTAAATACCTTTGAGAACATAGACCTGAGTTTCTCCAAACCAAATGTCTTCTATTTCCTCTTTTTCTTTTCAGTGCAGCAATAGCAACCTTAATTGATGCCATTTCCTGAACTCTGAGTCCTTAATATTTTAACTAGTTGGTGAGAAGTTGCTTAAAAAAACATTGTCAGTATGTTGGGGAGGAGGGGGTAATCAAAAATCAATATTTGAACAAAAATCAAAATTTGGAAAACTTTGGACCATCTATATATCAGGCTAAGATTTAGTCACGGAGGTTGTGGAAGTCATGGAATCTATGACTTCGGGTGACCTCCGTGACTTCAGCCTGCGGCGGTCCGGAGCTTCAGAGTCCCCCGACACCTTCGGGAGCTGGGAGCTGTGGGGCACCTCTGCAGCTCCTGGCTGCCACGGGCAGCGGGAGCACCCCACAGCTCCCAGACATTGTGGGAGACTGGGGACCCCCCGAGCTCCCACCCGGCGGGCCTCCGAAGCTGCAGGCGGTACCCCGCAGCCCCCAGCTCCTGCAGGTGGCAGGTCCCCCGGAGCTCCCAGCTGTGGGGGCTCCCGGAGCTGCCACACCCCACCCGCGGTGGTGGCCCTTGGAGCTCCTAGCCACCCACAGCTGACCCACTGTAGGTGGTGTGGGGACCTGCAGATCCCCATTTTGTCTCAGATATTTTTAGTAAAAGTCAGAGACAGGTCACGGCTTCCGTGAATTTTTCTTTATTGCCTGTGACCTGTCCGTGATGTTTACTAAAAAGATCTGAGACAAAACCTTAGCCTTATCTATATAGCTTGTCAAGAAATAAACTTTTTGGAGGGGCAGGGGTATTCTACATGAAAATTGAATTTTTGACCAAAAAAAAGAGAAGTCATTGAAAATTTGAAATGCTGAAAGTTTTGACCAGCTCCAATTTTAATTTTAGCTTTGTAGCAGCAGCAGCAGGTCATTTGCCAGAGTTTTTGTTTGTTTCTTTTTTATTTTTGCATGTTGTTGTTTATTTCACCCTTAAAGTTGGCATCATTCTCCCTGAAAAACAAGAGATTTTTGATCTTTCAGAATTGAGGAGGGAATAGACAAAGTTGATAATGACCAATTGTTCACACCGCTGAAGGAATTCATAATGTGAAGCAACGGAATGGAAACATTCGTTTTGCACATAGGGCTCTGAAAGATTATTTTAAACACAGATTAAAAAACATGTTAAATATTTCCACTGGCAACAAAATCTCTACCTGGGTTATATGAACAGTGGAAAAAGTGGGCCTAATTCTGATCTCACCTTTACCAATTCTTCACCAGTGTCACTCCACTGACTTGAAATACCCTGATGTATATTAGTGGAGAATCAGGCTGAGTGGATTTAAGGTTATGATGAAAAACAAGTGGTGGTGATCTTAGGATAAAGTAAACCTGTTTACTCTAAGTGGTCTTTTCCCATTTCTTTTAAAAAAAAAAATAAAAAATGTTGGCACATCTTCCAGAAATCCATCTTATCTTTGTGTTTTCAGAGCAAACAACCATGCAATAAAATGAATCGAATAAATAGCCTGAACGGAATGCTGCCCCCTGGGATTTCCACTTCTACTCATGCAGGTAGCCCTTTACTCAGAAGAAAGCAGACCTTTCAGTCCAGCATTACCCCTCATAGCTGGAAGGAGACATGGTGGCTTGCTGACAGTTGTGTAGATGCTAGGGGCTGGGGCAAGGCCTCATGCTAGGTTGAGGCCCTAGGCACAGGCCTCTCATGCCTAATGATTAACTTGCCTGTGTACATACAGTTTTCCAAACACACACACACTCCCTGGACTAGTACTCTGGACTGAAGTGAATCCATCTTCTTAACCAGTAAAGCCAAAAAAAATTCACAAGTGGACCTTGGGGCCAGTTTTTGGGTGCCCAGCTTGATAAGGTGTGCCAAGCTGGGTACCTTAGAACTGTGGCACCCCAAACCAGTGGCCACCTCTAGAAATTTTGGCCTAAATGTTTCATAGGCTTTTATTCCCTTTTAAACTAACCTGCAGGCTCTCGGCCATGCTGTATTTAATCCTGTACTCAAACATACATGTGATGCTGCTCTTCCTCCTCCCACACAAACTTTAACTGAAGAAAGACTAAGGTTTGGCAGCCTGGCAAGCAACAGATAGACAGACTGACTGACCAGCATCCTCAAAAAGAAGACCAGGATGATTCACTGGCTTATCAGGGCCAAATACTAGTCTCTGAAGTCCAATGTTCCATTTATGTTTCTAGGAGACAGTTCTCATCCTCTCCCTAAACACTGAAGTGTAAATTCCTACAGCCAAAAGTAAACAGAAAGGAATGAGGAAAAAGAGGAGTTTTCCCCTCTCCCATCCCTTTGCCAGGGATTTCAGTCTAAGAAAACAAGGAAATCACCAAAGACCTTCTTGGCCTTACAGAAGCACTGTTTACACAAAAGTGAATTTCTTCCCCCTTCAGTGCATTTCTTTGCCCGCGTTAATGGGAAAAACAGATCCCGCTAACATGACTGGTTGTTCCTCTTTGCTAAGGGGTAGGTTGTTCCTTTGCTGCCCTCAAGGATTCTGGAGGTGAAGAGTGAGAAGAGCACATGCTTCAGCTGGTCTCCCCAAGAAGAATTCTTCCTGGGGCTTCCAACTAGCACATGCTTCCTCAGGAACTACACTGCCCTTGGAGATGGTGCAGCATGCGCCGCTCTCCATACCAGCCAGTACAGCCGAGTGGGAGGGGACAAAGAAACAGGTCCACAACCATTCCTCCCCCTAACCATCTTTCATGGAATTTACACCTAAGGGGGTATTATGAGGGGAGGGCATGACCTGTGCTCCCAGTCATACTGGAGCTTGTCCCTATTCCAGGGCAAATGGCCCAAAATACAGCATGGCAAGATGTAGTCACTGCTGCTAGGCTCCAGGAATAGTTCCTAAAGGTGCTCCCCTGGGGCAGTCATATTCCAGTAAGTATCTGGCTTTTTTTGGAGCCAGAAGCCTTTGGCAGGAGGAAGGGCAGAAGGTTGGGGGCTGTACTTCAGACTCGCTTTGTTATGTCTGAAGGATTACGATGTTCTTTACAGTGGTGAGAGTTTTGCTGGTATTTTTTCTCTTATTTCCTCACAAATTACACATACATCTCGACTTGCAGTTCGCTAGAAGGGGGCTGTATTGAGACATCAGGAGGTTCGCTTGAATATAGTTTTATTGTATAATTTCATTTAGATGCAGTTTGTTAATTGTTTTTGCAGGAGGCAATTTACATTTGGCTCTGATGTACTTTTTCCTTAACAGAAACTGCCTATACTCAGGAGGCTGCATTCAACCCTGGTACATCTCCTCCAGTGTTAAAGAAATTGCATCAAGGATGAATTTGTCCCAGGAGTCAGTGTTTTGTTTTTAACCTGTACAGTTTTAGTCTGATCTGTCTGTTTTACCTGAGGCTTGCTCTAAAGCGACTTCAGGTTTCCCTAAATAAGGAAAAGGTGTCATGAGCAGTACACAGAAGATAGCACAAGCTGGGAGTTAGAGAGGAAGGGAGAATTGTCTGCGTCCAGCAGTCTCACTAGAAAATCCTCTTTATGTTCATTATGACCAAATCTTGTATTTTTTTAACCATGAGGAACCCAATAGTTTGGGGCATGGGGAAGCTAGGGATGGTAGGAGATGTTTGTCTTTTCTTCACAGGAAAGATACTGTAAAACCTGGGTGTTCCCAGGGCAGTCTCTGTGAGATTTAGCAGTGTCCCATGCTGGCACCCAAAGTAGATCTTTGAAAGTACTGGGAGTAGATCAGGGAAGGTCTGGGGGAATCTGAGTGGGAACGTCTGTGTGAGGTGGGAATAGATCAAGGAAGGTTTCAGGGAGCAGAGGGGCTTTTGTTTACATGAGGTGGGAGTTGATTATGGAAGGTTTGGGGGAGTAGAGGGGCCATGTCTACGTAAGGCAGGTGGGAGGGAGGCTGTCAGAGCCAAGCTGTAATCAGTCATACCGAGGAAGAGATCTATGGGTTAGTTGAGTGTATGGGATGCAGACAATGGTCATAATGAGACTGCTGTAGAGGAAGGCCTGGTGGTGTCAGGGAACAGGAAGGAAGCCAGATTAAACTTTGAATGAGCATTATCCAAACAATGCAATGTTTCTTCCTCATTAGCAACTAACTACCAAGCAGAGCTTTTAGCTGACATTTCTCAGGTGTTTTTCTTTTCTCTGTCTTTGCCCTGTGTTTCAGTGACATCTCATTGCCCTGCCTCCTGCAAAAGGCTAAATACCCTGGTGTGATGAGTCGACAATATCCTCGTCGAGGTTCCTTCCCCACTCTGAACTCTAGGGTACAGATGTGGGACCTGCATGAAAACCCCCTAAGCTTATTTTTACCAGCTTAGGTTAAAACTTCCCCAAGGTACAAACTATTTTACCTTTTGCCCTTGCACTTCATTGCTGCCACTACCAAGCGTCTAACAAATATATAACAGGGAAAGAGCCTGCTTGGAAACATGTTTCTCCCCAAAATCCTCCCCAAACTCTACACCCCCTTTCCTGGGGAAGACTTGATAAAAATCCTCACCAATTTGCACAGGTGAACACAGACCCAAACCCTTGGATCTTAAGAACAATGAAAAAGCAATCAGGTTCTTAAGAGAAGAATTTTAATTGAAGAAAAAGTAAAAGAATCACCTCTGTAAAATCAGGCTGGTAAATACCTTACAGGGTAATCAGATTCAAAACATAGAGAATCCCTCTAGGCAAAACCTTAAATTACAAAAACAGGAAGATACATTCCATTCAGCGCAGCTTATTTTATCATCCATTTAAACAAAACAGAATCTAACGCATATCTAGCTAGATTATTTACTAAGTTCTAAGACGCCATACCCTTTCTGTTCCTGGCAAAAGCATCACACAGACAGAGAGAACCTTTGTTTCTCCCCCCGCCCCCCCAGCTCTGAAAGTATCTTATCTCCTCATTGGTCATTTTGGTCAGGTACCAGTGAGGTTATCCTAGCTTCTTAACCCTTTACAGGTGAAAGGGTTTTTCCTCTGCCCAGGAGGGATTTAAAGGTGTTTACCCTTCCCTTTATATTTATGACAATCCTGAACAAGCTTTATGGGAATAAGATTAACTTTACTGAGTTAAGTTAAACTTTACCCAATTAGGGTTAACACCTTTGGAGTTCATTATATCACACATGCAAATGTTTATGTATGATTGTGAGATTGCTTTAGCAGGAAGACAAGATTAACGTCATCTCTGAAAGTTATGAGGAAGTTCAAAGGTCTTTTTGAAACCACGTGTGTAAGGTGAATGTCCTTAGGAAATACATTGAGGTGAGGGGAATGCAAACACACTCCCCCCACTTCTCCCAAAGCCAACCTTTTGAATATAGGCCCTTGGGAGAGAGACACACTTTGTATACAAATTATGTGCTTCTGGAAACTCCAGATCAAAAGACCCCTCAACTGTATAAAAAGAGAACTGAACACGTGAGTATTCTTGTTCTGAGCTGAAGCTCTCGTGAACTTCTAAGCACATTACCAGGATGGGGTATTAAAAGATTGCACTTGCCAGGGCCCATGTGAGAACTAGGATGAACACTGGTAAGCTTTCAGAGTAGCAGCCGTGTTAGTCTGTATTTGCAAAAAGAAAAGGAGTACTTGTGGCACCTTAGAGACTAAATAAATGCTCAAATAAATTGGTTAGTCTCTAAGGTGCCACAAGTACTGTTAAGCTTATTAGCGTGCATGTAGGTTCTTTATTGTTTCTAATATGTTTTCTCTGTAATGCTTTGTACCTTAAGAACAAAGCAGGCTGTTTAGAAAGAAACGTGGTAACTTATTTATATATATATATATATATATATATATAGCATTTACCATACTAGGAGTCTCTGAAGAGAAACCAAGCAGATGTCCTAGGGCAACCTGTTTGTGTGACAATCACACAGTGAAGGTAGGGAATATGTGGTCAGAAGGGAAAGAGATGAGAGTCTCCACCCAAGAGAGGCAACAGCTGGGGAGCTGGAAGCCTGAGACTGACTGCCCTTGCTGGATCATGGAGGGGAAATACAGGTGCAATTGCCCTGAACTGTGATACCTGCCATATACAGGCACTGGGCAAAACTCAGCCAAACTCCCCCTGAAGCACAGTCCACCTTAGAGACACAGCACTAACTCTGAAAGTGCTAGCTGCTTGGGAGGCACCAGCTGGAACCGCAAAGATGCCAACTGATACTCCAGGTTTCCCAACCTCCCCCTCCCTTAGGGGGGGGGCAGAAGTACTTCCCACTTCTGAGGAGGGCACAGGTGCTCCTTGGCCCCTTCCCCACAAAGACTGCTAGATTTTAGCAGGAATTGGGTCAAGTGCCACGCATCCCTTCTCTCCAGAGCTGGCAGATTTTTTTTTTAACAGGGGTAGGGCTAGACACAGGAGAGGAAGGATGTGCCAGTAGTTAGGGCACTAGCTTGGGAAACCAGGACTTCATTCTGTGCTGCACCACAGACTTCACATGGGCCCTTGGACAAGTCACTTGTAAGGCCCCAGATTATTCTCATTCAATGGGAGTTAGGCATCTAAATACCTTTGAGGAGCTGGGCCTTAGTTTCTCTGTGCCTCAATTACCCTGTGTAAAATGTAGATAATAGAACTGTCCTGACCCAAGGGTTGTTGTGAGGATAAATACATTGAAGAGTTTGATGTGCTCAGATACCAGTGATGGAGCGTACGTAAGTATGTTAGATGGATAAGTGCTTCTCCCCATTCTATTCACATACTTTACCTCCTTATCCAGGGCTGGTTGCCGGGGTGTGGGAGAGGGGAGAGTAGTGGCTCCTCCATCCCTTCCCCGTGGCTTTGTCAGCTGCATTCCTATTCAATCCCTCTCCAAAATTATTGTTGGCTGGCACAAAGAGTGGGGAACAGTTGCTGCCCTCCACCCCACCAGTCCCAAGTCTTGCAGAGCTTTTGGGCAGGGCACATGTATTCCTCCATCAGACCCTGGAAATAGCAGAGATGGGGTGGGGGAAGGAGGGGAAGCACACAGCTGCTCCTTGGCTGCATCCCCCAGAGTTGAAAAAATATGGGGAAACTTAGTAGAGAGTTTCTTTTCCTCCCACACCCCAGCAGTTGTACATCTTATGATTCAATAGCCAAGTCACCTTTGCTCTTCAGGTCTTCTCTGCTGCAGCTGCCTGATGCTGCCACTGGCCCTATCCCTGATGCTGACATAGTAAGCAACTCCCAGCAAGATCTAGCGCCTTCTCCCTAGAAAATGGGAAGGGTCTGTTGTGGTAGCCATGTGACAAATTGCGCGGCCATGTGATAAATGAGTCTTTTGTCACATAGTTCTGCAATTTATCATGCACCTTTGACCACCTCACCTGCCCTCTGCTCACTAATCCATCTCCCTCAGGGCTGCTTTCAGCATTCCAAACCTCTGAGCAATTTCACACAGCTGCCATATTTTTTAAAAAAAGATTACATGCCACAAAACATGTTTTCGCTTCCTCCCCCAAATGTGAAATTTCTCTCTGTGAAAGTCATGGATGGATATTCAGCCATGTGCCAATGATGGTGGGGCTTAAGCTTTGCCCTTACAGGAGACACAAGGATATTTTTTATTAACAGAATGAGGAGAACCTCAATACACCACTTCCTTGTAGTCCTGGATGCCCCTGAGATATTAGATTTTAGGACTGTGACATTTTGGGAACACTATAAATGTTTTTTTTGGCTCCTTCTGATCCCTGTACAGTTGACCCCAAACTGTATCTAAGATAATTGGCTCTACAGGAGCAGAGTTATAATTAGGAGGAACAGTAAAAAATTTTTTTAAAAAAAGAACCCTCTCTACCACATTTCTAAAATAGCTTTTCTGTTAAATATACAGGGAGACAGAGTATACAGGCTATACAAATGTACAGGGTGGTGAGATGAGGTATAAAGGTTTTATTGGCAGTTTTTTGTAATAGCCTGATTAACTCACTCATGGCTATCCCAAACTCATGCTAATAAAGCCCTCCCTGTGTAGATATGTAACAATGATTAGCCGTGAAGCAGAAAACAAACCTTACCATCCCTTTTGTGGCATAAAGGTAACAGGCTAGAGTGCATTTGCTCCCGCCTTTGTTAAGATTTTGCATCAACAATTCAATTGGGCTGTTGTAGTTTTCGGTAACGGATGATGGCAACAAAGGTGAAGGTCAGAAATGAAACACATATGGTCCCTTACTCATGTCACTGTTCAGTACTCATGTTAGTAGTCACAATGGAAGCAACAGAGCTGCTCATGTGAATAATGATTTGGAATATTGGCTCCAAACTGGTGCATCATTTGATCTTCAGCACATTGCCCCTTAGCCTATAATCCTTATTCAGGCAAAACTGCTTTCCACTTCAATGGGATGTTGTCTGAATAAGGAGTTCTCATCAGTCATTGAATCTGCTGTACCACAAGGGTTTGGCTTGTAGGAAGAAAAGGGGATTGGAAATGGTATCTGAATAGAAGATGGAAAAGTATCCAAAAACTGAGAAGGAGCAGGGTACAAGCCAATTAAAAGGCGAATAGCAGGTAAAGGATGAAATAAGCCTTGAAAGTTACCTTGGTAAAAGAAATTATAAGCCAGCAGGACAGATCACAGGAGCAGCGACATCTGCCATCTCATCTCAAGGTGCAGATGAGTCCATGCTCAAGGAGAGTTTGGCACTGCAAAAAAGAAAAGAATGTATTGAAGCTACTGTTCTGAAAGGTCCCTCTCAGGCCCCACCTAGTTTCCATAGACTGCAGCAAGCAGCGCCGTGCCAGACACATGGCCAGTCGCAGTCTCCTCTCTTTGTGCAGCTCAGGCTGATGCCCCAGCATAAGGGTCATCCTTAGAAGAGGACTGTGCAACTGAAGTAGCTGACTTTGTAGCCCCTAGTGCAAGGGTGTATCTGAGGAGGGTCAGTAAGGAGTGGCTTCAGCATGAGGTAATCCAGCAATCCCCAACCAGCACACCATCCTCTGGGGACTACAGCCAGCTGGCACAGGCTAGAACAGTCCCCTGCTGTTGTAACCAGTGTCAGGGGTAAGGCCTGTAAGGAAGTCAGGGAGACAGAACTGGCTCCAACAACTTTCCTTCTCACTGGCAGCAGCAAAGAACCTGGTCCACAGTCTTTGCCCATTAATCTTATGCAGCACTGCCCTTCGTAGCACAGTGCTTGCTGTTCAAAGTGTCATTTAAGGACGGATAGATGGCAAATGTACATTTACAACACTACACCGCAGAAGGTATTAATTATGTAAGTGACAGAGCATTTGCCATAATTTCCATTGAAGGTTCTTCCATAGTTTCAGCAGGATAGCAGACAATGTTTCATAGTAACTATGTAAATAATTTATCTCACCACATTAGATGGCTGCTGTCCAGGTGGTTCCTTTCTGATGCCTATTGTGGCTGGTGCAGGGTGGGGATGGTTTGCATTTTCAGTCTTCACAAGATATGAGAGGGGCTGTCAGGGCCACACATCTCTCTCTAGAAGACAGCTGCCCAGAGAGGATTTTAGCTCTAAGGAACAGAGCCACTTACTGGATATGTAGGCTTCACTGAGTTATTCAAACTTTAATGATATAGGTAGCAAAGTCTGACGTGTGTGTGTGTGAGTGAGGGGGGGGAGAGAAAAAAATAGAGTGTGCATACATAACGAGGGACTTCTATATTGCTTTCCATCTAAAGTGGTTAACAAATATTAGTTAAATCTCACAGGTCTCCCCTAAAGTATATAGGAATCAGTTCACAACATCTGGAGATGAACCCGGCAGCTGTTTGAAACCACACAACAGCACTCCACTGGGTTTATACTCATGTACACAAATGAATGTATGTGTATTATATATGATGGAGGGGGTATCCTCTTCTGTACTGCCTTGGTTGCTACAGGAGTTCAATAAGTGAGATCCAGCTTAAATTCAGGTTATAAACAGATTTCTGATTTGGAGAAGAGTATTGCTGCACTAGCGACCTTCAGACAGTTTTACCTTCTTCCCCCCAAAATAATCCAAAACATTCATCACTGTTTTTTCAGTCAATGACATGGGCAGAGTTTGATCCAGGCAAAACTGTGTAACACCTGTTCACTTCTCTAGTATCTGGGGACCCTTTTAACACATTGCAAAGCTTTCATATTTGTTCTTCCCTGTATATTGTGTGTGCAAATATACAGCTGAGATAGCTGAGCTTGAAACAGATCCATACAATAAGCAAAATAACTGAAAAGTACTATGCAGGATAATTGTATGCAGAATTAAAGATACAGTGATATGATTTTACATGAGGATAGGAATCTGTCATATTGCTGCTATACTGAGTTGCTGAGTTTACATTGTCAATTAGATTTTAAGTAAAGCTGTCATAAATAAAGAAAATATATTCATTAAAAACCAATAAAGCAATATTAACAGTAATTGCATTACTAATTGTACCTATTACAATATTACAATAGCACATAGATGTGCTAACTAAGATCAGGACCACATCGTGCTTAGCACTGGACATATACACAGGAAGAGAATCTCTGCCTGAAAGAGCTTACGATCTAAATAGTCAAGACAAACAAAAGAAGTATTATTATCCCCAGTTTACGGAAACGGAAATTGAGGAACAGAGAGGTTACGTGAGTTGGAAACTGATCCCCAGTATTCTAAGTCTCTGTGTAGTTTCTTAACTACATTACAGTAATAAACTCTAATAGTCATACTTTTTAAACCAATGCAAACATTTTAATACCGACGTATATTTCTGTAAAATACTCCATGGAATGACCACATAAAAGACTGAGATGACCAATAATTCAGCATAATATTGTATGGCTGACTGACCATTTGGCTGAGCATTTGAAAAGTTGATTATGTTATTTAAAATAAAAACCAGCCAGAATGTAAATCACTGCTAACACTGACTTTGCATTTTTGCAAATACTTTATAAAGTAATTGTGTCATGTAGCAGGCAAGGGTCAAGTCTGCTATAATTAAAATTTCAAAACAATTTTGTTTGTGCCTGTTTCCACACAAATTAGTCAACTATGCCGCTTCAATTTTCCATGTGCTTTCTCTTGCTGCTGATGAATTATTTAGAAAAGATTCAGCAAAATCCTTCAGCAATTTTGAAATAATGGGAGAATGAATAAAATACAGATGGATTGATGAGGCTGGACTTTGTGGTGTAGGAGTAGTAAAAGAAATTACTGCATATGTAAAATGTGATTGAGTTAACATGATTATAGGAATTGGATATCCAGACTTTTTAAAACTATTTTTAACTATGCAGCTTTAGCACCTAATTAATTTAAAGATAATATGCAGCCAGTTTGTGTTTGGGATAGACAATTCCTACCAAACTGGTACAATTTACAGTAGAGCTTGGTGTGAAGGTATCTTCTACAAAGTTTGTAAAATGTACAGGAGAATTTAAACAAACACCCCAACCCCAAAGAGCTTGTACAATTTGTCAGGATTATAACATGGTATATTAAAGGGTTGAAGAAAAGTTCAGGAACTCAGCAATTCATACATTTACATATCCTTCTCTGTGTTGTAAACAGAAACAAGCATGAACCAAAATGCTGAATGTGAACACCCCCCAAAGATTTTGAGGGGAGGGGTTTTGGAAGCAAAATGTGGAGCCATATCCAAATGCATTGGCTGGCTCCTCGATCCATATTCAGCTGAAGCAACACCCCAGATCCAAACACCTTTGAACTCTGTGGTATTCAAAATCTGGATCAGGATCTGAATTTTACAGCTTGGGCCAAATCCGTTTTTAAACTTCCTACCATGAGTCCACATGGGAAATTTTATTACTTAAAAGCCTTAACACTTTAAGGGGAACTTACCTGGCCTCATTACAGGAGAGTGAATTTGTGTGGGGGGGTGGAGGGTGAGAAAACCTGGATTTGTGCTGGAAATGGCCTAACCTGTTGCTCACTTTAGATAAGCTATTACCAGCAGGACAGTGGGGTGGGAGGAGGTATTGTTTCATATTCTCTGTGTATATATAAAGTCTGCTGCAGTTTCCACGGTATGCATCTGATGAAGTGAGCTGTAGCTCACGAAAGCTCATGCTCAAATAAATTGGTTAGTCTCTAAGGTGCCACAAGGACTCCTTTTCTTTTTGCGAATACAGACTAACACGGCTGTTACTCTGAAACCTGTCTTTAAAAGTTCAGTTGACTGAAATTTGCCAGAAGGGAAGACACACTTCTTCCAGAATTCTGTCTGTATCTAACTCACTCACTGTCTCTGGCACATGCTGGCTACTTACTAAGGGCTAATTTGACAGGCAATGTCCATGGCTGGGGGGTCACTGACAAGACAGAACACTTCAGCTGGAACTCCAGAGGAATGACAGCTTCCTGGGATGTGGGCTTAAACGTTACATGTTAAGAAGGTACAATCTCCTCTGCAGCTGGCCACAGGGAAGGCAGCAACATGGCCCTGCTCCTCCTGACCCCTACCTGTACTAGCCTCTACCGCCCAGACCCATACTAGCTTGGTGCAGACCTTGTGCTCAGGTGAGCATAAAGAATGTGACGGCAGTTGGCCCTTCTGCAGGTGCACAAAGAAAGGAGGCTTCTTACACTCTTGCCCAGTTGCACACCTGTCCAATCCAGCCCTGAATGTTACTCCCATTGGTAATCTCAATTTCATTGCTAATGCAATAATTTTTACCATATGAAATGAATAAAAAAATTGCTTTGGACTTCTGATGAGACCTAGGTTGTAAACTTGGTGAAACAGTTCTTGATTTACGTCTTCAGAAAGGTCCAGGAGACAAAGGTTATTGTAGATAAATTAGATTCACAGCCTACTCAGCCACTTCCTCTGGGATACATCTGTGGATGTTCTGCTTCTTCACTTTGACTAATGACACCTTGCACTTATGAAAGGAGCTCTTTCTGGCCCTACTGGAAGGACTCAAGTCTAATACTCTAATATGGAAGTACATTATGGGGAAGAGGTAAATCACAATAACTCATTTTGATCGCAACCTGGACATATGCATGGGCATAAAACCTCAAGGTATGAGCCCTGCTACAAATGTTTCTTTTACTGATTGTCATTCAATTATCAAAGGTATTACACATCTGACATCACCAAAATACTTTGAGAATTAAAAAAGACACTGATGATCATCAAGCCAACAGAAATTGGCCAAATAGTTATCTTTTCAATGCTGAATTAAATTCCCATTTTATATGGGCATCTCCATCATGGTCCCATTTATCAAAAGTAAATGTCTAATGAAGCATCTGAAATTAATTTAATGCCATACATTTCATAGCCATTGGCTAATATCCAGAATGCTAGAATGACAACCCAGTGTTATAAAGGTATAAATGTATTCTTTATAGGTACTGGCTAATATCCAAAATGGTTAGAGTAAGTGGTAGACTAAAACATTAGTAACAGGGTACTTGCTCAATCTGTCAGTTCAGCATGCAACAGTATGTTTGCTTGAAATAACTCATCATTGTAAAATACATGGATGCGAGAACCCAAGGTACCAAACATACATGATGCTGAGAACTCACCTCCTAGTGAAGTAAACAGGAGTAAAGGGTGCCTAGCATCCTCCAAGAGGCAGGGAGAACATTGCAGGATTGTTGTTAGGGGGCTTATTCCTTCACCCGCCTACTTCCCTGGTCCTTCTCGCATGAATAGAGAGCAACAATACCCGAAGTCCAAAGGTGCAAATAATTTGATGTTTATTGGGATGGACTTCCAGAAAGCATGATTCCAGTTTCCTTCCTTAGTGTCCCCCTTCCCAGCTCTGACACCACAGAGCCTTACCTGTGTCCCTGTTCCCATTCCCCCCTTTAGCAAAACATGATTCCAATTCCCCAACCCCATTCCCTATTCCCATTTTCCGCCCCCTCACTTCCTGATTGACTGCAGACTATATAGTAAAACTTGAGTTCTGCTTAGCTATACCTTAACCAATCATTTTACTGAAATTTAACTAACCAGTTCTAACTGGTTGATTATGATTATTTAACCAATTATATCCCACCATCTTAATTAGTTTACACCCAGCAAAATTAATTATACAGAAGACAGAAACAATTACAGAACCAGACAGAGACCATGCAAATAAACAATAGCAAAGTGGCAACTATAATGACAAAACAATACAGAAGGGAGTATTTTACAATTACATCTATTGATAAGTGAGTTCTTGCCAGACAGGATGCTATTAAACTAAGTTTCCTTTTACATCTTCTAGGCACTTCTCTTTCTCTGGAGGTGATAGGAATACAATCCTGTCCTGATAATGCCTAACAGCCCAATAGCACCTTCTTTCAATGTGACTAGTTTGGAATGTGAGGATGTGACCGGTCGCTTCCCAGCTTATGGCTGCCTCTGCTGCCTAGCCAAAAGCCTTAGCCTAAGAACAGAGCCTCAGACTGTCACAGTAAGAAAAGGCCCTTACAACACCAGTGATTTTGATTCTTTCTTTTATACCTCTATAACTACCTAAGTGATAAGAATACACCTAAATTCTTAGAGTATAGGCCTTTACAGACAGGCCTGAATATCTATATCCTAACAATTGTCAGCAAAGGACAACACAGATTTGATTCATATTACCAGAAAGCAACTCTGCATTGAAAGTATGCTTGAGTTGGCAATTGGCTTCTAATTTTGATTAATGTTTTCAAATTAGTCACACTATACACATATCTAGATCTGCTAAAAAAGGAGGGGGGGGGGGGGGCAATGAAATGCATGGTGAAGAGGTCTAAATTCACTGGGCCTGATACTCAGCAGATGTAAATTGGTGTAGTTCTATCCATTAATTTCAGTAGAGATGCATCACTTACACCATCACAGATTCATACCTGCTGTCTTTGAGGCTTTAAATGTAAAGTGCTCAGGTGAGTTTCATTGCTGCACCTCTAAGGGCAGGGGTATGCTAAGGTGACTTTAAGCCACCTTTGTACCTTCCTGATCTTAGACTGTTCTCAGGGCTGGAGAAACCCCTGGCATAATCTAGACACTCTTGGGGTCTGTCTAAGTTACAGCAGCCTCCTGGGGCAGCCCTACGGGCTGCAGTGCTGCCCCAAATGTCATCCTCCAGCCAGATCTGGGATTTTTAGAGCTTATTTTGTGTCATGCTGGTTGTCTTACCCAGATCTGTATACAATTCTTAGAGAGGTCATTCCAAACTAGAACTGAGGAAATAATTCAAACTCATAGTTAATTTTATGAATTTAACATTTTTTTCTGGTCATGAATTGTCTGTGCCAAGTTTATGATTTTCTTACATTTCTTTGTTGTATGAAAAGTGGATGCACCAAATACTTAATAGAACTGGCCAGAAAACAGAATTTCTATCCCATGGAAAAAAATGAGGTTTTAGAAAAATTCTGTCTCAGTCTGGGATAAAAAGTAAAAACTTCAGGAGAATCAAAGCAAAATTTTTTGACTTGCCAGCTGCCAGCCTGAAAAGCTTTTGTCAATATCACTATCACCCCCTCAGGCAGAAAGTGAAATTGACATGAGCCTTCCAGGTGGACTGGCAAGGAAGCTGTCACTTTGATTTTTCCCAATGGAAAGTGAAAAATTTTCAGCAAAATTGAAATTTTTCTGCAGCAAATCTCAGTTTTGCAAAAAGGGCACTTTCCATCAGAAAAATCCTAACCAATTCTACTTTATAACTTTGTATGAAAAGTTCTTGTCTTTAGATGATCTATGAACAGTTCACTGAGAGTACTTAATATCCATAATCCAAGCCCTGTGGGCTAATTTGGAATAGGTAGATTGGTCACAGGGAATATTTTTGTTTCTTGGCTGGATGAGTATAAATATTAGTTATTATTCTAATGTGAATATTCTTTCTTTACTTCAAAGTCTGCTTTCTGTGAATTATCTCTAATATTTGTTGTTTCCAGAAATACTCCTGCCAATAAAATTGTGTCCTAGAATTTTCACAGAAAATGAATACCAAATGGGAGTGAACCCACCTGAAACAAACTGCAGCCCTGCAAGCTTAACTTGAATGATGAGAGTCAAGCTAGGCTGAGTGAGATTTATTCATCATAACCTGTAATAAGTATTCTTCAGGAGAAATTATAGTGTGCAACCCATAGTCTCAAATGCTGCCAGCAGTGACTCTGTGCAGCCTTGTTAGCTTCAATCAAGGAGTAATGAATGGAATGAATGGAAGACTTTGGTTGATGATGACCCAGAAGGACAAGAATACAGCTCACCCTCCCATTGCTATGGGGCCTCTGCAGTGCTAAGGCAAGTTAAAAGTTATTTTTGTCACCAAAGGAAGCAGATCTGACTGTGACTACCCCCAGGGAGCAGATGTATTAAGTTATTCCCTTCTGGACGCACACTCTAGTTATTGTTTACTGACACTACTTGGTTACGGGATATTGATGAAATGGAGATGTCCAATGAAAGCTCTGACAGATTTTCAATTATTTGACTGGGACGTATGCCCAGTTTCCCTATCATGACAGAAAAACAACAGATTAAAGAACCATGAATCACATATGGGGCCAAGTTACAAAACTGAGATCTGGATCATGACTGTGAGCGCCTCTCGAATGTTCAGTACCAGGGTTGTGGTTGAGGCCCACTCTAGTTTAAATAATGGGGTTTTATTTTCCTTAATTGAGTGAAATAAAGTCTTTCAGAACTGAAAAAATAGTAAGAGAATTTAAAAAAAACAGACAAAGATCAAAGTAACAGGGATAGCTTGCTTATGCTACAAGAAATATGAAAAAGGACCCATTGTGAGAGAAGTGGAAAAGGGGACTCCCATGTTTCTCTGGAATGGTGTTAGGAAGACACTTCATCAAAAACATTCAGTATCCTGGGGCAAGAGATGCTTTTGATACATCTGCAGTGACAGCAGTTTGTAAGAGACACAGATTATAGGGAACTGTTCCAGCATGTAGAAGATTTTGAGGCTTTAACATTATAAAAATGATGATAGTGGTCTGGCAGAGCAAGACGTCTAAGAGACTCTGAGTTAAATATGGAAAACGTTTAGGAAGTGGGCTATGCAGAAAGCTCACACATTACCCCAACTCATGGCAAACACGTTCGCAAAAACAGGTGGCAACAAATGACCCAGTGCAGGGTGTACATTTTAGTGGGTCCCCACACTGCATACCTATGTCATGGCTGCTTAATGTGTCATCGCTGCATGCCCCCTGTCATAAATATAAAGGGAAGGGTAACAACCTTCCTGTATACAGTACTATAAAATCCCTCCTGGCCAGAGGCACAAAATCTTTTTACCTATAAAGGGTTAAGAAGCTCAGGTAACCTGGCTAGCACCTGATCAAAAGGACCAATAAGGGGACAAGATACTTTCAAATTGGGGGCAGTGGGGAGGAGAGAAAGGTTTTGGTCTGTCTGTTGTGTGCTTGCCGGACACAGATCAAGGAAGCAAGCAATCCAACTCCATTATAATTAGTAAGTGAATGCATTAGCTTATTTTTGTTCTGGCTTGTGATTTTCTCTGTGCTGAGAGGAAGGTGTATTCCTGGTTTTCTTTTTGTAACTTTAAAGTTTGGCCCAAAGGGAAATCCTCTGTGTTTTTGAATCTGATTGCCCTGTAAGATTATCTTCCATACTAATTTTACAGACATGCTTCTTTTACCTTTTTTCTTTATAATAAAGTTCTGTGTCTTTTAGAATCTGATTGGGTTTTTTTTTAGTGTCCTAAAAAAACCCCAAGGTTGGTCTGTGTTCATCTTGTTTATTCTCATGCCTCCGCAGGAAAGGGGGTGCGGAGGCTTGAGGGGGGGGGAGTAGGAACTCCAAGTGGTTCTTTCCCTGAGTTTGTCTAAATCACTTGATGGTGGCAGCATTACCTAATCCAAGGTACAAGGGAGAATTTGTGCCTTGGGGAGTTTTTAACCTAAGCTGGTAGAAATAAGCTTAGGGGGTCTTTCATGAGGGTTCCCACATCTGTACCCTAGAGTTCAGAGGGGGGCGGGAACCCTGACACCCCCAAATGGTAACTTAATGTAACCCTGCCGTACCCATGGCTGCGCCACACTCAACTCAGTGGCATGTCAACATACCATCACCATAGTCCCTGACATGGCAATGCAATGGGCCTGCACTCCTCTCCCAGGATAGTTCAGCATTGCACCCACCCTTCCACGCGTGACAGCTCTGTCTGCTCCCCACCCTGTCAGCTCAGTGTGCCCTTCACAGCAACTCACGGTGTCACCACGCCCCCGCCCTCAGCTCTGGGTGCCATTGCCACATCCTCCTCCACGTGGCAATGGCACTGCTACATCCCCCTGCGTGCACACTGAACAGGTCACTGGTGTTCAGCCCATCTGGCAACTCAATGTGCCATCCCAGTCCCATATGAGGAGCTCAGCACATGACACTGTGTACACCCTGCCTATGGAAATATAGTGTGGTGCTACGGCTCTCCATCTCCATGGGGGGTAGCTAAATGTAGCAACTCAAAATGTACTCAACTTCACCCACTTCATCTCTGGGCACCACCCCTTCTCCAATAGGTCCCTGAGGTTGGTGTCTCAACATAACGCCATTGCTACTGCAGCTGTGCACACTTTGAGATCGATTTTAGCCCTACCATCAAAGCTGAGGAAGGGGCAATGTATAGCAGTGGTGCTGTCAGAACAGAGCAGGAACTTGATCGAGTCACTACTTTCCCCTTTGTTTCAAGGGGAAGTTAACTGCTCCAGCCCTTGGCTGACACAGATTTACTTCTTCCTTTACATCAGCGCTGGTGTGCTGGCTGGTGTGTAGGTGTGTGTGGACAGAGCCAGTGCTCTGACTATTTCACCATCCATGCCTGCTGTCCTGCTACCTACCTTAACAGGAATGAGAATAGCAGCTTGGTGATAGTTCTTCTCCCTGAACCCACACAGGATCCAGGGACTTGAGTAGCCCATGAAAAGGAATAAGGGCTCTTGTCTAACTTGAAAGACTCTATGGCAACTGGAGAACACATGAAATTATGACATCACAAGAGCAGAGAGAGTGAAAAAGGTGAACAACCGAGTAAGAAGATGATTTTGAGTTTGCTTGTTTAAACTTTTAGTTAATTTTTGTTATTACCTATTTACTTTGTTCAATTCACGCTTTGGACAAATAAACCCTTTATTAAAGATTCTGAATCCACCATCCCTTAAGGCATGAGACTGCACAATTAATATCTCTAAGATGACCAGAAAGTTCTCCAGAAAGAAACAGAGTCGACCTGATATAGAATTCCTGATATTTTAAGCTAAGAAATAAGCAGGAAGACAAATTAAGAGAACAGTTCCACTTCACCATACCCCCAACCCTTTCAGTCCTCCTTTACATTACAAAGCAGCAAAAAAGAGCCCAAAGGCACAAGCCAAAGTTTTCCAAAAATTCCTTGCAAATCATCTTCAAGCACACAAACGTTAAGAGAAGGCATTTTTGAAATGTGTTTTATACTGTCAGCGGAACACTGTCAGGATTTGACTCTGTCTGCGCTCTACAGTCACACAATGTTGTTTCCACTTCCCAAGTTGACTTTTTTCAAGAGGATGGAAATCAAAGAGATTGTTTGGCCTTGATAACCCTTCCAGCACAAACACGCATCTGACTGTGGATTTGAGAGACTTCTGCTTTCTGTGAAAGTCTTTGGAAACAAAAATTTACTCCTACACGGAAAAAAAAAAGTCAAAAACCATCCAAATCATTCACAGATCCAGATCCTCAACAGGTGTAAATCATCATAGCTTAAATAACTCGATCAGATGAGGATCTGACCCACAGTTTTAGTCAGACAATGTTTGCAAGTACATTTTTGCTGTATTTGGCCATCTCTAGTAAGGGTAAACAAACTAAACTACTAAGTAAAGAATCCTGTCTGTTGCTGCTGATACACGGCAATGATGTAATGTTGAAACTCTTTGAACTAGCACTACCTTTCCTTGGGGATTTTTACAGCTCCCTTTAAGTAGTACCAGTCACCAAACCTTCAGAATGCCCACAAACCTTTAGTTATAATTAAAATGGTTGGAAATTAACTTAAATATGAGAGTAAGAAAATGTAGCTGTCATTTTGCTACTTTTGTAAGTAACAAAGGAAGGCATAAAAGGCACACACAGTGAGATGCTGCTCCCTGCTGGGGAAAGTGTATAAAAGAGGTGACCAAAAGCAAATCAGCTGGCATAGAATCATAGAACCGAAGGGTTAAAAGGGACTGCAAGGATCACACATACATTATTGAGGTGTAAGAGCAATCTGTATTAAAAGGAAATCTAAGGAATCAGATCCATGAATTAACTTATTCATATTAAAGTAAGTTGATAGCAATCCCCATATTTAAGATTGTGTAAGGCATTTCATATATATGAGAAAATTTCTATAAGAAGACTGATTTTGATACATCTCCATCCTACCACCTCAACTTTCTTTAAAAAGAAAAAGAAAAGTCTTTCTTGCTTAAATAGGTCCTGCTTACACATAGGCCAGTGGACATGGTAGATTTGGATTTCACTAAGGCATTCAGTTCTTGCCTCGAGTGTGGTGTACCAAAGGATAAGAAATGGATGTGGTGTGATCAGGTGGCTATGACTAAGGAGGAAATTTGGCAGGAGGATCTGTTTGAGGGATGGAATTGGGCAGTGAGGAGTGGTTTTTGTGTATGTGTGTTGGAGGTGGGAGTTCAGAGGCTAGGAATACCAAATGGGTGGAGACAGTATTAGCCACCTCTCACTAAAGCAATCTGGGAGTATGTCACTAGGACTTGTTTAGGGCTTCATCCTGCTTTGAGCATGAAGCCATTGGTAGAGCAAGTTGGGAAACGTGGACGAGAGTCCCATCAGCATGGAAATGATAAGCAGTGCTACATTTTCCTTACATGAAACATTAACAGCACCTCATTTTCTGCTTCCTTCACTGGCTCCTCATTGAGCACAGAGTCCAGTTCAAGGTCTCTGTTCTGATTTTCGAAGGCCTGCATGGCACTGGATTGCCTCTCCTACTCCAGTAACAGCCTCACACAACAGCTTCGTTTCACTAAAAGAATGAAGTTGTCAACTAAGAGAGGAAGACTTTTACCACACAGAACTTTCACAGGAGCTGGACTGTGACTACAGAACTTTGTCAGAGAAAACGAGAAGGGTCATAAGCCTCACTTCATTCAGAGCCACCTGCAAAACCCATTTCATTGATTTTGAGGAGGTCATCGGGGGAAAGCAAACACATCAGCATCCTCACACAAGTGCACACACACACATATCTTTTTGAAATTACAACCAATAGCTCTGAGCTTGAAGTCTATAAAACAGTGGTCCATCCCATTTTAAGGTATGGTGCTGAGTGATGGGCAACAAAGAAGAAACACAAGCAAATGATCTGTTCCACAAAAATGTGAATGTTGAGATGCATGAGTAGTGTAAGCAAGACATGAGGAATGTGTACATCACAGACATGCTCAAAGTAACGCCCATAAATGAAAAAGTGAGAGAGTTCAGACTCACGTGGTTTGGTCATGTAAAACACAGCCCTAACAACTACGTGGGTAAGAGAGTCCAGGAGATGAAGAGTAAAGGAAAAAAACAGAGGAGCCAACCTAAGAAGTGGTGGGATGTCATAAAGGAAAATATGTTAGCACATGGTGTGACAGGGGATAGGGCTTTGAACGAAGAACATGTTAGAGGGAGAATACTCATACAGCAGACTTCCTTTGATGGGATTAACACAAGGAATCAGCAGCAGCTTTAAACTTGCTCCCGACAGCCGGACTGGAAGGTTCTCTTGGGCCTCCACCGCACTTTCACAAGCTGCTGCTGCAGTATCCCACTGCCCCAGATAAGAGAGCAGTTCTGTAGCCTGCTTCCTCACAGCTTCCAGGTGTAGCCATGCTCGGTCCCACTCCACAAGGACAGGACCTGGGGCAAGATATTGGGGGGCTGCACATGGAAATCAGGGGCTGGGGAGCCTGCCTGATGTTAGGGTGGGTAGCAAATACTATGGGTCTGGCAACTGTAGGATGGGTCTGTGTCCCCCTCAAGCACCTCTGGGTGCTTCCTCCAGAGGGAGCACCACAGGGCACTGATCCCTCTGTTTATAGGTGAGTTTCCTTTGCAGTGGTGGCAGGCTGCTATATCTATCTGCCCTGCCATCACTGAGAAATGCTCCCAGATGCTAGCACACCTCCTCAATAAGCAAAGGATTCCTTCTGCCTCTAGCTTTCACTTCTTCCCCCTAGGGACTGGGAGTTTATTTATTTCTATCAGTTAGTCCTGCCATCCCTACCTAATAACCAGTCCTCCTCTCGTCCTTCCCCTGACTAACTGAATCACTGAAAACTGAAATCAAAATGGCCACTATTGGGCTTCCCATTCCTGGTCAATAAAGGTTGAAATGTTTCATTTTGACAAGATTGAAATGTTTCATTTGAATACTGACATTTCAATGTTTCTGAATTAAAATATTTTAGAATTTCCATTCTGTAGAAAAATGTGGTTTTTCATCCCCAGTCAGAACATTTTTTCCACTTCAATTTTATTTATTTATTTATTTATTTAATTTCAGAGTTTTTCATGGAATGGAAGTTCTGGTTCCCAGCCAGCTCTACTTGCAACCCAGACAGTGGAGATGGGGAAGCCCATTGCCATATTGTATATTCAACAATGTGTTTTTCCAAAGAGACTTTCAGTTTGATTGGTGTCCCTAGCCTCTGTTTGCAAGATGCTGGGAAGGGTGACAGGGGGTGGATCACTTGATGATTACCTGGTCTGTTCATTCCATTTGAAGCACCTGGCATTGGCCACTATCGGAAGACCGGATACTAGGCTAGATGGACCTTTGATCTGACACAGTATGTATGTTCTTATGTTCTTAAAGGAAAACTAACCTTGATTCCCCCCAGGGCAGTGGCAATGGTTTCATCATAACAAAATTTATGTTAGATATAGCAAAACAGAGTTCAGCCACCACACATCTTATCCTTCTGTATGGTCATCCCCGTGACTAGAGCCCCAATCCCCATCACAGCACTCAAGCACACATGCTTCTCTTTCAGCATTCAAGGAGTCCCACTGATTTCAGGGGACTACTCAAGTTCTTAAAGTTATGTACAGGTTTAAGTGCTTTGCTGGATCAAGACCTGACTCTTTAGGTTATCCGTTTTGATCCATTTACAGCCCCATACACATGTTAAGTGGGGCAGAAGAAATCAGATCAGAGAAAGCATTGGGGGGAAAAAAAGAATAAAAAAAAAATTATTATAACAAAGAATCAACCTGAAGGAAGAAAAAAGTGCCTTGAGAGACATTTGGTAAAACCATAGGGCGTTATTCCTATATGCACTGCTCTGACAGTTGAAATGGTTATAAAAATGTAATTTCTGTCCGCTTTAAGGAAGCGTTAGACTGCTAGAGTGATGTAAATAGGCCTCAGGCCTTATGTACACTAGGAAACCCTCCTAGTGGAGATGCAGCTTTATCTCAGCAAAAAAGCTCTTTTTGCTGTTATAGCTTATACCAGTTCTGTGAACAAAATAAGCTATACCAGCAAAAGAACTGCATCTGTACTGGGGTTTTTTAAATCAGTATAGCTCTGTCACTTACAGGATTTGGGTTTTCTTTGCACAATCCTAATGGACATAGCTACCCAGGCAAAACTTTTAAGTGTAGACCAGGCCTTAGTGTAAATGAGAATCTGGACCATAGACTCCTCTACAAGAACGGAGGGGCCCTTGCCATTAAAGACAATGGTGGAATTCCTGGCCCTACTGAATTCAATTGGAGCAGATGCTGGCATTTAGGGCTAGTTTCTGGCTGCCCTGGTTTGATACAGAAGCAGGAAAAAAAAAAAGCACAAACAAATCATTTCTGTCACTCTTTAGCAAGGAGCTTGCTAAAGTCCCATGAGGGAGAAAAGTCTCTGCTTCCTCCTAGCCCATGCAGGTGCCTGAGAGGGTGTGGGGAAGGAAGACAGACATTGCTCCCCCTGTCCCTCCACACTAGTCAACATATCTCGTTGGGTGTGCTGCATCATCTCTAAGGGCGGTGGTGTAACTATCATGCCAGTGCGCAGTACTTGGGAGCCTCCAGGCATTCTAGCTGGCTAACGGGGACTTTGGCTGCTACTCAACCCTGCTGCAACCTTTCCAGTTAAGCTAGCATTTAAACTGAGAACCTTTGACAGCCTTTGGTAGCAGCAATAAAATACAGTAATACCATTAATATTCAAAACCCCTAGTCTCTTGGAATGGAGTCAAAGCACATCATTCACTGCTGGCAGGTGGTGGGCAAACTGATTGTTGTGGAGATACTGGATCTTTGTATGTTAACTTATACCCCACCCGCCTTAAAAAACAAACAAACAAAAAACCCCACCACACTATGGGAATTCACCCCACCACACTCTGGGAATTCGCTGGTGCAAAGCTTCCCACTTGGATATTGTGAAACCCTAGAACATTCTCAGCTATTTAAGGACAAAAATCCTGCCTTCAATAAGAGCCATGTCTGATGAGTCAGAGGAAGACAACTCCCCCCACAATGCAGTTTGCTGATTGTGCATGCTCCACGGTGGCGGGGGGATTTCTTCCTTATCCCCAGCAAACAATCTGAGATTTGATTACCCCATCACAGACTTAATCCGAACCTGACCTGGTGCTCCATCAACCATAACCTGACAATTGATCATAGATCTTACAATACAGCACAGACATGAGGTGGTTTCTGAGATAGCATTCGCCAAACCCTTTAACAACTTTAAACATCGGTGTCTTGAAATAGGTCTAGTAATGGATAGGAAACTATAGTCTCTTTAATTTCCTCAGCAATGGAAGAAAGCCCTGGTTTAAACAATTGCGCTGGTAAGGACAAAATGGAAAATCTACTCTACCCAAATCACCATGTTTGGAACTGCAAATCCCCTGCAGGCGATTAGACGTGTCCAGCTCTTACTTTTAAGCCATTCTTATTACACTGAAAATGCTAGCCAAAGCAATAAATCTGCTCAGTGTGATGATGGTACAATGACAGAGCCGGAGAAAACAAGAGGATCACAGCTCACTGGAGTTCTGGCATTTTGATAAACTTCTGGGGGGTTGTTTGTTGATTATAAAATAGGACTGTAGAACAGATACTTCAGGGGTTGAGAAACAGGTTAACTCTTTTATCTGCATTATAAACTTTGTACTGTCTCGACTACCACATTTTACGACAAGCTGTAGAACTTGCTCAGGCAACATCCTTAGCTGCCTACTCTAGGAAAATATATGTCTTCTCCCTGATTTGACAAACAGAAATGAAGATTTCAGACCCTACCTCACTTTATCTAGCCCAGATGGGTTAGGCAAGAGCACAGAGCTCCAGCTTGAAAGCAGTGCATATTTGTGAACCTATTTATATGTAATACAGGCATGTTACAGATCTCCTGACACTTAAGACACCTGTGGACCAGATGCAGTTTAGTTTTTAGACAGAACCAAAAAGCTGGGGGCAATTTTCACAAGAGATTGTAGGAGAGCTGAGTACAGATGGACTATTAATATGGCCCTGTGTGCTGCTATAATTAAGCTAAAGGTGTTCATTGTAAACCACTTTTTCCAGGGCTTTCTATAACTGAGTTAGGCAAACATTTACCTTTCTGAGTTAGGCAAACATTTCAGCCTAAGATGACTTGATCATTTTGGAAAGCTAATTTGCTTTGATTTTAAATTAAAAGTTTAGTATCTATATATGTATACACATTATATATATTAGAGATGGGTGAAAAATTTTCAACAAATAGATTTGTCTTTAAAAAAAAAAAAAAGCATTTTTCAGTGCTCTAGAACTATTCACAAGTTCAGGTTGAATAGTTTCAGCCGGGGGATGGGGAAAGAGGGGAGAAAAATTTGAATAGTTTATTTTGACCATTTCAAAGCATGTCAATTCTTTTTTGTTTTGAAATATTTTGTTAAGAACATTTCAGAATGTTTTGTTTTCACTTTTCATTTTGAAATGGCATTCCATTTTGAAATTTGATGAATTTTAAAACAATGCAGCAAAAGAGGGTGAAAATCACCTGTAAGTGGCTGAATTGAAACAAAAAGCTAAGCTGTTTAAGTCAACAAACATTTTGGTCAAGTCAAAACAAATGATTTACAAGTGTTTTCATTTGATGAAAACATTTAGAAAACATTGGTTTGGCTTCAAAATGAACAGGATATTCCCCCCATACCAAAATATCTGTCATTTGCTCAGCTCTGAAATTTATTAGAGACAAAAAACTACATTACAAGAACATTCCTAAGATTGCAAAGTCAACCACTCAGAAGTTAGGAAATGCCAGAATTAATGTGGCCCGTGAAACTTTAATTCACCAACCTTGTGTTTATGCGTTATGATTCAGTACAGGTCCCATACTATTATTTTCTACAGGACTCCGGCCTCATTCAGTGCACAGGATGGATGGTTCTCAATCAGTGAAGAACTGTTCTATGATTCCAATCAATAGTTTGATTTCACCTAACTGTGGTGGTCCCAGGCCTTCATTACTGCACTCTATTTAAACCCTGCTCTGAAGACAGATTTATTAATTTCCTTATAGGAAATTCTATGATGCTCATCGCTGCAGTAGCTGAATGCTTATCAATGAATTAGCTTCACAATACTCATGTGAGAGGAAGGGGTACTATTACCCCTATTTCAGAGATGGGGGAACTGAGGCACAAACAGATTAAGGATGAAAGCATCCACAAGTTTTGGGTGCCCTGTTTGAGACCCCTAGGAACTGATTTTTTCACAGTATTTAGCATAGAAAATTCCTGCCAAACTTGAACTGTTTGTGCTAAGCTATCGGCAACAGAAAACAGGATCTTAAAATGGGAAATGATGGGCAATCTTAATAATAGGCAGTGCTAACACAAACACACACAAACACACACACACACAGAGTTCTGGTATTGCTATCTATCTATTCCAGTTTAAAAAGAAAATCTGGGAAAAGATAACCCATAAGATAGTCTTATTGATCTTGGAAAAAACAAAATAAAGAAGAGATGAGATTCTGAAGGAGAAACTCTGAGTCTGATTCCTCTAAGTTTGGGAATGATGCTACACTCATTGAAGTAATTGGCAAAGCTCCCATTGATTCGGTTGATGGAGGATCAGAGCCTTGCACTAATGTCACTCCACTGATTTCACATGTCTCCACTTTGGGCTGGAGGTGTAATTTCCAGTTTGGGCAGATGTATGTGTGTTAGTTTTGATCAAGTTAGCACAGTAAAAATAGCAGTGTTGACATGTGGTGGGATGGGCTAGTCACCCCAGTGAGCACCTAGGGTCCTGAGTGGTTTTTTCTCAGGGTGACAAGCCTGTTCCCCTGCCTCTGTCATCACTGCTACAATTGTATTTTTAGCATGCTAGCTCAAAGGTAGTGCACATACATCTACCTGCATTGGAAATTACACCTCTAGCTGCAGTGTAGACTCACACTTTAATGGAGTTTCTCCTGATTTACCCCAATGTTAATGGGCCTGATTGTGAGCTCACTGTCTAGAACACCTTTATATTATTTTTATTACAGATAATGTTATTATAAGTCCTACTTAAGGGCCGGATCCTGCAAGGTATACTCTCTCTCTTCTCTATTGAAATCAATGGGAGTTGAAGACACTTTGTCCCAGATCAGTCAAGGTATTTTGGCTCCCAACTTCCATTACTTTCCAACTGATGTAAGTTAAAAGCCTAAATACCTTTTATGATCTGGGCTCTAGCATCTTGCAGGACCAACTCTAAGTAACTTCCTAATAGCCTGATACAGAAACATGGTATTTGTTATGAAATAATGTGCCACTCTGAAAAAACTTCCCTGGCGTTTCGGAAGCATTTTTTCATAGTTTTATTATTCTCTTCGGAGCAGGTTCTCACATTATGCACTTAGAAAGCCCAAGAGCCAGACAAAGAAAGTGAGAGGCATTTTGAAGCATTCTAAGACATTTTGATTTCCCCTTTCTTCTCTCAAAAATAATTCCTAAACCCAAAGAAATGCATTCAACCTTCTCTTGGAAGTGTCTGGTAGAGAGATGGGTCTGTTCCATACAGTGTGCAATATTTTCTTAGTGCCAGATTCACAGTGAGTAGCTCCGTACTTCCACAAGTAGTCCCATTAAAATCAGCAGGATTAATTGTGAATTAAGCTATTACTCAGCATGAATAAGAATAATGAAAGCTAACCCCGAGAAAGTGCATAAAGATCATTGAACCTGGGAAATTTGGAGACAACATAAAGCTTTCAAAAAGAAAAACAGTTTAGTAAGTCCAAGGGGGTGGGGGTGGGGGGTGGAAATTTTGATTTAATCCTCGGGTGATTGTTATAGGTCCCTAAATTACAAGATTTTAGCTTCGGAGAGCTAGGCATCTAACTCCCAGAATCCTAGAGGTAGAGAATTTTGAATGAAATCCTGGCCCCATTGAAGTCAATGGGAAAGCCCTCACTGACTTCAGTGGATCCAGGATTTCACCCTTTGTATCTCCTCCCAAGAGCTAACCTGGCCATGAAACTGGATTGAACTAGTCATCCACTTTTTCTTCCACTACCACACTTCTGTTCCAGATTTCAACCGATGACCTAGACTTGAAAGGATCAGTAGCCCATTTGCAATCTCCCCAGCTACCTATCCAGTTAGAAAAAGGCTTTTTATTTAGTCAACCTCTAAAAGATTCCACTTACAAACATCAAAGCTAAACTGAGACTATTCTGCCTTTGACGTGTGCACGATCTCCTACCAATGCTATTGGGAGGTGGGCAGGTACTGACAGCAGAACAGACCCCCTGATTACCTCTAGCCATTTGTGCTTTCCATTACGGGGATCCAGCTTCCTAGCTTAATCTTACTTTTATTTGAAATATATATGAAAGCTCTGTAGGACTCACTCAAAACTATATATAAAAACCCTTTCCATTTCACTTTTCAATTAGTGTCGTTTATCAAAAGGAGCATGAATGTTTGAGGCTATTTATTCAGAAGGCAGACTGCATAGTCCTAACACACAGTATCCGCTTTCCTAAACACACCAGATTTTGTCTTCTGTCTCTCTGAGAGAGTCTTTGTCCATCTGTCTCTTTTGTTACATGAAAATTCCTTAATACCTGGAAAAGTCACCAACCAAAGGACTATTTATATATTCAAGGTTATCGCTGTGTGAATTTTGGAAGGTGACAGGTGTCCTAGCTAGGTTACAAAAATGAAAAAAAAAATGAAAAAGGGTTAGCAATCTTTGAATGGCTGTGAAAGCGAATGTAGGCTAGTCAGGCCCACTTTGGCAGTATAATAGGATCTAAAAGTGGGTGCAAATTACAGTAGATTTGCACTGCTGGGGTGGTTTAAAAAGGGCCTGTGTGTGAATGTGACCCAGGCCCTGTGTGAATAGCAGTGGCATTCTGTTTATTTCTGATGTGTTTATGTACACATGTTTACACATTATCTACAAGACTCTGCAGGCAGATAGGGGGGTGGGGTGCCAAAAGCCTGACATGCCTTCACAGGGATTTAGCAAGGAGTCATTCAGATTTCTTGACTCTGATCCAGTGAAAGCTTCGGCAGTTTTGTCTTGTCTGATCCTTCGCCAGGCTTCACTAAAGTAAAAGAACAGTGTTTTGTAAAGGAGCCACTGTACCTACAAAAACCAGCACTTCTCCCTTCTAAGGGCTCTTTACTTTGTCTCCAACAAATACTCTTCACAGCAGTAATAATAGTGATGTAGCTGAACAGATGTCTTGCCAGGGAACATGTTACCTTTGTTTATTCAGTCTGGTAAGTGGCCACCATATTCCAGCAAGGAGACATCACTTCATTCACACACCCAACACACAAACCCCCAGGTTTCAGGTGTTTGATATACATGGCACCGTTGTGATGGCTACTGCATGACAGTCTGTAGGGATCAAATACGATCCTCCCAGAAACAGTGGAGCAAATCAAGGTTTCTGGTTCCATGCTTCCCCTTCAATACTGATAGCATCACCTTTCCTGTCTCAGCAGACAGGCTCTGCTGAGTTGTTCCAGTGAGCAGGTCAAGAGCGCCGGAGCCTTCCTTGCTGGTTAATCAAACTATTAACACGCTGTCAGTGGGTGCACTCATTCCCTTAATTTGCAACATGAGTGGGAGGGAGAATTCCACTGTCAGTAGTCACTACACCTCTGCTCAGGCCTGATTTAGAAAATTGTCAAACAGTTCCCTGACCCTTTCTTGGTTCTCCTCTTCCACCTGCCACCCTAAGAACAAGTGTCAATGTCAGATAGGCTTAGAGTACAATCTGATTACACAAGTGCACTCTGGCTACCTCTCATAGCTGAACTCAATACTAGAGAGGCACCAACCAAGGTCCAAATCTTGAGATCATGCAATTTTCACTCTGTCTTTTCTCATGCTACAGTTGGGAGTCTGCCTGAATAATGACTGAATAAGGTCCAATGGGAGGAAAAAGAAGATGTTTTATCAGTAAAAGGAAGTGATCATAAGCTTTTTTTAGAGCCCCCTTCATCCAGATTTACCCTAAAGTTTACACCTTATCTCCAGTCTGACATATACTGGAGACTGTGATAATATTAAACTCAAAGGGTATGAGCCTGTCTGTCTGTCACATGAATTTTACACCTGTTGTAACTGCATTCAACACAAGTGAGTAACTCCTGCCTTATGTCAATGTAAGTGAGAAAAAAAACCAGGTCCCTTCAGAGGCTCTTGTCTAAAATTAAGTCCTGTTTAAAAATCCTGTCAAAAATGTTTTTGACCCATCTGTGAAAAAACTCAGCAGTCAGACTGGGGGATGTATTATTGATTTTCTCTTTTGGTATATTCTTCACTGCTGTGAGACTTAGATAATTTTCTCACCCCCCCTCCATCCCAACTAGGCCCTGATCCAGCAAAGTATTTAAGCTGTTAGGCCTAAATACTCATGAACATCTTAACTCCCACTGATTTGAGTGTGAGTTAGGCATCTAAATATCCTTGAGGATCTGGACTTTACCACCTGATTCTCAGGTACTAAGTTCTCTTTATACTGCTCTGACCATTTAAAGGGGACTTAAGGGAACTGAGGGCAAGTCTACACTACTGCGCTGCACCCCTGTAGCATGCCTAGTGAAGACACGCTACATCGATGGGAGAGCGATCACCCATCAGCATAATTACTCCATTCCGCGAGATGCAGAAGCTATATAGGTGGGAGAGCGTCTCCTGCTGACATAGCGCAGTGTAGACACTGCTTTAAGTCGATGTAACTTACGTCACTCACGGGGCTGCCATTTTCACGCCCCTGAGCAAGGTAAATTACATTAACTTAAGCAGTAGTGTAAAGCAGCTGTGAGAATCAGGCGGAAGTCTGCCCCTATTCAGCAAAGCAATTAAGCACATGCTTAACTTTAAGCACCTATGTCTCTTTAATGATACTGACCTCCTTTGTAAACCCTTTGAGATCTACTGATGAAAAGCACTGGATAAGAGCTAGGTATTATTAACAATCCCAGTTAAATTAAGCACATATATAGAAGTGTTTTGTTGCATAGAGATTTTTGAGCAGGCCTTGATCCTAAAGAGCCTACATTTAGTATTATTCCAGTTAAGCTGTAAGGCCCATATTTTCTCACAGCTATTTGGAAAGGAGGTTGTCTGAATGGTTGAAATATTTTATCGAGGTTGCCTGTTATTCACTCTTGGTCATCTGTGGTGGGATGTGTATTCTGACATGTTAGTAAAGTAGTGATTTGAGAATTTGGTTACAAATGTTCATTTTAAGTATTACAAATCACCCACAGCACAGGATGGGCACTTACTGACTGATACAAATCTATATACATTCAAATAAATGAATAGTCTGCCTTCTCAGGAAAATATTGAGAAACTAGATCAAAAGGTTTCCTAGATAATTAAATAGTGCGAGAAAAACTACAGATATTGTTTACAATGTGTGAATGAGCATGGTTCAATGAGGGGTTGATACTACAGCACTGGATGCCAATATAGTAAACTCTATATATAGAGAAAAGGCAAAAAGATATAAGGACCTTTCCAGACTACTGTACCCCTTTCAGGAATCTGATTTGTCTTGTGTATTCTCAAGTTTCACCTCACTTAATAACTACTTGCTTATAAAATCAGACATAAATATACAAACATGTCACAGCACACTATTATTGAAAAATTGCTGACTTTCTTATTTTTACTATATAATTATAAAATCAATTGGAATATAAATATTGTGCATACATTTCAGTGTATAGTATATAGAGCAGTATGAACAAGTCATTGTCTGTATGAAATTTTAGTTTGTACTGACTTCTCTAGTGCTTTTTATGTAGCCTGTTGTAAAACTAAGCAAATCTCTAGATGAGTTGATGTATCCACTGGAAGACTTCTGAGTACCCCCAGGGGTACATGTACCCCTGAATGAGAACCACTGCTCTAGTGAATCAGTTTGACCATCTCCCTGCAGCATTGTAATATCATAACAATCTAACAGTCCCTAACAGCATGAATAGAGCTGTGTCCATCATTATTATTGATTGTAAAGTAAAGAGTCTTCAAGTGAGATCAGGGCACTGTTGTGCTAAACCCAGTGCAAGCAGTTTAGAGACAGTCCCTGCCACAAACTGTTATAGGCTAAACAGACAAGGGAAACAACGGTTGGGAGAAAGGGAGTATTATATTATGCATCTTTGTACAGCCCCTAACACAATAGGGTCCTGAACTGGGCTTCCTAGGTGCTACTGCAATAAAAATAGTAAATTATAATGATGATGCTCATTTTACAGATGGCACACAGAGAAATACACGTACCAAATGAAACATTAAGGAAGGAGAAAAACAAGAGCTTCACTCCACCACCACTCCAAGATGAGGAAAAGGCTAAGCTATAAAATCAGTGAGCTAGTGATGAAGAATCTAGGCAGGGGCAGCATTTTCACTTCAGAAGCAGATTCCTCCATCATAGGCCAAAGATTGATTTGACCCAGTAAATTAGCATGTATTCGCTCTGGTGTGTCAGAGATTTGTTCAGTTGCCTCCGTCTGCTTAGTTTTTTTGGTCAGCACTGTAATTTCTGGAAATGATACCTGTGCCATTCAGTCTCTGCTGCCCAAGAGACTGACTTCCCAAGATAGCTGTTGGAGTTCAATCTTTGACTTGACTCAGTGGCACTTCCTGATACCCCCCACCATAGGTGCCGGCTTCCTCTGGTCCCCAGGGGTGCTCAACCCCCTGCTCTGCCTCAGGCCCCACCCCCACCGGACGCCTTCTCCCAACCCCCCACCCCGCCTCTTCCTGCCCCCGCTCCGCCTCTGCCCTACTTCTTCCCGCCAGAGTGTGCCCCATCCCCACTCCTCCCCCTCCCCCCCAGTGACTCCTGATTGCAGCAGGTGGGAGGCACTGGGAGAGAGGGGTTCACTGGAAGGGCTGCCAGCAGATGGGAGGTGCTGGAGGGGATGAGGGGAGCTGGCTGCCAGCGGGTGCTAAGCACCTGCTATTTTTTTCCCGTGGGTGCTCCAGGGCTGGAGAGCTCTCCCAGCGGTGTAATAAAAGCAACTCTGTGAGAGGAATGGCTCCCAGCACTGTAGTACTATCTATACTGCCATGTAACAGTGCTGAAACTTGCATCACTCAGGGGGGTGTTTTTTCACACCCCTGAGCAAAGAAAGCTTCAGCACTGTAAGTGGCAGTGTAGACAAGGCCTTACTCTTTTTAGCAACTGCATCACTTTGTTGACTCACATTCAATTTGTGATCACTGTAAGTCCCAGATACTTTTCAGCAGCACTACAGCCTACTCAGTTAGTCTCCCTTTTGTAGTCGTGCATTTGATTTTTCCTTCCAAAGTGAAGTACTTTGCACTTGTCATTATTGAATTTAATCTTGTTGATTTCAGACCAATTCTCCAGTTTGTCAAGATTGTTTTGAATTCTAATCCTGTCCTCTAAAGTGCTCGAAACCTCTCCCAACTTAGTGTCATCCACAAATTTTAGAAGCATACTCTCCACTCCACCTCATTAATGAAAATATTGACTAGTACCAGACCAGAACAGACCCTTTCAGGATCATATCAGATACATCCCCCAATTTGATAGTGAACCATTGATAACTACTCTTCAAGTACAGTCTTTCAATCAGTTATGCATGCACTTTATAGCAATTTCATCTAGATCACATTCCCATAGTTTGCTTATGAGAATGTTATGTGGGACTGTGTCAAAAGCCATACTAAAATCTTGATTAATCCCATATATTGCTTTCTTCCCTCTGTCCACGAGGCTAATAATCCTCTCAAAGGAGGAAATTAGGTTGGTTTGGCATGATTTGTTCTTGACAAATCCATATCGGAATTACATATTTAATAAATAAATAAATGTTAAAATCTAAATAAATAAATAAAATTAAGAATGTGTGTTTCAAGAGCAAGCCAAAAACAAAAGCTTTGACTAAAAACAAATTGATAGTTTCCATTTGTACATCATGGGCAGTCATAAAGCAAAGAATGTTTAAGCTGGTGGTGCTCATCTGTTTCTTTTAACTAAAGACTTCTACAGTAACACATGCTCTTCATATAACTTTGTGACTCAGGAAAAAAATAAGCTGAACTCAGAAAATAGATATGATTTCGTACTTCAAGCATCTCTAAGAGGTGTGGGTCAAATTCACTTCTGTGATCACCTCAATTGATGTCAATGGCCTTCTATCAAAGATAAGCATTGCCCATTACGTAGCATTGACAAAACTGCTCTACTGACTTCCCTTCAGAATCACTTCAATACTGAAACCAGGTGCCATGGGAATGAAACATTCAGTGACTGTAACATAATCAATCATGGCAGTAAAGTTCCTCTGCATAACTCAGACCAACCAGCATGTTTCTACTCGTATGACCATTAATAACAAACTTTTAGACAATTTCTGAAGAGAAAAGCAACAAACTTATTTTAATAAGTGTACTGGTCAAGTTCATACTAAATGCAAGAAGATGAGCAGTTGGACTATTCCATTCTTGAGTCTATGCTCAGAGGACGCCTTTGTTCCTAAGCAAGATCAATAAACTCACATGAAAGATAAAATGAGAGAGTCCATTAGTGAAGAAGACCAGCAAGATAAAAGCCAAAGCAGACTAAACAACCCTGAATAAAACCTCATTTTGATTAAACAGCTACAGATTTGTAATTAGCCCCAGACATATTTACCTGGGTGAGCTTGAGAAATGTCAGAATAGACCATCATTCCAAAGATAAGCAGAGCTATGGTCAGAAGAGTAATCTGTTAAAGAAAAAGCACTTTCTTAAAACAAAAGTCGCTCTTCCATGCATATTTATTAACTTATATGTGCTTAGTTTGCTCACAAGCAAACCTGGCCCAGATCTTCAGCTGAAACCAATGGAGTTTTGCTGATTTACACCAGCCGAGGATCAGAGCTTAAAAAAACAAAACAAACCAAACCAACCCAACACCACCACCACCCTATATTTTCAGCAAAATAAAACCAGCACAGATGAGAAAGGAAAACAAGGTCAACTAAACTGTCAGCTTACTCTTATTGCTGGGTATGACAGAGGAAAATAGAACACAACACCGATGAGACTTCCATATGTCATTTTGATCCTTCAGGGCCACCAGTCAGAAATCACTGAGGTGAAAATAGATATGAGATCACTTTTCACCCCATAACACCACTTTAGGATCATGAGGGATGCACTGTGAATCAGCCCTAAATGAAGACAGAAGAGCCCATCTCATAATAATGAGTATGTAGTCAATCAAATTAGTAGGGTATCAAGTGACTCATGTAAACAATTGTGGCTGTTCCCCACGAACATGTATTTTTGTACCTTTGTTGAGGAATTAGATGAAGAAGGCAAGTATATTCCCCATCCGGTATACATTACCACTTTTCAAACAAAGGTTCTTTCTACAGCAGGTAGAGACTCAAGCAATGAAGGGCTAGTAGCTGACCTTTAAAAAAATAGATAAGAGCATTGTTACATCGGATGCAAAGCATTGCACAGGTTAAAGAAGCCAAGCTAGAGAAAGAACAGATTAGCCTTATAAAGATATGATATCTATCAAAGCAGTTAAGTTAGAAAGGGTTAGCCATTTAAATGATCAAGTTAAACAGCTGAAAGTGTGGTTCTCTTCTGAAAAAGGACTATGTATAATGGTACCTTTATACTTAAATTATTCTTTGTGTGCATTCAATCTTTTTTCAAAGATTTCAAGGCCAGAAGGGACCACTGCGATCATCTAGTCTGGCCTCCTGTGTAACACAGGCCATAGAACTGCCCCAAAGTAATTCCTAGAGCAGATCTTCTAGAAAAGCATCCAGTCTTGGATTTTAAAATTGTCAGTGATGGAGAATCCCCATGATCCTTGGTAAGTCATTCCAATGGTTAATTACTCTCACCATTAAAAAAAAATAAAAATAAAAAATGATGCCTTATTTCCAGTCTGAATTGATCTAGCTTCAATATCCAGTCATTGGATTGTGTTATACTTTCTCTGCTACACTGAAGAGCCCATTATTAAATATTTGTTCCCCATGTAGGTATTTATAGGCTGTAATCAAGTCTCCCCTTAACCTTCTTTGTTAAACCAAACAGATTGAGCTCCTGGAGTCTATCACGAGAAGACATGTTTTCTAATCACTGTCCTAGCTCTTCTTTGGACCCGCTCCAATTGATAAACATTCTCCTTGAATTGTGGACACCAGAAGTGGACACAGTATTCCAGCAACAGTCACACCAGTGCCAAATAGGGAGGTAAAATAACCTCTTTTCTCCTACTCGAGATTCCCCTGTTTTTACATTCAGGGATTGCATTAGCCCTTTAGGCCACAGCATCTCACCCAGAGCTCGTATTAAATTGATAATCCACCATGACCCCAAATCTTTTTTCAGTCACTGCTTCCCAGCATAGAGTCCCTCATAGTGTAAGTATGACCAGCATTCTTTGTTCCTAGATGTACACCTTTACATATAGCCATATTGAAATACATTGTTTGCTTGCTCCCAGTTTACCAAATGATTTGTATCTCTCTGTATCAGTGACCTGTCCTCGTCATTATTTACCACCACCACCCCATTTGTGGGTCCTCTGTAAACATTATCAGTGATGATTTTATGTTTTCTTCCATGTCACTAATAAAAATATTAAACAACATAGGGCGAAGAACCAATCCAATCCATGCAGGACCCCACGAGAAACACTCATTCAGTGATGAATCCCCATTTAAAATTACATTTTAATACCTATCAGTTAGTTTTTAATCCATTTAATGTGTGCCATATTAATATTATCGTTTTAGTTTTTTAATCAAAATGTCATGCAGCATCAAGTCAAATGTCTTAGACATCTAAGTATATTACATTCTCACCATTACCCCTAGGTGGCAGCCTAGTTCACTCAGTACTATATCTGCCATTGTTTTTCTGTCATGGCAAAATATAGCGGAAGCCAAGACCTCTCTTTTCTGTTTTCTTGGTTACTTGGACATGTCACTGCTTGAATTCACCATTATTGTTCACAGTGGCATGTTAGACAAATAAAGGATATTATTGATAAGACACGTTGTACCTCTGAGACCAGTAAATAGGGAAAACCTTTTGATGTAGCAGTTGCTGAAAATTCTTTAAGAGTTCACTCATCTGAGAAACAGATCTCTGTTTAAAGTCAAGAGCAATTCAACAGGTGATATTTTTAACACATTGGGCTGTTTCTATGTAAATGTTAATCGAGTGGATCCCGGGAAAGAAGGATAGAGCTAACTTTTCACATTTGTCTGGTTTAGTATTGGATGATTCTGGAAACACTGGGGATGTAGCTGCACTTACCCAAGGGGCTTCTGCTAGGCATTCATCCACATAAAGTGTGATTCTCCTCTTTCACTGGAGCGATGGACATCAGTAGTGTTCATAGAATATCAGGGCTGGAAGGGACCTCAGGAGGTCATCTAGTCCAACCCCCTGCTCAAAGCAGGACCAATCCCCAACTAAATCATCCCAGCCAGAGCTTTGTCAAGCCTGACCTTAAAAACTTCTAAGGAAGGAGATTCCACCACCTCCCTAGGTAACACACTCCAGTGCTTCACCACCCTCCTAGTGAAAACGTTTTTCCTAATATCCAACCTAAACCTCCCCCACTGCAACTTGAGACCATTACTCCTGGTTCAGTCATCTGCTACCACTGAGAACAGTCTAGATCCATCCTCTTTGGAACCCCCTTTCAGGTAGTTGAAAGCAGCTATCAAATCCCCCCTCGTTCTTCTCTTCCGCAGACTAAACAATCCCAGTTCCCTCAGCCTCTCCTCATAACTCATGTGTTCCAGTCCCCTAATCATTTTTGTTGCCCTCCGCTGGACTCTTTCCAATTTTTCCACATCCTTCTTGTAGTGTGGGGCCCAAAACTGGACACAGTACTCCAGATGAGGCCTCACCAATGTCGAATAGAGGGGAACGATCACATCCCTCGATCTGCTGGCAATGCCCCTACTTATACATCCCAAAATGCCATTGGCCTTCTTGGCAACAAGGGCACACTGTTGACTCATATCCAGCTTCTTGTCCACTGTAACCCCTAGGTCCTTTTCTGCAGAACTGCTGCCGAGCCATTCGGTCCCTAGTCTGTAGTGGGACCTATCATGGGATTCTTCCATCCTAAGTGCAGGACTCTGCACTTGTCCTTGTTAAACCTCATCAGATTTCTTTTGGCCCAATCCTATAATTTGTCTAGGTCCCTCTGTATCCTATCCCTACCCTCCAGCGTATCTACCTCTCCTCCCAGTTTAATGTCATCTGCAAACTTGCTGAGGTTGCAATCCACACCATCCTCCAGATCATTTATGAAGATATTGAACAAAACTGGCCCCAGGACCAACCCTTGGGGCACTCCACTTGATACCGGCTGCCAACTAGACATGGAGCCATTGATCACTACCCGTTGAGCCCGACAATCCAGCCAGCTTTCTATCCACCTTATAGTCCATTCATCCAGCCCATACTTCTTTAACTTGCTGACAAGAATAATGTAGGAGATCGTGTCAAAAGCTTTGCTAAAGTCAAGGAACATACAACCAGAGTAATGGAGAGGAGAATTAGGCTCCAGAGATATGGCTCCCATACCTGGGTTTTCTCTGCATAGGTGCATGCAATTGTACATGGGAGAGAATATTTAACTGATAGGCAGCACATTATTGTTGACAAAAGCATGCAAGAGCGCTCTTGAAGTAAACTGAAGATACTCAGAATAGGTGTGCATTAGTCAACAACAATCTACCCCTCTCACACATTTACCACAAGAGGCTGGTCTGGCACAGTAGTCCTTGAGGAGGAATCAAGAATAAGCAACTACAAGCATGCACAATCCATTATATGCTGACACAGCAAAAAGCCAAACTGAATAATAAATTAATAGGGAAAGCAAACATCAGACTCTTTCAAAGAAGAGTGAAAACAGAGTAAAACAAATGTACAGTAGTTATATGCCCCCAGATGCAAGTGATCACAGTCATGTGCAAACTACAAAGCCTGTGATGTTCTGTGTAAATCTCAAAAAATTGCAAGAGTCTATCAACTAGAAGCTGCACATGGATTTGCCAGGGTGCACCTGTGAGTCACTGGAGCTCTGCATGTGTAAAGGGATGAGCCTGGGGGTATCCATTCACAGAATCTAGCTTCAAAAACTTAGAAATGAAGACATTGGCTGGATTCACGATACCCCCTTCTTCCCCCTCCCCCACAAAAAGCAACAACAACAAAAAAACATGTGACCTCAGTAATCAGCCCAGTCCAGAAAGCTGCTAAGTGCCTTCAACTTCCATTAATGAAGTGATTCTAAAAATGGCTATGTACCTTAAAGTTCCGGTTGCAGGTGGCAATATTTATGAATAATCAGACATTTTAATCAATTAATGGAACTAACACAGGCATAGCCCTATTTAGGTGGACTTTTCAGATGAACCACAACGATGATTACAACAAATAATAATTAATAGCTCGCACTAGACATATCTCAAGGCACAAAATTCAGATGCAACCTTTGAACATACTGAGAGGCTTGTAAATCAGGCTTTTTATTTAGGTATTTACAGATGGTTTTAGGTGCTTACAATTACGTACCCAAGTTTGAAAGCGTTGGCTTCAGTGACTCACCCAAGTTCACATTGCAAGTTTGTGGGAGAACTGGAAATAGAATCAAGATCACTTAATATTTTCTAATACTGTCCTTCAGCTATTAGACCATGCCCCAGAGGAATCACAAAGCAAATAAACAGAAACAGTAAGATATTCAGCTGGTGAAAATCCATTGAGCTACACTACTGATTTACACTAGCCAAAGACCTGGCCTTTACATTAAAAAAGATCATTTATTGGATAAAGGGTGGATCATCCAATCAAAAGGGACTTTATCAAATGGGCTTTACATCCACACATGTGATGCAAGTCAATCCTATTGTCAATGTCACACCAACTAAAGGAACAAATCCTTCAGGTATCTGTTCTCCAAGTGACACTTATAAACCAGTGTAGAGAATGAGAAGAATCTATCTATATATTCATTGACAGAGAGAGACAAAGAGAAAGGGGGGAGGGAGAGAATTAGCTCATATAAGCACATTTTGAAGTACAGATTTTCAGTTCAAAAGTAGTTTATGGGATATATATTTTCCTTCCCTCAACATTTATATATATTGCTAGAAAAGAAAATAAATATTCCCTAATCCCTTTTTGGATTGAACATTTGTATTTAGAAATGTACCGATACATGATAGATTACAAAAAAAATAAACACAAAAGAAAATGCTCCCAGCTAGAAGCTCATTAAAGGCCATGCTTCAAGTGAACAAAGGGAAATCTAGCTAAACAGTTAGTCCAAAAAGGAAAATCTCTTAATCCATAATGGTCAAACATTTTATGTATTGAGACATTTAAAAATAAAATCCTTTGTGTGACTAAAGGAACAGAATAGATCACTCACAGAATGATGCCTTTTTAAAGACATAAAAATCACTCTCGGCTCAATGCTGAAGCCCAGATCCAGCTCTTCAGCATTCATTTCCTCCCCGTAACAAGTGAGCTGGGAGAAAGACTGTATTGGGGTGGGAGGGGCTGAAGAACAGCACACAGTTCTCCTTCTAACCCTCAGCATGCATGGCAGTCTGTTTAGGTCTGCAGCAGCAGTGTAACCCGGGCTGCTCTAATTGGCCCCCAATTTGTGTCTGGGAACAAAGACACAATCAATCATATAATGTATTTTTTTAATACTAACTGGATAGATTAGAGAAAGAAGCCACACCAGCTTTCAGTAATACAAATTCACTTCTTTACAAAAGTACAGTGAATGTCAAAACTGTATATATGTTCTAGAATCAGATAAGAGGCTGCTGGCAAATTAATTGCAAAAGTCTGCCTGGAGTTTTTTTTAAAAAAAGTCCACATTATGTATGTTTAATAGAGTGCTAATAAATTTCTAGCACTTTTTTGAGTTAGGTAAAGCTTATACGTGGAAAGTCTTCACTCCAGATGTAACCTAAGTGATCAGCTCTCTGGTGTGAGCCTTCAGGTTGGCTTAGCTCAGGTATGAATGGCCATACTGCAAAGGCAGCCTTGAGTGAATCCACACAACCGTGTCCTCTCATTCGTGTGAATTGCTAGGATTTCTGATTCTTTGCATGGCAGTAAGCTGAGCAGCTCTGTGATTTTTTATTTATTTTTTATATGGAAATATACCTATCTCATAGAACTGGAAGGGACTTTGAAAGGTCATAGAGTCCAGTCCCCTGCCTTCACAGCAGGACCAACTACTGTTCCTTATTTTTGCCCCAGATCCCTAAATGGCCCCCTCCAGGATTGAACTCACAATCCTGGGTTTAGCAGGCCAATGCTCAAACCACTGAGCTATTCCTCCCCCCAAACTTCTTTCCAGTGAGTTACAGAAGAACTTCTCTGTCCTTCAGGACACATGGGGGAACTGAGGGAAAACGCTGAAGGACAATCAACTCTTGAATGGTTTAGCATGCAACCTCATTGCAAAGTATATGGGTTACCAGCATGAGTGTAAGAAGCACTTGGACTTTAGCTTATACCCCAGAATCGGACAGCTAGACCAGGTATAAAAAACCATCATGCTCAAGTAAGAGGTTTTAGTCGGTATATAGGAGCCAATTTAGGGACAACTCCCAAGTAAGAGTGTGAGTGACTTCTACAGTGAAGACAAACCCATGCCTATACAATTATACGTTGAGGAATAACTGGATTATAAATAGACATCATTCAAGTTCAGCCCTGGTACATTAGCTGATCATTTTAAGCGTAGTCTAACACATGCTTTCAGCAACTGTGGTTGGTTGATAAGATTATAATATTCATGGAACTGGTTATTTGTTAGCCATTTTCTGTAGCTTTAATAATGATTAGTGCAGTCCCCTGAAAAAGGAAATGCACATATATGTATGGGGAGCTATTAGGATTCACATTTCACTTGGCTTTCATACATTTATAGAACACATGGGATTCACAAAGACTATTTAGTCGTCTAACTCCACCTAATATCAATGAGAGACAGTTGTCTCAATACCTTTGTGAATCCTACCCACAGAGCCTGATTCTGATTTATACTAAGGCCCCTTTATTCTGCTGTAGCACGACGCTTAAAAGGGGCTATAATATAATTTACTCCATTTAAGGCCCTTTTACACTGCCAGAGCACTATAATGTGGCCTTAGTGTAAATGAGAATCAGGTCCAGAAATTCTGAGGAAGACAATTTTTTTAGCACAAGATTTCACTCTTGAACTGCAAACATTTGTATATATTTGATAACTTGAAGGCTCAGTTGTGGGACCCTTACTCATATTAGTGAGCATTTAGTCACACAAGGAGTCTCTTTCACCTCAATGTGGCCCTAAACACATCTAATTCTATATACACATATACAGACTTTAATGTATTATTACAAGGAAAATAATATTGGAAAGCAAAAATCCAGCCATCCTAACTGCAGGTATTCCTTTATTTCCATGTCCATTTGTACTGGATTATTTAGATTCAGTAATTCAAATACATATTTTATATAGATGTAATAAAGTCTACTTAGACTAGAAAGGAACTACAGCTACTTACGGGGATTATTTTTAAAGCCACAAACAGGATTTAGGTGCCCAATTCCCACTAAATATCAATGGGAACTGGGTACTTAATACTGTATTCCTTTAAAACCCCCCCTTTATCATTTAGACCAGTGATTCCCAAACTGTTCCACCACTTGGGAAGGGAAAGCCCCTGCCGAGCCGGTCTGTTTACCTGCCACATCCGCAGGTTCGGCTGATCACGGCTACAGGCCAATGGGAGCTGCTGGAAGCAGCGGCCAGTATGTCCCTCGGCCCGCGCCGCTTCTAGCAGCTCCCATTGGCCTGGAGCAGCGAACCGCGGCCACTAGGAGCCGCGATCGGCCGAACCTAGAGACGCGGCAGGTAAACAAACTAGCCCGGCCCGGCAGGGGCTTTCCCTGCACAAGCAGCGGAACAAGTTTGGGAATCACTGATTTAGAGTTTTTATTCTTGCCTTCTTACATTAATACATGGTCACTGTTGCCATGGTCATTGCCTAAATCAGAAAACTACCCAACAAGCACTTCTGGGTTTACTTTATGAAAAATATATTTGAATATTTTCTATTAAAATTTATAACATTCTGAGTGTCTGAAATAGCACCTTCACAGCAGCAGTGGATTCATTTGGATTTACCAGACTGAGATTGCATAGATAGGTAAATTGTACTGGTTTCAATTAAATCAATTTAGAAACGGATTTATTGAAACATACTGCAAACTCCTGTGAAGACATTCTTATTTCATTTCAGAGTGTCCAATGTTGCTTTATCTTATGCTGATTTAAGACTAACTGAAATAAGCACTGTTACATCAAAATACACAGGGGTTTGCATTGGTTTAACTTAATGGGGTTTGAGAATGATATAAATTAAACCAGTGCCTCTTTCTCACGTAGACAATGCCTAAACTGCTTTAAGTTTGCAGAAGCCATGTATTCATAATAAATAGATTACGGTCAGGCTTTGTCTGCACACAAACTTGTACCAGTATAAGTAACGTTTTATATTGTTAAACTAATATAAAACCTTATGTGCACATCCCTAAGTCAGTTTAAAAATGGCTTACATACATTAAACTTTAGTCAGTAAGGAATTGACGTAAGATAAATTGATAGAAGTCACTTTTAAATTGATTTAAGAGGGCCCACATAGCAATTTGCAATAGTTTAACTAAATTCATTGAAAACACCTATAGTGAAATTGGTACAAGTCTGTGTATAGACTAGGCCTATGAGTCTGTTTATTACCAGTGAAAAGGTGGCAGTGGATAGTAAATACTTTGAAATTGCCATATGAGTCAGTGACCCCACCTTTTCATTATAGTCCAAATTATTTCATTTACATACATACATAAGCACACACACGCATATGCACACACACCCACCCATGTTCATATCAACTAACTTTCCAGGTTTAAGTCTAATCAGAGAGAAAAAAAATCAGAATTCACAGCAAACGTGCTATGTATAAACCCATATTGGGGGGAAATGTCCAAACAGCAGTATTGTGGCAGTCTTTGATTTTCATATCAGCTACCAAATGGTTTTTTTTTTTCCACCTTTAGACTGTGAAAACTCTGACAAATGACAACAATGCAAAGGATGCATACAAGAAGAGATCCTATGAGTCAAAGGAACAATAGAGACTGGCTCCCTGCACATGACAGTTTTAGACAAACAGCCACCGTAATAAGATAGCCACAGTTGTTTATTTAATCCACGTATGGCTTTTTTAAGTGAATGTGATCTGTGGAAGGGGGTTCATGGTTGCACAGTAATTGGAATACTGTTAAATCTCAGGTTTTGGATAAATCTAATTATTTTGGCATTTGTGTTTAAATGACTTCCCTCACCCCCGACCCCAGAGAGAAATTTATGAGGCAAAAACAAAACACACTGGACCAGATACTGACCTCAGTTAAAACTGTGAATTTAGGGCCTAAGTCTTTTATGCTCAGGCCCTTTTACAGTAGAAAACAACCTTAAAGAGGATGTAAGTGTGATGGATGTCAATGGGACACCACAAATGCTTACAGTTACACGTGTCAAAGTACCTTGCTGATCAGTGTCTAAGGGCCTTTGACAACTGGTTAAAAGTGTAACTAGACATAAACCAGGGCCTCATCGTGCTGGCAGTGCGCACCCATCTAACACACAGTCCCTTTCCTGAGGAGCTTATGATATAAATAGAAGACAAGAAACAAACAGAAGGAAAGGGAAACAAACGGAAACCATGAGATGATACTGGAGAACATGACAGGCAGTGCTATTGGCACACTAGCCGCCTAATCATTATTGGGTGCTTAAATTATAGGCAGTGTGGCGGAGAGTTTTAAGAAGGGATTTGAAGGAGGACAAGGAGGTGACTTCAAATGCTTTATACTCGGCATTTGACTTTGTTTCTCCCAAAGAAAGGGAAAGAAGCAGTGAGGAGGGAAAATGATTTTTAGTTGGAATACTACAGCGGCTCAGCACACATACAAAGAGCAGGGCAGGGCAACTCAGCTAGAAGGTCCCAGAACCATCCAGAACTAGGGTGTGGCAGGTTCCACTGTGGCAGTTCATACGCGGCCTCAAAAGAACAGCTACTGAGCATGTATACTAAATGTTCATTGTGGGCAAGCCACCTGCAAGGCGAATTCTCACCTAACTTGGCCAGGCTTATGGGGAGAAGATGGTGCCTTATAGAGATCTAAGGACCAAGGTATTTGATACGCTGATTCCCTTGCCACTTTGGATACAGGCTACAGATTCCTGTTTCACCTGCAAAAGAGTCAATTATTAACCAAAGGGATTGAATGCTGCCAGCTGTGGAGAATCCCCAGAGTGCCTGTTTGCTGACAGGATTCTGAGGTGTTTGAAAAGGACCGAGATGCTGTCCTTCTCCTCAAGCTTGGAAGATGGCAGGTGACTGACACTCCCCCACTCCTGTATATAATCTTATGACCATAGTAGAAAGACTGAAATCACCTGAGAGAAGATCAGTGAGGAATGTGTTTTGAGGAGTGGGGTAAAAGTACAGTGATATGTTGAAACCTCATATTTTAATATAGGTAACAACAAAAGTGGGTAAATATGCATAAGCAACACCAGTGTTTGCTTAAAAGTTATTCATAATCTTCTGACTACTATTTACAATGTTTTCTGTGTGCATATTAAATGTTTCTTACTAAGAAAATGTGTGGTACTCTTTGAATGTGACTAGGATCTATTAACATCTATTATCAGGGTTTTACATACGGTAGCCAGGAAGTTTAGCTTTATGTACAGTTTTCTGAGAAGTCAGAACTCTGGCATGTGCATTAGCGGAGAGTTATGCAGGGGTACAAGAAGGAGAGTATAACAGTTATACCAGCTATTGCCTTAGCAGCCCCTGCCCCTGTTACGCTTATGTGAGCTCCTTCCATGCATGAAGGGCAGCACGGGACAAAGCATAAAGGTGTTTATTTGCACTGGAGATACCACTACTCAGTCTTCCTCACTGGATCTAGATTCACGCATGGATTGGGGCCCCCTTGGGGCCAACTATAGTGTAGTAACTCTCACGCTGGACTAGCAACCCCCGGTAAGTTTCTGGCAGCTCTGGCAGTTTCTCTGGCAGGAATTTGGACCTCAGTCCAGGTCAGTCTTAAGTCCTCCCCTTCAGGATCACAGTAATCCAAATGGAAGTCCCCCAAAATGCATTTCCCCCTCTCTAGGAGTTCTTCAGTTCAGCCTGCAGCCTCCTTACTGGACTCAATAACCCTTGTGGTGAACTTGTACGCTTCTGTCTTTGGGCCCAGAAGGGGAATCCCTTCTCACCATCTACTCTGGATTCCGGCCCAGGGGCCTGTACTGAACAATTGCTACAATTCCCCACTGGGCCACTTCCTAACCAGCCTCTTAAGTTCCCCTCTAGGTCTCCTAGTCTCTTCTGGGCACTTCTTGCTCTCCCCCCGCCCCCACCACCAAGAGCTTTTCAATTTTTCCCTGCTTGGAGTTCCTCCCACTCTTTCCCCAGCTGGGCTTTATCACCACTTAACCATGGCTTTTATTCTGCTTACTGCAGCCATCTTCTGCTATTTATGGAGATTTGCCTGATACCACCTCAGGTGGGGCTAATTCCATACAGGGCTGGCTCTACCCTTTTTGCTGCCCCAAGCAGGAAGTCTGAAGACAGAAGCTGCTGCCAAATTGCTGCCCTGACAGCCTGAGGAAAGAGGCTGCTTGCCAAATTGCCGCTGCCATGGAAAGATGAGACACCACCCTGAAGGCACACGGACTGCTGCCCCTTTCACAGTGCCACCACAAGCACCTGCTTGGAATGCTGGTGCCTGGAGCAGGCCCTGATTCCCTATTCAGCCCATGGGACAAGCTTGTGTTACTCTCACCCTCCTAATGGCCTCATATGCACACTGAAAGAGAAGACAAGATGGATGCTGCTGAATGCCACATGAAAGCATCCTTGGGGAAGAGGAGCTCTTGTGAAATACTTATCTCTCTACAGGACAGAAACAATGCCACTTGAGAGCAGCCCCATCCCTCATCACCCCAAGCCTGTAGAAAAGTCTTTGGCACCTTGTGATCACTGGTACCAAAGACAGATGATCTAATATCATTTTGGACACCTGATCCTTATCTATTGCTAGGAGATCTTCAACCAGTGCAACCCATACAGACTTTGTCATACCCAGGTTGGTAACTAGATTGACGAAGGTCACTGAGAAAATGGTATAAAATCTGTATCTCAATGCTGAGTTTTCATATAGAAACCAAGTGGCAGATCCTCAGCTGGTGTAAAGCAGGGTAGCTTAATTGACTTCAACAGAGGGATCAGCTGAGGATCTGGTCCCATCATTTAACATATCAGATTAAACTAAAACATTGGACCAAACAAAATATCAGGCTATTTATATATCTTTCAAGCTGGCCGAAAAGGGGAACACATTTTTCATGAGAACTTTTGTTGAAAAATTGGGACTAATTTTCAACCAGCTATATCATAACAATATGTTTAGTAAATTCATCCATACATCCACATCAAATTTTGTACACAAATGTTCTTAAAGTCCATATGTAGTAATTGTTATGTTCATGGCTTACAAATAGAGAAATTAGATAAATATAGCAACTTTCTTGCTGGAAGGTTGCAATGTAAATACTTTATTTCTTAGAATTCAGAACACAAAATAACCCATAAACAGAGAGAGACAAAGCAGGCTGCTTCCTAAAGTAGAGAGGCACAACTCATCTCCCCTTACCCTTGGCTGTCTGGCTGCTAATTGATTGCTGCTAGGCCCAGATCATTTGCTTGCCTACACAGCCCCCTGGCCTGCAAGCAGGATCAGGAAAAATCCTGAAAATATAAAGTGGCAGATTAAAGTTTTAAAATAGTGTTCAATGCACCACAGTGATGAACTTCTTAAATATATATTCAAGTCTAGCTGAGGGTGGGGAGGCGCGTGCCGAGAAAGAACCATCCATACTGGAAGAGGTTCCACCCACATTCCAGTCAGGCAGTACATCGCAAAGTCCTTCAGCTTTCATGGAACTCATTGCTAAATTTCAGCTTTAGAGAGGAAACAAATCAGAGCTGGGGTGACCTGGCTCAGACTAGTCACTTCCAGATCAGAATGGCTTTAGAAGCAGAATTTTTGCTGAACTGGTGTAAAACAGCTTCCCCTCCGTAAAAGGTCCATATTGAATCACAAAATAAAGAGGTAAATCCTGTTCTCATAAGGTATGTGTAGACCGTAATCATTGGGGTGACAGCAGCACGTGTAGGTGTAACTGAGTTAGATTTGTTCTAGCTAGCTTGTAAAACAATAGCAGTGAAGCTGGTGCAGCATAGGCTACCCGCTTGAGTACATACCAAGGGTCCCAGGTGGGCTGATACAATAAGCTTGGAAGTCTCACTTACAGCTGCCTGGCAGTTCAGAATCAAGGAATTACCGGGCCTGGCCTGTGTGTTTTAAGTCACTGAACTTCAGCAGCCCACATCCTTCTCTGGCATGTGACAGAATGTGCTAATACCATTTTCACTGACCTCATTAGTTTATTTAAATCTTGACCTTGGATCCCCCCTTAACAGCTCCTTACTACAACAGTTATACTTCTTTGTATTAGTCCTATTTCTGCTCATGCTGCTGGGACTAAGTAATTTGGTCAGCATGTGCCATGTCTTTTTATCGAGTGCTTCAATAAAAACTCCACTGTAACAGAAAAATCACTACATGTAATTATAAAAAGGTAAATCATTCAAAAGAGTGTTGCTACATATAACTTAAAAAGAAAAGCTAACAATACCTACGAAGTGATTACATGGCGCTTCTTGGGCTTAGAGAGAGCTTTAGTAATTTGCTGGGGACTTTCCAAAGGAACGGGTGATTTGTGGTGTCTTAGAATTTGATGTGTTCATAGATGGATTCTCAGTTGCTTCTGTAACAAATCCTCAGAACAGCACTGGGAGGTAGGTACAATAGGAATTTTTTTTTTTTGGTGACAAAAAGAGTCAGTTTTTGAGTTCTCAAAACTTTTGTGAACTTGCCTATTTTCTTTGCATTTAGATGTTTGTGAAATATAAAAAACAAAAACCTCTTGATTTTTTTTAAAAAAAAAGTCACATTGTAAATGGGACTAACAGTGGGAAGTGCATATGTTCTTCCCAATAGTCCCTTCTAGCATTCCACTTGCCATATGCCAAGATTGTCAGAAGTGACTAGTGTTTTACTTTTTTTTTTTTTTTTTTTTTTTTTTTTTGAGTATCCACCTGGAGATAACCCTTAGAAGGGCTTGGTTTTTACAAAGTACTGAACATCCACACTCTGAAAAACAGGCCGTTTAAAGGTGTTTCAAGTTGGACAAGCAAAAATTAAGGCACCCAAAAATCACTAGCTAATTTTTAACATCTTGTAAGCATTCTGATTTTACTTCACCATAATCTTCTAATGTCTCATTGGAGACAATTTCCTTACTTCACTTCCTACTCCTCTGGTCCACAGTCTGGCCCAATGGGAATGATGATGCTGTTCTCTCTTTCTAATGAAAGCCACCATTTCCCCTATATTTCTAAGATAGAAGTCCAGTCTAAAGATACTTCAATGCACAGGAAATGCTGCTTAGTGTTTCAATGCACGAGCAAGGCAGGAGTTGTAAAATAAGTTTCATTCTTTAAAAAACCTACTATTGGTTAATTTAATACTGGTGAAACTAAACATTAAATATAAACCTAAAATCCAGGAATTTAACAACTTTTAATATTTCCCACCTTTCTGGTGCACTCAAAGGCTGAGCTGCATTTGCTGAGTCTTAACCTATCATCGGATTAAATTTGCTACTAGGGTACAGCAGACAAACAGCAGCTGTCATTGAGAGAGGGAAGGGGAGCATTCACTTTGGGGCTAGATTGTGCTTTTGGGGCACAGCTGCATCAATCCAGAGGGAGTACCAGAGCCACCTTGCCTCAGAGAGGCACAATGCTTCCCAGAGTTCCCGGATTATGCTGGGGCAAACAAAATCTGCTACACTCCTTTAAGGATACATTGTACTCCCCTACACAAAACTAGATAGCTCCCTCCCCACCCCCATCTCTCTCACGCACACCACTTTTGGGCATTGTGCTTATCCTAGGAACCATCCCACAGCCGCACTGTGCTTCCTTGATACACGCCATGCAACAGGTGCTCCTGACTCCCTCCCCCTACTGCACGCCTGCATAGAGGCTGATGTAAATCATACACAGGGCTAGATTTTCTTATCAGACAGGAATGCAAGCCTAGTCCAGAACATCCAAGCAAAGTGTGTGATTAGTGAGGACAGAGAGGGATACTCCCAGACTCTGCATCCCTAAGAATATTTGAGTTGCTTGGTTAACCCTGAACTAATTGTTTAGCAAACATCTTTTTTTTTTAGAAAGGTAAAATGAAGCCTTGGAGACTTAGGTCCTCTTATCATCCACAGAACAGGTAGTGGCAGTACATGCTTCACACACCTCCTGCCAGTGTACATCAGTCCAAGCCTAGAGTGTATCTACACCGCAGCTGAGTGTGTGCTTCCTAGCACAGGCAGACAGACGCTCACTAGCTCTGCTCCAGCTAGCAAGCTAGAATATCAATTTGGCTGGAGCACCATGGGTGGCAGCTTGAGCTCGCTTCCTGAGTGCAGAGCCGGGGGTTGGGTGGGTTTGTTTCTAGCATGCCAGCTTTAGCACAGCTATTGCGTGTCTGTTTACCTGCACTGGGACGCACACATGCTCTCAGTTGCAGTGTACACACACTCCAGAGCTGACAAAGGAGCACTATTTCATTCCCCTTCATTTCTTGATCGGTGTGCTGAGGGAGCTGATGTGGGTGCCACTCAGCACAGTCCAACATCATTAGTCACATTATATAGACCCCTGCTGTAAAGTAACAGATAATGCCATGTTTCTTAAACTGTGGTCCATACATATAACTGGTTGTCTGCAGAACACTTTCAAATGGCTGACAGAGCTATTTTGGTCACAGTGAGCGGTGAAGCATTTGTCTGTCATCAGCACTGACACCTGTTTGTTGTAGACCAGAAAAGAATTAGTTATAGATTTTTTTCCCCAGAGCAATCAATTGCAAGGCTATCTGTTTTCCAAGATTTTCGAGAAAGGAGTAGTTTTGGACAGAGAGGGTTCTGGTTTTTTGCCCTGACAAGTTGATGGGATGTTGTGGGATGAGTCCACATTGTGTCATGGGTATGTTTAATGTACATGCCATTGATTGGGGCTGAGAAGTGGCTAGGTGCATTTTTTAAAATAAAGCCAGATAAATACCACTATAACTCATGCTTCTCTTTGCCCTGTGCTTGGTTCCTCTCTTTCTGTGGAGACCAAGTCTGCAATATTAAAGCAATACAGAAAATTAGCAAAACACTCAGCAGGACAGATCCAAACTGCAATGTGACTTGGAAAGATTGGAGCAGTACACAGGAGAGGAAATTCAACTCTTGGAGCTCGATCCTCCATGGGGATGAACACTCTCTGGCCTTATTGCAGTTAGGGACAGATTTGACAAGGTATTTAGGCACTTAACTATATGTGCTTCCCTGATGTACACCATGCAACAGGTGCTCCTGACTCCCTCCTCCTGCTGCATGCTTGCATATCGTCTGATAAAAATCTAACAGATAATCACCTAGGGGATGCTTTTGAAAATGCTAGTAGGTGCCTAATACATCTTTAGGCACCTAAATAGCTTTAAAAAAATCTGGCCCTTAAGAACGTGCTTAGAGTTCGGCAAGAGCTTACTCCCATTGACTGTAGTGTGATAAGTGGAGCTGAAGAAAGAATGTTAGGTTGCAGAAGGGTCCCAGTTTGGGGTGTACTGGGGACTCAGGAATTCAAGCAGAGGCCATGATGCTCCCAGACAAACAGGCCTCTCAGCATGTAACACTGACCTTGCTGCATGCCCAGTAAAGTTCTTTCCTATAATGCTGCCCGCCTACCACATCACTTATTGCTAACAAAGCAATGACAGCACATGCCTAAGTGCTTTGCTGGATTGAGCCAGAGTGCTCATCACTAGATCTAGTGTGAAAATAGGGGTTCTTTCCTCTGTAGAAAGTTTTGATGAGAACAGACCAAAAAAATTTTTCTTTTAACAAAATTTTCCCCACTGATTTTTTTGGTAGAATCTGGAAAACCAAAATGCGTCAGTCAAAACTGAGAGAAAGTTGTAATGCCTCACGGGAGTTCTAGTTTGCTTGTGTCCTCATTCTCCTCTATGGTACAGGATCTTCAAATGGACTACATTTCTCAGAGTGCCAATAAAATCGATCTCATTTCCATCTTCCTCTTCATAAGACTCTGCTAATGCTACTTTTTTAAAAATGTAAGCAAGTGCCAATTGCCACAAATCAAGGGTAGAAGCTGAACCTTAGAGGGGAATCGGGGCAGGCGAAGATCTATTCGAGAAGCTTGAAAGGTTTTGAGATTCAAACAGTTGTTGAAGCTTTTCCAAAACATCAAAAATCACAAGAATAATTCTGTGAACATGCTTTCCTGTTTTTCTAGCAGCTCTATTTTTTTCTCCTCTGAAAAGGCCGGGCTAGTGGGCATGTGTGAGAAGTTTAAGACTTTCCTCTCCCGTAGCTTCTCATCCATTTGAAGAAAAGCAAAGTCACCTAACAGTTTCATTTTTAATCAAGAAAATAAGGCTTCTTTACTTTATAGTGTGGATATTACCCTTCAGAGTGACTCTCTGAAAATAGTCTTGGGGAGTTCCCTATTCATTGTGTCTTCTCAGGCCACGTCTATACTAGGAGTGCTTTACCTGTATAGGAATACTAGTGTACTATGTTGACCAAAAAGCTACTAGACTGCTATAGTGAAACCACCCTCCATGAGTGAAACAAGCAACACTGATAAAAGTGCCGTTTTGCTATGTTACATCTACACCAGGGGCTTCTGCTGGCCCAGCTAGGCTGGTCAGGGAATCACACCGCTTCATGCCATAGTATGTCGTCAGACATCTATAGTGCAGACCTGGCTCAAGTTTGCATATCAAATTTGCAGAGATTGGAAGGACAGAATTTTACTCTCTAAATATATCATTCCTACAAATTCACACTCTAAAACAGTCAAGGCAGATTCTTCCTCCCCAGAAATGGAGGTTAAAATATGTGCCAGCTATACCTGTACAGCTCTCATGAGATGATGGGTTTGTACAGTTATCACTGAGGGAAAAATCTGAGGTTGCACTTATCAACGAGGGCAGAATTTGGCCTAGAGAGCCTTTATTGCTCATAATGATTCATAAAATGGATACATTGCAGTTCCAGGAAAACAGATTTTTACATCCTCTTTGTAAAATGATTGATTTTTCAAGAGACACCCCAAACAACAAACATTTAGAATATTTATCTTATGAGTGTCATTTCTAATTCAGGTACACTATGCTACATATGGCATAATGAGACCATTCATAACCGGATCGTCTAATTTTTTTGTGAGGAGTCATTATCGTAGAATTCTATATACACACACATTTTAAACCTCTATTCAAGAATATTTCTTCCTGAGAAATAGTGAAGGACCATCTACTGAGAGTAAAAAGACATCGTTAATAAAGAGATAGAAACATGTTTTGTGAAGTCTGAATGAAGCAAAATTGTGTAAGAGAGTCATTGACGGAGTGAATTATTAACAGTGGGTTCTAAAAGAAAAATGTAAATCACTAGCACATGGATACCAAATGGTCTCAAACTGATGTGCTTTAAGTTAACAATAGTATGTTAGTTTTCCAGCCTGGTGTAATTATAGACTCCATGAGCCTGATTTTCCAAAGAGGAGGTGGTTAGATTTCTTTTCTTCCAGTAGTAAAGTAAACATAATTTGGCAATAACAATCAAAATCTGAGGCAGTTCCTCCTGGACTTTTTGCAGACACATGTCCTCCTGGGGTTGGCCTTGGTAACATTAAAATCAGAGCAGGCTCAATGGATGTTCAGTGTATGTATGAGAGCTTTTAAAAATGGAATTAAAACAGCCTGGCACGTGAGACTAGAACCAAAATATCAAGGTCCATCCTAAATCTTACAATAGTTGCAACTAGCAGAGGCCAATGGGCTTATACAACACTGCAGGAGGAGAAGGCAGTTTTGGTACATTTTTTAAAATTGCATTCTGTGTTGGGTGGGATTTTGAAAGACTCTCAGAGCTGGCCTACCTCTGCTCCCATTGAAGTCAATGGGAGTTTTGCCCAGGATTTAAATGGGAGCTTAGTAAGGCCAGTGCCGAGTGCTTTTGAAAATCCCACTTCTTTTTATTTACTATAGCATAGATTTTAGTTTATAACCTAGTCTCAGCCCGCCTCATCTATAAGGATGACAAGAAGTGCTTCCAAATCACTACACAGAGGCTGGAATTCGCCTTCTGAGTCTCAACCCATCGACATAATGGCTCTTGAAAATCATCAAGGGACACACTCACTCTTTTAGTAGTACATCTATCTGCAGCATATGATCACTCTACACAGGGTTTGCAGTATAACCTTTCCACCACTGCTACTCCAGCCTATAGGGTGAATAGTGGCCACTGTGCAATCTCTTTGACTAGTCATAGATCCCAGGAGTCCAGAGCTGTTGCTAGCCTGCCTCCAAACCATCCCAGCATATATGGAACTGGTGTGTGGAGCCCCCTTCTGCAGTCAAGGGGTAAAAATTCTGCCCAGCCTACCTGTGCGTTCTTGCTGTGAGGTTAAATGGTACGGAGGACTGCGGGGGGCTGGGGAGGGGTGTCCTGTGTGTCCCAGATGAGTTTTAACCCAAAATAAGAGAGAGAGTTCCTATTGAGAGAGAAAATACTCATTCATAGTTTCCCAGAATGATCCAAGGTATTACCTAATTATCTTTACAGAGCCAAACCAACAGATAAGGACCCTCAAAGTAAGGAACTACTGCACCAGATACATACATAAAAACAAGACTGGTTGGAATTCCCCAAATTAGATTTCAATACAGTCAGTTCCCAGCAAGATTCATCAACATTCAGCACCCCTCTTGTGGAACCATAGGGGCCTCTAGTGACTCTAATCAGCTATTTCTTTCCTCCCAAAAGGTGAGAGACTATACTGCAGCTTAAAAAAAGGTTTGGAAATCCCAGCTTTCTAAAGAAGGTAGTTGGTTTCTGTATCACTACAATGTAGTGACAGAACTTCAAAGAACTGAAAGTAACATTTTCTTTTCTGCAAAATTCAGTTATATTAACTCTACACTATAAAGCTCCAGAGAAAATTCTCTGCATACCAGTCAGGAGTCAGTGAACTGCTGCTAATTAACATAGCCAGAAGACACTGGATACAATGTCCAGAAGAAAACTGCATGAGGCAACTAAAAGCATTTAAAGGTGAGGAAACAGTTTGCTTGAAAGCCAAATCTGAATATTTTTAGAATCCAGATGAAGTTAAAGATACTTCACATTAAAAAAAGAAAAAGAAAAAAAAAATCAGACAAGAGGCAAAAATGACTGGAGGGCTGGAAGAAAGGATTTGTGAGGAAAGATTAAAAGAGATAAATATGTATTGGTTAAACAATGACAAGAATATGGTGGAAAAGAACAGACTAGAGTAACATTCTGCCAGTATTTGCAGTGATGAAGAGAATTCAATCGGTTGCACGCTTCTCTTAGCAACTGATCCAAAGGCCACTGACGGAGGTAGAGAGACTCCCATTGACGACTCTAGGTTTTGGATCAGTTCTGTAGTTGGTTCTGAACCATTAAGGGGGCATTTCTCCACTAGAAGTGCCTGCCATTTTTGAGTGAGACATAAAACCAAGGTCCTGACCAATTGTGCTAACTTAAAATGCCATGGCATTTTTCATCAAATAGGGGTATTAACTCCAGTGTCTTGGCTGATTTCCAACTTTGGTAATTACACTCTGCCTACCCAAAACCCCTTAATATTTCAATTGGATATAGTATTGTTCCTTCCTTTCTAGATAAGTGTGTAGTGTTTTTTCTGTGCACTTTTGTTAAGAGTCCAGTTCTGTTGTACTTGCATGCATAAATTTCCTATTGAAATCAATGGGAGTAGTGAGTGCACAACAGTTGCAGGACTGGATCCTTATTGTGGTTTTTCCCAAAGGTGGTTGCACTTGGTTGTGAGGTGCTTATCTTTAATAGTAACTGAAGTGAGGGATTACAATTGCTAAGAGCCAGATTCTCCTATCCTCACTGATGCTGAGTAGTATCTTACTCCACAAATACTCCCACTGAAGTCAATGGGACCATTTGCAAAGGAAGGTACTACTCTGTGAGTAAGGGTGGGAGAATCTAACTTTTGAGCATGCTGTCCATACTGGCCTTAATTCTATTACCCTTACTCATTCTGAGTAGTACTTTACTTCTGTCAGTAGTTCCCCTGAAGGCCATGGAACTATTTCTGCAAAGTACCATTCAACATGAATTAGCCAGAATCAGACTGTCTGAAGCATTTTTGTTTCCAATGGTCTGATCCAATTCATACTCAAGTTGATGGAAAGACTCCCCTGGGCATTGCACTGGGACGTAAAACAGTACCTCACAACACACGATATAGTGTGAGATATTGTAGAAAGGAAAGTTTCCATGAACACTACAACATTCTCCCTCTCATCATTCTCAGTGCCTCAAAGTAAGGCAGAAACCCAGACATTTAAAACTGAGGCTCCACTGTTGCTACTTTTTTGCCCCATTCTCCTATGAGAACACAAAGCAATAAAATATATGCGAAGGTCTTTCCCAGCAGCTGTTGAACATTCTTTTCAGACAGTGCAAGTAATAGCTGATTGAACCACGTCTTGAAAGAGAATGATCTCATGAGGGAGGCAACAGTCACCCATGTGGCCTTTGTATATTCTGATATCTACAACTTCTGATGTGTCCAAATACCCTGTGTGGTAATTGCTGTTGACAAGCTCATCACAGCATCTGCCTGTCTGACTCTTGAAGAGTAGCCCAAGCCACCGCACTATTTGTTCCCACAATCTCCTCTCTCCTGTACTTTAAGGGCGAGGGAGATCAAGCATTTTAATTAAGTACATTTTAGTAAATTAAATGTGTAGTTTAGTCATTTCCTAAAGGACTCTTACATCATGGTATCTGTATGCTGCTCACTCCCAACGCCCCGACTCTGGGGTTATATACACCATAGTAGTGGGCACAGTACAAATGCCTAAATAGATTAGATAAAGAAAAAACAGCAGAAGGATCTACTTATTTGTTCAAATTATTAGAGCTGTTCAAAACAACACAAAACAAAAAGAACTGTTTTCTGTCCAAAAATGCGGTGTGTCAAAAATCAAACCTTTCATGGGAACACAATTTTATATTACACACAGTTATTTAAATTTCTTCATTTCATTAATGTCAAAACATTTCAATAAGATAAAACATTATTTTAATGTTATTTCAAAATGTTTCATTCATTTGGTTTTATATTTATATTACATTTATATATTTATTTTATAATGTTTTGACATTATCAAAGCAATTTGACATTATGGAAATTAAACATTTTTATTGTTCCAGATCTGCATTTTTCATAGTTTTCACTACATGGAAAATTTTGAAATTTCAGCTGTGTGTTCTGATTTGGAACTAAAACAGATTTTAAAATATCAATTTCTGACAGAATGCAAATGCCATTTTCTTACCAGAGAAAGTCAGGAGGTTAGACTTACCTGAATGTACCTGTTCTGACAGATACAGGATCTTTGTGAGAACTCACTGAATTAAATCGAAGTACCTTTGGGGTTCATTATATGAAACGAAAGGTTTTTGTATTATTGTGGGCAAGGAAACATGAGACTTGGGGTTTCAAAGGTCTGTATAAACAATGTGTCACAGAAAAAATGAATTTGTAGAAGAAAAAAAGTGATAAGTGATTTTTCTAGGTAATATCTAGAGGGAGGTGAATACCAATGCAGCCTGTTAAAATGACCTCCTAAGGAGTGAGCCACTGATTGCGCATCACCTCTTACATGAGGCCAAGATCAATGGCCAAACTGTCTAACGGAACAAGTGCATTGTTGGTGTGGTTCTGAATCTGAGATAGTTCTGAACTTTCTAACCACAGGAAACCCTAGTTGTGGATTTTGAAGGATTGATGTCTACCAGAGCCTGAAATTGGAGTTAGGCTGACTTCTGGTAAGCTTTTTAACAGGTGTGTAAGTTCATGTATTGTTTTTAATATGTTTTCTCTGTAATGCTTTCAACTTTATAAGCAAACACATTTATTCTAAAGAGCTGTGTGGTAACTTGTTACTGTGGCAGTTATGCTGTTCACAGCCTCTGGAGAGACAGCAAAGAGCTGAGGCTGATCTATTTAAGCAATCTGGCTTGCTGGGGAATACCACGGTGTATGCATCCTGGAAAAACCCTGGCCAAGAGGGGGACTGACATGAGTCTCTTGGGCAGAGAATACAGGAGCCTAGAGCAGGTACCCTTCTATAAGGGGAAAATAAAGGTGCAGTTGCCCTGAACGGTGACACCTATATCCTAGAAATAAATACTAGTGGTGCCCCAATCCAGCCACTCCAGCAGAACTTCTGTGGGGAGGAGTTTGAGGGAGTTTGGATATTCCTTCCACCATATAACCAAACTACTGGCAGACCTGGTCTGCTCTTTGCCTTGAGCTCTTCAGTCAAGATTTTAATGGAATGCAATTATTTTGAAACATTTGAATGGCACATTGTACAGTTGTCTTTCCTGCATTGCATTAAGGGAGCTGCAATTCACCATCTCCCTTGTAAAGAGCCTTTCAGTGTACTTGACCACTTGCTAATAGGGAGTCTGTTGATTTCAATAGCTGTTGGACTGGGACCCTGTAGCACAGAAAAACAACAGCTGAAGTGACTTATTCTTTTCATGTTATAATTCCTTAATGTCACATTTTGTTCCTTTCTGGAATCCTGTTTTAAGAAACTGGATGAGCTTGTATTTTGTGGTTTGGGGTGACTGCAGGGATAGTTCATCCTTGCACAGTTAAAACAGTTTGCAGTAGTAGGGTTAGGGAAGGGAAAAGTTCATAGCAACTTCTCTACTATTTTAGGGTCAGGTTCTGCTTAACCATTGCACTTGTGCTGATAGGCCTCTGTGTAGCAGCCAGGTACAAATGCGTTCTCCATGCTCCCTAAACCCAAGTAATGCTCCTCTTTTAAATCTGTCTGCCACCTCAAAAAGGATGGGGAGGAGGTCCTGGCACCAGATAGCTCAGCTAGATAATGGCATAGAAGATGGCATGCTCCACACCCTGAAAGGAGGAGCTAAAGAAGTGATTGTTCCCCCGCAACACATGCCCCTGATGTTCACACAAGGGTAGTGCAGCTCCACTCCACTCCCACTCAGGGCTGGGCCTATGATCCCAAAACAAGGCTAGTTTGTAGCCATACTGATTTTCTATTTTAAAGTTATCAGAAAGGGGCAAAAGCTGGGGAAAAAATCAGAAATATTTCTTGAACAACATTTCAGTTATGTTGGTGTTCACAACCCTTTTTATTCATTTTCCACTAATATTCATTCACATGATCTTTTGTTCACCAGAATGTTCACAGAAAGCGCAAAAGAAAAAAAAAAGTCTTCAGTACTAATGAATATGGATTGGCACAAAGTTCCACTCCAGCAGCATTCATGTGAACTCTTCTTTTCCTTGCCCTCAAACAAAAACACAATTCTGTCCATTTAGCAACTAGTAATACTGAGCCACACTATTCAAATAGCCAAAGCAAACACTTTGCAAATAGCCCATTGGCTGAAATATATTTGAAAAGGATTGTTGGAATAATTTGGAAGAATGAACACTTTAAAAAAAGTGTCCACAGATAATTCATGAAAGAGGCAAAAATTTCCCTTTCACATGAGATTTGTATAAGCACTTCAGCTTATATAAAGTACACTTCTACAAATTAAAAATATTGAAAAACATAACATGCTTTAAAATAGGCAAGATCCTATTCTGGTGTAAATCAGTGTAGCTCCACAGAAGCAAATGGAACCATACTGGTTTACACCAACTAAGGATCCAACCCAGTATATCAATGATCGTTCTTATAAGGGAGAGGACAATATATCCAGAATGGGCTTCATGCAAGCTCCTGTTTGAAACATTACCTACTAGCAATTGGCTCTCCTCATCTGGTGATTTTCATTCTCTACCAGTTAGCTGGCTAAACATTTTTTCCTCCCCTGGAATGGGATACATTCAGCAATCTTGGCTTTTGCAGCATCCCCATTGTTTAAAGAAGTTAGAAGTAAAAAGCCTGCAATTTTTCCCAACTGAAGATAAGTCCAAATTCTGTTTTGACCCAGATGAAAACCATCCAATTACAAATGTGTTCTTGATGCTTTCATCCTCAGAGATATGTCTCAAGATACTGCTTTTTAAATGGGGGAGGGGAGAAAGAGTGGAATCAAATCATAAGACTCCAAGAAACTTTGAGAGGTCTTCTAGTCCTCTGCACTCAAGGCAGGAGTGAGTATTATCTAGACCATCCCTGACAGTATTGTTTAAACCTACTCTTAAAAAGTCTTTAGTGATGGAGATTCCACAACCTCCATAGGCAATTTATTCCATGCTTAACCACCCTGACAGTTAGGTACTTTTACCCTAATGTCCAACCTAACCTGACCTTGCTGCAATTTTATCTTCTTGTCCTATCAGAGGTTAAAAAAGAATTTCCCCCCTCCTCCTCATTATAACAACCTTTTACGTACTTGAAAACTGTTATGTCCCCGCTCAGTCTTCTCTTCTCCTGGCTAAACAAACCCAAGTTTTTTTTCAATCTTCCCTCATAGGTCATGAGGACCTTTAATCATTTTTGTTGCTCTTCTCTGGACTTTCTCCAATTTGTCCACATCTTTCCTGAAATGTGGCACCCGTAACTGGACACAATACTCCAGCTGAGGCCTAATCAGTGTGGAGTAGAGCAGATGAATTACTTCTTGTGTCTTGCTTACAACACTCCTACTAATACATCCCAGGATGTTTCCCTTTTTTTGGTATCCGTTTTAAACTGTTGACTCATATTTAGCTTGTGATCCACTATGAACCCCAGATCCCTTTCTGCAGTACTCCTTCCTAGGTAGTCATTTCCCATTTTGTATGTGTGCAACAGATTGTTCCTTCTAAGTGGAGTACTTTGCATTTGTTCTCATTGAATTTCATCCTATTTACTTCAGACTATTTCTCCAGAACATTTTGAATTTTAATCCTATCCTCCAAAGCACTTGCAACTCCTCCCAGCTTGGTATTGTCTGCAAACTTTGTAAGTGTACGTATAAAGTTTAGCAACCCAAGGGCCCCAAGTTTGATTTAAGTTGTTTCATAGACCTCCCCCTCCCTCCCCAAGCCTACTGATGTTTATTTATATTTGAACAAAAAAATTCCATCCCCCACTCTACCTCTTCCCCCAAGGCCACACTCCCACCCCACCTCTTCCCACCCCTGTGCCACCCCTACCCCTCCTCTTCCCTGCCTTTCTGCCCCCTCCCCTAAGTGTGCCCCCTCCCCACTCCTCCTCCACCCTCCCAGCACCTCCTGCACACAAGGCACTAGGAGGGAGGGGAAAGAATTGGTCAGTAGGACTGGTGGCTCCAGACATGACTCATGGATTCTCTGGGGTCTGTGGATCTCAGTTTGAGAAATACTGTTCTGTGCCACTTTCTAAATCATTGATGAAGATATTGAACAGAACTGGATCCATAATGGATCCCTGTGGGATATGCTCTTCCAGCTTGACTGTGAACCACTGATAACTACTCTCTGGGAATGATTTTCCAACCAGTTCTGCACCCTACCTTATAGGTGCTCCATGTAGGTTGTACATCCCTAGTTTGTTTATGTGAAGGTCATATGAGACTGTATCAAAAGCCTTACTAAAGTCAAGATATACCATGTCTACTGCTTCCCCACACCCACAAGGCTTGTTACCCTGCCAAAGAAAGATATTAGGTTGGTTTAACATGATTTGTCCTTGACAAATCCATACTGACTTACTTATCACCTTATCTTCTAGATGTCTGCAAATTGCTTAATTATTTGCTCCATTACCTTTCTGGGTATGCATGTGGATGCTTAACTAAGATTTCCACTTAAATTAACTCCAACCGAGCTCAAACAGCTAAATCTTCCCAATCCTCTGGAGGAAAGATATCACAAGAAAACAAACCTTAAAACTTTCAGAGAACTTGGTGCTGAATTCAGACATTCACCACTAATTAACAGCAAAGGAATCGGAACAGCTCAACTATTTACCAAATGAACAAAAAAATCTGTATAATAAATTCAATGAGCAGGTCCAGGTACATTTGTTGGGAAGACTGACCTTTCATTTCAGCTGGTATTGTAGTATGTTAGAATCTGTCTATATTAGTGGATGATAGCATTGCCACCATTGGTGCTTGCAACATTTTAAGACCTCTAAACCATGGCATAAGTGGGCCTTGAATGCTTTAATGGACTTCAAAACATAAACACAGAATTACATGGGCACTATAAGGGGCCAAGAAATGCAGATAGCATGTGGGTGAGAAGAGAAGTAGCTAGTTGAAGTTTCAGTCTAAACTTTGTAATGGAAATATTTTCCCACTGGAAAAATGTGGATTCCTTAAAAAAAAATCTGCAAGAAAATGATAATTTTGATTAGTTATCTTATTCTATCAGTCAGAAAAAAAATGAAAAGCTTGGTTTAAAAGCGTCAAGTCAAAATGAAAAATTTCATTTTGAACTATGGAGTTATTTTGATCAAAGATGTCAGCTTTCTGTTTTGAAAATTCCAATGCCAAACTTTTTGGAATTTTTCACTTCATGACATTTTGACCTTGTTGCTATTCGGAATGGAAAGTAGTTTTGAGATGTCAAAAGGAAGATTCCATTTTCCAAGCATCTCGAAAAATGAATAATCACTTATCAGCAATGTGAATTTGGAAAAAACAAAATGATACAATTATCCTGAAGTATACTACTCTCTGCTTCTCCCTTATATGGTTTTCATATTAGTCAAAATAGCACTATGAGCATTTTTGATCCATGTATCTAGCAAAGTATGTTTGAAAACATCAAGACTCCTAAATAAGAATGCATCCAGAGATAGCCAACCAAAACTGCAGACAATTCTACATGGCCCTATTCTGCTAGCCATACTCACTTGAGTAGCATTTACTGATAAGACATTCTTTCTAATTATTTGCATTACAGTAGCATTTAGAGGCTCCAAAATGAGATCAAGCCCCTGTTCTGTTAGGCACTACACATACATAAAGAGACGGTCCCAGTCCCACAAAACTTACCATCCAAATAGACAAGACCGCTAAAGGCTAGAGGAAAGGAAGCACTATTATCTGTTTTACACGTGGGAAGTGGAGGCACAGAGATTAAGTGATTTGTCCTAGGATGTCTGTGGCAGAAACAGGAGTCAAAACCGGATCTCCAGTCCAGTGCCTTAGCCACAAGACCATCCAGTCTCATTGAGTATTTGTTAAATTGAAGTGGGACAATCTACATGAATATAAACTGTAGAATCAAGTCCTCTGAGCCTACTGTATCATTATCTGGAGCAAGAATGTGCAAGGTATTTTCATATTCTGGATGTTAATTTTCTACAAGAATATGATTTATCAAGTTTTTTATAGCAGGAAATGTGACATCTATAATAGCTTTCACAAAGACTGTCCTGAAACAAAATTAACCACTGCCAAGCAAAGTCTGAAGAGACCCAGCATTCTAGGGTGAAAACATCCAAAGCAAGTTGGTAATTGTCTCAGGATGTCAATGGCGAGATCATCATATGAAGCATTTGAACACTTATTTTCTTGGTTCTAAGCCAAGCAACTACTGGGAAAGGCCAGCTAACAACCATGAATTGAATGGCGACTGCTCGGAGACCCAGTTGGAAGTCTGGTAGAAGTGCATGATTGGCAGCCTGTATACATAAAATGGGAAAAGCAGCCATCACTAAGCTCCAAAGTGAGAAAACAATCCTCTTAAGACCTATTAAAAGAGAGGAAGAAATTAAAAGGTTTACCAGAACAAATCAATTAGATAATGAAACTTTGGAACTAGATCAAAACTTAAGGGGCGGGGGGCTGGGAGGGAAAGGGGCAGCAAGATCAAAAGACAGCTGTGGCAGTACAAGATGCAGAAAGTAGAACTGATTAAATATCAAGTCAGAACCAGAATGAAGCAGCATCTGGCACAGAGAAAGGGGCAACATGAGACCAGAACAATGGGTAATGGGAAAAGTCGGTTTGGTGACGCTGCACCCAACGGTATCCAGATGTGCTGTACACACACAGCGCCCCAATTATGAAGCAGAAGGAAAAAAAAAATCTTACCAGAGAAGGTGTTAGTCAAGGAGTTCATGGGGTATAAATGCAGGAGGGTAATATTGGGAAACAGATGGATTCAACTTTGATCTAATTGGGAACAGAATTGTTCGGCAGCGAACTAAGTGCCTCATTAGTACATACATGTTCCATGTTTGACCTAGTAGCATGACTCAGGCCTGAGTACCTTGGTGTCTGAGCACTCATGAATGCAGGACTGGACTCACCTACATTTCCTGTTCTAGTGAGCCCTAACTGGGTATAATCATAAATACAGAGGTGTTGGGAGTTTAATCAAAGCACCAACTTCAGCTCTAGCATAAGCAGGCACACTCTGCATCCACGGTGCCTCTCGTTGGAATCTCCTGAAGGCAACAGAGGCACACCAAGGTTGGGCCTTACCCAACCTGTAAACTTACCCAGCTTGTAAAACACTTTACTATCCCAAGCTGTAACTCACTAGCACAATACAAAGAAACTAGTCATATACCTATAAGAAAATTCTTTAATGTACCATTAAACAATGAAAAAGCAGCTTTTCTAAAAACAAGCAAAGTTGCACTAGTAAAATAAAATTGGAGCTATTTCCTATTCGTTTAGGAAATTGCTTTAATTTAATGGCTACATCCCTGTCCTTTGCCATCAGCCTCCAGTGAGTTCCATGTGTGTCCTGTTTAAGGGGATTGGAAGGGTACTGACATCACAAAGGAAAAAGAGGGTTTATGGGTTGGGGAGAAAAGGGCAGATGGGACTCTACTATTGATGAGGAAATAGACTTTCAAGACATGTAAATTTGGGACAGAAAAGCTGACACCATATCCCTGAGAAACAGAAGGAAATGCCATACTCGCTAGAGAACAGCATTACTGAGTCACTACAGTGTATAAGAATGACTGGCAGGCATGCTGGTATTTCAGAAGAAGCAGACTGAAGTCATGAGAATATGAAACACCATCTGAGAGGAGACATTCTCTATAAAATGCAAGGAAATCTCCATAGAATCAGCTAGGAGGCATGTCAGAAACATGACCGGGAGTGCTGGATGAAGTTCAAAAGGTTCGGCTCAGCATCAGAAAAGCATCCAAGTGTTCCAAACATTTTGGATCCTGTGCATGTATAAGTTAGTTTTACATTAAACTGCATAATTCCCACCCCCTTTTAATCATAATGCTGTGCCATTCCATAGTGCTTACCATCTGAGGCCTCAAAGAGCTTTATAAACTTCAATTAAACCTCACAACACTTCTGTGAAGCAGTAATGCATTTGACAGGGAAGCTGAGGCACAGAGGCTATGTGTCCAAGGTGACACTGCAGATTTAGGAATTCAGGATATCTGGCACTAACCTGCCCTTTAGCTACTAGTCTAGGGTCCTTCACAATACTGGTACTTAGTGAACAAGTTACTTATTCCCTTCTCATTTCTTGAATACTGTCATAGCATTACCAGAGGCCCTGACAAACTAGCAGCCCTCTTCTAGTTTTGCATTATATGGGAATAACACAAGATACAAGTCTAAGTCTTCTTGGTGGACTTAGAGACCGAGCTCCTATCATATGACTTAAACAATAGCTGGAAGAGTGTGGGATGGTTTAAAATGGCCATTAATCCCCTCCAATGGCAAATAGGTAGCAAGTAGTGCTTTGAAGCAGCAGCTATTGTACGTAATAGAGGTCTGCCAGTAATTAGACAGGAGATGAAGGGGTCCTTTGTGCACCAAGGTGTGGTGTTATGGGCTCCATGATTAATCTCAGAAGTGCCAGAATGGAAAAAGTTCCTAAGGCCTGATTCTCCTCTCAAATCAGAGCAGCACAAACTTAGCGTTACCACTTCTTGCCATTTCATTAGAAGTCTTGAGGCTTTAGGAGAATTACCAAATATCAACTCCTGCAATCAGGAGCCTGCATGAGAAATTCAGCTTCTTTTTATGTATTTATTAAATGCACAGGAAGTTTCTAGCCCTCAGTTACAGAGAACAAGCTTAAAGCCAGGCCTGCCTGGAAAAACACTTTAGTATTGTGAAAAAAAATTGATCTGGGAATTTTCTTCGTTTCCAATGCAGAATGAAATGAGACCTTTCACAATTTTTCATGAAAAAGCAGAGAGACCTGCTTGCCAAAACAGCCCTGGGATTAGGGCATTCATGTAGGATGTGGGAGAAGTCCCCGTTCTGCCTGATTTAACAGTAGGGATCAGAAACTCAGTCTCCCACAACCCATGTAAGTGCCTAACCACTGGGCCATTCTGGGGTGGTTAATAACAATTGTATGATTTTATTACCAGGAGACCCATTTCTCGTGCTGTTTCAGGTTATTCTGCAGTACAGGGGGAGTAGAACAGACCTAACTAAACTGGATTGTGATCCACAGGAATGATTTCTAGAAAGGCCCTTTCAGAGAGCTCCATTCAACCTTATGCCCCATTTCAAGGAGCTACTTAATCATTTGCCTAATTAAGCATGTGCATAGTTCCACTGAAATTCATGGGAATACTTGAGTACTTACATCTAGGCATGTTCTTTAAATACCTAGTTGAGACAGAACCTGTAAGAGCAAACAATGGAGGGAACCAAGTTGAGGCTCAAATGTGTCAATTAGATTATCTCATTGACAGTATATTCTTGGAAGGAGGAATCTCTTCCTAGTAGACTTTGCAATAATATGGACAAGTGTATGATTGTGTCTGATTCTCATTCATAGGGACAGAGCACAGGAACATATCATGGCAGGGCCACCATGATCTTATGCTGGGTGATACTGCAGGTCATGGCTGCCCCTCGCCCTATCCTCTATGGTGTCCAAACATTGGAGTGTAAACAAAGGGCATCCTGGAAGAAAGGAGCCTGGCATTTAGCTGCTTGGCCTCTCACTCCTCAGGTGTAACCAATCTGCCTGGCATGCACTGTACCAGAGAGCGTTCATGTAGGCAAAGGTCAGTCTTGTGATGCTGTTTTTAAATTCTCTTTACATTTGAAAATTAGATGAATTTTCTCATTTTGTTTCTCTTTGGTTCCTGATTTAGGGGAGACGATACAACTCAACATATTCATTCAGGCTGAAAGAAACCATAGAAAATTACAACCTGAGTTAGTTTCTGGAACAGCATCCTCATTGAAGTTGTGAATGAAATATGCTAACTGGTTCTAAGATGTAGCTTGATAAGTTTAGGCTCAGAATTCTATTGTTGGGGACACTGGGCACTACACTAGGTAACTCGGGAGGGTGGAAGACCACGAGTGTCGATGAAACCCTCCTGCTCTAGACCCAGATAAACCAAGGCCCCTTTGCTTCTTGAACCCTCTGTGATCCTGCATAACACTGAGGAAGCTAGCACACAGACAGGTTTGCACACGGCTCGCCAGCCAAGGCCAGCTTCAGCCTGGGAAACAGATAGATAAGGCAGAAATGTTTAGCAAAAACTAGTAACAAATAGGACCAAATAAGGCAAGGCTCGGGCAATGCTACTGAGGAAAAAACACAACTAGCTGCTTCAGCTGATTGGCTACGGTATTGTATGGGGCAACAGGTAATTGGTTGCATAAGCTTGTGTAGTGAAGTAGGAAAAGGTATAAAATGTATACTGGAATCTGCTGCACAGGTGCAGGATTTGAGATTCTATTCTCCCTGTACCTTCTTTGAAGCTTCAAATAAACTTTTCTGCTTCTCCACCCCATTGTGATTATTGGGTGACGCACACCGGGCAACGAACCCCTGCTGTTGCTTGCCTCTGGCACTGGATGCCGGCAACACTATGATGAGGTTGCCTGCTATAACAGGGGACTGGACTTGCTGAACAAGGAGGTCTCTTCCCTTCCAGTTCTATGCTCCCAAGTAACTTAAGAAAAAAAATGAGGTTAAGAATGAAAGTTGGAATTCAACCTTAATGGCAGCAATCATTGCTGGAGTCTCCTAAAATAAACAAACATTTTATTGATTTTAAAAACTCACTCAGTGGAAGAATTGCCCCATTATTTGTGACTGGGAAAACCATAAAAGTTCAGATTTTGGGTTCACATAAGAAACAAGACGTGTTATCGTGGAATTTTCAAAAGAGTCTATGGGCACCCAATTCCCATTGAATGACAATGGCAGCTGGGCCCCTAACTTCCTTGGTCGCCTTAGAAATCCACCCCTCAATGTTTATCCAAAAACTGAAGTTCCAGTTTAGGAACTGGGCTAGAAATCTCACTGTATCCTCCCTCCTCTCTCCCCATTTCCACTTACTCTTGCTTTCTCCTGGGTTGAAGAACATTTTTTCTTGTGGCATCTGTCTGCTTCTCTCCTGCTCTAAAGCCAGGAAATATGAAAGTTCACACTCAGGAAAATAAATTACCTGGACATTTTCAGGAGTGGGGAGAGTTGAAGGTGAAGATTGAAGTAATTTTCTATTTAAAACAATTTGTCTGCATCTGTTTATGGCCCCCTCCCTACACATTGGAGGGTCTTGCAGCACTCCAGTTTGCTTTGAGCATGCAGTTGTGTCCCACTGCTATATATGGCCACATTGATGTGAAGAATAATGGCCTTGCATCCTTCCTCTCCAGAGCAGCAGGACACACTCTGACCTGACACTAGTAATCTGGTTTATAAGTACCAATTAAATATGGAGCGGAGTGAGGGCACGGTGTAAGAACTAGTCAACAATGTACAAGTAGAAAAACTAAAAAAAACAGGCATTATTTTCAGCACTCATTCATTTGGAGGTCTGTATGCTTGTTATTTTCTAATTTTACCCAGAGGCAAGTCAGCTGGCAGGCAGTTTCTACTAAAGAATACTAGTGGGTGCCTCCCATCACATCTGATGTGTATACATGGCAGAGCTGAATGGGATCCCAGTCTGGAACTGGCATTACTTTATGTAGAAACGAATAGTGTGCTGTTGTATCAACCAGGCAAGATACTAACAAGCTTCAACAGGACTTTATTTTCAAAGTGGAAACCTCTTTACCAAGCTGCTGCTGCACCCTCTGTAGCTTTCTCCCAGCCTCTCAACTCCTCCCCTCTCCTTCCTGTTTCCTGTCCTTTCAGACTCCCAACAGCCAGTGCTCCCAATTCTAATTACAAGCAACATCTAAACACCATTCCCTCCTCTCAAGAAACTCTCCCAATTAAAACAAACATTGGTCTAACCACAGGAACAAATATGAAACAAGAGACACTATAGTGTTGGCAGAAATAGGACACTGAAAATACTGTAGATACTACATAACACAGGCTCTAGTCTAGACAGTGGTTGTCTGGGTCTGACAGGCTGTCTCTCAAGCCCCGTTTCCAGTGCAATGTCTTGTTGTGTTGGTACTACGGTGAAGTCATTCAAAGCAGACCGGGTGTTGGCATAATCTCCTCTTGGTGCATAGGCAGGTGCAAGATAAGCAGCATTCCATACCTGCCCCTCGGAAAGTCCATAGATATAAGGTCCCTTCTTCTCTATGATTTTACGAGGAGCTGTGAATTTATGGTCCCCTTTGTGTAAAATTCCAGGTTTTCGTATTCTAACGAAGGAACCACATTCAACCTTTGGTTCCTTAGCACCCCACTGCTTGTCTGTGAAAGCCTTAGACTTTGCTTGGTTCTGTTCAACTGTTTTCCTAACATCATCCTCAGTTTGGGCATTAGGTTGTGTCTTAAACAATCCAGAAAATGTTCAGTTTAGCATTCATCTGTTTCCCATGCAGTAACTCTGCGGGTGATCTTTGCATTGTGGCAGGTTGTGTAGCCCGGTACGTTTGCAAGGAATCAGTAGTGAAGGGTATCCACAATCGCCCTTCCAGTTTAGCCATTTGCAAACTCTCTTTCAAACTTCTGTTAAACCGTTCGATTTCCCCATTGGCTTGAGGGTAATATAGGGATGACCTTCTGTGTAAGATCTTCCTCTGTGCTAGAAAAGTTTCAAACTCCAGGGAAGTAAATTGACTACCATTATCTGAAACCAGTTCTTTGGTGTTACCTTCCCTGCTAAAAACTGAAGAGAGGAACCTAATTACTGTAGCAGAAGAGATTTCTGACGTAAACACTACCTCAGGCCATTTACTGAAATAGTCTATTAAAGTGATGGCATAATGGCAGTCAATTGGAACAGTATCAAAGGGTCCTACAATGTCAATTGCCACTTTTTCCCATGCAGATTCAGGAAGAAGGAACAGGCTGTAATGGAGGGGTACATGTCACTGCTGTTTTATCATGCATTTGGCAAGTGACACAGGATTTTATGAGTGCTTCAGTTTGAGAGTCCATCCCTGGCCACCAATACAGATCCCATAACTGTTGTTTGGTTTGGACAATTCCTTGAGGAATATCATGTGCCAGGTGTATGAGTTTTGACAAATTCTTCTGGCATAAGGAGCCGGTGTGTACCTTGTAGCATGCAGCCAAACGAAAAGTTCATCCCGAACTGTAAAATAAGGCAGCAAAACTGGGTCGAGGTTTTTAGGGTGACTGGGCCATCTCTTTGTCAGAAATTCGCGTAGTTTGTTGAATTGGACACGCTGAACAAGCGGCTTGAAATTGTTCTCTTGTAACTGTAGTGAGAGTACTTGTAATAAGTGCAACCACTACATCCTCATCCTCCAGTGGACCATCTGATGAAGGCAAAGGCAGGCGAGAAAGGCAATCAGCGACCACATTTTGGTTTCCAGGCTTATATTCCAGTTCATAATTGAGAGAATCTTGCAGACCATTGAGCATTACAGTATCCTGCTCTTCCCAGTCCTTTCGTGGTGAGCAACGTTGTCAAAGAGCTGTGGTCTGTGCGCAACTTGAACGTGCAGCCCCACAGGCAAGTTCTCCATTTTTCAGTAGCCCAGACACAAGCAAGTGCTTCTTTTTCGACTGTAGAATATTTTCTCTCAGCATTACTTAGTATCCTTGAAGCAAATGCAACTGTCCTCTCTGTGTTGTCCTCATGCAGTTGTGTGAGGACAGCCCCAAGTCCATAATCAGAAGCATCAGTAGTTACAGTTGTGGGCAATGCAGGACTGAATAGTGCAAGTACTGAACTATGTACAATCAAGTCTTTCAGTTTTGAAACTAGCTTGTGCATCCATTGTCCACCGTAAGGTTGAACTTCTCTGTAATAATTCCTGTAATGGTTCAATGACAGAAGCGTAGTTGGGAATGAATTTTGCATACCAGGAGGTAAGACCCAAGAAGGAACATAAGGTGTGCAAATCTGTTGAAGGAGGAGCATTTGAAATTGCCAGCATATGATCTGGATCAGGTTTTAGTCCACCCTGTGAAATTGTATGCCCCATAAAAGAGAGTTCAGTTTGTCTAAGTTTGCATTTGGCCCTATTGAGCTGGAGGCCTGCTGTGCTGATGTAGTTTAGTGCAGACTGCAGGTTATTGGAAATACTTCTGAGAAGCATGACAAACACTGTAATATCATCCAGATAGCACTGAACTCCATGTTGATTCTTCAGAATCAATTATGTTTTTTGAAAGGCACTTGGGGCAGATGTGAGACCATATGAAACATGTTTAAAAAGAAACAGTCCCTTGTGTAATAAATGCTGTGAGGTCTCTGCTGTCTTCATGCAACATAGCCTGGTGGTATGCTTTCTGCAAATCAAGAGTAGAAAACATCTTTGCGCCACAGAGTTCTGTAAATACTTCTATGTGAGGAAGAGAATTGCTGTCAATCACAATAGCTTTATTTGGCTCCCTTAAGTCCACACAAAGGCAAATGTCTCAACCCTTCTTCTGCATCACTACTATAGGTGAAACCCATTCTGAGGAGTCGATCTCTTCAATAATGTCCTTTTGAACAAGTTTTCTAAGTTCCTCTGAAACAGCTTCCCTGACTGAAAATGGTAAGTGCTGTAACTTCTGTCGTACAGGTATCACATTATTCTGCATTTTAACTATATGCAGAAACCCATAAGCACGAGTTTCTCCTCAACTTGGTGTTGGGTCCCAGCTGAAACTGGTGTGTGTACCGCAAGAGTGCTTTGCTGAGGAAGATCAATTCGTCCATTAACTACCCTGAGATTTAAAGCAGCCAATAAATCTCTGCCAAGGATAGGAGTGCCTTTCTGGACAATGTGGAACTCTGCAGTTACACAGCAATCACCAAAAGTAACTATTACTAGCAGGCAGCCATGTACTGGGATATGGTTTTTCAAACAGCACACCAAGTGAAGTTTGGGTTCAGTAAGAGGCACATCTTTAAAGTAATGCAGATAGATGGAATCAGGTAGTATAGATACTGCTGAGCCAGTGTCCAACATTAGCTGAATAGTGTTGTGTGCCTGAGGGTAGGGCGGAAACGTTTACAGTGCACTTTATCTGTTCTGGAATATGTGCAGTAGTGATTTTGTCTAAGCTCAGCACAGTAACATCTGGTATTGTAACTGCATGCACCTGTTCATTGAACTGGCTACTGCGACATACTTTAGCAAAATGCCCAATCTTTTTGCAATGATTGCACTGAGCTACTTTTGCCAGACATCCTGTGTAGCTTGCAAGGTGTTGTGGGGATCCACAGTGAAAACATGTATACACTGTATTTTGAATTTGCGGATTTGGTGGTTTTTCATTAGTTTTCCTCTTGCAATTGTGTGTCTGCAGTGGTAGTGAACTTTTCTGCAAAGGAGTCACAGCCTGGACTGTGCCTCCTTTATCCATGCTCATTATTTTGGCTTCAGCTGTAGCTGACTCAATCTGAGTACCAATGGTTATTGCTTTTTCTAATGTAAGTTGCGGTTCTAGAAGTAAGTGTTCTCTTACATGAAGCATAGTTGTTTTCTCAATGAGCTGGTCTCTAATCATCTCATCTGCCATATTCCCAAAAAGTCACAAATTACAATCAGACTCCTCAGGGAAGCAATATACTGCATTATAGTTTCCCCTGGTTTCTGCCCACTCTGGTGAAATTTGTAGCGATTAGCTACTACATTCACTTTTGGCACAAAAAAAAAGTTCTTTAATGCAGTGAGTGCAGTCTCATATTTATCATCTGCAAGGGGAAAGTGTAAAATATACGCTGCCCTTCTGCTCCAAGGCAGTGGATTAGCAGAGCACGCTTTCTTACTTCAGAAATCTCTGTAGCACTGATTGCAAGCAGATAAGTCTCAAACATATAGATCCAGGTAGTAAAAGCAATTGGAGGCTCACCTGGGCTTTGCAGAAAGTTCAGAGGCAGAAGAGATCCATCCTTATCACCAAAATGTTGTATTAACCAGGCAAGGTACTAACAAGCTTGAGCAGGACTTCATTTTCAAAGTGGAAACCTCTTTACCAAACTGCTGCTGCACCCGCTGTAGCTAACTCCTCCCCCCTCCTTCCTGTCCTTTCAGACTCCCAACAGCCAGTGCTCCCAATTCTAATAATTGCAAGCAACATCTAACCACCACGTGCTGGGTGCTTCACAGCATCAGAAGATGACAATTCTGATCCATGGAGCACTTAGATCACCTCAGTTTTGTCCTGCTACCATCTCCTCAGCAACACATGGTAACATGTGCACTTCAGACCTGTCCTGGGCTCTCTATCCAGGCTTCCCATAAAAATAGCAAATCATGTTCAAGGTCTCCATCCTTATCTTCAAGGTGCTTTATGGCTTGGGCCCAGGATATCTACAAGCAGGGGTGCTGGAACAATTTCTATAGTGGGGGTGCTGAGAGCTATTGAACCAAACTGTAAACCCTGAGTATGATGGAAACCACTTCAAGCCGGGTAGTGCAGCTGCACCTCCAGTATGCCTAGTTCCAGCACCTATGTCTATAAGATTGCCTAAAATGCTAGGATGAAGACTGTGGTCTACAGCTCTCTACTACAAGGGCAAAGCTCATCTGTGCAGAAGGCAGAGCATTATTTGGGGCCAGTCCCAGACTGTGGGACTAACTCCCACAGCAACTATGGAGCATCACAAACCTCTCCACTTTCCGATCCAAGTACAAAGTGCATGTCTTCAATCTGCCTTTTCTAATATAAACAGAGCAACCAGTACTTTAAAAAAAGTTAACAAAACAGAACTTTTCATTTAATATTCCACCCTGCTGAGCAGATGAGAGAACAAGCCATACAAGACAGATGCTAGTCATATTGTTTAGTGCACTACTGGAAGGTGCTGAGATACTATAAAATATATAACAGAACAGTACAGGGTTATAAGACTGTGAGGACATTGGTGAGCTGATGTGGCTATTCAGCAGCTTAGCTCAAAAGAGACAAATCCCAAACTATCCTCATCCCCTACAGCATATGGGGGGGGAGGGCGGGGAAAGATGAGAGAAATCTCCTATTTGTGGTTCCATATACAGGGAATGAGCCAAAAGCCACTGGAGACTCCGACTGATTTGAGTGAGCTTTGGATGAGGCCCACAGAGATTTAAATATGAAAGGACCATTGCCCATCTGAGTCAGATGGGATGTGATTGGCTAGCCAGCTACAGGTTCACTAGACAATATTACTCATGTCTTTTATTTCACTTTCAAAATAACAGGCCCTTTGTAATATTTCTGTCACAAAAACACTCTTCCCCCTGCCCCCTTCCCCCTGCCCTCCCAACCATTTTTTTTAGGATGTTTTCAGTGTTCCAGGGCAGGTGGTGACAATCTCCCACTGGTCTGGATTGAAATGGTACAAGTCTGCAAACTAAATGAATAAAAACTATCAAAACCACTACTGTATTTTTTCTGTAGATGAAAACTGGAATGCTTTTCTATCTAAAGCTTAGTAGTAAATGTGTTAGTCTCTAAGGTGCTACAAGTACTCCTTTTCTTTTTATGGATAGAGACTAACACGGCTGCTCCTCTGAAACCTGCTTCCCTACAATATCAAGTGCTACACTGCAAAATGTATTGTCCTTTGAATGAGACATTAAAGTGGATATCCATGATGCCTTCCTATACAGTCTGGCCAGATAGAAGAACCCAGAGCTATCTTTCAAGAGAATAAATGCAAGACATGGGGGCATCTAATTAACATTGTTAGATTTTAAACATGTGCTATAATTTAGAGCCCTGCACGGGACTAGTGTAGAGCCCTGCAGCAGAACTGAGATCCCACAGTCCTGCAGGATCTGCTATGGGCAGTGGGTATCACACGGGGAGTGGCTGAGCCTCCCCAAACAGCCAGGTGGCCCTGCCCATGCTTTGTCCCCAGTACCCTCCTCTTGCTTCGCACTCTGAAGCTCCCCCTGTGTGGTGGCCCCGGCTCGGGCCACACCACCTGCCCTCCTGGGCTGGGGGGGGCTGCAGCTGCACCGCCTGCCCTCCGGGGCTGTGCTGCCTGCCCTCCTGGTGCTCTGGGGGCTGGGGCCAATGGCTGTGATGGAGGAGCTCTAGGCTCCAGTGAGGGGTGGGGCCTCAGGTGGAAGGGGCAGGGCTGGGGGCTAGCTTCCCGCAGCTGGCTGTTCATGCACCACCCATGCCCACAGCCATAATAGTCCCCCATGGGGCTCTACCATAATTATGGGGTCCAATACATAGGTGCATTGAGTGGTAGTTTTTCATGGGACAGGAAGTGCTGACTCAGCCAGTATGTGTGTGGATGTACAACATTGTCTGTGCCTTTCACTGATACAATCTCAGATCCTCTCCGCATTTAAAAGTTTTGCTGCTTGAACTATGGTGACCTAGATAAAGCAGCAAAAAAACTCCTAGTGCAGACAGTTATAGTATCAGAGATTATTCCGATTCAGCAAAGCAAAATAAGCCATACTAATATAAAGCACCTTATAGCAGTATAATTGCCTTGACATGGCCTTTTGCCTGCCTAACCAAATCAGGAAGAAAAAACACCCATCACACCTTACCAGAGTTATGCAAATACAAGTTTTAAGTGCAGGCCAGGGACTTAATTTTGATGCGTAAATGGCAAACTTGAAAGACTCACTCCACATGTTTCTCCTTGGCTATTGTCTATCCATTTTGGGGCATCTACGAACCCTAAAGCTGCAAACCAGCCTCTCTGCTGTTAGCCACTCAGCTAACGGAGGGACTTTGCCTGGGATCTGTCTGAGAGGAGGTACGCTAAGGGCTGCATTAGGGAGGCTGAGTTGGTGAGTATCTGAGTGTCTGTTGTGGGGACAGTTTGACAGTGTGCTTGATTGGTTTGAAAATTGTGAATTGGGAGTGCTTTGTTCCAGGTGAGCCTTGAGTGGGCCTGACTTATAAAAAGGCCAGTCAGCTGCGACCCAGCTGAGTGGCGAACAGCAAAGAGACTAACAGAGGGAGTTTGCCTGGGGAGAGCCCACTGAGGCTTACATCTTGCCGGCTTCTGAGTAGTCACTACAACTCCTGAGGAAGCTTGTAGAAGGAAGATAATATGAATGGGGAGTGTTCAGCTCTTGTGACCTGCACTGGATGTGCCATGTTTGTCTTTCTTCCACAGGACAGAAGCGACTTTGTCTGTACAAAGTGCAAGCTGCTCTCCATATTGGAAGAGAAGGTTCAAGGTCTGGAGAAACAAGTATCGACCCTGCGTTGCATAAGAGAAACTGAAGATTTCCTGGACAGATGTCAGGATATGCTTCTGTGGACACAATGTTCTGAAGATTCAGAGCAGGCTGTGCAGCGGGGACAGGAGGACGGTGAAGAAATTTGGCAGCATGTGATCTCCAGAAGAAGAAAGGGGAACGTCCATGTACCAGCAACGCAGATACAGGTAAGCAACTGTTTTCATGTTCTCTCCACAGGTACGAATGCGGAGAATGGACTAGATGGTACTTCTGAGGGAAGGGAACAGAAGGAGACTCAGCCGATTGGAAGGCATGAGATGCACTGTCCTAGGGATGTGGGTTCCACAACCGCCGCTCCCAAGAGAAGGAGGCGGGTGGTGGTGGTCGGGGACTCTCTTCTCAGGGGGACTGAGTCATCTGCCACCCCGACCGGGAAAACTGAGAAGTCTGCTGCTTGCCAGGAGCTAGAATTCACAATATGACGGAGAGACTGCCGAGACTCATCAAGCCCTCGGATCGCTACCCCTTCCTGCTTCTCCACGTGGGCACCAACGATACTGCCAAGAATGACCTTGAGCGGATCACTGCAGACTATGTGGCTCTGGGAAGAAGGATAAAGGAATTTGAGGCACAAGTGGTGTTTTCATCCATCCTCCCCATGGAAGGAAAAGGCCTGGGTAGAGACTGTCGAATTGTGGAAGTCAACGAATGGCTATGCAGATGGTATTGGAGAGAAGGCTTTGGATTCTTTAACCATGGAATGGTGTTCCAAGAAGGAGGAGGCGTGCTAGGCAGAGACAGGCTCCACCTAACTAAGAGGGAAGAGCATCTTTGCAAGCAGGCTGGCTAACCTAGTGAGGAGGGCTTTAAACTAGGTTCACTGGGGGAAGATCACCAAAGCCCTGAGGTAAGTGGGGACGTGGGATTCCAGGAGGAAGCATGAGCAGGAGAGCGCGAGAGGGGAGGGCTCCTGCCTCATCCTAAGAAAGCAGGACAAACAGCAAGTATCTCAAGTGCCTATACACAAATGCAAGAAGCCTGGGAAACAAGCAGGGAGAACTGGAAGTCTGGCATAGTCAAGGAATTATGAGGTGATTGGAATAACAGAGACTTAGTGGGATAACTCACATGACTGGAGTACTGTCATGGATGGAGATAAACCGTTCAGGAAGGACAGGCAGGGCAGAAAAGGTGGAGGAGTTGCACTGTATGTAAGGGAGAAGTATGACTACTCAGACCTCTGGTATGAAACTGTAGAAAAACCTGAGTCTCTGGATTAAATTTAGAAGTGTGAGCAAGAAGGGTGATGTCATGGTGAGAGTCTGCTATAGACCACTGGACCAGGTGAACGAGGCTCTCTTCCGGCAACTAACAGAAGTTACTAGATTGCAGGCCCTGGTTCTCATAGGAGACTTCAATCACCCTGATATCTGCTGGGAGAGCAATACAGCGGTGCACAGACAATACAGGAAGTTTTTGGAAAGTGTAGGGGACAATTTCCTGGTGCAAGTGCTGGAGGAACCAACTCGGGGCAGAGCTCTTCTTGACCTGCTGCTCACAAACCAGGAAGAATTAGAAGGGGAAGCAAAAGTGGATGGGAACCTGGGAGGCAGTGACCATGAGATGGTTGAGTTCAGGATCCTGACACAGGGAAGAAAGGAGAGCAGCAGAATACAGACCCTGGACTTCAGAAAAGCAGACTTTGACTTCCGCAGGGAACTGATGGGCAGGATCCCCTGGGAGAATAACATGAGGGGGAAAGGAGTCCAGGAGAGCTGACTGTATTTTAAAGAATCCTTATTGAGGTTACAGGGACAAACCATCCCAATGTGTAGAAAGAATAATAAATATGGCAGGCGATCAGTTTGGCTTAACAGTGAAATCCTTGCTGATCTTAAATACAAAAAAGAAGCTTACAAGAAGTGGAAGATTGGACAAATGACCAGGGATGAGTATAAAAATATTGCTCAGGCATGCAGGAGTGAAATCAGGAAGGCCAAATCACAGCTGGAGTTGCAGTTAGCAAGAGATGTTAAGAGTAACAAGGAGGGTTTCTTCAGGTATGTTAGCAACAAGAAGAAAGTCAAGGAAAGTGTGGGCCCCTTACTGAATGAGGGAGGCAACCTAGTGACAGAGGATGTGGAAAAAGCTAATGTACTCAATGCTTTTTTTGCCTCTGTCTTCACAGACAAGGTCAGCTCCCAGACTACTGCTCTGGGCAGCACAGCATGGGGAGGAGGTGACCAGCCCTCTGTGGAGAAAGAAGCGGTTCGGGACTATTTAGAAAAGCTGGACGAGCACAAGTCCATGGGGCCGGATGCTTTGCATCCGAGAGTGCTAAAGGAGTTGGCGGATGTGATTGCAGAGCCATTGGCCATTATCTTTGAAAACTCATGGTGATCGGGGGAGGTCCCGGACGACTGGAAAAAGGCTAATGTAGTGCCCATCTCTAAAAAAGGGAAGGAGGATCCTGGGAACTACAGGCCAGTCAGCCTCACCTCAGTCCCTGGAAAAATCATGGAGCAGGTCCTCAAGAAATCAATTCTGAAGCACTTAGAGGAGATGAAAGTGATCAGGAATAGTCAGCATGGATTCACCAAGGGCAAGTCATGTCTGACTAATCTAATTGCCTTCTATGATGAGATAACAGGCTCTGTGATGAGGGAAAGTGTTGTTCCTTGACTTTAGCAAAGCTTTTGACATGGTCTCCCACAGTATTCTTGCCAGCAAGTTAAAGAAGTATGGGCTGGATGAATGGACTATAAGGTGGATAGAAAGCTGGCTAGATTGTCGGGCTCAATGGTTAGTGATCAATGGCTCCATGCCTAGCTGGCAGCTGGTATCAAGTGGAGTGCCCCAAGGGTCGGTCCTTGGGCCAGTTTTGTTCAATATCTTCATTAATGATCTGGAGGATGGTGTGGATTGCACCCTCAGCAAGTTTGCAGATGACACTAACCTGGGAGGAGAGGTAGATACGCTGGAGGGTAGGGATAGGATACAGAGGGACCTAGACAAATTAGAGGATTAGGCCAAAAGAAATCTGATGAGGTTCAACAAGGACAAGTGCAGAGTCCTGCACTTAGGATGGAAGAATCCCATGCACCCCTACAGACTAGGGACCGAATGGCTCGGCAGCAGTTCTGCATAAAAGGACCGAGGGGTTACAGTGGACGAGAAGCTGGATATGAGTCAACAGTGTGCCCTTGTTGCCAAGAAGGCCAATGGCATTTTGGGATGTATAAGTAGGGGCATTGCCAGCAGATTGAGAGACGTGATAGTTCCCCTCTATTAGACATTGGTGAGTCCTCATCTGGAGCAGTGTGTCCAGTTTTGGGCCCCACACTACAAGAAGGATGTGGAAAAAATGGAAAACGTCCAGCGGAGGGTAACAAAAATTATTAGGGGACTGGAACACATGAGTTATGAGGAGAGGCTGAGGGAACTGGGATTGTTTAGTCTGTGGAAGTGAAGAACGAGGGGGGATTTGATAGCTGCTTTCAACTACCTGAAAGGGGTTCCAAAGAGGATGGATCTAGACTGTTCTCAGTGGTAGAAGATGACTGAACAAGGAGCAGTGGTCTCAAGTTGCAGTGGGGGAGGTTTAGGTTGGATATTAGGAAAAACTTTCCCACTAGGAGGGTGGTGAAGCACTGGAATGGGTTACCTAGGGAGGTGGTGGAATCTCCTTCCTTAGAAGTTTTTAAGGTCAGGCTTGACAAAGCCCTGGCTGGGATGATTTAGTTGGGGATTGGTCCTGCTTTGAGCAGGGGGTTGGACTAGATGACTTCCTGAGGTCCCTTCCAACCCTGATATTCTATGATTCTATTTACTTTTTAATACATTTTCCTACTGGGAGCACAATTCCTTACTGAGATATTCAGAACATGTGCATCAGTCTCATTTCAAATACAGTGTGTGGGCGAAGGGAAGAGGGGGAGTACATTTTAAATTCCAAGATAAATCCAACACCCCACCCTGTATCTCTGGCCCTCTGGTTTTTAAATATATATTTTCTTCTCTAGAGAGACAAGGTGGGTAAGGGAATGCCTTTTATAGGACCAACTTCTGTGGGTGAGATAAGCTTTTGAGCTACACAGAGCTCTTCTTCAAGTCTCTGTATCTCTTCCACCAGGCTGCACTGTCCCACTTTTGACATTCCTGAGGGAACTCAGCTCAGGCTAAATCAAGGATAATCCAATAATGGAATTTTATAATGAATTCTAATGTTGTGGGTGGGGTGAGGGCTGTACAAGTGGGGGGAAAAAGTGAAAATTCTTTCAGCATATAAAGTATCGTTTGCTTTGACTAGAAAAAAAATTATGTGCAATAACCCGTACTTCCTCAATTTCTGATTCATATTGTGCAACTGATGTAAAGATCAGAGAGACCATTACTGCATACTGCTTGGCAGCTTATGTAATCACAGCATAAAGAAAACCAAGATTAATGGTCACACTATGAAAAGAGGCAGGATAGTGGGATCTGTTCTGACCAAACTGGAACATCTGATCATAACCGGCGATGGTAACTAACAACCATAAAGGCAATCCAATAAAACTTACCAGGCCTAGATGCTTTTATCATCCAAACACTGGTGTTGAAGACAATGTGTTATCTAAAAGAGATATAGGAACAGCCAGCTGTGTTGTTCTCTTGCTTAGTTATTCCTATTGAATGTTATGGGCTGCCTGCTGTGATCAGAGTTCTTGGTTCAGCTATTACAGAAATCAAGTGAAAACTCTTTAAAGCCCTTCCCTACCCTGCCCGCCTCTTCACAGAAGAACTTCATGCTGAGCTGAGATTCAGGATTACCAGAATGGTGATTTCAGTGCACTGAAATATATCAGGATATTCCTGTCACTTCAGCCCAGATCCAACACTGATGGAAGTGAATGGGAATCTTTCAGTTACAGCCAGGTTCACTAAGGGGCAGTTCCTGACATCCCCACCCCAACCCTGGTATAGAGGGCTCTAAAAGCAGTGTCCTGACATGGTTCTGCAATGTGAGACTAATGGGCAAATAGGGAACTACAATGCAGGGGGGATGCAACACTCATATATATAATGGGAAAGCTCATGGAGCACAGGCCTTGTGCTCCAGTAGGTATTTAGGAGGGGACCAGGGGAGTAGTGGTCTGCTCCTATGTGGATCTACCAACGATTCCCCATGCAGAAAAAGGAGGCAACAAATGAGCAATGAGTACTGCAGCCCTCAGGTGTACTTACAGTGGTAAAGGAGCTCCAGAGTGTCTCCTTGGCTACAGATGAGCCGTTTCTTCCCTCCTGGTCCCTATGGGAACTCCCCAGGGTATATCCTGTTCCCTTGGGCTATGCACAGAGGACTAAAAAGTTCCCCTATAAATGGATCCCCGTAGAACTACATTTTCTTGTCTTTTGGAAGAAGTCTGCTTAATACCAGTGAGGCACGACAGAAAAATTTGCTCTAACTGCAGTCCCATTGGCGAGAATTGCATTGCAAATTGCCACCATTATTAAATTATTAGTCATTTTGGGGTCCAGAAATCAAGAAAAAAAGTTAAAAGCTCTAAGAGCATAAAAATTAAATTAGGAGGAAAAATTAGTCAAGCACATACACAGTTCCCAGGGCTGGAGGAACTGGAACCATCTCAGAGCCTGTGAGTGCCCTGCTAGCTCTAGTGACAGAAATAGGCTGGATTCATAGAACCACCAGCTGCCTTCCCGTACTCAGGGCCATGTGACCTTGCACTAACAGCTGCAACAAAGAATCAGAGTTCTCACCAGATCTGAACCAGAGCAGGAAAAAAAAAAAAAAAAAAAAAAAAAGGGAGAACTTCAGCAATATTTCAATATTCTTGATGTCTGAGAAATTTAAGGGCCCATTTCTCCAATACCCCTTCTGCCAGGTGTCAAATAGGGCCAGGTCCTGCCTGTCTATTTTAAAATAAATAGACCAGTGCCTTAAGCCCTCACCGAGAGCTCTACTCCTATTTCTAGAGCTGGAAAAATATAAAGCCTCCCTGGTCACCTGTGTAGGAGGTCCCCCCCACACACACACACTTCCTCCTCCTCCCACAATCACTCAATCCTTGGAAACATGAAACGACAAATATCATTTATTTTGGGAAAAGGAGCAGCAGAGGGGAGGGAGAGGGAATCAAAAGAATCATCAGCCCCACATTTACAAATAGTAATTGTTCAGTTTACTGAGGGCCAGAGCTTAGTCCTACCACAAATCCTACCCACCAGCCTAAAACCCCACTCTCAGATCCAGCTACACCTCTGTCAAGGTGTAACTTTCCTCTGCATGTTTATGCCAGTCTTGCTAGAACTGGTCCACCATTTGGTTGCCTAGTCCAATTCTGCTTTCACCAGCCAGATGGACTAGGACACTGAAGTCCGCGCTGCTCCACCATTGCCTGTTAAATCTCTGTTCAGTCAGCTCTGAATGGTTTTTGGTTCACTTGGGTCTCACTGTGAAATCAGTTCAGCTCTGCCACCACCTGGCCAATCAGGCCTCACTGCAAAATCATCTCCACATCACCCTCCGGCTACTCCTGCCGGTTAACTCCAAACAGCGTGCAGAATCTCCAGGTATAGAAATCAAAAGCTAAACAGGACCTTTGGACAGTCACCACTCCTGATCACTACGAGATGACCCACCATTATTGAGCTTGAGTTTTGTTATCGAAGTCCACCACCTGTAATCTCAGGGTGACCCACATGCTGCAGGGCATACACTAAAAGATTCCTATGTCCTTCCACAAACACCATAATATTCTTTTATACAATCAAAACATACAATTCCAAACAAAGCAAGAAAACTCAGTAGGTGGGATTATGGGTAAACATAATTCATGCAAATGAGTCTGACCAGGTCTGGATTTCCCCCCTGTAGAAGAAACCGAATGTTCTATCCTTCTAAGTCTTCTGGCCCTAAGGCTTTCATATATTTACACTAAAGCCACATTGCTCTGCCAGTGGTGTGTAATAGGGGCCTTACTGTAAATGAGAATCAGGCCCAACCAACTGACCAGGCAGGCAGGTCTGAAGGAGATCTGGGTGGGCCAAGTCTCTCCAGCAGCTTTCAACGCCATCTTTGGCTACCGATGCAGTATTGATACTTCTGTGGGGGAAGTGGCAACTGATGCACCACTACCACTTCTTGCAGCAAGCTAGTTTTTCTTGATGGTATCCCTTCCAAGCAATGATCGGGTCTAACCCTGCTTGAAGAGGAGCACAGCTGGAAATGTTATGGCTGCAGAGAAGCAGGAGTATGTTTTCAAGTGAAAAGTTAGCAAGCTTTAAAGGACTTCTGTAACACCGACAGACCCTGGTTGTCATCGGGCAGAATTGTACTTGAGACCTCTGGAGCTCAGTGTATGAGCCTCTACTGCATGAGCTAAAAGCCAAATGGCTGTTAGCTCAGGCCGTAGAGAAGACTCATTTTATCTCTAAGTGGTCTCAGTGCCACTAAATGGGACAGAACACCACACCCAGATGTGTGGGTTACACTTCCACATGAGATTTCACCAGTGAAAAACTTATTCCCCTCCTAGGGATTTAAAAAAAATAATCTACTATATTTATAATCTACAGAGAGAATATTTGGGAGAGTCAACAAAGTAATCAGGCGTGTTAAACTGTATAAAAATGACGTGCTATCACTTCAAATTCTTAGGGGTTTTCTGGTCCTGATTGCAGGCAAGATGGCTCTGTGGGGAATCATAAGATCGCAGTATTTAAGCAGTCAGCCAGCCTAAAGCAAGTTGGGGTAAATTGTCCCTGTTTTGGGGCACAGTCTGCTTTGTGTCTCTATTTTCGGTCTAGTATGTTAGGGTTCTGGATTTCAAGAAATTAAGTAGTGCTACACTGCAGCTTTCCAGCAAGGGTATTTTAGGTCTTTAGCTAACCTTTATTATGTTCATGGCACACAGACTTATCATTCCTATGTGTATGTCTCTGCATCTGAAATATTGTACCAAATTCAGGCCTGGGGTGAGTGGGTAGAACTCTACTGCTTTCAGTTATTCTGACTCCCTACTTGTTTTCTATTCTAGTAGAAAAAGGAAGTCCACCCAAGCGATCTACAATGGGGATATCTATTAGGAGAAGGGGAACTTGATATCATCAAGGGAGGTCCTGAAAGTACTTCATCTGTCATTCAAGACAATAGACAAATATTTCTCGGTGGACTTTTGGCCAAAAACCCCCGGATAATCTGTACAAGTATCCAGCCTTAAATCCTTCCAATTATTGGTTTACACTCCAATCTGTCTCTTTTGCCATGCCTACCATAAAAGGTCAACCTGAACCTTTGAACAAGGCAACCTAGTAACCTGTGAGGGAATCACTTACCTCCCCATTTACAACGGCATACAACTATAGACACAGTTTGATCTCATTACTATGCTGTTCAGCCCCCAAAACTGGAAAGCTCCCAAGGTGTCTGGGTTCAAGAAGGTGGTAACTCTCTATGGGCCCATTCCTGCCCTTTGGCCAGTGGAAGTCCTCAGGCTAGATTAGACATCAATACCATTTGTCTGTACCCTGTTTAATTAGTGCCACTATCTCATCTTCCATTGGTCTCCAGGATCCCTTACCCTTCGCACATCATCCCTTGTGCTGCCTGTAGCTCTTGGTGATGAGCCATCACCAATGTCCACACCACGTGGGTGTGATGGAATCCCTGGGATGGGGTGCAACCTGGAACTGAGGTACCGATATGCCCCCTTAACTCTCCAGCCTGGGCTGTCTCACAATGTTTTGCTAGTGACAAACAGCAAACCCTGCCAGGCTCCGTTATCACTCAGCACAACAGCATGTGGAGGAAATTATGCCACTTTCACCTGACCTGCTGCATGACACAGACCATAGAGTTCCACCCTATAACTGCTGCACTGGAGAGAATTGTTCTTCCCTGCTACATAAGTGGATGCTATCCAGAAGAAAGCAGATAACAGTAAATCAAAACCTAGAAAATAAGACATTACAAATAGAAGATCTACAGTGATCATGATTATGGACAGCCCTCTCCCTCAGACATTGTTGTAGTTTCATGCAACTCCTTCCCCCAAACACATTAATTATTATATATTGCACAACCTGCAATCAGCTTGATTTGCCTTCTCTGCTCAAGTTTTTCTTGGCTGGTCTTAGGTTTGCCTGAGTGCTGACCTTTCCTGTCAAACAAAAACCATATTTACTTACCAAGCAGTTTTCCCAAGCCTGATTTGCTCTATTTAGTAGGCATGTTGTACACTTATGGAGTCTCTTGCCTTCCCCCCCTCCCCCAGCCCACTTCCCACCTGTTTCCCTCGGGAATCTGTTAAATTTACTTTGCCTGGAAAACTGAAAACACAAATACTCTCATGCCATGTCCTCCTCCCAGCTATTTTAGGGCATTAGTCAGCACTGGGATATTACTCAGATGATATAATGCAGATTCTGAGTTTTCCAGGCATATTAAAAAAAATTTACAGCTCCAGTTTAATCCAGGTTGTTTGAACACCCTAGTTTCACTCTGGTTGTGGTGTTCACATGGACCAGCTTCTGCTTGAACTTCAGGACTAGAACACAGGGATTATAGAGACAGAACATGGTCAGGTGTTTTGACAGGAGCAACTAGAGGGCTTGATCACAGTCCCATTGTGCACACATGAATAGAAAAGCCAGTCCAGCTCCAAAGAGCTTTGTGTGATGAGGAACAACAAATAGAGGGGAAAAAAAACAAATGGAGAGGAGAGATTTGAAAGGACAGGAGAAGCCTTCAGATCAGTTGAAAGAGGTTGGTTCCATAGATTGGGGTGCTGTAGGGGGGAAAGAAAAGGAAAAGATAGTTGAGCGTACGGGGCATCAGGCAGCTGAATCTGAAATCGACCTACTGAACCTAGCCTTCATGTTGGTCCCAGTGACTCAATGCCCAACTTTGTCAAAAATAACTGAATAAAAGATGAGGGCAGGTTTTTACACTCCCCACCCCATTTAAGCAGGCAATATAGGTAGAGGGTATAGCACAGCCACTTATCTATTCACAGACACACTGAGCACTGCTGTAAACATTGCCTTCTGCCACTGCAGAAAATCCTCATCTCAGGAGGAGAGTGAGATAGATAAGCACCAGTGTGTAACTAATAATAATCATAATAATACAATACATACTCATGGCTAGAGTAGAACTCTTTAAAAACATTCACCATAAGCAGCATTGCCACTTGCACTATAAAAGATGACAGTACCTATATGGCAAGTGTTGCCCTCCTCTTTCCACAGAGAGTGATTGGTCTGACCTCTTCCCTACCCACTCACCCACATTCTTTTCATGGGGTATGTGGAGTAGAGCTGGTAAAAAAAAAAATCAACTGAACTTTTTTCCAGTCAGAAAATGCCTTTGTCAAAATGTTGTGGAAACATGGCAGTTTCAATGACGTTTCCCTTGGGAAGGTTTCTCAGGTCCAGGATGGAGAACCAGAGACCGAGAATAGCCAATAGTATAGAGGTTAAGATATTACTTGGGGACATGAGAAAGCAAATTTGAGTTCCTGCTTCAAATCAGAGACTTGAAGCTGGCTCTCCCACATCCCAGACAAGGTCCCTCCTTAAGGTGTTCTACTTCGTAGAAATCATTCAGTGTTCCTTTGGCCAGCTCAAGACTACTTAGGTAGATCCAGGTGCAAATCCCTGTTCCAAAATCAGGAAGAGGAGAGACTAGAATCTAGTTTTCCCACACTCCAGACTAGTACCCTAACCACTTGGCTATTCAAGGACAGTAAGACACAAGACCTTTTGTGAAAAAAAAGGGGGGGGGGCGGCACCTGTTTACATTCTACATCAGACTGAAAAATACCAAAACTTCAACATTTTTCACAAAATGGAATTGTTGTTTTCCAACCAGCCCTCACATAGAGCACACACAACAGCCATGGAGGCCACTTCAAGCAGTGGACTTATAGCAGAGTGCTCAGCAGAAGCTATTACTTTGCAGCCTTAGGCATGTGAAGGATTCTTCCTTGCACTTCTTCCTCCCCTCTTCTTTTCATTGGCCGTGATAGTCACTGTGGGTGATGTGGTGTGGATTTAGTCTTATAAGAAGAGTGAAAGTTTATTGGGATGTATTGAAGCAATTGAGAAATTTACTAAAAAAAAAGCATTTCTTCAAAGCAAGTGAAATCCACCAAGGAAATCTCTCAACCCCAGATTCAGCAATGAACCTAAGCATTTAGAATAACTGTAGGCAATTGAGTAATCCCTCTGAAGTCAATGGGAATGCTCATGTGCTTAAAGTTATGCACGTGCTTAGGTACCTTGAAGAACTGGATCCTGAAACAGGAAGGAGTATTTAATATGATCTACAGAGATCAGGGCAAAGTAGAATTGTCTGTAGAGCTGGGCAGGAAAGAGTTTTCCTGTCCTGTGAAAATTTGAGCCATTTAAAAAGTTTCCGTCCTGAATCAGGACAAAAGTCAACATTTTGAAAATAGTCAAATTCAAAATAAAAAACCAAACATGAAAGTCAGTTCAAGTCATCAGAACTTTTTTTAGGTTCTCCAATTTCTTTAAAGTCTAAATTTACTAACATTTCTAAACAAAAGATCATTTTGACTAAACCCTGAAACTTTCCCATTTCAAATTGTCAAAATGGGACATTCATTTCAAAACATTCCCGCCCCCAAATGTTTGAGCTGGAAGTTTCATCAAAATCTTTCACAACATTTCAGTTTTGGTGAATCAGCATTTGCCAGTGGGGGGAGGGGGGAGGGAGGGAATAGTTCATTCAAAAATTCCTACATAGCTCTGTCAGGCCTAACTTTCGACTTTCACATTTGAAAAATCTTGTCCGGTACTCAAGTGACAGAACTGGCAAAAATACTTGAGCAGGCTGCTCTGTTTAATAGATGATGGGTATTCAAATCTCCATCAGAATTGCAATGACATCATGCACTGTCAAAAGTTAAAATGAGGAGTCCTTGTGGCACCTGAGAGACTAAACAAATTTATTTGGGCATAAGTTTTTGTGGGCTAAAACCCTCTTCAGACACATGGAAATTACAGTAGGCAGATATCAATACACAGCATATGAAAAGATTGGAGCTGCCTTATCAAGTTGGGGGGGGGGTCAATGCTAACAAGCCAATTCTATTAAGGTGGAAGTTAATTCTTCTGATAGATTATTCTGAACACTGCAAATGAATAACTGAACCCAATTCTTGTTGTACCCATCAGAATCTATTTTTCTAATCCCTTTCAGTCAGTTATTCCTATGACAGTCTAAACTAGGGGTGGGCAAACTACGGCCTGGGGGCCACATTCGGCCCTTCAGATGTTTTATTCCCGCCTTCAGGCTCCTGCTGGGGAGTAGGGTCTGGGACTTGCCCCGCTCTGTGCCGTGGCTCTGTGCAGCTCCCAGAAGCAGCAGCAGCATGTCCCCACTCCAGCTCCTATGTGTAAGGGCAGCCAGGGACTCCTCATGCTGCCCATGTCCCAAGCACTGCCCCCCACAGCTTCCATTGGCTAGGAACCATGGCCAATGAGAATTGCTGGGGCGGCACCTACAGACAGGGCAGCATGTGGAGCTCCCTGGCTGCCCCTGTGTGTAGGAGTTGGAGGACGGACATGCCGCTGCTTCCGGGAGCTGCTTGAAGTAAGCACCACCCAAAGCCTGCACCTGACCCTCTCCTGCACCCCAACCCCCTGCCCTAGCCCTGATCCCCCTCCTGTACCCTAACCCCTCATTTCCAGCCCCATCCCAGAGCCTGCACCCCCAGCTGGAGCCCTCACCCCCCTCCCACACCCCAACCCCCTGCCCCAGTCCAGAGCCCCTTCCCACACCCTGAATTCCTAATTTCTGGCCCCACCCTAGAGCCCTCACCCCCCAACCCCCAATTTCATGAGCATTCATGGCCTGCCACACAATTTCTATACCCAGATGTGGCCCTTGGGTCAAAAAGTTTGCCAACCCTGCTCTAAACTTTCTCAATCAACTTCACCTGGAACGTTTTAATGTTCCTAAAAATCTGGAAAATGATGTGAAGGTCTACACACTGCAGACATGTCTCTGCCATCTCTGCATCATTGGCCATTGCGAAAGAATTGTGTTCACTCTGTTTCGGCAGCCAATTAAGACAACCTTGAAAACACAATCCTGATAATATAATAAAAATAAGCTGATTTCACAGTCTCATCTCACTTGTATTGATGAGTTATCATGGAACTGCACATACGTGATTTGTTCATTAAAGCATGTGTAGAAGTGTGACCTTCTCAGTATTCTGCATTTTAACAGCTTTGTATCAATTAGCAAGGCTGCAAACAAAAGAGGTGGGGAAAAATGACCTGTGTGCGACACATTATAAGGAGTTATATTCAGTCTTAGTAAACATGTAGTGGAGTGACAAGCCTCAAAATCCTCTGGGATAAGTTACAGCTCCTATAGGGGGGTCTCTGCTGGAGGAATGAAGAGAGGAGCCGTAGTGCAAGAATGTTTATTCTCAGAGGCATTGGGGTTGTGGCAATCAGTTGCAGATAATGCCTCCAGCATGCTAGGGAGGCTCACTGTGCCTTTAGAACATGCGTAATCTGCCTTCCACCCACCCCAGCCCTACAGCCAGACTGGGGTTCAGGCACTGTTGGCTATAGGAATACCATGTCCATACATGGCCCCTCTAGGATAGTAGGAGCTGCTAGCCAGACTTCCTCCCTTGAGCCACCATGGCTATCACAGCCAATCAAGGACTAATTCCTGCCTGAATGTGGTGGCATGTAGTGGAGGAGTTCTCCCCAACAGCAAACCCCCATTACAAGTGGCCATGATTCAACCCTTAATATTGAAAGATGGGAAATATGTATAAGCATAGAGTGTTAAACACTACTGTCTTGAGAAGGACTGCAGAGGGGCTGAAAAGTAGACAGCAGCTATTTGTTTTTAATTAAGTTCTAATGTGGTTCTATATCTCCCTCTATGTCAGAAAGAATTGGAGGCAGGAAAACCTAGTGGATATAACACTGGACTGGGAATCAAGAGACCTGGATTCTATTCCTGGCTCTACCACTGACATGCTGGGTGACCTTGGACAAATCGTTTAACATCCCCAAGCCTCAGTTTCCCCTTCTGTAAAATGGGGATAATGATACTGACACCCTTTGTAAAAGGCTATGTAAGAGTTAGGCATTATTCTTCTTTCTATTGAAGAAGATCCAACAAATTCCTCTTTAAGGTCTCCCAAGTCTAGTTGCAGAAATAGTACTTTGTCTATTTCTCCTCTGAGACATAGCCAATTATTAAAATCAATGAGTGTATATTGTAAGGGCATCCCAAACATTCCCTAAATTGTGTCCTCAACAGCATTTCTCTGATTCATCTCCTCAGCACAGGTCAATGCTGACCAATAGAGCTAGTTGAAACCCTTCTCAAAACGGTTTTCCAATGGAAAAACATGGTTTCAACTGAACCTAGTTTTGGGGTTTTTTTGCAAAATTGTAGCATTTTTTACAATTTTATTTAGAAAAATACTTTTAAAAACTGTTTTAAAATGCCATAGTCTTATTTTGAAATTTTCACAATGGAAAGTTTTTGTTGTTTCAAAATGATTTGGTTTTGAATTTACTTTGTGTATAAAGTTTCTTTTAAAATGGCTCAAAATCAAAGTGAAATGTTTTGATTGACTCAAGTGAAAAAGTTTTCAGAATTTTGTTTCATTAAAATGTTCAACATTTTGACTTGTTGGCCTTATTCAGGTCAATTTTTTTTTTTAATCTCAAACTTTTTTGCAGGACAGAAAATTCTGATCAGCTTTTTTCACCAGCAAAAACAGTGCTCGGACTACTCAAACAAATATTACCCACACCCCAAACTTACAAATCTTTGTTTTCTGCAACCAGTGCTATTTATTAAGCAACTTCCTGTCTTATGAGGCTGCTCTAAAGTGTCTCTGAATACAGTGACTACAGATCTGCTCTAATCACCTCTATTAAGTAATCAGGTCAATAGTCCCTTGAGCAGACAGAACACATTTCACTGCACGGAATAATTAGCCTACAACATAGCCATTAGAAGAGGAAAAAACCAAATGCATGCAGAATTAGATCTGTCCAGGAGGTGGCACTTGATGTACATAATAAAATAGTGAATTGAAAACTGCATTTATAATATAGTGCAACCATTCTTAAGCCAAGGTACTAAATAAAATGAAAACATACAGACATCTGGTCCCTTGAGCAATTCAAGAGATCGGTCTCCTACAATGGTACACATAGAAGATGTATTCAGAAGATGTATTCATAAAAAAATACACTAGTTTACAAAGATATTTCCCAGAGGATAAATAACCCTTGACAGGACCAATGTACAATGTCTGCTATTATAAAATGGAAGTGGGACTAGAGCATACTTTTGCTTGCCTACAGAGTTTAATAAGTATCAATGAGAAAAACTCATTACCTAGATTTACTGATTTTCAGAATCCAGCAGGATTTCAGAACAGATTCATAAAAAAAAAAAAAAGAGATTTAACTACTAACAAACCATAGGAGAGTAAATCCTGAGCTATTCAGGCCTACCTACACTGGGAAAATTTACAAAAAAATTCCCACCAATGCTAATATCAGTGCTATAGGTGGGAGCCCTAATGTAGATAAGACTCCTGCAGCTGGATCAATTATCACCACCACACTAATTATGCCTGCTTTTCAGAGTTAACACACACTGAAAACTACTGGAGCCTTGTAGTTATTGAGACTGTGCAGATACATTGCCAATGGACCTCTCTACTGTGAGGAGCGAGAGGGACTATTGTAATCTCAGAGAAGTCTAAAGGAACAATTCCTTCCTCAGCCATTTCCTGTGCAGGGCCTTAGCACCAGGCATGGAATAGTCCTACAAGGGCAATTCAGGTACCTTAATACACTTCAGAAAAAGCCTTGCCCCCAGTGGGGAAGAGGGAGAAAATCTAATCCCCATTTCTAGTTTAATTCTACTATATATCCATTGTCATCATCTGGGAAGTGGTTTCATCTGCAATGTCATCTTAAAACCCGATTCCCCTTCCCTTTTACATATTTGAATATTACTTATTTTTAAAATATTCTGCTTCTAAGTCCCCTGCATTCAAGTCATTGCTATGGTATACTGCTCCCTTTTCGTTTTATTTCATTTAGTGAGCTCTTTACCCATCAAAGGGTGCCCAATAGACATTAAGCGACAAGCCCGTTAAACCTAGCTGGCCGTGCTGTGGCAAAGAAACATCAAGATCAGGATTACAAATACTACAAATACATGCGGAGGCTCACCAGTTTTTAGAGCTGCCAGGGGGTATGACAGGACCAAGGCCTGTACAGCTGGAGGGAAATGTCACAGCAGGCCCAGGTTAAGCAAAGCCCTCCTTGAGATTTCCAATTTACTTACAGGGCTCTTGTGTATACACAAAGCTTACACACAAGTATCACAGCCCCTGTCCACATTCTCTAGGTGGAATTTAAATCTATACACACCCCTATAAACTCCAAAAAATATTCTTCTTCTTCATAGTGCTAATAGCTACCAGGTGGTGGGTCTTAGAGCTAAAGCCAATCACAGGCCTCATTAAAGCCAAGGGTGCAAAGGATCTTCCTTCTAGCTCTACAGTTAGAGTCGCCAACACTGAATTTCAAAAATAAGGGACTATTTTCTTAGCACCCCTGCCCCGCCCCACTCCTTTTCCTGGTATCATTTATTTAATAGTTATAATGAATAATTAATAAGCAGCACTCACCTTCATTCGCTAGGGGTATTTCTTGATGCTTTTTGCAGCACTTGGCAACTCCCAATCTAATTGTACAGAGAAGAAAAAATAAGGGATGGCCCTTGTAATAAGGGACTGTTGGCAACCCTAAGTGCCGAGCTCACTAGAGTGGTACACTTGGGTATTTCTGAGCAAGGAAGCTGCTTGCTGTGTTTGTTTCTACTATGTTGAGGAAAACAAGACTTTGTGTACATTTCTTTTGTAATGAAAGACAGTTACACCACAAACATCACTGATTTCTCACCTGGACACAGACAACCCTGTAAGGCCCTGAATTTTGGCTAACTGCTCAGGCCAAAAGGGCAACAATACAAAGGAAGGCAAATAATTCTAGAGCTCCCTGCCCTAGTTTCCCTTTCTCTGAAAGGGGCTCAACCTCATTTATGTTGAGCAAGGCTCTGCTGTATCCAATGTGACAAAGCTCTGTCCTTGTCTCCATGGCTTCTGCGTTTCCTGGCAGATTTCACTAGCCTCAGAGGCTCACTTGGACCCTCCATGTAGCCCCCAACCCCCCCTCTCTCTAGAGGCAAGGGTCACAGCCTACTGAGCCATTTTCATCATAAGCCAGCAAGGGAGGTGAAGAGAAGCTATCCTCCCTCGCACAGTCTCTATTGTCTCCCAGTCTTAGTAATTAGGGGGACACAGCAGGGAGCCCAGGCCCACCCTCTACTCCAGCCCAGGGACTCTCATAGTATCAGCTATGGTAGCTGACTTTTTAGAAATAGGACATGGGCTACTTCCCCACAGCAGCCCCCCCACTTCCTCAAAAGCCACTTCACCCTTACTTCAGGGCCTCCTTCCTTGTGCCTGATAGAGTGTGTACTGTTCAGCCTCTCTAACAGCACAACTTTCTCCTACAGCTCCTGACATGCACACCCCCCTGACTGACTGGGAGGTTTTTAACTAGTTTCAGCCAGCCCCTGATTGGCTTCAGGTGTCCCAATCAACCTAGGATCCTCCCTGCCATCTGAAAAGATCTTAATTGGCCCCAGGTGTCTTGATTAACCTGGAGCAACTGCCATTGGGTTACTATGGTAATGGGGATTTGTTTAGCCTGGGGCTAACAAACCTGTTTCTCACTACTTACCTATAGCCATCTGGCCTTGCCCCATCACACTGATTATTTCTTGCTGGGAATGCCTTACTTTGAAATTGCCCTGCTAGGCTTCCAAAGGCTTCATGCCATTGGCTGGCTTGGTAGGGACTTCCCATTATGTACCGTTGCCAGCTCCTGCAGTTGTATTGTAAGTCTTGGAATATTTGGTGTTTCCCTTAAAGCCCCTGCTCCAGGAATCCAGTTGACTACATGAGAATCTCAGCTTTCATTTAAAAAATAAGGAAGTTTCTAGCCCTCATGGTTATGGAGAAAAACTCAAAAACATGACCAGAATGAATGTACCCTAAAGGCTCAAAAATTAGAAGGCATACAACAAGAACCCAGCATTTTAATTTATATTAATCATAATTAATAATTAATAAAACATATTTTTAGCTAAATCTCATGATTTTGGAGTGGGATGAATCATGATTTTTTGATTGCTTGGGGATGGAAATGATGCATATGGAGGCCATTGGAAGAGCATGTGTCATAACTGTGAGTTCCCTCTAGGGGGCACTGAAAAATCTGTGCACCCCAAAAGGAAGCTTCATGTTCTGAGGGCTGATTGAAGGTATCTTCACTTTGCTGCTGTTGATTTCTTTGTTAGCTCCAGTATAGCAGGTAGCTGAGAGTCCTCCAGTTTGCAGAGCCCAGTGCTACACAACCCTCTTCCGAGAAAACCCGTGAAAGAAAATGAAGCATTAGTTTTTTAATAGTTTCTCAGAAACTTGAGGGTGACTCCCCAGAGGCAATATAGAAGATGAATGACAATGATACAGATTTTATAACTGTGATTAAGATGGTTAGCAAAAGACTGGAAGGTAGAGTAAAAACCTAGAGCCTGATTCATCACGGTACTTTTACTCCAGTGTAATGCCATTGGAACCAGTGGAGTTACACTGGACAACACAAAAGTGAACCAAGTCAACAAAACACCATATTAGAGGCACAGATGGCCTGTGAAAAAGACCAAGTAAAAAAGATTGGATAAAATCTTCATGGTTGAACAGAGAGGAGCATAAGTTTATTAGGGCTGAAAAAAGGATCTTTTAGAAAAAGGAAACACCAGATGAATAACACATATAGACTGGATGATAAAGAGCCACAAGCAAGATGTAAACTGGACATGAAATGGACAAAGAGGAGGAAGAGAAGAACAACAACAGAGAACGAGATTAGGGTTCAGTTGTTACCCTTAAAAGCTGCCAATATTGCCTTCGATAAATATATCTATTTTACGCGACTGTGTCCAGTTAACCTTTAGATCAAAGATGTGAGATACTGCAGGAAATTAATAATATTATGTACATTGTCTTCAGTTTAACTATCTCTGTCATAATGGAGGACCGGTTAATTGCCTTATGTGAATGAGTGTAACTAGTTTACACGTGTACGCGTAGGAAATAGAAGATTAGCTTCAAAGCAATGATACACGTTGCCTATTCTTACTTGGGGGAAGGACCTGCTGTGACAATTTCTGCGAGGAGACTTCTCAGCCTGCTAAAAGAACTATAAAAGAGGAGCCTGGGCCTGATCCTACCATCTATAGTTTGTTTAAACATTGAACAGAGAAAATGTAAGTAATAAAATGGAGATTTTCCAAATAATTCTTTTGAATACCCTGGAAAATGTATGGAATGACTCTAACAGACTTTACATTTAAGCTGCCTTTAAATTCTGACCTGTTGGGATGATTCCAGATGGACTTTTACAAGCCAGCAGTTTATTCCATCACTGCTGTGATCCTGACTGTGAACACTAGAAGTCACTTGTATGTATATCAATCTTTTAATCATTTGTAACTCTTATTTCTTTTTCCTTTTATTGTGAAACATTTAGTTTTTAGTTACTAAAAGACTGGCATCAGCGTGATTATTGAGTAAAATCTGAGACTCATATTGACCTGGGGATAAGTGTCTGGTCCTTTGGGATTGGTGAACCTCACACATGGTGAATTAGGTTGTCTGTAATCCCCCACTATATGGGATTTGGCAGTCTAGATGGGAGCCAAGGGCTGGAATGCTTAAAGGGGACTGTCTTTGGCTTCTTGTTAACCAGTGTGGTACGGCAGAAGTTATTTTATTACTGGCTTGATGCATCTAATTATAGAATAAAACACCACTTTGGAGGATTGCCTGCCCTATTTCTTGCAGTCTGCCCTGAATGTCACACTCAGTGTGGCCTGTCCAGGCACCATGATCACAACAGGACTATTATGTGGCACAGGCAGAGAATAGGAGGGACAGAGATGCACCAGGGCTTGAGGCCCACACTGAAGCGTACAAGGCAAATCAGTGACAAAGTCAAGGCTAGATGCTCTGCCTACCTACATCTAATCTAGTTCTTAATCCACTGGACCAATCCTGAATCCTTACACCAAACTCAGAAACCGCTTGATTTTGGCTCAGGCCCATTTCTCTTTATTAGTGTCTCCACTACAGCTGATCAAAGGTTTTCCCTCAAACTTGTTTTTCAATGAACAAATGGGATTTTCAACTAATGAAACGTTTCATGAAATGTGTCTGCCTGCCGCAGAAAAAAAGGGGCAAGAATTGATATGCTGCTGCACAGCTTCATGGACAGTGTAGTTTGGTTGCCTCATGTCTCCCTCCTCTTCTAGAGGCTGGGCTCCCCAGCTGGACTACATCTTCCATGATGTACCATATTCATCGACTCCCATGCCGCACCACCTCCTCTCGTGAAAGATGTAATTCAATCAGGGGCTAGCCTGCAGAGGAGAATGGGAGCATGAGGTACTATGGCACACTACAACCCCCAGTAGATATTGCAGCAGCATTTCCAAATCAAAATGTTTTGGTTATTGGCCAAAATCTTTTGATGTTCTGAAATTTTTGATGAAACAAACATTTTCTGTGGATAAGTCCTGTTTTCCAACCAGCATTAGTCTCCACCCTCTCCCTGGACATCATCCAATCTTGATCCAAAGCCTTGTATGTTTTTAAAGATCAGATCTTCAGCTGTTGTAATCTCTCATGTCAAAGGTGCTATGACAATTTACACCAGCTGAGTTTTTTCCCCATCTTGCAGAGGCCCTTTTTGAAAGTGTGTTGTGGAGCACAGATACACCACCTAGTTAGCTAGGTTTTTACTCACCATCCTTAATCATGGCAATCTGAGCATCGTACACAGCTATTTGTTAAAGTGAATACACAAAATTCTCTATTTGGCTTTTGCCATACCCCAGTCTGTGGGAATTTTTGGTTGGGTGGTTGCGTTTTGTGTCTAGGTGGTGCAGTTGTATTTGTGCTAGCTGAAAGGATTGGCTTTTACATGTCATCCTTTCAAGGCAGGTTCCCCACTCTGGCACTTCGAGTGCAGAAGGTGGGGGCCCGCAAGGACTCTAAAAATTAATACTGGCCACTCCAGGTTTGTATTAAACTCCCAAGCTTACAGCTTTTTCTGACCTTGGATTGGTAAATGCTGCCACCACCCAAGTGCAAAACCCCTCTGAGAGCCCAGGAAGGCGCACTTGGGAATTCCTTCTTGTGAGGTACCCTCAAGCCCATTCACCCCCTCCTCTTGGGAACAGCTGAGAAAAAACAAAGGAAATCAGCTTTTGCCACCAGCTAATTAAACAACATGTGTGCAAATCTCGTAGGACACAAAAATTCACTTCTGTTCTTAAAAAAAGGTAAATTTTATTAAAAAAACAAAAGGAAGAAAATACATTTGGGAACTTAGGCTATTGCTAGATTTAAAGAGAGCAACTACAATTATTAAGCATCAAGAATAGTTTCTTGAGGTCCAGCTTAAAGGTTATAAGCAAAACAAAAGCATCTGGGGTTAACATGGAGGAGTCCACAAGCCATAAAGAAATAAAAAGAGATAAACCTGATTGTGTCTTCCTAAACATTTCCGGATCTACTTACATATCTTGGATTTCAAATGAGTAGTTTCTAGGTATGATACTGATGATTTTTCATACCTGGCCCAAGGCTTCTTACAGCATAGTTGCAGCCCTGTCTGCCTCTCCCTGAGAGCAACAGACCCACAAAAGGGGAGTCTTGTTTCCATTTTAAAAAGTTCTAGCCTTCCTATTGGCTCTTTTAGCCAGGTGCCCACTCACTTCCTTTTACCTATGCAGTGACTTTTAACCCTTTACAGGTAAAGCAAGTAGAGAACAGCTACTAAGTGGGATTTTATAGCTGGCTGGCTGGGTCCATAAAAGGGAGCTCCCCCCCCCACTTCATTTATCACACATCCTGATCACACTGAGGTTCAAGGTCATTCCAGCTTCATTCAGAAGCCAGTGCCACAGTTGTGGGCCAGTTTCAAGGAATCCCCTTCCCCTCTGCTCTTGAGTCTCAGCCGTGACTGTGACAGTTCAATCATTCCAATGGAATGTAGAGGTCACGATCACAAACATTGAGGTGATCCCTTAGCATATGTCTACACAGCCCTGGGCAGAAAGCCTCCCAGCCGAGATTGACAGGCTTGGGCTTGCAGGGCTTGTGCTGCTATGCTAAAGATAGCTATATAGACATTGCAGCTCAGGCTGGAGCTTGAGCTTTGAAGCTAAGGAGTGGGGGTGGGCTTCAAAGCCCAAGCCTCAACTTAAAATGGCTGTTGCACCACCATGCTAAAAATAACTGTTAAAGTCCAATTCAGTCAATCCTGGCTCGGAGGCTCGCTGCTGCTGGCTATGTGGACAAATCCTAAGATAACATGGGCCAGCCCTGTGGAGGGTGTTGAAGAGAAGGACAGATACCTTGAGTTTGTTTTATTTTTCAGTGGACAGTCAGCATCAAGAGGAGAGCACTAGGCCAGTAGTTTACTGGCCCGAGTGTTTTTAGTATGTGTCAGGTTGTGTTCTGAGCAAGCCGGGGCTGCTTTAAGGTAGCCAGTTTCATTCCTACAGTGAGTTGCCATAATCAGCCTGTTAACTTGGGGATAATGTATGCAAGAATCACCATTGACAAAATAGGGTTGCATTTTCCTGGCTGTCCTGGTAACACTCTGGTGTCATTGGTGTAAGAGAAATACCTGGGGCTGGGAAGGGAAGCAAGAACTACAAAAATCTGCCTTGTCTATGGTGTGGGGAGTGGAGGTTATTCTTTCAGAAAAGAAAAACCAACAACAAATACTACCAACTGTTTCTGTTTCTTCTTTGTCATGGTGTCCAGGTCTGGAGCCTCAGAGCAATGTACGATGTCATATAACCCTAAAGACTGCCTTCCCTTCTCCACCAGGCACAACAGGACAACCAGTAATTCGAGATCTCAGTTCCATTGCTTGTCATCTCATCTAGTAGATGAGACTGTACTTATACGTTTAAGAGACATAAGAGAGATGAATAGACATCAAGCCAGGAAAAATCTGTTTCGCTATCTCACTCCTGATTTACAGGTTTTATTTGATTTCCTCTCTAATTGAATTCATGCAGCATTAAATCATCCCATTAAAAATCAAGCGATATTTGTATCAGATTTAATCTACTCTTCAGATATGTTGAGAAAGAATTTAGTCTTAAGGGGGACTGCTGCTGGAGAAGAAAAGCTGCTTAGAGCAGGTTAGGCTGAAGTATCTAGACCAGGCTAGGCTGATCACCTGAACCCTTAGTCAAAGATTTTTTCTGCTTTTTTTTCCATGTAATGTAGTGCCATTGGAAGGTGACAGATTGACAGGCCTGGTGAATGTGGGCCAACAGCACAAGCTCAGCCTACGCAGCAGCAGTGGCTAGTTCCCACTCCATGTCAACACCTGTGTGCTCCAGTACTGACCTGGATGGACGTAAGAGGATAGTTCACTCTCCAGCCCATTCACTCTTTGGCTTCACTATTAACAGAGGTGCCAATTAAAGCCAACTGTGAGAGCAGATTTTTTGTCTGTCCAACTGGACTGAACCCAGCGACTGTAATTTTCCATAGGCCATGAGTTCTCAAAGATAGGAAAATAGTGGATATGTCATAATGGATCAGACCCAAGGTTCATCAGTGGTTCCCAGACTTGTTCTGCCGCTTGGGCAGGGAAAGCCACTGGCGGGCCGGAACGGTTTGTTTACCTGCCGCGTTCACAGGTTCGGCAGATCACAGCTCCCACTGGCTGTGGTTTGCTGCTCCAGGCCAATGGGAGCTGCGGGAAGTGGTGTGGGCCGAGGGACCTACTGGCCGCTGCTTCCAGCGGCTTCTGTTGGCCTGGAGCAGCGAACCGCGGCCACTGGGAACCACGATCGGCCGAACCTGCGGGTGTGGCAGGTAAACAAACCAGCCCGGCCCACCAGGGGCTTTCCCTGCACAAGCGGCAGAACAAGTTTGGGAACCACTGATCTAGATCAGTATCTTATCTCTAACAGTGGCCCATTGCCAGATCCTTGAGAGGAAGGTATAAGAACCCTCCAGTAATTAGACGTGGGATAATCCGCAGCCCACATTAGGTTGCATCATGATCTCTAGTAGTTAGAGACTGATTTAAATCCTGAAGCATGAAGTTTAATATCCCTTCCAAAATTTTTTTAGTGGTGTAATTAATTATAACTCTGGCTATTCTTGTTACCCGTAAGTGCCCAGACAATCCATTTTTGAATCTTGATGAGTTCTTGGGCCTCAATGGTTTCCTGTGGCAATGAGTTCCACAGTTCAATCACACATTCTATGAAAAAGCATTTTCTTTTATCAGTTTTGAATATGCCACTTATTCATTTCATTCACTCCCCCCTTGTTCTGGTGTCTGTCATTTCATTCACTCCCTGCAGCTTCCTCTGTTGCCTTTCAAATAGAGGCAGCTTCAACATCCTGTAAATATGACTACAGGCTTCCTTTTCTGAGAGAAGGTAGGTCTACATGCAGCTACACCTTCTTCTGCTCCTCATTGCAAAGAAAGAGGAGAGATGGGTGTTGCTAAAAGTGTCTTGATGTCAGCTTCATCCTCTCTGCTTCTGTTTCCATTGAGGTATGGAATGAGTGGTGTTAGAGGTCATCTCTGTTCTCAAGCAGGGCAGCTAGCAGCCATGTTGTCCAGCTCCCTGGGCTTCAATGATATGAGCCACAGATATGGTGAATACCGAAGTTGGAAAGGGGCAGAGCTGGAGCTGAAAGGAAGGTAGGTGAAGGGAGTAGCAGCAAGGCAGGGAAAAGGAGAATAGATTAGGGAGGTGAGAGTTGTTCAAGAAAAAGAAGAAGAGAGAGTTTAAAAGTTTGGAAAATGAGGAGAGGACAGAAGGAGCACGAGGAGGGATTACATTAGAAAATGAAGAAGAGATTGGGAGGGAGCAAGAAGATCAATGGAAGAAAGGACAGAACAAGACAGAGAAAAAAGCAAGAGGCACATAATAAGTTACCATTTTAAAATTTTATTTAATAGAAATACTAAAGCAAAAATTTACATGCCGCAGCAGTGTTGCCAACCCCCACAATTTTATCACAAGTTTTCTGATATTTTGGTTATTTATTTATTATAAGTCCCAGCTTCTGGAGTCAAATGATTGCATGAGAGCCTCAGATTTTTTTTTAAGTAAATTTCTAGCCCTCATGATTGCAGAACAATATGATCCTGCCCCCAAGGGAAGACAACAAACAGATGGATACAGAGGGGCAGATGGGGGAGTACACTGAAAGCGGTTTGGAACACACCATTAGCAAGTGTTTTCATAAACATTGTGTGGAGAGAGCTACCTCCTGCAGCTGAGACAAGACCCTCTCTCTCCTTGTGCAAATTATCCCGAATTTTATACAATGGAGGCTCATCACAGGAATTTACCCCGGCCACATTGAATCCATCAGTCTAGCCCTGAAAACACAGCCAAGCTAGAACCTGAGCCAACACTGCTGCATCAGCAGAATTAAGTTGGGAAGGGGGAAGAGATTGAGAAATGGGGTTGGGATGAGAGTAGAATTGGTCAGAAACTGAAGTTCCGTCCTATGGGAAACTTCCAAGATTTGAAAACTTGTTTTCATTCCAAATCAGACCAAAAAGTTAAAATATTTCACAGAAGAGAAATTCCAAGAAGTGTTCATCCAGATACATTGAAGTGCTTCATTTTAAACATGTCAAAATGGTATAAAATAGAAATTATTGTAAATCAAAATGAAATGAAACACAAAAATAAAATTATTTACCTCACCGAGATGAGAAAAAGTCAAAATAATTCAACATTTTTGTTGAAAGTTTTTTTCAAAGTTGACACATTCCCATAAAATGTTTAGATTTTGATTAAACTGCAGTTTCAGACAGAAAACTGTTCTTGGAAAAAAATTTGACCAGCTTGCGATGGGTTCAGTCACAGAGACCCCTTTGGAACTGTCACCTGTTTTGCTGAGACTACCTCTAAGTCAGTTTTCTCTGCCAGCTTGGGACTCCAGAACTCTGCTTGTTGAGCCAGACATGCAAGCCTGCTGCAACACAGACCCAACATCTGAACCATGCCCCCAAAGCTGCAGACTTAACTGTTCTGTTCCACCCTCTTTTATAGCTTTGGCACAAGGTGGGAATCCTTTGTCTCACTCTGGGTTCTGACCCCTCCTTCAAAATGGAAAAGCACCAGGTTAAAGATGGATTTGAGTTCATGTGACATGATCACATGTCCTGTGAGCCCCCCTCCATTCCTCCAGCACTGGCCTACAATATGCAGTGGAGACTTGCAGGTAAACAGAGCCAACTACAGTCAATTGTCCTAGACGATGGGAGCCATCAAGATTCTAAACCACCTTTAACGGCCCACACTTTGCATAATTACAGTAGGACCTCAGAATCATATTTCATATTTCTAGTTTCAGATACAAGAATGATACATTCATACAAATAGGGTGAACACACTCAGTAGATCATAAGCTTTGTAATACCACCTTGCAAGAGACCTTTTGCATAAAGCATATTCCAGTTACATCATATCCACACCTTATAAACATTTTTATTAAACATATGAAGCACAATGTCACACAGCTCTGTGTGAGAGGAAGTATCTATGAATTTTGGAGAACTTTATTATTATTCTCCCAAGCTTAAGACTTTGGAGAATCACTGACATGGGCCACTGAATAGCACACCATTGGTAATGATATTTAGTTACTTACCAGACTCAGAGCTACATAATTGTGGTGACATTAAAATACTTCTGAATGATTGTCACATCTTCCCTTATTGGTGACTGTCATTTGGGCCTGATCCTGCTAATCTTGATAGTGGGTGAAGTACTTAGTACAGTAATAAGCACAGAGGGCCTGTCAACTCCCATTTAAGTCAACCCCACAAATTTCTGTCAAAACCTTGACAGAGCATTTTCAGACCACCCAAGTCTTAAAATCAGTGTCTGCAGGATCAGACCAAAGGCCTCAATCCAGCAACTGATAGCATGCAGGTGGACTGTTGTGCCCTCATAGAACCATACTGAAGTCATTTGGGCACAGCAGTGTACGTGTGTGTGTGTGTGTCTTTCATAAACAATCACTGGTCAAATATTCTTCTGTCACTTAAACTGGATTGTTTATGACATCACATTGTAACATTTTTGTACATTTCCCCCCCTAAAGACAAGCAGCATCCAATTAGTTCCGCACACATGCATGTAACCTGGACAATAGATTCAGGAGCTGAACCTGCCTAGATCCTTGGAAAGTTGAGAAACATATATAGAAATATATTATTCTGCTAACCCACATGCTGCCCCAAGCACAAGATATGTATGTGGGTTACTATCTGAGACAGGGATTCAACTAGTGCCCAGAAAACAGGCCAAACAGGGATGTAAGCGTGTTAGCTTTGATACTAGACACTGGAGTTTCCTAGAAATTAATCCTCCATTAAAACAACAGATGGCCCTGTATTTTCAGTGGCTCTGGGAGCATGAGGGATTGTGCCACTGCTACACTTATGAATGGACTGACTCTGCGTAGATTTGAAGTTGGATTAGTGTAAGATAATGCAATGTCAAAAATGAGCTGTAAAATTGGTACTTCATATAGCTTTTCTCCTTATTATCCATGAGTAAAAGCACATTAGAGATGTTGTGAGTGGTGCAAAACAAAACGTGCAGCAAATACAAATTATTTCAGGCATGTTTTGTGTGTTTTCAACAGATCTGTGTCATTTACACTTGAGTGCTGAGTGAAGCCTCTGCTGATTCATCTTCTAAATCAGGGACCCTATTTAATTAAAGGATCACAGTCTAGCTGCTGAGGTTCCAAAGCGGACCTCTCTTCAGTGAGGGTAAGTTAACCTGAGCGTTCTGAAGGACACTTTTCTGTAATTTGAACAAATCTGCTGTTTACATCTTCAGCAACACAAACAACGTGCAGGTACAGAAACGTGCTCAAGCTTAGCACATAGGTGCCTGCACCATGGATGGCAGGTACCACAGGCTGGGGGAGGCTGGGCTCCAGCGGGGGGGAGCACAGAAGGGGCGGGGCCTCAGGTGGAAAAGGTGGTGGTTCACGTGCCACCCATGGCCTGCACATAAGCACATGAAATGGGGATATTCACACTAATGGGTGCACAGAGCACCTCCCCAGCCATTTCTGTATGACACTGGGGCCAGGCAAGCTTTTTTTCTGGAGACACAGCAGGATCTATACTGGCTTCCTTACCCCAAGAGACCTGCTGCTTATTACTACTAAGCTTGTGTGTGTCTGCAGCGTGAGGAGGTCCTTGGCTGTAAGCTCCATGCTGAGCATTATGGCCCCACTGTGACCCTTACAAGGCAGAGTGTGGAAACCTATTTAGAAACTCCCTCTGTCTGTGAACTTTGCAAGGTTCACACAGTAATGCCTGCAAATCCTTTAAGCGCTACGACCCAATAGTTATGGTTCAAGGATTATACAGACGCTGTAGACAGAGACACCTAGTGGAGGTGATAAGTTCCCATGAGCCAAATATCTCCAGCTCATTGAAATTTACATGCTCTGATGGCAAAACAAGTGAGGTTGCCGATTTTTTGTTGGTGGTGGTTTGTTTTGGCCAAATCATAAAGAGGCCATTGTGCTGGCCTGTGGGAGGGCGGGGGTGTACAATAACCTTCGTCCATTTGTGCACTAGGCCCAGGGCCTCTTCCAGCAACAGACCCTTGCTTGGGGAACACAGGGACTGCTGACCACCCATTTCTCCTGGGGAGCAGGACACCAAAAAGAGGAGGTTAGGAAGGATGGGAGAAGAGGCAAGGAAGCCCTGGCCTAACTGCTCTGAGAAAAGCAGTTATTAACAACCTCATTCTGTAACCCTTATTCATGCAGAGGAGCACTTCCATCATCAAAACGAGTAAAGGTAGCAAACCTGGGTCCTTAATAATTAAGCCCATGCTTCTCCTCCCCACTCCTCCACGGGCATTAAGATGAGTTCTGCTGGGCCTGGTTCATTTTTGTTTCCATAAGTGTGAAAACAGTAAGATAGTAAAGGATGAAGAACAAAAGAAAACCCCTCTATTGTTAAACCTTTACACTTTAAAATGGTGTTAGAAGGGGAAAAAAATAAAGCTTTAGATGTTTTTAACGCTTCTTTAACAAAACAAAAAAACCACAACCTAAAATCTGTAAGGAAATTCCCAGATGACAATCTCCATTAGGAGGATAGAGTTAAAGTTAGAAACAACACACACACACACACACGCACTCTTCCCTCAACATAGGCAAAAAGAGCCTAACCAGAACTTCGAGATTTTTAAATGTTTACTGTTTCACAGACCACCTTAATTCTGACCTTGTAAGCCAGCCCATCCTTCTCAGAGATCAGAATTTTCCTTATTGCACTTCTGCTATTCCATCTTTCTTTCCTATATGAGCTGCACATTTCCACAGTGCTTCCCCCATCCCACACAATAACTTGTGAACAATCACTCAAATGTCACAAACTAATCACAGCCCCGATCCCCCAGTCTACTAGCTCATTATGGGCCAGATATATGAACATCTGACACCTTACTCTCCATATATAGCCGAAAGATCTGAAACTTTCACACCTCTCACAACTGCTCTGATCTAGAGATTGCAGTATTTTATATTTAACCCTCCGCACACAGTCCCATGACAATGCCTCTCCCTATCTAGCATTTTACCCCAAGCCACAGAACCCAGTATACTTAATCCATCCCCCACTGGCTGCACAGAAACTCCACTGTGCCATATGTACTTCATTCTTTCTCCCAGTACAGCTTCAAGATTCCACCTTACCTACAAAAGCCAGATATGGACCTTTACCTCATCTGTTCTGCACATATTGGCCACAGATGCCAGGGAATCACATGAGGTCTTATTACTGCCCTATGAAAGAGAGAAAAATGAGCCCACAAGAAGTGTGTAGATGGATGTCAATGATCCGAAAAGCTTCACAAATGGTTGCAATTACATACCCATTACATGAAGTAAAATGCATGCATGACCCTAATTCATGTAATTAGTGGGGTCAGGTCTGTTCGCAATGTTGCCCATTGATTGTGAAGTCTTCTAAGATGGGTGGCGTCCATGGGAAGGTGTTTACTAAAGGTGGATTGTAGGTGCATTTAAGGCATCACACCAAGTAATGTACTCAGAGAATTCCTTTGCAGTAGATTACAGGGATGGCGGCATCAATGGGGGAGGCAACCTTTAGATGTATGTGTGGCACCTTTTCACACAGTGAAAATGACTCTATAGCCTGATGGTTAGGGCACTAACATGGTGGGCGGAGGATGACACCCAGGTTCCAGTCCCTGCCACAATGAATATTGGAGTACTCCTGTGAAGCTAGCCCTTCATTTCCTTTGTTTTTATTAATAAACAGTTAAAGATGCCCCAAATAAAAATGAAATGTTTAGGGCTGTTGATTAAACAAAAAAATTAATCATGATTAATCCACATTAATGTCATTAATCCACATTTTCATATATATTGTATTGCGTTGTAACAGAAATCAAAGTGATTATTTTATTATAAATATTTGCACTGTAAAAGATAAACAAAAGAAATAGTATTTTTCAATTCACCTCATACGAGTACTGTAGTGCAATCTCTTTGTCATGAAAGTGCAATTTGCAAATGTAGATTTTTTTTGTTACATAACTGCACTCAAAAACAAAACAATGCAAAACTTCAGAGCCCACAAGTCCACTCAGTCTTGCTTCTTGTTCAGCCAATCACTAAGATAAACAGGTTTGTTTACATTTATAGGAGATAATGCTGCCTGCTTATTACATACAATGTCACCAGAAAGTGAGAACAGGCATTTGCATGGCACTTTTGTAGCTGGCATTGCAAGGTATTTATATGCCAAATATGCTAAACATTCATATGCCCCTTCATGCTTCGGCCACCATTCCAGAGGACATGCTTCCATACTGATGACGCTTGTTAAAAAAACATGTGTTAATTAAAATTTGTGACTGAATTCCTTGGAGGAGAAGTGTATGTCCTATGCTCTGTCTTACCCACATTCTGACATATATGTCATCTTATAGCAGTCTTGAATGATGACCCAGCACATGTTATTCATTTTAAGAACACTTTCACTGCAGATTTGACTTTGACAAAAAACGCAAAGAAGGTGCCAATGTGAGATTTCTAAAGATAGCTACAGCGCTTGACCCAAGGTTTAAGAATCTGAAGTGCCTTCCAAAAATCTGAGAGGGACAAGGTATGACTCATGCTTTCAAAAGTCTTAGAAGAACAACATTCTGATGCAGAAACTTCAGAACCCAAAACACCAAAAAAGAAAATCAACCGTCTGCTGGTGGCATCTGACGCAGACAATGAAAATGAACATATGTTGGTCCACACTGCTTTGGATTGTTATCGAGCAGAACCCGTCATCAGCATGGACGCATGTTCCATAGAATGGTCATTGAAGCATGAAGGGACATATGAATCTTTAGTGCATCTGGCACGTAGATATCTTGCAACACTGACTACAACAGTGCCATGAGAATGCCTGTTTTCACTTTCAGGTGACACTGTAAGCAAAAACCAGGCAGCATTATCTTCTGCACATGTAAACAAACTTTTTTTTGTCTTAGTGATTGGCTGAACAAGAAGTAGGACTGGGTGGACTTACAGGCTCTAAAACTTTACATTGTTTTATTTTTGAATTCAGTTTCTTGGTACATAATTCTACATTTATAAGTTCAACTTTCATGATAAAGAAATTGAACTACAGTACTTGTATTAGGTAAATTGAAAAATACTCTCTCTTTTGCTTTTTTAGAGTGCAAATTCTTGCAATCAAAAATAAAAATAAAGTGAGCACTGTACACTTTGTATTGTAACTGAATATATTTGAAAACATCCAAAAATGTAGAATACATCCAAAATATTTAAATAAATGGTATTCTATTATTCACAGCCCAATTAATCGCCCAATTAATCTTTTTAATCACTTAACAACCCTAGAAATGTTTCATTTTATATTGACCGTTTGACCTGAAAGATATTTTTCTTAGATTGTTTGGAATTGCCAGCAAGGAGAAAATCAGTTATTCACACAGCTCCACAAAGAGCAATTAGCGGAGGTCTCCTCCTGGACATTGATTTTCCTCTTGATTCCTCTGTGCTTTTCCCCTAGGAAGTGACAAAGAGGAGTTTTCTTCAGAAGTAGAGATTCTAAAGTCACTGAAAGCTGACTTTATTAAAAAATTATACCATACATATTGTGGACAGAAACATATTCATTATCTTATTCAGACCCTTCTGACACTGCTTTGAGGCTCATGTCTCTGCAGCCTTGTTCTGAATTTGCTTGAGCTTATATTTTTTGTCACATTGAGTTTCCATTAGATAGCAATATATTATGCACTACTGTGGCTGTCATTACCTGATCCAGGAAGTGGATATTTCAGAGACAAGACTTGAATCCCAAGCTATAACTTCAAATCCAAAAAATGTTGGAACCCTTCACAGGAACCAAGCACAAAAGGAAGTCCTTGTCACTACCAAATGGAGATGGGAAGAGATAAGCTTTCAGTCTATCTCACAAGAGAATAGAAAAGCTAAGATTCTTGTGTCTAAAAGGATACATAAACCTAACTTTAGAGGGAGTTTACAAGCACAAATAGAAGATGAAAGTTATTCATACCAGCCGGCTGGTCAGGACGGAAAATAGGAGCAAATACAAGTGCACTGGGTGAATATGTGGCAGAGTTTAATTTTAGTTGTAGGAAAATTACTGGTAATAGAGCACAGACTATTCCCACTGAAGAAAGCAAATATATTTTGGCGGGAAACAAACTGTAGTTACCAAAGAAACCTAGCATCTACAAGACTTGAACTCTGGCAATGAACCACCACATCATTATAACAGAAGACCCATCTTGAACCCATTAGCTCAACCAAGGAATTGGATAGCTGACTGACAGATCAACACTGTTTAACTTCACATTGGATACTATTCTTCATAGACTGACATTTATACTATTTGTGGCCCAGAGTTTTGTGACTCAATGTAAAGGGAATGAATTGTACAGTCTTTTGGAATGGTGATACAATCAATTCTAGACCTGGTCAAATAGTTAAAAAATATTTTTTATTAATGGTGTGGAACAAATTTATAGGACCTAATATTTATTATTTGAGTATTCAGACAGTCAGATATGTCAAAATATCTGCAAATCCAATAAGTTTTGCAAATTTTTAGCACGAATGATTATTCATCTGAAAGGCTGTCCCAGAAAGTGTGTCATTTGCTATTTGGTTTTTGGTCTGTTTAAAAAGACATTTCAGTCATCCAAGCAGGGGAGAGAAAAATTTGTGTGATTTACACAACAATTCATACAACAAATAATGAATAGCAAAGATCTTCACCAAATAGTTCACAAGCAATCCACAGATTGGAAATTGTTCATCTTTAGCAAGTGCATATAATCACATTCAAAGAAAGCGATGATCAGAATAATTTACGAAAGAAAAAAAAAAAGAGGGTAAATTCATAATAAATTTAATTGATCCTGGTCTTTATTGCCCTTTAGTCCAATTTTCCCAACACACATCCTTGCACTTTCTCCCATGCCCGTGAAGAGTTCCCTGCCAAAAGCTGCCAAGCCAGTACATTGTCCTCCATCTCTCTTCTTAAGACTTATCTTTACTGCAATATTACAAAACACTTGCCAATGACCAGGCAACTAGTGCACTGTGGCCACAGCTTGTCATATTAATCTTAATCAGCTCACTAATACCTTTTGCTCCTCCTGTCTGCTTGTGGAATACACCTGTTGTCTCTCATCATGTACTTACATTGTAAGTAAGGGACAGTCTTTTCACTATGTGTATGTACACCTAGCACTATGGGGCCTGATCCCTGATGGAGGCATCTAAGAAATACCAGAAACACAAATAATAATTTGATCAAGCTTTAGTCACTTCCATAAAATCTTTTCTCTCAAGGAGTTTGATTACAAGACAAGAATTTAATAGCGTAGCTCTGCAATGTCACTAGCTAATTATTTCATTGTTAAAGGTTCTTTGCACTAATACTTCAGTGGTATGGATGTTGCCTGTCATTGATTTTGTGGAAGGCAGCACCCACGTATCTAGGAGCAGGCATTATCGGGTAACATGGGCAGTGTGATGTTCCCTTATAGAAGCTATAAGGTCACACACAGAGTGACAGATGAATTAAAATATAAAAAGAAAACAAATATAGCATAAGCCACCTCCTGAGTTCAGCACAGCTAAGGGGTGTGTATGTGCAAATATGGTTTTAAGTCACCTTTGCATTGTCCTGGGGCACTCTGCCATGTCCTGACCTCATCCCATGGCCATTCTCCGCTTGCACCAGCTGCAGGAAAGGTAATGATGTAGGAGCCACTGCAACAGTTCGAGGCGACCCAATGATCCCCCTTCTCAAGGATGCCCTTTGCTCTGCCTTTTGGGCAGCTTCTCAGGTGAAGAAGCACAAAGCTGCCCTAACACCACTGTGGAAAGGGCCTCATGTTTCTGTAACTCAGTGTACCTGTTTAAGATGACAAAAGTTTCTGTACCGACCTGTGTGCAACCCTCAGTATACTGGGCTAGTAGTTTGCTTGTATGAAGTGGCCAGAGCCACTGCTAGCAAAAGCATTTAAGCAGAGGCCATGGTGTTGGCTGCTTTCTAGGAGGTGAGAGTGACCTTGGCTCCCATGGACCTGAATGGGAGTTGAAAGTACTTTTCATCTTTCAGGAGATGCTTTGCAACTCATTGGTTCAGCCTGCCCGAAAAGCATCAGCTGGCTTCTGTCCATGAAGATTCAAAGCTGCATGGCAACAGGTAGGGGAACAGAAGTTTTAGGGCACAATCCAAAGCTCACACCTTTTCCAATAGCCCAGAAATAGTGTCTAGTCAAAACTGCTGCATATAGCCAGGACCAGTCGAGGGTTTGTGCAGACAAATTTCCCCCTTCTTTTCCCGGTTCCTCTATACCACATTATTCAATCACCAGATTTTTCTTTGAGCAAGGTTAGAGGCAAACGGTTGCCAAGCTAAGATCTGTAATGATGATATCATACTTGGAGCAGCTTCCAATGAGGAAAGCGACTATTAAATAGTCCTGTCAGACGTACACTGCCATAATCCACAGTGTAGTGTTAGAAAAAAATAGATTGTTGCTGTGTTAGGGCCTCTTCTAAATATATGTTCAATGCAGACTGTTTGCTCATAAAAATAACCATTGCTCAAAAAACACAAAAAAGCCACCAGCACCACTGATGAAGCTGCCAGAGCTGGTTATTCTGATATTGTTTAACTATGTGTAATATTCCACTGTTCACATCTTATGAGGCTGCCCTGCTCGTTTGTGTAGCAGGCTGTCTAAAGCTGTGAATGAGCAACAACATGGAGGTTGGTAATCCAGAACACAACTGAGCAGAAAACTGGAAAGACATAGAATCGAAGGCTAGATTGTGACATGACTACCTGCACTCAGCGAGGGGTAGCACATAGTGGCTGGGGCAGTACCAGCTGTTTCTTCAGGGAGTGAATTGTGCCTCATGGTCACAATCCATTCCCTCCCTTGCTCCCCAATAGAATATTAATTACCCCTTTGTGCCAGCTTAGCTCTGTTGGCGAGCATATTGGGGGAGCACGGACAAAGCTCCACCCATTCCCCTATCCTGCCTGCTCACTCTCACTCTCCACCCCCTAAGAAGAGGAGGAGCAGCAACCTCATGGAGACTTCTCTCCCCTCCATGGAGTGAGCCACAATGCAGATAGTCTATCCAGTGTGTGCCTTATGTCCCCTTATTACCCCGTGAGGACAAAGGGCTGTGAGGTTGGGGTGACAAGAGAAAATAATGTCCACAACTGGGGATTCAATCCTTTCTGATTTTCAAGACTCTGGAAAGCAAAAGAAAATAACCCCTACAAGATTTGTGTCTCCATAGAATAAGTTTCAGAAAGATTTTATGTTGCAATGGCATCTGGGTAAATTTATTCGAGAGCACGTGGTCTGATACCATAGTCCAAGAAGAATCAAGAATAGGAACATTAAACCAGATAAAACTGTGGATGGACCCTACACGGTATTGACGTGAATAAACGAATCACTGTATAGAAGGGATTCCCAAACTTTTCTACAGTGTGGCAATTTAATACTGAGATTGTCAAACAGTCCATTTCCCTTCCCATTCATAACAGCTGGGGCCATATCCTCCCTCATTCGCAATCGTGTAATGTCTCTGTGGCAACCACAGCAACGTTTTACACAGAAAAGGGATGTTGGGGAAGAATGTAATTTTTTTTGGCTTCAATTTAGCTGCTGGAAATAAAGAAGTGTCAGCTCCTCCATGTGACCAGCTAGATCTCTGCAGGCCACCAGCAACTGGGACATTGTCAACTGGTTTTTCTTGGACCACAGTTTGAAAACCTCCATCTTCTAGGATTTAGCTGGGGACTTAGGACCATGCTCAAACTTAACCACAAGATTTGTGTAAAGAGATACCAGGGAGAGAAGACCAAATTCAGGACAGATGTTCAAGGTGGTGTCAATTAGACCTTCTTGCACCAATTTAGATCCCGTGTAATCACACTGTGTTAGACCTACTTACACCCTCTCTAATGATGTGTAAGAAGACTAATTTGGTTTAACTCATTCACCAAGGAGCCAGAGAAAAGTGTGTTGTAACAATCAGGCCTAAAAATTTACCATAGTTGAGAGCTCAGCTGTGAAAAAGTGAATGAAAGTTCATAAAATACCATGAAAAACCTACCCTACTAGTTTTGATGGGGGAAAGCTGTAAAAGTGAGACAGAAAGCTGGAATTAGTCCAAATAAGCCTACTGATATAATTTAAGGACTGTGTTAAGATCATGCCTGGTAAACAAGAAAAGTGTGGGATCAGAAATAAGTGAACCAAAATCGGTGTGTCTAAAATTAGGATTAATTGGTGGACAAAATAATGATGAGATGGACTATTCCACCCATCACTCTTTTTTGGGGTTCTTAAAAAAAGGAGGAGAGAGAGAGAGAGACCTGGAGAGGAAAATTAGTAAAGGAGAAAATCTGGTAACGGTGACATTGGTGACTAGAAGGAGAAGGAGAGAGCTCCACCGTCCGTGGTACAGGGCCAGGGTGTGTGGCAGCCATGATCTTGTCCTAATCCTGAAAGATGTCCTGACCAAACCAAAGAGAGGGAGCCTAAGGACACTAACTTTGGCACCAGCTCCAGCTGAATCCTGAACACTGCCTGGGATGTGAGACTTTGTCTTTCCCTCACCTCCGTGTGTCCTTTTCCTTCCCAATCTACCCCTCTCCTTTTTTCCTCCTGTCTAATAAGAGGCTGGCTTACCCAGCCAAGACTGTATTTTCAATAGTGGTGGAAGTCTGTCACCAGACAGAGGCAGTTAATCCAATGCCCTGTACCAGCATGGGGCTATATAAGTTTGCCAGGTCTCAGAGTGGCTGGTAAATCTGCATGCTGGGCTGTGGTTTTTTTTTCTAGCAGGGACGTTACAAGTGAAAGTCAACCCCAGAGACAGGAGCTGCATTTTTCTCTTTGCTGTTCTTCTCTCTCATCTTTTGTGTGTTTGTCTTCTTAGGAAATGGGATTGGACTTCAACAACAGATCCAGCCCTTCTCAGCTAACTTCTTCCTTGTCCCCCCTCCAAAAGGACAGTTATCACCACCTAAAACATTGTCAAACACATTCTTTTTTTTTAAGCCTTCTAAAGAGTCTCCAGCTGAAGGGAAAGCGAACAAGGGATGTTAAAATGAAAGCCTAGTTAATACTTTACATTTCAAATGCTTGAACCATGTTTCCTTCTTTTCTGGATCTTTAATAAAAAGGAGTTTTGATGGAGTGTTTGCCATTGTACTAAGCACTGTATTCCAAACTCTGAACCTTGTTTAACAGTCTTTAATGTTGGATGGTGACAGGGTCATGTTAACATCTTTGACTCTTTGGACCCATATATTCCATCTACATGAAAACAAGAGCTGCAACTAAAGAAGGGGTAATTTGAAATTGATCCCTTACTTTATGTTTCCTCAGCATCTAACGGCTTGACTACATGGGGTGTTAAGTTACATCCACACTGCACGCTAGGAGTGTGAAACAGATGGGTACGTGCTCAGCTTTCATCAAGCTCATGTGCATATGGGTACATAAGCAGGGCAATCACATCCCTAGCTCATAGTGTAGATATAGCCTAGCTTACAATGCCTTATGTATCACCCCTGAGTTTGGCCCATCTTGGTTCCCCTCTGGCACTGAGAGCACAATTGTGGGAACTAAAAGGTCCCAGGTGACAAATCACAATGGTGCAGTTGACGCAAGATAGGAATCAACTTAAAATGGCCCCTCCTAGCCTGCTGTGAGGAAATGCTGAGGGAGAAAAATAAGATTAATGAGCCTTACTTGGCATTTTAAATTGGCTCATCTATGTGCATCACTTTCATCTACCTACTTTTAGATGGCATCAGCTTCCATTGACTTAGACAAAGTACAGTTCAGCCAGATAATGATGTGATGGCTACAAAAAGAGCCACCTTAAAAAAGGGTTAGACACAGATATTAGCCACAGGAATGGTCCCCCACTGTTCACTGAATACAATAGAAGCATAGTTCCCCGCCCCTTGTAATGATGAATACGTTAAATTTGATTTTGTAAGGGCTACAGAATTCAAACACAGCAAGAGCCTTAGTTCTCTGTGTGTAAAATCATGCAAGTCAGACTTGGTTGCTAACGGCCAAATTTTGTGCTTAACATGCATGTGCAACGCCCACTGAATTTACTGGCAATTGTTTCTGAAGAATGAATTTGTCCTGGTATTTTTTGCTTCTTCAACAAATAAAGAAGATGGCAAAGAACAAGAGTGTCCTAGCTATAGACACATTGGTGCCAAAACATGTCTTTAATCTCCATTGCCCTTGCTGAGCCTCCCAATCTTTTGCTAGGAGAGTCTCCATGAAGCATGTACTTATATATATTATATGTGATGTCACTGACCAGATTTGTGCAAAAATAATAAAATCCAAATTCTGGAAATAGCCGGGACCATCCACTAGATTCTCCATACGGATCATAGTTGTATATTATGGAGTTTAGGTGGGAAAGACTGACCACATTCAAGTAATCTAGTCAGTCCCCTGCCAATGCTCCTTTGCTCTGTTTCTACGTTGGTTGAAAGTACAATTATGAGAGCCAATAAAGTAAATTTTATTTAAGCCAAGTTAAGAAAAAAAATGCCTTTGGTCCAAAAAAAAAGTGGAAGGCTGTTCAGTAAGTTAAAAAGACAACCAAAGAAGGCCAGTCCTTGCCTTTTTCCATCCAGCAGAAAGATGAGCCACATTGTCTCCCCCCACCCCCAACCCCAACCAAGAATGCATGGAATTCTATTGCAAGGAAGATTATCCAATGCCACCCTATCCCTCCATGGGCCAGGTATTGAGGATCTAGTAAAGCATTAGAATGTCTTGCTGTCAACAATTGACACCCTGGTCCCTAAACATCTCTAACTTATGCATCACCTGCACACAGCCTAGTGTTCTTGTGCTAACTCACACAGCTGCAATGTGATTGTAGGATGCTGGTGTGTTGATGGAGGAAGATCTGCTCAGAATCTGGCCAGCTACACTTGAAGAAATTTGCATGAAAGTATGCGGATAGTTTGACCGACTCACATGGTGGTGGAGTCCAAGGCTCATCATCCTAGGAGACTAACATCCACTTGGAAAACTTGGACACAGTGGGTCAAAACTTCTTTCCCATCTTCAATAGTTCAGAGGTGACCTCAGGACCAACCTATATATATTGGCACATCAGTCTAAAATCAGACATAGGAAATACTAGGATCACATCAGACCACTGCTTGCTTCAAGCTGAAATGAGAATTCTGGTATCTGGGCAGGAAAAAGTTTCCATCACCATACCCTTAAAACCGTCAACTAAATGGACGCAGTGAAATTAGAGGATCAGCAGCAAAATCATACCCAGCCAAAGACCCAGGGAGTGGAAGAGGTAGTGAGGTACTTGTACAGTCACACACTGGTCATTGCTATAGATCAGGGGTGGGCAAAATTTTGGCCTGAGGGCCACATCGGGGTTGTGCAACTGTATGGACAGCTGGGTAGGGAAGGCTGTGCCTCCCCAAAACAGCCTGGCCCCCCACCCCCTATCCGCCTCCTCCCACCCCCCTCAGAACCCCTGACCTATCCAACCCCCCTGCTCCTTGTCCCCTAAATGCCCCCCGGAACCCCCCCAACCAACCCCCCCCACTCCCTGTCCCCTCACTGCCCCGCCCCCTATCCACACCCCCGCCCCCTGACAGGCCCCCCGGGACTCCCACGCCCTATCCAACCCCCCACTCTCTGTCCCCTGACCGCCTCCGCCCCATCCAACCACCCCCTGCTCCCTGTCTGCCCCCTGGGGCCCCCTACCCCTTATCCAACCTCCCTCCCCCACCCCCCGCTCCCTGCCCCCTTACCATGCAGCTCAGAGCAGCAGGAGCTTGCAGCCCCGTCGCCTGGTCAGAGCCAGCCAGGGGAGGGGGGACAGCAGGGGAGGGGCCGGGGGCTAGCCTCCCCAGCGGTGAGCTCAAGGGCAGGGCAGGACAGTTTGCCCACCGTCTGCTATAGATACACAGCCTAAATGTGTCCATCACCCTTACTGTTTCCGTAGTTCTCAGACATGCAGGTCAAGGCGAAACAGGAAGGAAGAAACTAGTGGCCCTGGAATAAAACTGATCAGAGCCAGTTAAAATGCAGGACAAATTTTTCCTGAGATCCTATGCTGTTACTGAGACTTCTTCCCGCTCCCTTTCCTCTGCTAATTACAACAGCTAAATCCCACCTTGTACAACCTCTCTCAACAGAGGCTGCCTCTACAGCAGCCTGGAATCTAGCTCTGCTCAGTATGGAGGAAATGTCACCATGCTCCTAGGAAAAGGATTTCCCATGTCTGCGACTTCTTTGGAGAACAGCAGCCATACTATGAGACTAAATAGGAAAAAAAAAAAAAAAACAACATACCCCCCCTCCCCAAACCATCAACAACCCCCATCACTGAATTCAACATATACATGGAACAAGACAGTCTAAGAGCACTGGAAGAAATCCAGATCACCTGCTGTGATTCAGACCCATGCCCATCATGGCTGGTGAAAAATACTTCGGACAGTATGACCTCCAGGCTGGATTTCTGTATGTATCCGATGCATCTGTATGCATCCGATGAAGAGAGCTGTAGCTCACGAAAGCTTATGCTCAAATAAATGTGTTAGTCGCTAAGGTGCCACAAGTACTCCTTTTCTTTTTACAGATATAAGTCTTCCTTTAGGTCAGAATGAAACAGCCCCCTCCCCCCATTATCATTGTCAGTTGTCAAGACATCTTTCCATTGCTTCACACATTGGATTGGTTCCTCATTCGCCAGGGGGGATCAAATTGTTTTCAGAATTGCAGTCCTAATTTTCAAGGCCCTCTGTGTAGAATCGGACCAATGTATCTTAGAAAATTGCTCTTGCTCTGCAACAATGGTCTCCCTCAGCAGCTACATCCCTCAAGAACTATGAAGCAATCAACCAACCTCAAGCTACAGGCTCATTAGAGAGGCTGAGCAGGGTTTCTTGGCAAGAAAGCCAAAGCTTTGGGACTCATTAGTAGAGGAAATCAGAATGTCCATAAATCTCCCTGCTGTCAGAAGGGAGTGGAACACTCAAGTTCTGATTCTACCTTCTCACAGCTGCTACTAAACATAGTAACTGAGATAAAAAAAGAATTGGGAAGCGGGGGGTGGGAAAGAGGTGAGGTCAGGAAAGAAGAGAAAGTGGAATGGAGAACATAAGAATGGCCATACAGGGTCAGACCAAAGGTCCATCCAGTCCACTATCCTGTCTACCGACAGTGGCCAATGCCAGGTGCCCCAGAGAGAGTGACCCTAACAGGTAATGATCAAGTGATCTCTCTCCTGCCATCCATCTTCACCCTCTGACAAAAACAGAGGCTAGGGACACCATTCCTTACCCATCCTGGCTAATAGCCATTAATGGACTTAACCTCCATGAATTTATCCAGTTCCCTTTTAAACCTGTTATAGTCCTAGCCTTCACAACCTCCTCAGGCAAGGAGTTCCAAGGTTGACAGTGCGCTGAGTGAAGAACTTTCTTTTATTTGTTTTAAACCTGCTGCCAATTAAGTTCATTTGGTGGCCCCTAGTTCTTATATTATGGGAACAAGTGAATAACTTTTCCTTATTCATTTTCTCCACACCATTCATGATTTTATATACCTCTAGCCTATCCCCCTCTTAGTATCCTCTTTTCCAAGCTGAAAAGTCCTAGCCTCTTTAATCTCCCCTCATATGAGAGCAAATGGAGAAGGATCATAAATGGAGGATGACAAACTAATCTGAAAACTTCACTTTATTTGTATTAAGTCACATGCTTCAGGGTTTATGACAGTCACTGACTATTAGCGATCAGGATGAGGCCTAGATCACCCTACCTCTACCTACTGCAGGGCTCTTAAACTTTCCTCAAAAGCATCAGGTGCTGGCCATTGTCAAAGACAGGACACTGGATTAGATAAATCTCTGGTCTGATCTAGCAGGGCAATTCCCATGTTCATAAGACTGCCTCAAAAGCAGCAATGAGGATAAAATAGGCCTCAAGTCATTGTACAACTTTGGGCCAGATCCTCAGATGGTGTGAACTGACAAAGCTCCACTGAGCTCACCCATCTGAAGATCTGGCTCTTTTGAAGGTGCTCTGATACTACCATTAGAAGGATCTGGAGGTAGAGATTGTTGAACACCCTCCCACAGGGTATCAGGAAGAGTTCTACTCTTCCTAGCATCAAACTGTAAGAAACTCCCCCTTGCCATAACACTCTCCAGAGAGCCAAAGCAGAAGAAATTCTGATACCATGTTCAAAATTAACAGCCCGTGATTAAATCTGGGGCAGGAATGAGAACCACCATGGCACTCAGAGACTGATGGCCCATGATTCCACCTGGAACAGGATGGAGAACTGACTGACTGCCCTTATAGGCAGTTCTCACAGTATTTTTTTTTTATAAGGTCTGCACAAAAATTAGGTACCGGGGGCCAAATCTTCAACTGATGTAAATCAGCATGGTTCCAATAGAGCCACACCAATTTACACTAGCTGAGAATCTGGTCCTATCATGTTTGTTGCTTTACAGATGCCAATAAATTAGATAATAAAATAATCTCTCTCTTCGAAGCTACTTGACACATGCCCCATGAGCAAAAATTGATGCTACTAAATAATACAAAAACCTGGTGTGATTCTTTGGCTCCCCAAATTTTTCCAATGAACGCATTTTAATTGTTTCAGTGTGTTGTTCATGGAAATTAAATAATATTTTGTTTGCTTTTCAATATTTAAAAATATTTCAAATATGAACAGAATCAGGGCATTTTGTAGCCATGGTAACGTCTACATTCATTTTTTAAAAGGCTGTGCTATCTTTGAAGATTTGTGACATGATGCAGCAAGCATGTCATATTGAGTAGGCTTATGTTATGTCTCACAAAGCAAAGTGACTTGATGTGACCTGGCACAGGGCAATGAATATTTGAAGATATTGAAGCGAAATCATGTTTATAATGATAGGAAGAGGTAGGTAACTGCTTCAGATATGCAGGTTTTTTCCAAACTGACCTACCCAAGGAAAACACAGATATTTACATACCTTTCTATTTAAAGAATTTTTCATTTGTACAGTAAATTTCAGCATTGAATAACGTGGAATTAAAGGAGACTGTGGTTGTATAGGAAGGCACTCTCCGCTACAGGCTCCTGATTTGATTTCCTAGCCCAGTAGAGGTACGATCACAGTTGGGACTGCTGGGTGCTACTGTAAGATAAATATGAATCACATACAAAAAGTACATTGAGCGATTATGAAGGTTGTAGAATCAAGTCCTTGAAAATTAGGAAATGCTTGATTGACAGTTGCTGTGAACCTTCATTTGGCCCCCTGTGCACCCATCCCATCAGGGGTCCTGTGGTAGGGAGGGGAAGCATGTGACCATGTAATTAAAGGCTGTATCATAATGCATACTCACAAGGGGGCCAAATTAAAGTCTCCTGGGAAACTGTAAATCTGGCATTTGCTAACTTTGGAGTGGTTGATTTTGTAATTTAAATAACGGTATTTTAATGTAGTTTTTTGTATGTCATTTCTTGGATGGGGGGGCTAAAAGAAAAAAAAGTTAAATCATCTTCTATTATGTGCAAATTTACCACCACACAATCAAACAGCAACCCAGAATGTCACACAATCCTTTGTAACAATTGTGGGGATTGGAGTCCAAGGAATAAACAGTGTTCTCAGATTTTAGAAGCAAAAATTCTCTCTACCTCAGGGTGGAGGACTCAGGAGGTACATTGTTAGCTTCAGTATGACTGGAGCAGGGGAAAGGAAACTTTCCTTTTAACAACAGGTTCTGGTAACACTATCTTTGAGAAACTGTCACACCTTTGTTGTCTGCAGAAGGCCTTTGATATTCAGCAGAGGGCTAGAACTGCCTTTTCTTCATCCTATTAAATTCATTTAAGCTCTTGCTGAGATATAAGATAAGGCATTTTTAACTGTTTATCTTTGGCTTATGTTCCTCATGCGATTTTTGAGGAGTGGTGGGAAGCAGCAAGCTGCTGCTTCCTTGACCTGCCCTTGTTTCTGCCAGGTCCTAGCAACCTAGATTGTGTCAGGTATTTTCCCCCTCTCAGATCGCTGGTGCAACCCATAAGTCCCGTGTCAAACTATTTCAGGGTCATATCCCTTGGGCTGAAAAACTACAGAACTAGATCTAACAGGTCTTTTCCATCTCTAACTTCAATGATTCTTTGAATCTAACACAAAATAATTTGTATCCCTTTTGGCAATAATTTCAACTCCAGCTGTTTAAGCTTCATGAGGAAGCTGACCCCACAATGAACTTCAAATGGACCTACTCTGTTTGGACAGATTTAACACCTACTGTTTCCTTGGAGACTTTTTTGCACTCCTCTTTGCTAAAACCTGCTCCTCTCTGTGATGAATTGCCACTAAGAGTGAGAACAGAGCTCAGAATCTGTCCCATTTGAGTTTCTATTATTTATATTGCAGTAGTGTCTAGGAGCCCCAGACATGTGCCAGGACCCCATTGTGCAAGGCACTGTATAGACACAGTGCAAAGAGATTACCACTGCCCCAAAGAGTTCACAGTCTAGTAATTTATGTAGGAATAATCCATAAAAGGAATGCTTTGGACTTGGGCTAATTAGTTGTTTTCAACAAAAATGTCAGCTCTATATAGCACTGCATAATGTCATCATGCCTGAAGGGTCCATTGTGATCATCATGGCTGGTCTCTTGCGTAACACAAGCAATAGCACCTCACCCAGGAATTCCTCCCACCAGCCCATAACTCCTGATAACAGTTGTTTGGTACGTACATTGACAACTCTCTGCTCATGCCTATGGCCCTCATGTATTCAGAAAATATCACAGGAGTTTCAACAGCATTATAAATGGCCAAACCCATGGGCACTAATAGGCAAGAGGTGGATTTGCTACCAATAGTTAGAAGCCAAAATACAGCTCCTTTAAAAGTTTGCCTAACTCTTTTCCGAGGAACTGTTCAATGTACATACATGTCAGCAAATTTACTCACCACTACTGTCACTTTTCGCTTGTGGGCTTTTATTGGGCCATATCGTCAGCTAGTTTAAATTGGTGTTGCTTCTTGGATTCCAATGGTTGGAATCTAAATTTAAACTGAGTAAAACAGTCCTGCTCCCACAGAGAGCAAGTATTTTAGAACGGCTGTCATTCATGCCATTTAACCTACTGCATCTCTTTTATAACTGCTGAACCTGGCAAAAACTAGGTAGAATCACCTTCTTCTAAAACTATATCAATAGAGCTATGTTTAATTTGACATTTCTCACTCTGAATGAGGGACCTTGTTCAGGAATGCTCTGTGTCAGCTTCAGAGCATATTTTTAGGAGAGGAAAATAAATTATTCATACATTTTAATTGCATTTTCCTTGCTTCATCTGTTTAAGAATATATCATTCAATAATCCTTGTTAAGCAATTGCCAGAAAACAATACTCTTGTTGCAATAAGATACATCAAGTTAAGTGTCTGGATAGTTCACTGGATTGATCAGGTACTTCAGTCCCTTTCACATCTAGATTGCTGGTTGTAGTCTGTTGGAGACCTGCAACAACTATAAGGTCTTGCTGCTTGCTTTGGAAGAATTCGTGACCTGAGCCCAGTTCCTAGCACACAAATTTTTCCACACCTGTGGACACATTTGTTGTCAGACTCTGCAGAGATGCCAGTATCTAAATGTTGTCCTCTTCACCCTGGAAGCATGATCCCTTCAAATCAAGATTGAGGCCTCTTGGCAAGATGTTGTGAGGAAAATTTGTGGAACAACTATTTGAGCTATGTGTGTTAGTAATAAATTCACTTGAAAAAGTATAAGTCACAGATTCAAATGTGTTTATGGTGATGCATACCAAATACCATTTTCATGTGTATTCTCCCTTTCTAGATAATACTATACATATAAAGCAAAATCTGCAGCTCAGCCTCTCATCCTCTCCATCACAAGGTAGATTACTGCCTACATAGGTAATTTTATGGCCCTTCTCTCCAGAGTATTTGAGCACTTCACAAACAATGAATTTATCTTCTCAAAAAAGTCTGTCACAGAGCCAGGATCTGATTTGACTCCCAGTTCAGCCCCTACTGATAAGATTGTGTCATATGGGCTCTGGATTGATAACACTCCAGAAACAAGTCTCCCTGGAACACATTTTACTTAAACTCCCAAAGTCTGGGATAGGAAGGGGAGCCAGATAAACGTCTCTGGTTTTGACTCATCTCTAGTTTTGTGATTGTCATGGTGGTGAAACAATGATCTGTGCTACATAAATAATTCACAAGGAAGTATAACAAGACTGAAGTTCAATGAGCACTCAAGTCAGGTTTACAGACCCCATTCAGATGCTAAGACTAGCTTTCATCTTTCAGATAATACATATTCCATTTCATTTGCCAACCTGTTATGTGACATTGGAGCTACAGGTTACATTAAAGTCAATTTATTAAATCACTTAGCTGAAATCCCACACCAGCATTTGGCTTGTGCCTCTCCAGGATTAGCAGGCTGCATCATGTATCACTCCAAATGCTTTTAGTCAGAATCAGCAGTAATAATGGACGACAGAGCAGTACAAAGGGTTGATTTTAGGATCTGGAAGGATCCCAGTGAAGTTAATTCTGAAGGCCCTTAAAACCACGTTGAACTATCACAAAAAGAAGTCCCTAGTTATCACATTGCCATCTTTGTATTATGCCCTGGCTTCAAGATCATGGTGCTGCTGCCTCATCCCATAACATATTAATGAAACACAATTAGATTGCAATGCTGCATCATAACAATGTCATATCAGAGGGTCTGAATTAACAAGTGCCTTTTCGGTCTCTCACTTTCACTAAGAGCAGGAGGACATGGCCTTAGAGGGAGCTTCTCACTCATCCTGTCAGTATGTAGTGATCTTAAACTGAATTGCAAGGTGCTCAGACATCACTGCAATTGGCAAGGTATAAATACATTTTAAAAATAATCACATATTGCCATAAAAGCAAATGCTTCCTCAGAACTCTCTCACATTACAATTGAAATCAAACCTACACATCACTATCTTGAAAAATATATATAAGGAATGTACCAATATATATTGGATCTAGTTCATTATTAGGGGGCAGGGAGTGAGGAGGAAATATACCAAAGTTTTCCTTTAGAAAAACACCCTTCCTCTTCACTCCCTGCCCCCTGGATACTACTGTGAGCAGCTTGGAGAAAAACCATAGGGAATTCTAAGAATGAATATCCCAGCATCTTAGTGAGTTAAAGAGCAGCACTACTCTGGCATCAGCTGCTTCTCTGTCTCAGGCCCTCCTTGGCCATTAGCTGCCTCTACCTGGATCATCAGACTGTCTTGGACTCTTTTGGGCCATAGGGTGGAGGCACCTGACTCAGCTCAATCATTGGTTCAGTCTGTCATCAGGACAGCCATTCATTTCTGCCTCTGGGTGGGGGTCATGTTCCAGTGTGCAATCTAGACCAGTGAGGGGTTGTGTAACAACCTGCCCCACAACCTTGGGTGCCTCACAACATTTTGCTGCTGTAGGTCCCAACCAGGGCCACTCACAAACAGCCTAACATCATGCAGGTCACACCCTGAATGTCTGTGTATCCGTGCAGCCCTGGTTCAGTAAATCTGCCCCCAGCAGCCTGTCAGAAACACACCAGTCACACTCTGACTTCTACCAGGCTTTGGTTATGGTTTTCAAGGTGACCCCAACACACTCCCAGGTCTCAAATTTTCCCCCAAAATGTGTGTTTTGCACTGTCCAGCCCTCTCCTGGACCGTTCAGATTTGTTGCCCCTGTGAAGAGTCAATATTCAACTGTTTGCTACTTTAACTGGAGTTACTAAACAGTTCTGTTTAAACACAGCACTGGATTGTTTAGATTAAAAAAAATAAGTTTATTAACAAAAGAAGATAGGATTGTAAGTGAATTCCAGAAATCGGGTATTAAAGGCAGAAATGGTTACAAGATAAAAACTTTCTAGTATCTAAAATGTAACAAACTAGACTTGGTTCAAGGTCAAATCCTTACCACATAACCCCAGCAATGGGGCGGACCAAATTCTCATCTGAGGATCTCCCCCCAGACTCAAACGGCTGATTCTTTTGTCTTGTTAGGTGAAAGAATACCTTGGGTCGTTTTGCCCCTTACTTTTATAGTCTAGTCACCGTTTGAAATGCATTTTCCTGATAGTTACCCCTAGATAAAATTCATTCCAGCTGTGAGGACGGAGACATGGAGTCTCATGGTAAAAGAAGTTCCATGTTGTTATTTGCTAAAATGCAGATAGATCTGTTCCTGCCCTCCTCTGTTGCAAAAGAATTGTCACTTGATAGGTGATTGCCAATTAACTTTGATGACACTTGGCTAGAGCCATCAGTTTGTCCTTTGCCTTGGAGAAACCAGATTATACCCATCTAGACTTGTGGTACAATATGTGGTAAAACATATTGTAGTAATCATTTCAGCTTATTTTCATAACTCTTATTACACATGTTATGCATCCATTACACAAGACTATTGATGATCAGCATGTTATTAGTTTTTAAATGATACCTCACAAGGCATAGTTTGCACAAAGATTACTACAATAGTATGGAGGATATGAATACAGGGGTGCTTTTGATCACAGTGGGAGTGTGGGCTGGTGAGAGGTGGGGAGGCTCCCAGAATGTGCCCAGCCAGAGTTGGCAACCCTAGTCTGCACGAACTCATGCCATTTTATCCTGAGTGAAAGAATGGGAAAAGAATCTGGAGAGGACATGCTTCTACCTGCCCTGAAACTTTGTCTGTTCCTCCTCCCTCCCCCTAATGGAGAGGCCTCCTTGGGTTGGCATGGTAAGGAGGGAGGGGAGACCCTCTTTTCTATGCTCCCCCAGCTGGGATCTGCATGTGCAGCCTCCCTTCCACTCAGAGTAATATAGGGGAACATGAAGCCTCTAATTCTCTGGTCTATATCTTATGGGTTTTATGTGATCCTAGATATCCTTTATAGCTTTATGTTTATACTGGGTGAGATTCTCAGATGGTGTAACTGAGAGCTCCACTGAAGTCAGCACTACATCATTTTATACCAGATGAGACTAAGGCCCTAGAAGGCTAACAACTAATTCTCAAAATCTGAAAAAAAGGAACTCTTAATCAGCAATAAACTTAGGATACAAACAAAAGTCTCTATCCTTTACTCCTTCCACAGCCAAGCTTCCTACTGAAATCAATGGGATCAGGCTGTAGTAGTCTGCTTCTGCATAAATCAGATCCAGTATTACATGGATTTATATTATAAATCAGATCCAGTATTATATGGGGAGAACAAATATTCAATCACATTAGCAGACAATTGACTGATTTTCAGAAATTGTATATCTGGAGAAATGATTCCAGAGGGCTTACATCTAAAATGCATGTAATACTAAATTGGGCAGTGGGGAAAGAAAAGGGATAAGAGTAAGTCTCAGACATTAGTTAAGAATCTGAATCCCTCACCCCAAAATGAAGAAAGCTTGGCAGCAAAACACAATAGATCTTGCACATTATTTGGAAGCCAAGAGAAGTTGCTTTGACACATTGTGTCCCATATGAAATCAAGAACAGCACAAGAGGGGAGGGAAGCGAAGGGGCTGCATTGTGGAGAGCTATTAAAACAAGCTGTTAATTTTCTGGAAAATTGGGCAACATGCCTGTGGCTTCTAACACATAAAAAGCCAAATCAGTTTTGCTTTATGTTGTTTTATGTGATTTTCTTTTGCCATTGCTCTGTTGAGAGAAAAAAAACAAAACAAGAACACATGGACCTTAATTTTCTGGAGCATACAGGAAGATTAGTGCGTAAGGGAGAGAACATCTGTTTCCCTTCATCACTAAACTAAAGATGGTTTTCATTGCAGAGAAGATTGCAACCTTTATGATCTTGAGCTTGTAAATGCTTATTATTTGAATGAAAGCAGGAGTCTAGCAAGAGATTATTTCCCTTTAAAACCAATGGAATGAAATCACATGGACGATCAGCATTTGAACTTTCTTCCTCCAGAACACATTTTTGTAGTGTCTATTGTAAGCCTTGACAAATTTCAAGCTGCGGTTTGCTCTGGACAGAGAGCAGAAATCTCTCTTATATTTTGTCAAGCACCTTCAGATTTGGTATTGATGGTTTCTTCTCCTGGAACACACTGAATCTTCGTACACACTACTACCATGATACTTTTCTAGTACATTTCCATAGCAATGCAGGCATCTCTAGGATCATCCTATTTGTAAGCAGTTGGCACTCCCACCTGCTCCAATACAAAAGTCTACACACACTGTATATTGTCAGATCGCTCCCTTCTTGGGGTTTACCTTTGTTAACAAGGTAATTCATAATACCTGGCTCTTACAAGTAGATGTCAAAGCACTTTACAATCTATAATGTGTTTATCCTCAATATCAGTGGGAGGTAGGGAAGTAGTGTTCCTGTTTTACAGATGAGGAACTGAGGCACAGAGAGGCTAAGTGATTTGCTCATGGTCACCAAGGAAGTTTGTGGTAGAGATTGAAATTGAACCTTTGCCCTGGTCTACACTGGGGAGGAGGGTTGACCTAAGATACGCAACTTCAGCTACGTGAATAGCGTAGCTGAAGTCAGCGTATCTTAGGTCAACTTACCCGGCCATGAGGACAGTGGCGAGTTGACTGCTGCCACTCCCACGTCGACTATGCTTCCGCCTCTCATGAGTTGGAGTTCCAGAGTCGACAGGGAGCACGTTCAGGGTTTGATTTATCGCGTCTAGACGAGATGCAATAAATCCACCCCTGATAGATCACTACCCCCAGTAGTGAAGACCTGCACTTTGTCTCCCAAGGCCTAGGCTAGTACCCTAGCCACTGCCTTCCTTCAATATAAATTCAAGACCAGCTCTGGCCTGCTTTATCTTGCTTTGTTTTTTGGTTCTTGTGTATTTGGGTTCTAGATTCTAAGAAATAAAATAGTGTTACATCACAGCCTTCCAGGAAAAACATTTTATGTTTTTCCATCTAACGTCTGTGTATGTGCCATAAACATAATTTCCCTCAGGCCTGAATGTTCCTAGGGTTCATAGTATTCAAGCATTCAAAAACCATGAAATTAGCTTAAAAATAATACATATGAGAGTGGGAGGTTGCCTTATGTTTTGAGGCTTTAGGGTGTACTCTGGTCATATTCTCAAGCTTTCCTCTACAACAATACGAGCTAGAAACCTGCCAGTCCAGATTTCTGACATACTGGCTGCATTGTATCTAGGGTAGCAATCTAGAGCAAAATAGGACTCATGGAAAGGTTCCCTACTCCTCTTGGTAGACTTTCTAGCTTTTTGGACAGAGCTCTTTTCTCTCAATTGAGCTTTGTTACCAGACTCAGGTGCACTAGCCACAGAGTCAGGGTGCTCCACTCTCTGTAACTTCTACTACCTTTTTGCTAGAGGATGTTTGTATCTGACACTGGGAGATGGCAGCCATGTTTACAGGCTCCAGGGATTGCTCTGAAGTGAGCCCAGGAGTGCTATCTATGCTTTGGACGAGGGGTAGCACAACTGAGGGGCTTGGGGAAGAAGGTACCTTCTGGAAAGGGAGACTTGTGGGAAGAAGAGCAAAGCTGTGGAATTAGAATGAAGTGGGGTGGAGAAAAAAAAAAAAAAAAAGGAATGGAGACAAAAAATAACTGTTAGCAAAAGGGCTTCAAATAAGGATATTCCTGTTAGGGCTTGTAGCAGTAATAAGGGCTGTCTAGAGGTTCTGTCCCCCACCTCTCAGGTGAGTGTCCTTTTCCTGGGGCTATGGGATATTCTGATGGATGTTTCTGCATTTCTCTTGTTGAAGCAGTTCCACTCCAATTAATTATTCATTGGGCCAGAAAGAATTACTCTAGTTCAGCAGTTAGGTCATTTACATGAGAGGTGAAAGAATTTGAATTTCTCATCAGGCAGTGTGGGGAGGGTGGGTGGGGGGGAGAAAGAGAGAATTGAACGTTGGTCTCTCACACCCCAGGTGAGTACCCCAACCACTGGGCTAAGGGAGACTACCACCTCCTCTTGCTGCTTGCCATTGTGTGGGGGTTAAAGAGGCTCTCAGAACACCTACCAGGTAGGGCCAAGCAGGCAAGATAGGTGGGGGAACACCTCATTCAAAGATCTCACTAGGGCTTAGGCATGAGATAAGGTGCCCAGACTGAGGTGGCTGTACACATGTTCACTGGCAGAAACTTGACAGACATTTCCTAGGCACCTCCAGGATTAGATGGCAGCTGAGTAAGGGTTTTGAGGATCTCAGTGGTGCCAGAATGTTAGGAACCTAAGGCTAAGTCCTTGTCCAGAGTCCCTGCTCTTTCCAACAAAGCTATTCTCTCACATACAGCCCCTCACTCCACTTGTTGGTCTTGTACTCCCTACCCACTAGCTGTCAGGTCAGGGTGACCCACTGGCTAAAGGGTCTACCTTGTGTTGATGAAAGGGCATAGAATTGTACAATTATGTTAACAAGCTATTATCATTCATAAAACACAACCATCTGGAACTATGGGTAAGCAAAAGTTATAAATTATTATAAGCAAATCTTATCTGAGCTGGCTTTTTCCTCCTAGAGGGGAAAGGAGAGAGTCTCTTTTCCCTTTCAACTTCCTGTAAGCTCCAGAGCTAGAAGGGTTTATGCCAAAACATTGCAATTAAATGCACATAAATGTTAGCACATGCATCCAGCACCTAGCACATCTGCTACTTCAGCACTGAATATTGCCCAGCTAGAGCCTCCCCAACCCCCCATATCAGACCCAGCAGCACAAAAGAGGGATGAGAAGAACCCACCATTTATTCAAAATAAATATATTTGAAGGAGGGTTCATGACTGTAGGAAAAAAATGGTAGGGGAATAGCTGTGTTAGAGAGTCTGAAAACCACTGCTTTAGAGACCCCCATCCTGTCTTCCAGGCCTTCCCAATCTTCCCATATTGATTAAACCAACTTATGACTTACTCATAACTTCCTTTGCTAAATGTTAATAAGAGGCTGAAGTGCTTTTTCCAACCAAGAAGCATCTTCAAACTAAGCTACAACTCTGGTCTTCCTCCTTGAGTCAGACCTACAAGCCCGTGTGAGAGGGAATTACTTTCTCTTGGCCCTTGAAGGTAGTGGGACCAGGATCTAATATTAAGAGCAGGATTTCCTGATTGCCTTCTCTGATGAGATAATGGGCTCTGTGGATATGCGGGAGGCAGTGGACATGATCAATCTTGACTTTAGCAAAGCTTTTGATACCATCTCCCACCATATTCTTACCAGCAAGTAGTATGGATTGGATGATTGGACTATAAGGTAGATAGAAAGCTGGCTAGATTGTCGGGCTTAACAAGTAATGATCAATGGCTCGATGTCTAGTTGGCAGCCGGTATCAAGTGGAGTACCCCAGGAGTCAGTCCCGGGGCTAGTTTTGTTCAACATCTTTATTAAATATCTGGATGATGGGATAGATTGCACACTCAGCAAGTTCACAAATGACACTAAACTATGGGGAGAGGTAGATATGCTGGAGGGTAGGGATAGGGTCCAGAGGAACCTAGACAAATTGGAGAATTGGGCCAAAAGAAATCTGATGAGAGTCCTGCACTTAGGAAGGAAGAATCCCATGCACCACTACAGGCTGGGGCCCGACTGGTAAGCAGCAGTTCTTCAGAAAAGGACCTGGGGATTACAGTGTATGAGAAGCTGGATGTGAGTCAGCAGTGTGCCCTTGTTGCCAAGAAGGCTAACGGCATATTGGGCTGCATTAGTAGGAGCATTGCCAGCAGATCGAGGGAAGTGATTATTCCCCTCTATTCAGCACTGGTGAGGCCACATCTGGAGTACTGCGTCCAGTTTTTGGCCCCCCACTACAGAAAGGATGAGGACAAATTGGAGGGAGATCAGCAGAGGACAACAAAAATGATCAGGGGGCTGGGGAACGTGATTTACGAGGAGAGGCTGAAAAAACTGGGATTGTTTAGTCTGCAGAAGAGAAGAATGACGGGGGATTTGATAGCAGCCTTCAACTACCTGAAGGGGGGTTCCAAAGAGGATGGAGCTCGGCTTTTCTCAGTGGTAGCAAATGACAGAACAAGGAGCAGTGGTCTTAAGTTGCAGTGTGGGAGGTCTAGGTTGGATATTAGGAAAAACTATTTCACTAGAAGGGTGGTGAAGCACTGGAATGGGTTGCCTAGGGAGGTGGAATCTCTATCCTTAGAGGTTTTTAAGGCCTGGCTTGATAAAGCTCTGGCTGATGATTTAGTTGGTGTTGGTCCTGCCTTGAGCAGGGGATTGAACTAGATGACCTCCTTGGATCTCTACCAAGCCTAATCTTCTATGATTCGGTCCTCAAACAGTCACATTTATTTTGCCCTCTTCATATTGGTTTAAAATGTGACTTCTCCTTATGTAATAGATTCTACTGTGCCAGATAAACTTACATGTGCACTGAAGCTGATGATTTTTGATGCTGAAGCTAAGCCTTAACACCGATGCCATGTAGCTGTGAGACTATTTTTGCCCACATTGTATTTGTTTGTACTTTGATACACTCATTTATGTTACAGTTCTTGCAACAATGGATATTCAAGAGCATGATCAACAATTCCAAGTTGCATTCAGCTGTGAAATGAACAAGACAAGATTTCACAACACAAGAATACTTCTGAGAAGAAACCTAGCCTTATCCTAGAACCTACAGGATATTCATAAGATTTTCATCTGAAATGAACCTCCCCCCCCACCCTCCTTTTTGTTTCTCTCTTTCACACACACCCTTGGTCCCACCATTAGAATTAGTGGTATTGTTCTTTCAATAAAACATATATGTTTAAAAAATAGAAATCTGTGACTGAAGTTCAGGTTTACTAGCTTTTTACAATGACTTTAGCTGTTGCATGCAATTGAGACCCTAATCCACCAGCTGGATCCATTCAGGCAGAACTTTTCCCTACTGGGCAGAGGGTCTGCTCAAAGGGCTCCCATTCCAGGATCATCTCCTTGGTCATAACATTAAAAAAAATTTTAAGTGGTTAATGCACTGTGTGACGGGGCATGACTCACCACTGCAGTGCCTCCTGCTGAATGTCCTGAGGATCAGCTCTGCTAGATAGCTATTGCAGCCTCTTCTGGTGGCATCTCGCCACCATAACTTCTTCTCCAGATACCCACGTCACTCCCAGGACTGTGGCTTCCTCTGCAGTGATGCAACCCTCTGGCTATGCCGCACTCTGTGCTCCCCTCTTCTGGGTGACAGTGTCACAGTCTGCTGTCCAGGCACTTCCCTCAGTGGTGACTGCAGTCTACTGTTTAGACACTTCCCCAGTGGCGAGTGGGGGAGACCGGGGCTGAACCAATACTCCAGGACCCGGCCCAGGGACCCTGTAGAAGGCTGCTGCTTGCAGCGTCCCCTCTGACTCCTCTGTAGATCTCCCTGGGCCACTTCCCTTGGCTCCAGCACCCTCTTTGCCCTTGCCTTCAGCTCCCCAAGTCTCTGCCTGCAGCAGTGGTTTGTTCAGGGTGCTTGCTGCCTTCAGTCTGCAAGGCAGCCAGTCCCCCATCCCTCCTTAAGCTCAAGGAAATGACTGAAGCTTCTCTGCCCTGCAGCCCTTCTTATATGGGCCAGCCCTGATTGGCTGTTCCTCAGGTGCCTACCTAAGGCTCCTCCAAATTGACTGCCTCCTGCGTGCCTACCTAAGGCTCTGTTAACCCCTGTGGGCCAGTGTGGGGCATATGCTTCATCACTCACTGAAAAATTAAAACTAACACTTTCCATTCTAGCTATTAATACTGTGCACCTATTATACAAAATGCCATAGTCAGACCATTATTTAAAACTAATAAGAACAAAAGACACCCAAGAAATTAAAAACAAATATAAAAAACAGATACAGATTCCTTTCCCACACTCAGCCTGAGAGTCTGTGGGGCTGATTTGCTTCTCATTTACAGCATAGACAAAGAGTAATAGTCTAATTTATCTATCAGCCCAGTTCTGAGTTATCTAACAAGTTTCATATCATGTTCAAATGAATTATTCAAGATTAAAAAAATATTCAGCCTGCTCTAGTTAACAAATGACAATGGGAGACGGGTAGGAGAGGTCAGTGAATAGGAAATTTCCAATGTACTTTGTACCTGTTGTGTGAAGAAAGAGGACTTCAGTCTCCAGGGCAGTCTGTTTAGCTGGCTTCCGTAGGGAAGTTCTCTGCAACTGTGTGTTAGGATATAGATATTCAGGCCTGATTGTAAAGGCCTATACTCTAAGAATTTAGGTGTATTCTTATCACTTAGCTAGTTATAGAGGTATAAAAGAAAGAATCAAAATCACTGTCTTCTGGTGTAAGGGCCTTCTCTTACTGTCACAGTCTGAGGCCCTGTTCTTAGGCTAAGATCTCTGGCTAAGCAGCAGAGGCAGCCATAAGCTGGGAAGCGACCGGTCACATCCTCACATTCCAAACTAGTCATATTGAAATAAGGCAATCTGGGGCTGTTGGAAAGGATGATTCGATCTATCGCCTCCAGAGAAAGGGAAGAGCCTAGAGGATGTAAAAGGAAGTTTAGTTTGATAGTTTTCTGTTTGGTAAGAACTCACTTATCAATAGATACAGCTGGAAAACTCTTACGTCTTTATAGACGTAGTTGTGAAATCCTCACTTCTGTATTGTTTTGTCATTATAGCTGCCACTTTGCTATTGTTTATTTGCATGGTCTCTGTCTGGTTCTGTAATTGTTTCTGTCTGCTGTATAATTAATTTTGCTGGGTGTAAACTAATTAGGGTTGTGGGATATAATTGGTAAAATAATCATGTTACAATATGTTAAGAGTAGTTAGTTAAATTTTAGTAAAATGATTGGTTAAGGTATAGCTAAGCAGAACTCAAGTTTTACTATATAGTCTTCAGTCAATCAGGAAGTAAAGGGTGGAATGGGAACAGGGAATGGGGGTGGGGAATTGGAATCATGTTTTGCTAAGGGGGGTGGAATGGGAACAGGGACACAGGTGTAAGGCTCTGTGGTGTCAGAGCTGGGAAGGGGGACACTAAGGAAGGAAACTGCAATCATGCTTCCTGGAAGTTCACCCCAATAAACATCGAATTGTTTGCATCTTTGGACTTTGGGTATTGTTGCTCTCTGTTCATGCGAGAAGGACCAGGGGAGTAAGTGGGTGAAGGAATAAGCCACTGTGGGGCCCACTTCTATTCCCTCATTGCTTCACGCATTCTGGCATAGTTCTTCTGGATAGTGTTCTCTGATTCCTTAGATTTCTTTGTGGAGAAGTAGGCACTGTCTGGGGTTCTTTGCTTGGTATTCCCTGATTTTAAAACTGACACTTTACTGGTTTTTCATTTGTTGTCTTGTTATCTGTTTTTCAAACCCTGTGGCTCCTCCCTCACATAGGGGACAGGCCTTTAGCTGGTGGGCTCTGCTCATCTTCCTCAGAATTCGGAGAGGAACATTTGCATCCTTGGGAAAGGGGAGGAGGGGGGGTCGGTGGGGGGGGGTGGAATTCTCTGTGACTCCAGGGCCCTTTTCCAGTCCCCTATCCATTCACACATCTAGACAGAGTCCCTTTAAAGTGGACTTAGATTCTGTCTCAGAGCAGTGGGCATTTTCTAGAGGTATCTGCTTGGTGTCCCCTTCTGGCTTCCTCATTTTGACTCCCATGACCTGCACACCTATCCCTGGTTATTCATTTTTTGGCCCCCATGTTCAGTTAAGTTCTGGGTTCTATGGCCCCTCTCTCATTTGAGGGAACAGGTCATTTGTTGCTTTTGGGGTGGGGTAGGGGGGCGCATTAAATCCTGATGGTGGGCAAACAGGCTAACTGGCTTCCAAGTCTGTGGCATCTACTCTTCTGAGGTGGAGGCTGTCACAGTTTCAGGGTAACTGCATCTGTACTCCCCCATGCCATGATCCACTCCAGGAGTTCCCAGCCAGGTCTCCTCCAGCGATCACCTGTCTCTGGGCAGGGATTCACACTACTTTCTAACTGGGATCACAGCCCCCTGCCTTTACACTGTGATGTCCCCAGCAAGCCAGTCTGCCTAAAAGCCAGCCCTTGTGCATTACTTTCTCTCCCCAAGGGCTACAAACAGTGTATTGCCAGCAATTACAAGTTACCCCACAGACTTTTCTAAGCACGCACATTCATTCTTAAGGCAAAAATCAGAGTCTTTCCAACCCTTCCATGAGGGTTGGGGAGCCTCTCTTGGACAGAAGGCCCTGATGGTTTGAAGGATCAGAAAGAAGGCCCTTCATCCTCCTCCTATGTTATAAATAAGTAAAAATAAAGTGAGGTACCTTGATTGGGACAGGGGGTTGGGGCAGGGGTTTGAGGTACAGGAGGGGTCAGGGGAGCGGTGCTTACCTTGGGTGGCATGGTTCCCAAAGCAACCAGCACACCCCTCTGTTTTTTATTTCTGGAGAACTTGCTGTAACCTTCCACCATGGAGTAGAACACAGTCATACCTAAAACTATTACAGAATGTAATACCATGATTTCTAAAGATAATGCATGCTATTCCAACATCTGTCACACCACCCACGGCTGTTCCTATGGTGGGGGCTCCACCTCCTTCTTTGAGGTCAAAGACTAGTTGACTTATGTCTTTGTTGTCTTTCCCACTCTGAAGGCTCTTTCTGTGGTGAGCTCTTTTGGAGGACACAGGATTGCTAGACAGGGACCTTTCAGGAGCTTGTTTACTTGAAAGGCAAAGAGAAAACACAGAGCTGTAAGTACAGCTGAAAAAATGAAGTTTTCCCTGGTGAAACATACAACTCAGAAGTAAAGAAGAAGAAAACTCGCATTAAAGTGGGTTTACTATGAGCTACTGCTTGACAAACAAGATACAATTAATATAGAATCATTATTGAAAAGTATCTTTTCCTTGTATATTAGCTACATTTTAGTTCTGAAAGCTTTATTCATTGGATTCTATAGAGGAGTAACCAGAATGGCCTGTAGAGGCAAAGTGGGGGGGGGGGGGCACACGGAGAAGATGCGGGTCACATCCCTGCTTAGATTGTGTTGAGCATGCTTAGTAACACTGCTGAAGCCAGCTGCCCTCACTCTGCCCCCGCACTGTCATCGGGCACGGGTCATCTCTGCTCATGTGTGTTGAACAGGGAAATACACTTTAATCCCTAGAATTGCAGCTTTTGATTTCCTGTTCTTAGTAAGGCAGCAGCTTTTAGAAAAGCTTTCATCCTCAAGCAAGACAAAGAATGGAGGAAGGAGAGCATCAACTGCAAGCAACATTCCCATTGCTGGCAAGGAACACCTAGAGCTCTGTCAAGTGCCTGGCTTCTGGTTGACCTCACTGTGGGGCGCAGTACAGAGAGCAGGAAGGGAAGGAAAAGAAATTGCAAATGAAAGAGGTATTCAGGGATCTAAACATACCTACTTGTGGCACTTTTCCCCTAAGGCCCTTCATGTCTGAGTTTAAGTATATGACAGAACATAGGTCGTTACTCTGCCAGGTCAACTCAGAGTCAGGACTATATACTTCTTCATCTTTTGGTGCTGTGCTTGCTGATACCCAAACCAGTGCTCATTTGAAGATGGGACAAAGCACTGGTAAGAGGCCACTAGGATCACTGATGGTGCTGTATTCAAGGGCAGATTTCAGCTCTGTTGGATGAAATTTGCTCTCAGGTACAGCTTGTGGAACCTCAATGGACTGGATTCTCCTCTCACTTGCTGTAATGTAAATTGGGATAGCTCCACTGAAGTCAGAGTCAAAAACACGTAAGTGAGGATAATCAGGCCTATGGACTCCAGTGGGGTAGCTCAGAATGTAACTCAGCACAGATTAAGAGGCCTGATTCTGATCTCACTTACACCAATTTCCACACTGGAGTAACTCCATTTACGTCAATGGAGTCACTCCTAGTTTACACTGGCATGAGATCAGAATCGGGTTCTATATATCTGAGTGCCAGAGAAATTGGTGGTTAAATTTCAGCTCACACTACAATAAAAAATGTGAATTGGGAAAGAAACTAGTTTGGGTGACAATTGCAGTTATACTGGTGTAAGTGAATGCAATGAAATCATTTCAGTTTCACGCAATGTATCCATGGTCAGGTTGTGGCTCAGAGTGTTAGCATTTCTCAACCTTTAAGAATACCACAGTAATAGTAAAAAAAAAAAAAAAAAAAAACCATGCAATATCACTATTGCATGTCGTTGTGTTTTGTACAATTACTATAGAATAGAGTTGTATTTTTTTCTTAAGGGAAAAATGCTAGAAATCTGAAAGGAGCTAAATCCTCAGCTGGTGGTAATGACCATAGCTCCAGTGAAGTTAAAGAAGCTATGCTGGTTTACACCAGATAAGGATCTTGTCCTCAACTTCCAGCACATTGAAATAATCACAGAGAGGGGGCCAGATTTCCAACTGCCCCACACCTTGTGCAATCATTTACGCATGTGCAGAAGTCTGCTGTTGCTACTTTGTTTTCACAGTTATGAGTACACAGAGTGCATGGTAGTGAAGAATCTGGCCCACTGAATTTATCTAATGTGGAAAAGTTAACTATTTAAATAATGAAAAGAGCATAAGAAGTGATGTTCTAGGGATATTTGGTCTCCTAGAAATTGGGAATTTTCTGTGGAATGGTTTCTTTGATGAAAAAAATCCAGAATTTTATTTTAGAAGAAAAATCAAAATGAATTTTCTCATTTTGACATTACTGCGTCTACCAGAGCTACTGCCAAGGCTCATGAGAATTGTAGTTTTGGTTCTTCATGCCCCCATACTTCTGTGGGCCAGGATCCCTGGCTGCACTACAGTCTCCTCTCTGGCTGAGCTGCTGCGGTGCACCACAGGACCCCAGCGTATCCCAGAAGATGCAACCCAGCTGCAGAGAGTGGCATGGAGCAGAATGGGGGCATGAGGCATCTGAACTACAATCCCCATGAGGAACTGACGGCTCATGAAGACAGAAATGAACCAAATCAAAACACACTGACATTTCTGATCTGATTTTTTTTCATATCTTTATTCGGAGATTCATAGATACTAAGGTCAGAAGGGACCATCATGATCATCTAGTCTGACCTCCTGCACAACGCAGGCCACAGAATCTCACCCACCCACTCCCGCGATAAACCTCTCACCTTTGTCTGAGCTATTGAAGTCTTCAAGCCATGATTTGAGGACTACAAGGAGCAGAGAATTCTCCAGCAAGTGACCCGTGCCCCATGCTACAGAGGAAGGCAAAAACCCCCCAGGGCCTCTTCCAATCTGCCCTGGAGGAAAATTCCTTCCCGACCCCACATATGGCGATAAGCTAAACCCTGAGCATATGGGCAAGATTCACCTGCCAGATACCCAGGAAAGAATTCTCTGTAGAGATGTCCCACTTAGGATCAATTTTGAAATACTGGAATTTCATGATCAAAACTTAGACTGCTGACCAACTTTCATTGCAGTAATTGACTTCCTTTCCACAAGTTACATCCTTTAACATCTCACATAAATGAGAGAAATCTAATGAACCATGCCTATTACAACAGAAAGTAATGTACCATTATGTCCACCTATGTGGTTATCCTTCCCCATGGCTCTTAGAGCTGTATGGAGAACATCAGCAATGCAACACAGTGGTGTCCCATTAAGTAGCATTGTGAGTCTTCAGGTGTGACATTTAATTGATTCTACTTAAAATTTACAGAGCAGCTGAGCCTTTAGAATACACTGTTCCCCTCCCAAGTCCATGTTGTTAGACAAACCAAGGGGCTTCAAAGAATGAAACATTAAAAAAGAATTTGGGAGTGGTGCCAAATTATCGGCCATGGAAAATGAATTATTCTATTATCTCCACAACAGGTAGAGCAGCAGTTTAAGATTTCTCCATCCTCTTCTACATGAGTGTGTTGCACCTCAGCAAGAGGAAAGAGGACATTTCAGTTCTGACATGGCTTTCCCTCATGGTTGCAGATCTTCTGCTGGAAGTGTTTTGAGAATCTGAGGACAGGAAGGAAGCCCATAAAAAAATGTCTGCGTTCTTTACAGCTGTTGCTTCCAAACTGTGATTCATGGAGTTTGCTAGTCACATCATGTCAGCTTATCTTCCATGGTAGATTGAATTAAAAGAAGCGAATATAATTTTTTCCACTCTAAGCAACCACTAGAGTTTCCCCAAGAATGTTAATATGATTGCAAATGTGAGTCTATGCAAATACAAGGAGGAAGAGAGGGGTTGACAGGATGAGACCAGGTTGAAAAGTTTTCAGTTTCAACAAAACAGCATTTTCTGATGGAAATGTTTCATATCAATTTTGTCAAAATGGTAGACGGAAAAAATTTGGAACAATTGAAATCTAATTGGAGTGTTGCATGACAACTCTTTTGTTACAATGATAAAAATATTAAACATAGAAAATATTGTATTATGTTAAATATTAAATTGGTCATTTCAGTAAGTTCATTTTAATGTTTCCAAAATAGAATAATTTCAGAGTTTCTGCTGTGAGAAATTTAGAGATTAAAGTTGATTCAGGACAAAAAATGTAGCACAGTGTATATGTCCTAAGGCAAATCAGCTGTGATGCAGCTCATCTAATGAAGAAATCTCAGTACCTGAATATTAGTGGGCTGCTGGCTTCATTTCTAATCTCTTGCTTATAAAATCTCTACATTAGTAACAGGGCAGCCCAAAGCATGCTTGGATCAGATCTTTTTGGTCATGATAAAGCCCTAGATAACATGGTAGTTGATCTACTCCAAGCAATGAAGAAAAGGAAACTACCCCTGTCTGAACACCACTTTTTCCCCTAGAGAGATTATCAGCAGACTCTAGTTAAAAGACACAGATACTTGCAGTCTAGGACTAACTGAGGGAAAGAATAAGCTGATAAAAATCTGCCCATCTCACGTCAAAAAGATAAAGCTACATCAGTCTTAGCCCCTGAATTTAGAGATTAATTCACTGACTGCCACTTTTCTCCTGACAGACTGTTACTACAATCCATTCTAGGATTTATTTTGTTTCTGCTAACGGCTTGCCTGCCTGCCTGCCTCTCCATCGTTGGAGTCCTCTCCTTTGGGTAAGTCTACAGAGGCCAGGCTGCCACTTTTGCACCTGCATGTACATGTACTCACACTTGTCAGGTGCAAACATCTGAGTATGCTCCACCGCCAGGATGAATCCCTTTAATAGTCAAACAATTGCTCCAGCCCAGGTGTTACTCTTAAAAGCACGTGCACTAGGATTAGAGTTTTCAGAGTGTGTGAGCAGACACCTATACCTCATAAATTAGGCACATGTGTATGAGCAACCCTGTATGTGCTCATCACACACATGAAAGCCCAGTAGAGGCCCTTTTGAAAGTATACCCCTTTATGACTGGGAGCACTTAGACAGTCATGACATCCTAGATAAAGTCCAAGTCTTATTTCCAAGCGAGGTGTTGAGGAGAGGATCTTACATTTGTTCCCGAGTTCAGTTTTATTTGGGTATGCTGTTCTAGGAGTAATAATGGGTCACATTCTCAGGTGGTGTAGATCAGTGGGGCTCCATTGAACTCTGTGGAGATGCTCTAATTTACATCGTAATTACACCTACACTGAAGCTGGGCGGTGCAATTTCTAGCTCAAGTTGATATACCTGTTAGCTCTGCTTGAGCCTACGTCAAAAATAGCAGTGTGGCCACAGCAGCATGGGCTAGCTGCCTGAGTACATGCCTAGGATCTTGGCCACGACTGCACTTGGGCAGCTAGCCCATCCCAATGCACATTACACCTTAGGGAATTCTGCACCACTGTGCATGTGCAGAATTTATGTCCCCTGCAGATTTCTTTGCTTACCTGTAGAAAAATGACTTTCTGGTTGGGAAGCAAAGGGAAACCACAAGAGTGGCCATGCGACCCTCTCCAGCAGTATGTTTTGGGTGTCCAGGGCAGCTGGCAAGGAGGTAAATCACTGTGGGGCAGGGACCAGGACTGGGGAAGACTGGGCTAGTGGCTCTTATTTTGCGCCAGGCTCAGTTGCTAGTCCAGGCTGGGCAGGACGGGACTTCTTCTTCCCTTGCATGGCATCCTGGTCTGGGTCAAACCCACCCCCAGATTTCTCCCCCAGCTGTAGGAAGCTCTGCAAACTCTCCCCCCCACAGACTTCCTGCACCCATTGCTCTTCAGCTGCACGGGGGGAGGGGGAAGAGATCTCTGTACAGGGAGCTTCTCCCCCATCTGCCCAACCCCCATGCATCTAGACCCTCTCATACCCAGACCCTCCCACCGAGCCCTGAGTCCCACTCCCCCTGCACAGCCCCAATGACCCACCCCCACCTGGATCCCCACCCCACTGAGGCCCACTCCCCCAGCATCTGGATGCCCCCAGAGCCTCCCACACCCAGTTCCCACACCTGAGTTCTATCCCCACCAGCAACATCCGGACCCTGCATCCCCGCTGAGCCCCAGCCACCTTCATTGGGACCCCCCTGCAGAGTCCCATTATCATTGCACCCAAACCCCCTTACTCCAACAGGCCAGTGTGCACACACACACATCCCCCCACACACACCTGGATCCCCCACTGAGCCGCCCACACCCAGATTGCCCCAGAGAACCCTTTCAGCCCACACCCGGTTTCCCCCCAACACTAAGCTCATCCACACTTGGATCCTGCCTTGCTGAGCCTGCCTCCCACACCTGGTGCACCTGGCCCAGAAGGGCAGGCCCCTGTGGTGTTTCTGGGGCAGGCCCTGTCCTTGTGCTGTGTCAGGGTTGGATGCAGCCTCACCACTGAGTCCATGTCCCAGGGGTCGGGGTTGGAGGTGCTCACTGATCTCTCACCTTTGTGCAGCCAGTGGCTTGTGTGCCCCAATGCCATGCTGGAGCCTCCACATTTATTTGACAAATAAAATTTGCAGAATTTTAAAATATTTTGCACAGAATTTTTTATTTTGGGGGGGAAGAATGCCCTCAGGCGTAGCACTTGCAGCTACACTGCTATTTTTAATGTACTAGCTCGATTCTGTGCTAGGTACCCAGCTGCAGTGTAGATGTACCCTTAGGGGAGGATCTGACCCAATGTGTCTAAAGGCAAAGATAATTAATGCAGCAATGTGATGAGTACAGTAATCTAGATTAAAATAGATATATGTTACAGAATGTGTAACACCACCCCACAGGGTTTGGGCTTGCAGCCTTCAAGCCACAAGCCAGGTATATGAACCATTAGACTATGCAAAAGATATTACAACACCACTCCATTTTTTTCAAGTAAAAACACCCAACCACCAGAGGGTGCTCATTCCATCCTATGACTGTAAAGGATATTGATGAACTACAGTGGAACAATAAATGTAGAGTGAGGAAGTTCAGTGTGTTCTCCAGTTCATATGAAGTTCTGCTTGCACACAAATCTAGTGAAAAAAACAACATTTTTTTTGCCTCTTTGCTATCACAATTAGGACTGATTGGGAATGTAATGACTCACCTGCTTTTTGTTGGACGTGTTGATTTGTCAAAATAGTGGGGGGGGGTTGTGGGATTGTACCAGTTTCAGCTAGACTTTCATAGGGAAGAAATTCGATCTGGGATTTCTGGTTAAAACTAGAGACTGAGACCCACCCCAGAATACCCAGTGGGCAGAACACTCACCCAGGAAGTGGGACATCCAGGCTCAAGTCCTTGCTCTACCTGATTTAGGGACTTGGAGCGGGGGGATCCACATCTCAGGTGAGTACTCTAACCACTGGGCTATAGATTATTCTCTTGCTCGCTTTTAGTGAAAAAGTTTGAAAGGTCACAGTTTTGTCCTGTTCAAACCGTTTTGAAAATCTTGAAAATTTTCACAGGATGAGAAAAACCCAGCTCTAATTACAGTGCATACCTATGTGCAGCAGTGCCTCATTTAGCGGGAGTCTTGTGCAAGGGAGTGTTCATAAGAGAAGCATGATTGGAACAAGTCAGTATTGCAGTGGGAGATTGTTTCTCCTCCCCTTAACCTGCCCCCCATGCACGTTCAGGTATTACAGTGATGAGGACCATATAATTACATAAGTAGGCGTGGGTCTCAGGTACTGCAATTGGTTAAGCAGGCGGCCTCTGATTCACGGCAGAGCCAGGGCTTCAGTCTAGTGGTATTTGGGGCAATGTGCTGCCACAACCTGTCAGAGGCACACGTGGTCAGACCCTTGGCTATTAGAATCACCCAGGTTACAGATAGAAGAGGCTTCTTTGGTCACCTACTGGAATTCATCCCCTGCAGTGCTGTTCCAGGGTTTTCTCCCTCCCAAGGTACTTTGACCAGTCACCTTTAAAATGTGAATGATGGGGCTTTCCCCACTCCCTTTGGGAGACTTCCAGAGTGAAATACATCACCCCATTCCAAACTGGTTCTTTCTATTGGGCCGAAGTTGTCCTTAAAAAAAAAAAAAAAAAGTTATCCCATTACTTGTGTATGTACCCTGCTGTACAGCCCCGAAAAATCCTTTTCTCCCAAGTGTTTATATGCTTCACATTCCTGTAGACACTTTTAATCTCTTCATTTAGCAGTCAGTCAAGAGATTCTATCTAATCTAATCCAGCAATTTGCTGATCTGACTATACAGATCCTCTGGGACTCACTCCCTTGGGCAGAGGAGTGTGTACATTACAGCTATAAAATGCTGCTTCAGCTTGACTGACATGGCTGCTACAGCATAGCTCTGCAGTTTCTCCATGGCCTAGAAGGGCATTCCTTCCTCCTTTCCCACTGCACATCCATCCCAACTTCTTAGCCCAGAGTCTTCATAACTGCAGAGAGGACCTGTTGTTTTTAACTCCTAATGGCATCTGGGAAACAGACAAGCTATAGCTCATATGAATAAAGAGGATCCTGAAGAGGTCTGCACTTGTGCCTACCCTATACGTGTTTGGAACTGTAACTGGGAGAGTCATCACCAGACCACCCAACAAATGAAAGAAAAGACACTTTAGAGACCTGAGCTCTGTCTTTTACAGGTGGAGCAGCACCAAGGCTGGTTCCTATGCTTGGAATCTGGCCCTAAGGGAATCTCCATGAAGACCAGATGTGTTCTCATTTGTACTGGTGTAAATCCTTAGAAGCTACATGGACTTCACTGGAGTTACTCAGGATTGACCCCCAGTAAAATGGAGGTAAAAATTGGGCTCAGTGTGAGAAGATATTCAATCTCACCAGTTAAACACCAGAAATTCATTCAGACAGATTTGGAAAACTGTAACATAGATATGTATGCAAAAGTGCAACCTATTTGTGGTTAGGCTGCTTTACATCTAGTTTTAAAATGTAATTAACCATTATGTGTCCCTTTTCTTTTTCCATTGTCTCTTATTTGTTTGGATTTGGTGCAACAGACTATTAGATTATATGAGGAACACAGATAAGGGGGACAAATTACATCTATTAAGGTATTTGGAAATGCTCTGTGGTGTGTTCCTGTAAAAAAGTCTTTATTTGAATGCAGGACTGCTGCTGATTTCTCCAGCAAGGAGTCAAATCCTGCAGTATTTATTCAATGAAACCCTAATTGAAGTTAGTGAAAGTTTTGCCCAACTATGAACTGAAGGACTTATCCCACTGTTTTTGAGGGTCTGATTTTCAGACACTGGCCTCCATTTTTATGTAGATCTCTAAGTGACACTAACTCAGCATTTCTCCAGTGTAGCCACATGTGGACACCAGGGGGGCTTTTCTTGTGGCCACAGCCTCCCAGGATGTGATTGGGGGTGGGGCAAAGTAGCAGCCCACCCCCGTTGTTCCTGGGTGCAAAGCCTTGGTGTTGCTTACTGGGGCTGCCAGCAGGAGTTGGGATGTGCCCCCCCCCCGGAGACATCTGGGGCACAATGCTGTAGGAGCTGGCAGCCAGTGAGTTCCCCACCTTCCCAGGGGCAGTAGGGCTCAGGCTTTGGGCTTCAGCCCTGGAGTGGTGGGATGGCAGGCTCTGGCCACAGGGCTTTGGGCTCCAGACCCCTGCTGTTTCCCCCAAACCCCCATCCAGGGCTTAACCCAGGCTTGGCAGGGCTGAGTAAGTCTGCTGTGAAAAGTGACACTTGTATGTTTGTTAATGTTACTTTTCCCCCAACAGACTTACTAGCTAGCAATTAAATACATTACAATGATTTGGACATGTATCTGTGTTGGCTAGAGTTGGTAGCCGCACTCTGAGGACACCAACATTGGTCTTGAGAACTCCTGCACTAAACAGTGGGCATCAGATTGCACCCGCATTCTGGATGCTAAAGAAACGGAGGCCTGTGTCAGAAAATTTGGTCCTCACTATCTAGATGAATTTGCTGGTTACTCTGTATTTACTTAGCAAATTTCAATAAGGAGCAAAGCAGTTTTTACTGTGCTGATGAAATAGTAGCAAAAGTACAGAGAAAACCACGTAAACACTAAGCAACCCCGTAGTTCCCACAGGACTGATGCCAAGCCTGGGAATTCTCTACCTGCACAGTCAGGCATTGCCAAGAAGGCTCAGGTGTGCCCTGTTTGAGATGAAGAACATGACACTGTGAGAGTTGGAATAGCTGATATGCAGCAATGTTTTTAATGTGAATTAAAAGCTTTGAGAGTATAAGTTGTTTGAATCTCTGCCGGAATAGTAGAGAAAGAAAAGAAAGTTATAAGGGACCTGTGAGCAGACAGAGGAGAATTTGTTCCAGCCAACAATTGAATCAAGAAATTTTACTTGATTTTTTGTGAATTATTATATTTGGATTTTTACCAATTTGTTGCGACTTGTAACATTTGATGAGTGATTTATACAAACATATTTCAGACTAAAGTTACAGAGTGATACACTATGTGTTACTGTTGTTAAGAGTAGCTACTAGTTGTAATTCACTATCCATGTTACATGACCAGGTACCTAAGTCACATGGTATCATCTCCATTCTGACTGGAGGACTCCTAAATCCTCAAAGACCTTTCATGATAGTCACACAAACCTTTCCAGTGGAGAGCCTAATGGGGGCCCGTTGTCACAACCTTTATGCTTTCCACACAATTTGAATCACATAAATGTTCGCAAAGAGAAAATGAGAGTGGCTAAAGTGAATTGGTGGGGTCTTTTTTCCTCAGATGCTTTTGGGGGCTGTTTGCCCAGGTTTGGCAGCATTCAGGGAACAAGGATTGTTCAGCACAAGAAGAAGAGGTGAGCATCCTAGACAGGATAGATATCAAATGACTATATCTACAGGAATTAACTCAGCTCTCTTTCCTCTTATGAGTAGTAGTGTTCATTTCAGCTGCAATGGTAGTGCGAGACTATATCACAATATCAAAAGCAAGCATCTTTATCTGGCCATGTTTCAAACCCATTTAGGTCATTTCAAAACCTTTTAGGTCTCAGAGGCCAGTTCCTCGGGGGGTCATTTCACATCCTTGTTTTCCCAATGTATTCTCTTGTTTAAAATAATCCCATGTGCTAGATATCCCTCCTACAGATCCATAACCTCCACACAGAGGAGAAATGATGCCTTTGATACATTTAGTAAATGGATTTTAGCTATAGATATCCCTCTTGTGACTGCTACCCCGCCAGCCCACAAAGTCTGTCAGTCTGATTCTGCTCTCCCTTATGCTAGTTTTCTATTGACCTCACTGGAAATTACTCCTCAGTTAAACCAGTGAGACTAAAAGCAGAACTAAGCCTGATGTTTCATGGAACAGGAAGATTTCTGAAACCACTTCTCAGGCTGGAGATCTATTCTAGAAATGACAAAGCACAAAAACAGTGACCCAGCTGTCCTTTAAAAAGCAATATGGGAAGTAGCGATTCATGTTTTACTATCTGCTGGAGCATACACGGTTTTTAATGGAGGGAGATAAAGAAAGATCATGCATACTCCAGGTAGGTACGACACTTCACAGTATTCTGTCTCTGCATGGAAATGGTTAGGACAGATTTCAGTGCAGAAGAAAGCGCTTGCACTGGGAAATTCACTCCCCCCCCCCACCTCAGTTTTAAAAACTCAAATCTATTTACACATTAAAAGGCAGCTCTGAGTTACACTGGATACAGACAGTCCCAAACAGTCCCTATAAACTCAGCTGAACTTAGGGAAGTCCCGACAGTGCCTCCTTTCCCTGACCAGTGGGATGGGGCATGTATGCTAGAAAAGCCACTACACCAACTTTTACCACACAGGAGGATCCCTGCACACTGGATTTACCTTCCCATTGCAAGCTTTGTCAGGTTTAGGTCCAGAATATGCCACTTCTATTGCGAAAAGCACTAACATGGGTCTCTAACTTCAAAACCCATTCATAGTTAACACCTTCTGTGCTGTACCTAAGCCAGCCTTATATCTGGACCTAGTAAGCATTAAATTAGAGGCCACATGAATAGCGAGTGAGGCGCTGCTATCAAGTTGCTCATCCTCAGAAGCAACTCACTGAAAAGATTGTGAAGAGAGGTGGGCCATGGCCCTTTCCTTCGCTTCCATGTGCGGACCAGCAGAGCTGGCTGGCCACACAGGACTGAGGAGGGAGTACGCCAAGTGACTTTAAGAGCACTAGTCAGTCACAAGTGAACGCTACTCAGGCCAAGTGAGGGTTGCAGAATTGGGCCCTCTCTTTTCAGGAATAGGAGGGTAACATTCAAACCCATCACCTTTTCCCCACCTGAGCCGAACGTGGATTCTTTTTGCACAATGCTTGAGGAGGGCAACTTCCTCCACTTTTGTGCATCCCCACAGGGCCAAGGAGGACTTGCTGCTGCTATCTATTCACGAACACCCGGAGAAAGGAGATGGACTGCTATGATGGTGCCAGTGCTGGATAGCGTGTGCAGGGCTCTGCCTTCTGCTAGCAACCAGGAGGGTGTGGTGCTCACTCCAGTTTATATAGCCTAATTCTGCCACCCTTACTCATAGAGAGTAGTTCCTTACCCTGAAAATAACCTTGCTGATTTCAATGGGACTAGCTGTTCTGAGTAAGCGATTACTTGGTCTGAGTAAGGGTGACAGAATCGGGCCCACACAAACAACATTGGCAACATCAAGCATTAAAAAAAAAAAAAAACAGAACAGAAAATAAACCTTCATGAGCCAGTCTGCTTCCCCCCCCCCCCCACACACACAGGAAGTTGGCTTAAATGTCATGATATTTAAAAAAAAAAATAATAATTTGGGGGTTCTTTTTATTTGACCTCTGGTTTTGAGCCATTAGGATTTATGCTTTTCTACAGGTTTGAGAGCTAATGTGCTTCTTGTTGTTATCTGAAAGCTGAGATTCTCTCATAATCACAGGATTTCAGGAGCTGCTGGGGCTTTAAGAAAAACAAAACAAAACCCACACATCAGCTATCGCGAGACTTGCCAGTTCTCTCAGATCTATTGCAACACTAATGAGCGTTCTTCTCTTGAGCTCTCTACACCCCAATGTATTCTGCCTGCATAGGCAGAGCTCCTCCAGGCCTGCCCCAGCTGTACATCTCCTGCAGCATGGATAATGTGCTCAGCGGCACCATTTGGCCTAGTAATCTTGTTTACTCCTGTCTTTTCTATTGTTTTGTTTTCTACATGCCTGTTCTGTAATCTTGTTTACAGAGGATTTCAACCCAGAATGCAAAACAAATGACGACCTTACAGGAATGTGTTCACCTGTCTCACGTGGACAACACCAAGTTGTTTGATTGATGCCCAACACCCAGATCCTATTAGCATTCCCCTGAGTCCCCCCAGTTTTTCAAATGGGCAGAAGAGAGTAACAGGATTTGTGGTGTGACCGTGGAAAAATACAGTTACCTGACTCAATTGTCAGGGAAAGAGAGAGGCCTCTCCAATGTTTGGAAAGGTTTCTACATACTCTTGAATGCTGTGTGTAATGTACTGTATACCTGCAGCTGCCCTACTCTAGTCCCATCTGTTAGAAATTGATGTTCCTTTTGCTCATCTTCCCTTCTTAAAACAAGAAAAATGAATTAGTGTTCAATAGATGGAGTTGGCAGTGATTTTAGCCAGGCACATTGTGGGCATGAGCTGTGCAAGTTTCCCTTGCCACAAACATACACAGGCCTGTGGATTCTAATACCAAATGGGAACATCCCCTGATATTCAAGCCCTGGCACCACACATAACTCTGCCAGGGCGCATTATTTCTGACCTACAGCATCTCCTGCTATTCAGACTCTAGGATGCTACACAGCTCTGCCCGTATACCCCATTCCCATCCTGCATCACCCCCTGATTTTCCAGCCTTTGAGCCCACCCACAGAATGACTGATTAGAGCTGGTTGGGAATTTACTGACAAAGTATTTTCTCATATGGGAATGACAATATGTCAAAACCAAAATGGATCACAGGAAAGGGTCAGTTTCAATGAATTTCCTGTTATCCCCCCTCCCCTGCCCCTAAAAAAGTTAACAAGTCTCATTCTGACATTTTAAAAACAAAAACTTCAGATTTTCAGGTCAAACTGATATTTTTGTTTTAAAAATTAAGTTAATTATAGTAAAAAAAAGTAGAAGATATTAAAATCAAAAGTAGAACCAATCTGGTTATTGTTGTTTTCAGGGGAGGGTGAAATTTTCATTCATGAACATCTGAGATTTCAATTTTTCATCCCAATTTGGGAGGGGGAAGATTTTTGAAATCTCACAAATTCTCTGGGGATAAGAAAACCCACTTCCTACCCAGCCCTATGAATGATGCTGTTTTATCCTGACTTGCAGTACCCCCATAGTTTCAATCTCAACACAGGAGCAGTGAACATAGGAGGACTGACATTTCTATTACTGCAGTCTACAGACTCTACACAGCTCAATTTGCAGCTGCTCAGAAGTAGGTGTTTTTCTTGTTGTCCTCTGAAGTATGCTGGAACCAATCATTGCCATAAGGGATTCAAAGTACTTTGGATTCTAGTTTGGGATTTATATCCAGCGTGTGCTTTGATTTCTTTATTAAAATCTATAAGGGGTAGAAAGTCCTTGGTTTTAATAGAATAATATTATACAGTTGCATGCATTTGTCAGAATTCTACAGAAGTTACAGTAGTAAATTAATTATGAAGAAAAGTGTTCTCTCTTCGGATTGCTCAAGAGGTGGCAGCTGTGCTCAGAGCATGCATCAGAATAGAGGAAATATAAAAGGAATCAAGAGAAGTGAGAGTAGCTGTGCCTGATAATAGCAGTTTGTTAAGAGGAACCAGCACATGGGGAAGCCAGAATGGCTTTCCACCCTCTAATAATTATGATCAGTTAGAAAGGAAAAATGACAATGTAGAAATGAGTTAATCCAAACTAAAGTCTTCATTTAATGGTAATTCTAACTAAACTACACTGCCCCAACTACTTGTTTCTGTGGATGCATCATACTACTTATTGGACATTGCTAGAGGTGTATATATTCCATGTCCAAAACTCAATGGGAGTCAAGCAGTGGCCATACAGACAGAGACAGATTAAGATATATTGGAGCCCTGGGCACAAAGAACATTTGAGCCCCCCCACATCCCTCACCCCTGCCATGAGGCTACACTTTTGCTCCTCCCCTTACCCCCCCAAGGCCCTGCCCCCTGATCTGGCCACAAGCCGGGTCATGGTAAAAGCTGCCCAGGGAGCCTGTACCACTGTGGGGAGCCCTGGACCCTCCATCTGCCCTGTGTAGTGCACCCTGGGGAGCAGCGAAAAGGGCTGGGGGCTACTCTCAAGCACTCCTGTCCCCTGCCCAAGGCAGGTGCAGGGCCAGGTCTCCCCACAGCTGCCCAGGCTCCCTGGGCAGCTCTTACCACAGCCTAGGGCAGTGGTCCCCAAACTGTGGGGCACACCCTCTTAGGGGGGGCATGCCAAATAAAAAAAGCTGACTGACAAGATAGAGTTCGAGAGGAACTGAGTGGAAAAGTTCTCAGGGGAACTCCAGCAAGAGTTTTCTTTTTATGGACACTTTTAAATTGACAGAGTTAAACTATTATAAACAGTCATTGACTTGATACAAAGTCTGACATGGGCAAGGATGAAAAGCATCTCTAATTTTGAGAATGGTTCATAAATATCCTGGTTTAATGAACTCATGTGTGGCAGCAAGAGCCTGAACCAAAACCCATTGATGTCAGTGGAAAAATGCCAATGGACTGCCATAGGCTTTGCATCAGGCCCCAAAGGAATATTGCAGCAGTAATAGTGGCCTTGAGTTTCTCCTGCTAGCGATCTAATAGAGTTGACAAAAGAAGCTGAATCTCCATAAAGCAGAAGAGACCTTGGAGTGTTTCATGTCCTTCCTCTGAAAGTTTTTTTAAAGATTCACACTGAGATCAAGCACTATTTGACAATGTTTTTAAAAATGCTAATTAAAAGGCCTCTACCCGCAGACGTCTGTGTATGCAAATAAATAGTCTCATTCACATCAGCTGGGATTATTCACATGTATAAAATTAAGCATGCTGCATGATCAGGACTTCTGACCCTACACACAAGAAAGAGCAGTGCTGAAAGTCACAGTAGCAGTTTCTCATGGAAAGGAAAGTTAGTGTTATTTGAGGAGCTCTTTGTTTTTCAGACTGTGAGGGTCTAAAGGCTTGTGTCTGATCAATAGCACCTCAGGTCACAACATTCATTTTATTTCAAACAGAGAAAATCCCGTGTTGGAGGCTGGGTTTTATGGCAACACACTTCAACTAAACAATAAATGGCCAGATCCTCAGATAGTGTCAATTAACCGAGCCCCCATAATGTGAAAGGAGCAATGTTAGTTTACACCAGCTTAGGCGAATGGCTCAAAGGGTCTGAAACAGGTGAGCCAGCCTTTTTCCAGTACCACATACGAATATATTCAATTCAAAAAGCAACACAGGGTTCACAGAAGAAAAACATTGTACTCACCCAAGCTTTTAAGAGTCATCCATCCTAGGAAACCTTTCATGTACCTTCCGCTATAGTTCATCTCCTGCTGCGTATCACTCCTTTAAACTGAGGAACAGAACCCACCTGCTCAGCTTGAGCAGCAGTTAGGATACACACAGCTGTCTTTCTTCATCCCACAGTAACAAGAGAGCTCTCTGCTTCTAATTTAAAGCAGCTGTGTCTGGTTAATACCCTGCTGGTGTCCTCTGTGTATCTTAGGTATTTATATGGATGCCATTACTGTAGCATCTGATCACCTCACAATCTTTAATGTCTTTTTCCTCAAGACATCTCTGTTAGCTAGAGAACTACTATTGTCTCCATTTTATAGATGGGAGCTTAGTCACAGAGTGACTTGCCTATGGTCACACAAGAAGCCTACAGCAGAGTCAGAATTGAAGCCAAGTCTTCCAATTTGCAGGCTACAGCTCTAGCCACTGGACCATCCTTCTTCTCTTCTCAGGGAGGCTGTGGTGTAATACTACCCCCAAAAGTTTCCTCTTAAGATCCCTAAAAGGCATGTACACCCTCATAAGCAGGACAAAGGATTTATTGTAGTCATAGATTCACCACTGAGCTGGAATAACACATGATATACACATGAAGCCAAATTAGACCTGGTGTAAATGGGTGAAACTCCATTGATTTGCATCTGCTTATACAAGCTCTGATTCTAACCCCTGGTGTGCAATGTTTTAGGAAATAGATGCTTTTGAAAAAAAATCTTCTCAATGTAAGCAATATGGTGTAGTTATTGCAGGGATTAATTTGCCCTTTTACTGGTATAGTTCCACCCTCTCAAACCCCACATCAGAAGATCTCCTATGTATGCCAGATATATCCAATGCACACCTACAAAGACTTTCTGTACTATATAAATAACATAGTTTTGAGGAAAACATTTTTTTATTGAATTAAGGGATGGGGCAAAAGGCAGAAAGAATACAGGCAGTGCACATTTCCCAAATACCAATATTAACAGAAAGAGAAATGGAAAAGTGTTCAAGTCAAAGCCACACAAAAACGAAGACTAACCTTCAGGTGTGTACTAGACCTGTATGCACAGCACTTTGATGCTAAGATTTGAAATATTAACCCCGGAGACTTCACATCTTAAAAATACAAAAGAAATAAAAGAAAATGAATGTCAAAAAAGACAGAAATAAATGGTACTTTAATAATCTCACTAAACTATGAGAGACTTTGACAAAGAACAGCACTAGTGAAAGGAAAGCAAAGAGTTATAATCAATCATTCACATATTTCCATACAAAATCCAAAACAGCAGAGTCACTGATGTGTTTCGCTGTGTCTGAGAACGAGTTCAAAACTGGGCTCTGAATGCAGAACAGTTTCTCTGTAAGAGAAAACCCCCAAAAGAACAAATTCCTAAACATCCAAATTGTGGAATCCAACCGATGGGAACGCATCCATGTGAGGGGGGTGGGGGGACTGCGGAGAAGAAGCTGGGCAACTCCAAAGCAATGTATGCAAGGGAAAGGCTTTTGATAGAGTTTCATATCCCAAGAAGGTATGGGAACAGGGAGGAAAGGAATCTGGCTACCTGTGTCAGTTCCAATCTCTGAATTTCTTCCCAATGTCCTTTTACTGCAGCGTGACACCAGGAGAAAGGCAGCCAGTCCTCTACCAAGCAACTGCAGGTGCAGCCTTCAGGATACATACCAAACACAGACATATGGCTTAGATCAGGAGTGGCAGACACACAGATTACAATGTTCCATTATTTTCCTAACTTTTTAGAGCAAACCAGTAATGTATCAGTGCCTCCGGAAATCATTCCTGACTTTCCTTTTGGACAATTCTTCTAATTCAGTACAGTTGCATAGACAGATTTCACAGAAGAAAGAAATTACTTTTCTCCCCTACACTCGTTAAGTGTAACATTTTCAGAAAAGTAGGTAGATCCACTTGCAGGACTGTATGCTCAATTACATGCTTACATTCGTGCATGCAACTAATACAGCTACCTCTGCAAATCAGGTATTTGCGTATGCAAATCACCAGTTAGCTTGGCCAAATGACCATTTACAATGGACAGATTTCCATTGACTTCAAGGGCAGTTGTGTATTTTCCTACCTCCAACCTCCCCTTCTGAAAATTTGGACCATAAATGTCCTCTCCCAGGGAGTTACCTTCAGCACCCTATTGGCTTTACAGATATGATTAATGAAATGGTGTCTTAACCAAAACAGTGGCCACTGAGTAGCGAATAAAATTTGTTGCCAAAGATGTCAAACCACAATTACAATGACTTCCTTTTTCTTGCATAAATATAAATTAAAAAATATTTTTTTTACAAATTTTGAAATAAAAATACGTAATACACAAAAAAAATGACGAGCTACATAGGTGTAAGTATAAATTAAAAAAGCAACACAAGATCAGTTAAAAACATTATAAAAAAGATGCCCTAAATAGCTTCTCAAGCAGCCTCTGAAAGAGAAAATAGAAATATAAAGGATTATTCAAGATGGTTTCATCTTAGTGGAATCACATAAGCCATTTGTAACAAGATCTGAAAGGAAGAAAAATATTTTGCTCACAAACCCCGACCCTGCAAATACAAATACACATGTGCTTCACTTTAAGCACATGCATCAGTGTTTGCAAGACAAGGGGGATTCTCACCTGGCTAAACTTCAGCATCTCTCAGAGGCAGGGTAAGTGCCCAGCCCCATGAGGCACCTAAGCGGAGGGGAGGAGGAGGAGAATATTTACAAAGACAAGTAATTTACATTTTGAATAATGTAGCATTGTGAATGGTGATTACGGCATTCACAGTTAGAGAATGTGATGGATAAGAATACACACAGTCTTGCATTATAAACTCCTGTTTTCACTAGCCTCTCACTTTTAGCAAGTCTTCTATGTTTTGTTTTCCACACTCCCATCAGAGCCCAAAGGCAAATGATGCTAAGAAAGTTAAAGTAAAATACACTTTAGTGGGTTTTGAAATTACTTGAAATGACTAGAATAAAATAGATCCCTTTTCCCACTTAAAAAAATGAAGATACGTTTTTTCCCTGCAATGCTAAGAGCTGTCTATGCGGTAGCCTGCAAAGATGTCTATGGGTGTGAACCTGTGCTCACTGCAGTCAAAGAGAAAGCACCCATTGACTTTAATGGTGCAAGAGCAGGGCCTAGATGCCTGACTAAACCCTAACAGACCTCCATCAATCCTTCCCATGAGGCTCTGGGGAGCAAATCCCCATGACGTTCCCGTTGCTGAGACCCCATTGTCCTTTCAGGGCAGGTAATGGCATCTACCCTTCCCAACCAAAAATGGCTATACAGCATAAGGACTTGATCCAAAGTCCATTCAGGTCTACGGGAGTTTTTCCATTAACTTCAATGAGATTTAGCTCAGTCCTAAGGACCAGATTTACAAAGGTATTTAGAATCCAAAAGATGTAGATAAGCACCCAGACATCTCAATGGGTGTAAGGCACCTAGGGACAGATTTTTAGGCACCTAACTCCCACTGATTTAATCAAAAGTACAGAATATTTTGGGGAAATTTTCAAGCAAAGGGTCGATTTTCAATATCACTCAGTGCTGGCCTAACTCCTCTCTCAAAATCCGATCTGGTCTCTAACTCCCAATGATTCCATTGGGAGTCAGGCACCTAAACACCTTTTAAAATCTGGCTCTTACTGCCTATATGCAGTGACCTTTAACTTTCCTACAGGTGTTTATCTTAGATGGAACATAAACATAAATTTGGGTGGAAAATTTGAGAATCACCTTGGGTGCTTTTCAAAGTTCAAATATCTGGATAAGCTTCAGTGCAGAAAAGGTCTCAGAGATGTTTGGTAAAATCTGATTTAATCATTTTTCAATTTCAGAGACTTTGTTTGGGGTTTCAGAAATGTTTAGCAGTGGCCTAACGTTGACCCCAGGAAGAGTTAAGCCAATGGTGAGTGTGAGGGTTGCCAGCCCTCCAGGATTCTCCTGGAATCTCAGGAATTAAAGATTAATCTTTAATTAAAGATTATGCCATGTGATGAAATCTCCAGGAATTCGTCCAACCAAAGTTGGCCACCCTAGTGAGAACTACTGAAAATTCCACTCTGCATTTGAAATTTTCTCCCAAAATGTTCTGATGAAACACTTCAAAACAAACACACAAAAATTTTCAAACTAATCCAGAAGAACACGTTTTCATATTGATTCACATCAAATAGAAGCAAAATGAAAATGTTTCAATTTTGAGGCTTTTTCTTCCTCTCTATCTATTTACTCCTGGAAAGGGGAGAGAAAAGATGGAGGAAGGAAACAAAAAAAGAAAAACAAAAAAAAAAATCATTTTGATTCTACTCAGTTCAAATTAAAATGAAAATTTTTCATTTTAAATTGTTTTGTCTGAAATCTGGAAATGTTGAATGATGCAAAAATTTTATACAGAAATGTCCATACTGTTTGAAAAGGCATTTTTCATTGAAAAATGTGATTAATAATTTTCAGTCAGTCCTAAAAAGAGGAATTAAAGGCATAGCCAATCCAGCATCCTAAACCATATACTTTCAGAATAGTATACAACAATCTGTGTTATGCACTGCAGTGCACACTACATGTTATTTTGTTATGGGTAATGCAAGCAAGGATAATGCAACGTAGCAGATTAACATTCAGCATCATACTTCGTTCTGTTATTTTTACCCTGCTGTTTCTTTCACTCACCAACTCATGACTCACACCCTTCCCAGACTGGAATTTCCATCCCAATACTGTGTCTCATTGGGTGTGCTGTGGACTGCTATGCCCCGGGAAGCCTTCTCAAGAACAGCACCACTGTCTCTGCTCCAGGTCACTCTAGAGAACAAAAAAGTGTATCACAATTACTGTGGCTACTGCGATCTGTTTAGCAAAGTGCTTTTAGCATTCAGTGGGGATATGGCATTGATTTAGCTTATTACATAAGTGTCAACACTTAGGAACCTAGATGATAGAAACACCGAAGACAGGTAGATAATACAAATACAGAGAGACCATCGCATGGATAACCTACCTTTCAGAAGCCTTTATGAAGGCTCTTGTGAGATGGGCAAATGAAGTTCAGTGTGGATAAATGCAAAATAATGCAAGTTGGAGGGAAAAACTTAAATGACTCCTAAACCTTACAAGGTTCTAAATTTGCTGTATCAACTTAAGACAGTGACCTGGGTGTCAGTGTAGACAGTTCAGTGAAGACCTGTGCTCCATGGGCAGCTGCATTAAGAAAAAAAGCTACCACAATGTTAGGATGCATAAGGAATGAGATGGGGAATCAAACTGAAAATATTATAATGCCTTTATTCAGTGATGCCACCTGGTCAGGAATAGCATGTGAAGTTCTGATCATTCCTTCTCAATCCATGACCTCTTACTCTCTTAGGACCAGATTGTGGTCCAACCTTTCGTGGCTACAGTGGGGCATAGGACCCTTCCCTCCAACCCACATCGCTGCTTAGGATGTAAATGGGAAAGCAAGCTCCATATGGCCCCTACTCCCACTGCAATCAAATGGGTGCGGATGGGAGCAAAGAGGGGCAGGAAGATGGAGAATCCTTGGCTCCACTCCACATTCTGTGTGAGCCTGTGGAACTGAGCTGGTATGGACAGGAAGTAATCTGCCCCTGTTCTGGGGCCGCAGCAGATGACTTGCCCATGCAGCAAGGGGGAACAGAGAGGCACTTGGACTTTCTGATTTACAACTCCTCCCCTGCACTGCTGCTGCGGTTGCACACATATGCACTGACCCTTACACAGGGCCATGCCTAATGGCACAATCTAGCTCTTCATCTCTCCAGTACTCCCAGTCGGATCCCTTGGCCCTCTGTTCTCCCTCAGTCTTTCATGCCTGGTCCGACAGACACCCCCAAAACCTTCCCAAGGAGACACCAAAGCATGAAAGTTACACTCCCATGAAAGTTACATTATGTTCTCTGCAGATCCATTAGCTTTGTAGCAAGCTTAATCTCCTGTCAGCTCAATTTTCAGCAGGTTCTTCTAGGTCCACTGCTGATGGTGAGCTAGACAGTCATACAGCAGTGCCAAGTGGCCTGCCATTGCCAGAGACATTTTACTGCTCTATAAGCTGAAGCTACGTCAGGTCACCCGTTGTGTCCTCTGTTCTACTCTCTCACCCAGCCCAAAGCTAGAGTACGACTAACTGGCTGGAAGGGAGTGGATGTGCAGCAGAGGGAAGGAAGATTGAAGGCTTACTCATACTCCCCAGATTCAAATGTCAGGGCCTTCCATCAGTCCAAATAGCAGGACATCCTGAATGTGGAAGCATGTCCTTAGCACACCAGTCATGTCATTGCCTCTCACCATCTTTCCCAGTTGTAGAAACCCTGAAGCAGAAGCCTGAAGAGGCTGTGGTTACTGACCTGAAATGAAACCTATTGCCATTTTAATGATAATTTTTTAGTGGGAAAGCTAAGGGAATCAAAGTGGACCAAAGAAGAAGCAGTGCTCTCAAAGCAGTGCAGCATCCTGCTGTCAGCACCTGTGAATGTTCGATCCCAGCTGCAGTATCCCAGTACCCTGGTATTACTGAATCAAATCAGTAACAGGTTGTGCTTGTCAAACCCTGCTCAGAGGCACTGTTCAGCAACACCTGTCCTGTGCTTTAGCCTCTTGTCCTGAGCCTACGTTTTTCCTGAGCTTGTAGCTCATTTGACTTGAACTAGTACCATCCTATCTAGGTCATTCTGACATCTAACTGTCTGATTTGAGTGGGACTCTGACAATATCTTGCTAGATTCTCCCAAGCACCCCAGCCTCTTCCCACCATCTGAGAGGTGCAAAAGTGCTGGAAATCAGCCAGTCTGGCCACTGCTGTGAATCCGCCTGGCAAGGGGGAACTCTCCACTGTCACAGAGCTGTGTACTGAGGCCTTGTGCTAGACCCATCCCATCCACTCAACCCCAGCATAGCGAGAGGGAGGCAGGTTGGGTGAAATACACCGTGCTTTATCTGTGATTCAACTGATGTATGGACCATCAGGGAACATAGCCAGTTGGCAACAGTTAGAGCACCCCAGGTTGCTCTCACCTGTGCAAGAGTGTCATCGAGAATCAGGGAGCCATAATCAGCTTCCTATTCCCCCCGACCCTTTTGTTGAGTCAAATGGAAGCGCAATGACATTGAGCCATCAGGGCCTGACAATAAATTATTCTGGGTCATCAGGGCCTGAAAATAATTTGTTCCTTAAGGACAAGTCCTATTTTAGTGCAAGACCTATAGGTAGCTCCCTCACTCCTAGTTTTGATACCAAAGATGTTTCTTAATCTACAAACTGGTTTGTCTTTCTCATTTGAAAAGAGGCTTTAAATAGGCAGCCTAGGAAAGATGTAACTAGGAAGTCGGTCTCTTAGCCCTGGTCTACACTACGAGTTTAGGTCGAATTTAGCAGCGTTAGATCAATTTAACCCTGCACCCGTCCACACGACGAAGCCATTTTTGTCGACTTAAACGACTCTTAAAATCAGTTTCTGTGCTCCTCCCTGACGAGGGGATTAGCGCTGAAACCGACATCGCTGGGTCAATTTTGGGGTAGGCTGGGTGCAATTCGACGGTATTGGCCTCCGGGAGCTATCCCAGAGTGCTCCATTGTGACCGCTCTGGACTGCACTTTGAACTCCGATGCACTAGCCAGGTACACAGGAAAAGCCCCGGGAACTTTTGAATTTAATTTCCTGTTTGGCCAGCATGGCGAACTCAGCAGCACTCAGCAGCACCATGCAGTCCCCCATGAATATTTCTACGCTCCCCCTATCATCTCCGTCCCTGAGGTTATCACAGATTAGAAGGCGAAAAAAACGCACTCGCGATGACATGTTTTCCGAGCTCATGCAGTCCTCCTGCACTGATAGGGCACGGCTTAATGCATGGAGGGATTCGGTGGCAGAGGCCGGGAAAGAATTGCTGTGTTTGCTTAACAGCAAAAGTATCATGCCTCGCTAGCGATCCTGCCCGAGCCAGGTCGCTGTGTCAGCCTTGGGCGGGGGCATGACCGCTGTGTGAGCAGGAAGGCCATAGATACAGACATTGCATGAGGTAGCTTCTGTAGTTAGAGAAAACAGTCCTGTGCATTCGGCAAAGTCTGGGGCAAAAAAGGAGAAGCCCTGTGACACACCAAACTATTAATAATACACAACCACACGTTACATAAGGTATAATAGGGAACACGCAAGGGATACGTTCAAGTTGGGTTTCCATAGTGTAGTGACAGGTTTCAGAGTAACAGCCGTGTTAGTCTGTATTCGCAAAAAGAAAAGGAGGACTTGTGGCACCTTAGAGACTAACCAATTTATTTGAGCACAAGCTTTCGTGAGCTACAGCTCACTTCATCGGATAATGAAGTGAGCTGTAGCTCACGAAAGCTCATGCTCAAATAAATTGGTTAGTCTCTAAGGTGCCACAAGTCCTCCTTTTCTTTTTGCATAGTGTAGTGGTTATCACATTCACCTTTTTCTGACTCCCCTCCTGCATTTTTAGTCTTAGAACAGACCGCCCTGTGAAATTTTACTTTAAATTATACGAATTATGAGTTAAATAATATGGAAGCTCTCTCTAAGTTATAGTCCTGGGTTCCTTACCCTTTCAGCTGCTCTGATAAATTAACATTTTTGTTAGGGGCGGGGGGAAATTTTCATGAAGCCTTTTATAGGGACTAAATGCTATCTAGGACTCTGAAATAATCTTAACGTGGCCCACAGAGTGCAACCCTTCATTCTGGATTTGTCATTCCACAAGTTGAACTGCTCCTTACTACAGTCCAGGCTTCATGAGCCATGGGAGCAAGGGGCAGGCTGGGGTAAGTGCTACCGCGTGGTGCTGCTGGCTGGTAGAGCAGCCTGAGGCAGAAGCCTCCAGCTCACATGATATTCCAGGCAGGACTGAATCTCCATGAGATGAAATTTAAAGAAGAGAATGACCTGGAGTCACTCCTATTCGGTGCTCTAAGAGGAGGATAGCCATGTCCGTCCAGGTGCCCCGATCAACCTCACCGAGGTCTGCCAAGAGCACCCAGGAGACGTACAACGGCTATCAGTCCTACTGCACGGTCTGCCACGAAGGCAAGGAGCTGCTGCTGTGTAGCAATGCCGTACCTTGTAGGCCAGCAGCACCCAGGAGACATACGGTGATGGTGAGCTGAGCAGGCTCCATGCTTGCCATGGTATCGCAAGCATGGCAGCGGGCTTAGCAGGGCTGACGGCCGGGATGCCGGCTGGCAGGAGCTGGTGGACAGAGCCCCAGACCAGCAGCGGGATGGGCCGCAGCCGGTCTGGGGTTCTGTCCACCGGCCCTGCTCAGCCCACTGTCTGCCTGGGGTTCCAATCATCCAGACAGGCAAGGGGCTGAGTGGGGCCGGCAGACGGGACCCCGGAAAAAAGGTGCGAAATGATTGTCTGCCATTGCTTTCACAGAGGGAGGGAGGGGGGCCTGAGGACATGTGCCCAAAACCACCCGCGACAATGTTTTTGCCCCATCAGGCAATGGGAACTTAACCCTGAATTCCAATGGGCAGCAGAGCCTGGGGGAACTGTGGGATAGCCACCCACAGTGCACCGCTCTGTAAGTCGATGCTAGCCATGGTAGTGAGGACACACTCCGCCAACTTAATGCACTTAGTGTGGACATAAGCAATTGACTGTATGAAATTGAATTCTAAAAACCGACTTCTATAAAATCGACCTAATTTAGATGTTAAGGCAAAGAAACGGGCACCTAGCGGGTCTGGACTCCTAACCCTCTCAGCTGCTATATCTCATTGGCTGACTTTGACCAAGTCACTTGTCTTCCATGTACCACACGACGGCAACTTTATGGTACATGAAGGACCACACTAGAATATAAATGTTGGGTTGGCTTGAGATGCACTGAAGAAAAATATTTCAATAAGAAGCATGTAGAGACACTAGTCACTTTGCTGAATGCATCATTGAAAGGTACAGTAATAGGAGCAGGGTTAGAGACTTAATAGAACAGAATAGGCTCTTTAAAGGGGCAGAAATCTTCCCCAATATAAAGTGATACCATTTCGGTATAGTAATTTAGCTGGTGTGACAGTTGAAGGAAAGGAATCCCATAAGAAATTAGCACTGCCATTTTATTCTCCTCCTTTATCCGCATCAGACATGTCCCTTGAGTTTTGAGATTTTATGTTTTCTCCATGTTGTGTCGAGGCCTCCAAATTAAGAGAGCTCAATTTTCTGGAGCTGGAATTTTCTTTTCCAGGAGACATTGTGTGTGTTTTCCCTGACTATCTGCCCTCAAAAATCCATGAGCAAATGTGGGATTCTGCATTTTTTGGCTGATTTAGGCCACATTTATATTTAATCTGACCCTGAATGAACTATTTTCAGAGTAGCAGCCGTGTGAGTCTGTATCCATAAAAAGAAAGGAGTACTTGTGGCACCTTAGAGACTAACACATTTGTTAGATCATAAGCTTTCATGAGCTACAGCTCCCTTCATCGGATGCATACATGAACTAGTTGGTTATCTTGCTGGAATTTAAGTAAGATCAGTTACAGAGAGGAAGCCAACAGTCTTTCTTATTACAGGTTTCCATTGAAAGAGTAAGTAATCATATATATCACTGAAAGCTGATGCTGATATTTAGGATTGTACAGTGCATCCCTCAGAAAGGTACAAGAGTCTGATTTCATTCTGTTGCATTCAATATCATAAAGTCACTGACAAGTGTTTTACAGGTGTTCTTTATAAAATGTAACAGTATTGAACCTACTCCATGAAGTCAATAGCGAAGTCCCAGAGACTTCCATGGAATCAGGACTGGGCCCACTATTTTCCATACAGAGACTCACAACTAACCTGCATGTGTTAGCTGTTCAAATTTGTTAGGGTTAGATTATCCCTTTCACTTCCAAGCATGGGAGAGAACTAGACTGAGTAGATCTGACCTGGCATACAGGGAAAGATGGGAGTAATAGCTCTGTGACATCATCTGTCCCTCTCCCTGGTCCTGAGGAAACTCCATGGTGAAGGTACTCTCTCTGTGAATCAGAAAGGAGAACTGGAGCATCACCCTCCCAGAACATGCAGGGATTACCCAAGCAAAATAATACCGATCCTGTCAACACAAAGTGTGGTGTCCTTCACCATGCAATTAACAATTGCCCCTCCACAAAGACGGAGTTTGGGACAGTGGGGACTACAGGAAGGTACCTCCACTCTGATGAGCCTCTTAAAGTCTGTCAGAGCTAGATTCCTCTTCTGGAGACTTTATAACCAATTTGATTGAAATTATTGGTGCTTGTTCAAAAAACGGTGTCATTCATAAACAAACTGTTATGTTCTCATCATACACATAGGGTATGTCTACACTACAGGGACTGTACTTGCATGGCTATGGTACTGTAGCTATGCTGGCATAACCTGGTAGTGTAACACCATCTACACGGACAGAAGGGTTTTTTTCCAGCAGTGTGGGAACACCACCTCCCCTAGCGATGTTAGCGAGATCAGTGAAAGCATTTTTCTGTTAACCTTGCTGCATTCATCTTGCTGTGGTTTTTTCACACCCCTGAGTGAGGTAATTCTGCCAGCCTACATTTTTCAAGTATAGACCAAGCCCCAGAAAAGTTAGATAAAAACATAAATACACTTGCTGGAAGACTGCAATATAACACTACTTTATTTCACAGAATTCAGAACAAGAACTCATAAGAACCCAAGAAGATTGAGAGAGAGAGAGAGAGACAGAGAGAAAGAGAGAGAGAGAAAAGCAGGTAGGTCCCTAAGGCAATGAGGTACAGCTGACCCCACCTTGCTTTAAGCTGGCTTTTTCCAGACTGACTGTCTGCTGACTGACTAAGATGACCCAGATCACATGGCTTTGGTAAGAGCCCTCATTCCTGCAAGCAGAACTAGGAAATGGCTCACATTTAAAATGATAGCTAGTCATTTTTAGCCAGTTTCCAATATACCACACAAACAAAATTTGTTAGATTGAAAGTATGTTTCATTGTAGTCCAGTGAACAGCCAAACTACAACATTACACTTTTGCCATACAACTTCTGCATTTCTTAAAAAATACAATAATTAAAATACATGGCAATGAAAAGTTAACGTGTCCAGTCAGTTCCTCATGGCTTTATAATCCTTCATCACTCACCATCCACCCGATAAACACCATTTACCAACCTTACTTTTGCCTCCTAAAATTTGAAAACACATGCACAATGGTGAAAATAACAAATTGTTAGGAGACTGAAAAATACCATTTTGTATTCAAGGGATTCATTTTCAATAGCCTCCCAGTAATTTGTTCCTGTGACATCTGAATATGTTTTCAGAAGGGTACATTCAGATTGGGTGGGTGTTGTGGTTGGGTGGACCAATATCAATAACTTTCACTAGTGCAGATTTGAGAATAAATCATCAGTTTTCATCAGGACAAAAGGCTAGTAGTGGTGTGCTTCAAGCTTCTGTACTAGGTCTCATGTTGTTTAAAACATTTATAATGATCTGGAAAAGGGGATGAATAGTGAGGCAATTAAATTCGTAGATGGCCCAAAGTTATTTAGGACCAGAAAGACTATAAGGAACTTCAGAGAAATCTAAACAAGTTAGTGGAATGGACAACATGATGGGCAATGGCCAGTGAATATTTCAAGGGGAAAAAATTAAACCACCCTTACATTTTAAGGGTTCTAAATTAACTGTATCCACTCAAGAAAGGGATTTGGGGTATCACTGTAAACAGCTCAATGAAGAGCTCTGCTCTATGTGCACCTGCACTCAGAAAAGCCACCAAGATGTTAAGATACATAAGGAATGAGATGGAGAATAATTAAAAAAAATATTATGATGCCATTGTACAAATCAATGGTGCAGCGTCATCTGGGTACTGTGTGCAGCACCAGTCACTCCATGTCAAAAAGGATACTGCAGACCTAGAGGGGATTCAGAGAAAGACAATGAGAATTATCACAGGCCTAGAAATATTGTTATATGAAAAGAGAATGAAAAGACTGGGATTGTTCATTTTAGAAAGGAGATGAATAAAGGAATACATGATAAAAGTCTATAAAATAATGAATTGTATAGATAAGGTAGATTGGAAGCTTCCGCTATCTCTGTCTTATAACACAAGAACAAGGGGACATTCAATCAAAATAAGAGGTGGGAAACTTGAAATCAGTAAAAGGAAATACTTTTTCACACAACGGGGAACTAAGCTGTGGAACTCACTGCCACAAGAAGTAGTTAAGGCCAAGAACTTAACCAGATTCAAAAAGGGATTGGCTATTTATATGGATATTACGAATACCCAGAGTTATCATAAATGACAATAAAAATTTGGGAGGGATATTAAACTTTGTGCTTTAGGGCTTATGCCAGTCTCTCACTATTAGAGACCAGGATGAGACCTAATGGCTACTGTCAGGCAGGATACTGGGTTAGACGGACCACTGTCTGACCCAATATGGCAAGTCCTATGTTCCTAAATCAGGCCCTGTGCAACCCAATATTTTAAATAGAATGAAATCTAATAGCAATAGAACTTAACCTTTTTTAGTAGTCAGTCATCTCAAGACAAACATGAAAGCACCCCTTGAATTAGACATAGATGAGTTGCTTTTCAATTCTGGTGTCATTTGCAAATTGGATCATGGTTGAATGTACACCAAAGAAATGCATGACAAAGAGAGATGTGAGGCATCCATGCTATGTGAATAGATGGACATTTATTTATTATTCATTACTATTATTATTCAGAAAGCATCAGGAAACCCTAAGAGTCTTGGAAGTACCTAAAAATAGCAGGGTGCATCACTGCTTGAAGACTGACAGATGGAACTCTACATTGGTGCAACTACTTTAAAAGAAGAGTTAAGGAAGAACAAAGAGCGAGAACATCTGAGTCTTGCTACTTTGTGGAGGAGAATGTCAACAAGATAGTATAAAGCCCCCTCATCTCTTCCAGCGGTTTCACTTTTGCTTCGCTGCTGTGACAGAGGGAGCTCCACAGGCCAGAGCTGAAAATAACTGCAAAGCCAAGAAAGAAGAAAATATTTAGGATGAGATTTTCAAAAGCATACAGCATTAGCACAACTGCAACCACTGAAATCGATGAACTTCCGCTGGCTTCATGGGAGCACAGTTATGGCAATACAAAGTGCCTTTAAAAATTCCAGGCTTATTTTTTAATGCAGTGAGTTCATTTAGAATGAATGTATCTGAACTGACATGTTTGCTCCAATAGTTATTTCTGGTACCCTTCAAAATACTTCTTAACATCCTCTTATACTGTGGTATTATGATGCACTGCAATATCAGATCATCTGTGATATGCTCTCAGATTGATTTCAGAGGGAAAATACAAAGCACCACTTGACTCAGAACTCCTTCTGCAATTCTATTTTCCAGGTTAAACGTTATGCACTGACAGTGACATCAGGCCTTATATAATGTCATGTGATGTCTTTCTAGACAGTCTAGATGCAGACTGAATCACAACTTTGCTTTAGAGTTGACAATGAATAATAATTATATTGCCTCCAGCCTTTTCCAAAATGCTTTCTCATCTCACTGCTAGCTCAGAGCCACACTGAGGCCCTCATAGACGTCAGTGGGAAAATGCCGGTTGAAGTCAATGGGAGCAGGATCGTGCCCCTGGGGCTCAATCCTGCTCTTATTGAAGCCAATGGCAAAAGTCTCGTTGATCTATATGGTGCAAAACCAGGCCTTTGGGGTTCAAGTTATAGAACAAACCAAAGAGGTTTCAGCAGGTTTGTGTGTGACCTGAATTCTGTCCCTCGGCGTGCCTTCCGGGCAGGAATAGAACAGAAATTTTCACACCTTAAAGGATTGGTTTTACTCTCCAGTCAGTGTTTGCCTATAATGCCCATGAACCTTGATGAGACCTATAGTACATTTGCACATCAAGCACTATAGTGCAACTGCAGCAGCCTCTGTGCCTTCTTTGGGCCTTGTCCTCCAGGATGCTGAGCACATTCTGGGAACTGCTGATGGCTTTTAACTCCCAATGACTTCAATGGGCATTGAGGGCACTTAGTACCCAACAGGAGGTGCTCAACACCTTGCAGAATTGGGCCTTGGTGTAGGTGTATAGATGACTATAGATGATGGGTAACATTTCATTGTTGATTTAGGAATCTAAGGGTTTGTCTACATGGTGGGGTAATGTGTTCTATGGGGGTACGGTTTCTAAAGCACACTAATGTGTTGCACATTAATTGGTCCATGTAGACCCTGCTGGTGTGCTCAAACAGCACTATGTTAAAGTGCTCTAGGGAACCATTAGTGCACACTAGCAGGGTCTACGTGGACCAATTAATGCACAAGACGTGAGTGCACGTTAGAAATCACACCCCTGTAGAGCACATTACCCCACATGTAGACAAGCCCTGAGTGCCACTTGCTTTCAGTGACTTTCCTAAGCATCTATGTGCCTTTTGAAAATGGGATTTAGTCCCAGATACTCAAAAGGTATTTAGGTACCTAATTCCCATTGATTTCAAAAGGTGTAAGGCTTGGTCTGCACTTGAAAGTTGTACCAGTATAACTATTTCATAGTGGTCTGGGGTTTTGTACTAGTAGAGTTATACTGGTACAACCCCTATTGCAGGCATAGTTATACTAGAACAGGAATCAGCAACCTTTGGCACGTGGCTCATCAGGGAAAGCCAACTGGTGGGCCAGGACGGTTTGTTTACCTGCAGCATCCGCAGGTTCAGCCAATCGCAGCTCCCACTGGCCGTGGTTCGCCGTTCCAAGCCAATGGGAGCTGCAGGAAGAGGTGGCCTGGCCTGCGCCACTTCCCACAGGCCCAGTTGGCCTGGAACGGTGAACCATGGCCAGTGGGAGATACTTTGCGCTGTTCTGGGAACACAAAGGGAGAGAAAGCCACTCACAAGCCCTCTGTTGAAGATATCCCCAGAGTGGGGAGTGGACACAAAGAAAACATAGCTGGCTCCCAGATACAATTTAGAGCAGCGCCTAGGTTGCTCTAACCTGCCCTGAGAGGTGTAATTGGTTGTTGATTCTCATCTTCTCTTTAGTTTTCCCTTCTCCTGAGCTGCCCTTGTTGGCTATTGGGGGAAGGGGGGGAGGAGGGAAAAGGGAGAGAAGCCATCCTTTCCTAGGTACTCCCTTAGGCTTAGGCAAAGCCAGTCAAGCTCCTATCCTGCTCTCCCTGGAGGGTCCCATTGCTCAGCAGGGAAGACTCTGATCCCTTCCCCCTAGTGACAAGACTGATGCAAACACTTCCATTTAATAATCACAGGGTGTGGTTCAAAGAATTCCTTTTCAATTATCATTAAAAACATATTTTCTTTTTGAAACAGTCACCTTCGAGGGTCACAATTTACATCCCTGAGGGCTGTAAGTGGCTCCCAATACACACATTAGATACCACAGCTGCATCCAAATGTATTCTGTTATATAGTGCATAAACTGATTGTATAAATGAGGCATGCATGAATGTGTTGTTTTCACAGTAGTTAATCAAGGAAGCAATGTTGTTTTCCCAGAAACAAATAGAGTGTTTATCAAAAGTTCCTGGCCATATTATAACAAGAGGTTTAAGTGGAGCATGAAAAAAGACCTTGGGCAGATTTTCTGCCAGTTTATGTGCTCAACATCCAGATATGAAACAACCTCTTCTTCATTTAGGCCCAGATTACAAAGGTATGTAGGTACCTAAACCCCAAATGTAGGTACCTACAATGCACTTTTAGGCTCCACTGAGATCCACAAAACTCATGACAAACCCTGAAGGCACATAAACTCATTCAGCAGCTAAGTTTTGGCAGTGAAAGTTCCCTAGGGGCCTGTGATAAATGAAAGGGGGAGGTAGCTCCCATTTATGGACACCCAACCATCCAGTAGCTATAAAATCCCACTTAGTAGCTGTTCTCTAATTGCTCTACCTACAAAGGGTTAAAAAGTTTCACTGCTATGCATAGTTAAAAGGAAGTGAGTGGGCACCTGGCCAAAAGAACCAATGGAAAGGCTAGAACTTTTAAAAATTGAAACAAGACACCCCTTTTGTCTATCTGTGTTGTTCTCCCAAGGAGAAGTGAACAGGACAACGACTATGTTGTAAGAAGCTTGGGGCCAAGTATGAAAAATCCCCAGTATCATACCTATAACCTACTCATTTGAAACCCCAGATATGTAAGTAGATCAGGAAATGTCTAGGAGGATGCTATCAGGTTTATCTCTTTTTATTTCTTTATGGCTTGTGGACTCCTCTGTGCTAACCTCAGGTGTTTTTGTTCTGCTTGTAACCTTTAAGCTGGACCTCAGGAAAGCTATTCTTGATGCTAAATCCTTGTCCTTGTTTATTTTTTTAATCTAGCAAATGCCTAAGTTCCCAGGTGTATTTTCTTTCTTTTTTTTTAATTAATAAAGTTTACCTTTTTAAGGAACAGAATTGGATTTTTGTGTCTTAAGAGGTTTGCGCACATTGTTTAATTAGCTGGCGGCAACAGCTGATTTCTTCTTTTTTTTCTCAGCTCTTCCCTGGAGGTGGGGTGAAAGGGCTTGAGGGAACCCCACAGGAAGGAATTTCCAAGTGCGCCTTCCTGGATTCTCAAAGGGGTTTCTGCACTTGGGTGGTGGCAGCATCTATCCATCCAAGGTCAGAGAAAAGCTGTAACCTTGGGAGTTTCATATAAGCCTGGAGTGGCCAGTATTAATTGTTAAAATCCTTGCGGGCACCCATCTTCTGCACTCAAAGTGCCAGAGTGGGGAATCAGCCTTGACAGGGCTTAAGTTTCTACCTCTGGGTACATGCAGTGCTGCCTCACTCTAGGCACCTGGGGAACTATCTTCCACCTAAGCTCCAGAGCAATTCACAAATCAGGGAAGACAGGTGTTTGGCTACCTTAGTCCTGTGCAGGGCCCGATCTGGTAGGCATGCTCAGAGGCCATCTACCAGATAGGGTCCCGTTCAAAATCCTACCAGAGGAGGAGGTGGTGGTCATGTCTGTGCCCTCTCAGGTGGGTGCCCTAATCACGGGGCTACAGAGTCATTCTCTCTGGCCCAATGACTCTTTAAGCATTTATCCACAGTGGAGCAGTCATTGGGAGTGTGAGAGAGCAGGAGGGAGCATGACTCTGTGGTCCAGTGTTAGGGCACCCATGTGGGAGATCCTGGGTGCCTCGTCCCTGCTCCAATCACTCCATAATGATCTATCCACAGTGGAACAGCTTCAACAGCTACCTACTGGCTCACTAATCTGGGCTTGGTGATTTGAACATTAATCTTCACCTCTCTTGCCATACGAAAGAAGAACAGAAGAGATTGAGGGAGCCCCCACCTCAGATTACCCCATAGCTCAGTCGTTAGAGGGGTGGATGAGCCCTGTTCAAATCCATTCTCCCACCCTCCCCTCCAGCAAAAGGGAGGAGAAAAGACGGGTGGTGTGGCTGCCTCCTCCTCTGCCTGTAGTTACTGCCTGCGTAAGCAACTCTTCTGAGAAACTCCTGAGGCACCTAAACCACCTAACTCCAGGACAGTGGATCCTGGTTGTAAATAGCTAGCTGAGCTTGTCGCCGCCCTGCAGCTGGGACGTAGGCACCTGTCTCTCTGAGAGGGGTGGGGCTTAGCACACACCCTTCTCACTGACATCACCCACTGGCTAGTTTAGGCGGCTCCCGACCTAGTGCACTGGCTCTTGGGACACGGAGCAAACCAATGCCTAAGTTCCGTTGCGAATCTGGGCCCTCGTGCCTGATTCAATGGGAGTGTTTCTAGTGACTCCAAGGGGTGTTGGAAGAGACCCCTAACGAGGGAGCTCTTAACCCTTTTCATACAGCTACTGCACCAAAAAAAAAGAGCAGCACAATGAAGCAGTGTAACATACCAAATGACCAGAGTGACTGCAGGCCAGACTTTTAAATTTTTTAAAGGTATTTAGATGCCTAAAGATGCCGATAAGCACCTAGTGGGATTTTCAAAAGTGTCCTATGAGGCACCTCTGTCTGCACCTGTAGGCTTTAAATACCTTCAAGAATCTGGTCCTAAATCCTTGGAGTTAAGGCATAAGACTCAGGCTCAGGAACTGTGTGTCTTACTCCTGGCCCTGAGGTTGTGTGCCCTTGGGCAGGATGCTTAGGGCTCAGTTGTGCCCTGTAAGCAAAGCCCTGTATTGGGGACAATGTGGAGCTCCACTACCTGAAGGAAAGTTCTAGGAAAAGTTTTTCCTCCATGGAGGAGCACGCCAACTCCTATGCCAATTCTCGAGGTGCAGCATACATAGCTGCTTGATGCATGCCGTGGGGAGGCATCACCCAACCCCATTTAGGGGGTCTTGTGCCCCTGCAATTAAAATAAATAAGCAATCCCGGAGGTCCAGGAAGCAAAGGGGCTGCAACTGTGTCCCTACTGCTGTTTGGGGGTGCAAAAAGCAAATGGGGGTAGAGCTAGTTTCTTTGTAACCCAGCCACCCACCCAGCTGTGCAGCTGGACAAAATCCGACTATTGATCTTTCTGTGTTTCATTTTCCTAATGTGTAAAAAGGGGCTAATAATATAATTTAGCTCCCTCCTAAGGGTGTTGTGAGGTTTAATAGGCCTGATCCACAGCCCACTGAAATCAATGGGAGTCTCTCTGTTGACTTCAGTGGGCTGTGGAGCAGGCGGAATGTTTGTAAAAGGCTCCAGAATCACTGGATGGGAGGAACTATCTTAATGCAAGGTTATTATTTTCCAGTGTTATAACAGACCCCTACTTCCCACTGGAATTTTGTAATTTCCCTCTAATCACTGTTTGTTACATAGCAAAAGAGAGACGAAAAAGAAAAATCAGCACGAGCTAAAGCCAATGTGATGTTTTTTCCCTGTTATTCAGCAATACTACCTATCGCAATGACAGCACGAGGGCATTAGCATACAGTGGGCCAAAATCTGTTCTCAGGATGCACCCGTACAAATCACATGAACTGAGTTCTGTGCTGACTTACCCCACCTGCAACCCCATTAACTTTAATCAGGTTGCACCTCTGTAACTGACAGCAGAATTTGGCCTGCTCAGTGTAAAATACTTCTGTATGCTAACTCCATAGTTGATTTAATAAGGTAATTAAAACAAGCACCCTGGGAAGCCTATAAACCTGGTTGCCATGCCCAGTACTATTAATCAGCCCCATTCATTCTTATAATTCTAGTGTTTCCGTGTACAATAAAAGGCCCCGGGCCTGATTCACCTCTGTGCTAGCCCTGTTTTATGCTAGTTTACTCCAATTACACCAGCATAAAACTGGAGTAATGCAGTGGTGAATTAGACCCAAGAACAGTATTAACCAATTTTTTCACTGCCATCAGGTTTAAACCTTGGAAAATCCTCTTTTCACCATTGTCGTTTGCAGCACAGATATTTTTCCTTCTTCTGGGAAGTAAACGTAAGATTGGCTGCTTATCCTTTGGTAAGAAAAGGGAACTGAATGTGTCCTCACTATATCAGATGTGCCAGAATTCATTTCTACTCTTTCCCTAAATACAGAAGGCAAGAACTGCACACACCTAAAGAACCAACTTCATTAATTAGGCTCCTTTTCAGGAAATGTACCTGTATCATGTTTCCTATTCATGGGAGACTAAAACTTCACAGAATCTGCTATTGGCAGCTCTCCCGGGATATTTTCCATTCGCCCATATTTCTAAAAATGTCAACCTCACTGTAACCATTCTCGTATGGGAAGCCCGACATCAGATGTACATTAGATTGGGGGGAAAAATCACAAAGTACTTTTAAAAAGGAAAACAAATTTCAAGTATGTCATATTGGCCCACGTCTACAACCCTGTTCCAATGATACCGAGAAACCATTTTTTGGACCCTGCGATGACACAGTCATGGTAATACAGTTTGAAAACTAGCAACGAGAACTCTTTAGTTTTAATTTATGAACAATGGATTTTATGTGAGACCTTTATTAAGGCCTGATTCCTGCACGTTAGGGTGTATTACCGAATATAGGAAAAAATCCTACACGAGGCACTAAAACCCAAGCCTACTCCCCAATCCTGGAATTAAAAACAGACAGCTAAGCAGCTATGCATCTGGCTGTAGGAGTCCTCCCCAGAAAGGGGAGTGCAATGCCGTGGCATGTCAATTTCACACCAATCATCAACCCTAGATGATTTCATCACCTGATTTTGGTCCCCACCAGGTATAATCACTTTGGGACTAGTCTCCTTATAACTCCTATTCAGGGTGTGAACTAAATACGGAAATACAAAACATGTGCAATCTAGCCATTTTGCATGTCAAGCATATGGAATAAGCACGGTTGGGTCCCCACACACTCTCCCTCTCCCTGCACCAACACGTCCACTCATCCTACTAGCCATATAAGTGAGAGCCCAGCTGAATAGGTATATTAAGGATGAAGTGAAAACAGACCATTCCCAGGTCTACCTGAGCAGGACCCAGGGGAGGATCAAAGGTTCACTTCAGTGGAGTTACTCCAGATTTACACTGGTGGACCTGAGAGCAGAATTTGTCCCCTAAGCTAGTTGAAATTTACACTTCATTGTCCATTGCCATTTTTAATTCTATATTTAGCAGCTTCTCACTGCAGAGGAATCAGTAAAAAGGCATAAATTCACTCCATAATGGGCACATCTGCTACTAACTCCAATGGGAGTTATGTCCACTTCCACCGGGGATGAGACTGGTCCATGAACTGCAGTTCTGTCCTCTCACAAATCTGAGCCTGTTTTCTGAGGCAAGCATGTGTTTCAAACATATCATTCCTCCAAGTGCTTCAAAATACTAAGACATGATAATAGACTATTTGAGGTTACTTCCAATAACAATGGACCTGAACGAACATCCTGAATTGTGAAGGGGTGAAGGCAAACCCCTCCTGCTGTGTTTGGATCTGAGTCAGCTTCCCTGTGTTAGGAGGGGTGTTCTAGTGGACTTTACGCTTTTCCCCAGAGTTACAAGAGAGTTCTAGTAATGGTTTATTTCCTATAGACCACAGTATAGCAATTACTGACAAAGATAATGTCCCTAGGGTTCCAGGAGAATTCTTCTGACACTTGCAAGATTTCCCATCATTTCTAAGTCCAGCGAAGCTCCAGCTAGTATACAATGGCCATTGGCAGCTTAACTACCAGGTGGTTAAAATGCCAATAGCCAGTCTACAGTGTTGCTGTGTGGGTGGGATACAAGAAGGTTAGTGTAGAACATAAGCTAAAGCAGCAGCATCTTCCCCTCTTTGTTAAAGTCACAGAAGCCCTTCCCTGGAATTCAACCAGTTTGGGCCTCTGTTGAATGGCACCGCTGGGTGGATGGGGGACATCCAGAACCAAACTGGACTCTACAGCAACAACCCTTTCCAATCTATGGAAACTGACGACATATAAAATAAGGTCATGTTGACAGAGTCAATATAATATGGGACCCATAGTCCACTATTCCTAGTGGATCCAGCTTCTTCCCATGGACACTGAACTCTGCTCCACTGCCGGTCCACAGCAGGTGCATCTACACCCCTCTGTCATCTAAAGCTGAATGTGCACAGGTTTGCTTTGTTGGGAGACACAGGATGGGTAGGAGACTTCAGGTCTCCTCCTTGACAAAACTTCCAGATCCCTCAATAGGAATAGAACCCACACAGGTCCCCACTGGCATTAGTCAGTGTAAACACCACATTGAAATCCATGGAGCTTCCAGGCCTTGCATTACGATTTCTCCCCACACTTCTGACCCAGCCACTTTTGATCCTACACTCTTGCTTTTATCACATATCTCTTAGATACTATTTCTGTCCATTCCCCTCAATACAGTACCTGCTTAAAAAGGTATGACTTCAATGGCAAAGCAAGATGGCCAAAATTTAGGTAAAACCAAAATCTGAGACACTTCCGACCATACTAATATTCAGTCAAGTTCATTCTGCATTAAATATATATATATAAAATCAGCAGAATACGCTAAAAAACCCCACAGCTACTAATAATATTTAATATCTGTGTATTTAATAATAATAGTATTTAGTGCTTACATGGTGCTTTACCTATTCCAAGCAATGGAGATCTGTTAACTAGTTCCACTTCACAACACTCCAGAGAGGTACATGGGTCAATCTCACTTAAAGATGGGGAAACTGAGCAAGACATTCAAAGTGCCTTGCCCAGGGTCACACAATGAGTCAGTGGCTGAGTTAGAATTCAGAACCACCCATGAGCTCATTCCTCCAGACCATGCTATCTTAGACAAAGTTGTGTTGCCTCTGTGTGCCTCAGTTTCCCCATCTGTAAAATGGGGATCATGATATTGGCCTCCTTCACAAAAGGCTTTGAGATCTACAGATGAAAAGTGCTATACAAAAGCTGGGTGTTTGTTGTTTATTATTATTATGATTATTATTATCATTAAAGGTCTCTTTTCAGACTGATCATGTCTTCCTAATTAATCATTTGGCAAGCAGTCTGAAACTTACCACTACACTAATGGTTACTTTATCTAATTGAAACGTTCAGCAATTTCACTGTATAACAACAAACTATTTTTCACATTAACTTTTCTCATCTTTAAATAACCCTTTTATGCCTTGAAAATTATAGTGTTTCCTAAAGCAAAAAAAAAAAAATCATAAAGTTCGTTCACATTAAAAACTTCCCTCAATTACTCCCCCTCAGATTTCCAAAACATTTAACAAGAGAGAGAAATTACAAGGCTACGCTCTTTCTATCATGCAAATCTCTTTTCAGCTGTCCACAAAAATCACATGCATTTCCAGCTATGTGAAGGGATATGCAGATTCAGCAGGGGAGAGAGGGAGGAGGGAAAGATTTAAAAGTGCCTTGAGCTTGCCCAAAAGAATTAAGTAGAGTAGAATCTCACTAATCCCTACTAACTTTAGGGAGGGCAAAGAGAACCTTGGCGTGGATTTGTGAGGTCTGAAGATAACCAAGTGCTGGAATGACACCAGTGCAGGGAATGAAATTCTACTGTACACACAGCCTGGAATGTCACCGCTGCTGACCCTGCTCCTAGCATAGCTGCAGACCCTCAATTGTCTGCACTACTGTCTACCTAGCCATCGTATTTCTAATGCCCTCATCAACCCTGTTGTAGCCGAGTGCAAGCAAACTACAAACCTGATTATGAGGATTTGCCGTTGTACTGGTTATTGAAGGCTGGAGCAGCAAGATTACACTGTACATATCACCTATATGGAATATATAATATTGTAGTGGGCTTCCCTGCCTCCCACTATCTGGGTTGCAGGTGGGCGTGATTTGAGAGAGAAGTGAGGTAAAGCTGCATGGTAAAGATGAGGGCTCTCAGGTTGGCACACATTAGGTCTGTAAGTGGGGTGCTCTCAGGATGGTAAGGGAGAGGGTGGTGAGGGGAGGCACAGTCAGGATGCTCAAGGTCTCACTTTTTGAGATGAGCAGCTGTCAGTAAGTGGGGCTTTAAAGTTTGAGGTGCTCAAAATATGGGAAGGGACAGAAGTATGTGATGCAAATGTCAGTGGAGCCAAATGTATATCAATGCACCTGGGCATAGGGTGTAAAACAGCATGGAATTTGGCCCCTGCTATTCAGCTGCTTTCTGCAAGGTAGCGAGTGACATTCTTCATGCCACACTGTAGCCAAAACACAGAGCTGTGATTTGTCTTTCACTTTGCCCTCATGAATGTCATCAGATGCTACAACCCTTCTTGCTTTCTTTGGGAACCTAATCTCTTGGTGATACTGAACCTGAGGTGACAGATGATTCAGCAGAGGAGTTACAAGATTTTTTACGATATTGTGATAATTTGACATTTTTTGGTAAATCGCCTTTAGGGTAATCCATCCATCCAGTGATGGCTAGCTAGGTCACCGAGCACAGATGCTGGCTCAGAGCCAATGGCTGCACTGCCCCCCAGCCAGCCAGGCTGCCACTGCTGGGTGTGAGTGCAGAAAAGCATAAAGGAACACGGAGAGTGAACTGCTCAGCCTTTGGGGGGGTTGGTCTCGGGATCCCTATTTTATATATCAGGTCAGGCCCTGCCCGGTGGCACTTGTGCAGCACTACTGGCCCAGTGCACAAGGGAAGCTGTATTGAAAATACAGCTCCCTTTCTCCGCAGACATTTTCAGTTGGTGTTTCTGTTTATACTTTTCTCTGTGGGAAAGGAATACAGTATCCATTGTTCAGAAAGCACTTTGGGGATAAAGGGGGTTCTAGAACTGTTAGTTATGGTATTATCATTTGTAGAATGACAGGCTCTGATGTGCAAAAATGTCCACTAGTGATCAGGCTGAGCAACCAAAACTCGTGTCGCTGGTGACCCAAGGTATGATTCAAGCCAGCATCCCGGAAATGAAAAGCTAGTGCTTTTCAATACCTTGTATCATCCTGCCCCAAATGACAAGTCATTAATAACCATTACATATGTTTCAGTGACTGAAGAAGGTTGATCTTGAGACCTCACATGATGCAGTACATTGCCCAGAAGTCCTGACCAATAACCACTATTATTTTCAAACTTTGATTGATTTCTTTTTTACTAAACTCTCACATTTTGTGCCTTGGATTGGATTAAAGAGGTTTTTAAGTTTGTTGTTAATTTCCAGGTCAGCTAACATAAAATCAATAATGGTCTGCGGCAGATTTTCTTCCTGAAATGGTGGAGAATGGGTGAAAGCAGCATTAACTCTCTCCAAATTTCACTCATAATGTGTGAACTTTCTAATTTTGGTTTTCTCCTCCTTCCCTCCCCCTCCCCCCCATCTTCTTTTGCAGCAGTAAATTGGGTAACAATTTGTTCCTCCTCATTGTTTTACGTCTTCAGCACTGCATATAGGAGTGATCAATGCCAGAGTCTGCTCCCACTGAAATCAATGAGCGCTTTGCCAGTGAAGTCAATGGGAGCAGAACTAGGCCCTCTCTACTGGAAATTTATTTATAGATATTCTCAGTCAGGACACAAACTTGCAACTCTTATTCATGCAAATAGTTCCTGCTAGAGTGGTTAGTGCTGCTGACTTTAATGAGACTGTTTGGGTGAGGAAGGATTACTCTCAGGAGTAAGGGCTGCAGGTACTCATTTATATTAAGAATAGTGGAATATGATAGGAAACGTGGAAAGCTGAGTTCTGATCCTGGTGTACCACACAGCACTTAAGGCCCAGTCTTGCAACCCATGAAGCACATTCCGAAAAGGACTAAGGCTCCCAATTCCTCCCCTTGAAGTCAATGGGAACTAAGGGCTCTAAGTCCCCATTTAGGCACATACTTAGCTTCAAGCACCTGAATAGTTACTGAAGGCAATGGGACTTAAGCACGTGCTTAAGTGTGTTGATGAACCAGGGCACTTCTTGAATCCCCATCCTCAGCACCTTGCAGGCTCTATCTCTTTCTGCCTAATAAGCCTCCAGCAATCTCTTGTCCTTGAAAAGCCATGAAATCTAAATGTGTGATTGACAGTTTAAAAAGCCAAGCCAAACAAATATTTTCAATCATATCTGAAGAATAATTGGTTTCCCTTTTATTTGACAGCTCTTTCCTTTTATTGGGGAAAAACACAGCACGTGAGACAGTCAAACACCAAGAGAAAGCATCAGACAGTCCATCTGAGCGTTCAGACTGAAGGATGAAGAATGATCTGATGAGCTTGTAAACAGCATTGTGCAGAAGCAGACTCCTTTGCTTTCCTAGGGCCCGATCTTGATGGATGCTGAGCACCCACAACTCATACCGGAGAAATGCTCCCCTCAATTACCCCAGGGACCATCCAGCATAACTGAAGGCAAAATTTGGCCAATTGACTTAATTGGACTTTAAGGACACTTTGCACCTTGCAGGACTAAGTTCTATGCTACCTCCCCAAACTCATTGGGTCTGATTCTGCTCTCACCTGAACCAATTTTACACCAGTGCTACTTCATTGACTGCATTTAGTATGTACTATTTTTATTGCATTAGTGGCCAGAGAACCTAAACAGGATCAGGACCCCATTGGTGTGCCAGGCACTATACAGACATTCAGGTCCCTTCCCTGAAGAGATTACAGTCTAACCTGAATACAAGACCAAAGTGGGAGAACAAACAATGGAGAAGACGAGGGAGGGAGAACTGGGGTAATGGCGACAGGGAGACATAGTCAAGGCCTGATCCTGCAAGCCCCACTCAGGTATCTCAAAAAAGGACTAACTGAAGTCAGTGGGACTATTTGCCCATAAAGGCAACTCTGATAAGGCCTTAGAGGATCAAGACCTTAAAAGCTGCAGTAGGCAGACTGTGCCACCTATTTTTAAAAACATTTTTGCTCAACCTGCACTTTAGGCTGCACTTCTCATGGAGGCAGAACTCCCACTGGAAAAAAAAGAAAGGTTTGCCTATAACAGGAATGCGTCAGGATCAGGCCCTTTATTTGTAACTTCTGTTGTGAATGATTTCTAAACAGACTACAGCATCGCATCCAAACTAAAAGACAAAGGTCTAATGCCAACGGGGAGAATCCTGCACGCCTTTCTCAGGCAAATTGTCCCTGGCTTTGAGTTGGGCCTTATCTGATATTTCTTTACACCATCTTGAAAAGATTCTGCTTGCCTGCTCACCTGGCATGAATCATATTTTTTGGAACAGGAGGGAAAAATATCACTTTTTTTCCTTAGCATCAATCATGGTAAAGGATGGGTTGGTAGATATTGTGTATGGATTATGGAGCATTAAAGGAAATTTTTGCAAGGTTGATTTACACTAACAGTGCATACAATACTGTATTGCATACAATAGATTCTTGTCTTAAGTAACTATTAAGTGCATTGAAAAATTGATAAAAACAAACCTTGAGCGCTGACAATCAAGACTTCTCTTCCATGACCTGCTAATCTTGCCATGATAAAGGCATGAAACATCCTTCAGCAGTGCAACAGGAGTTTGTAAAAAAAATTGTAAGCTCTTTGCAACAGAAATGATAACGTAGCGTTTCGATTTGAAGTAACGAATCAACTTCATTTCAGTGTTCATTAAGGTAGCTGCACAGTGCCATGTCATCAAAATGAAGATGGTCTGTCATTGTCATTTAGGAAGATTGAAACTGTAAAATCCAGAGCTTTGTGACGGTTTTGCTTTGAAATAACGAAAAGAAAACATTTTGATGAAAGATGGTTCTTTCCTCCTCAGTCCAAGACATAAGCCACATGATGGTTATTTAAGTAGCACTCTGTGCCATGTCAGACTCTAAGTGCCACCCGTTTTGGAAATATTACCATGAAAAACAGCAAGCCATTTATACAAATGGCATGGGTACGCAATGTGCCTGATTCATGTGCTAAAGAAATCTGGAGTGTAAATCGAAAAAGCTTTGCAGATACCGCACACATGATTAGCTTTCAAGTTGTTTCCCCCCGTTCCCACTGTTTTTGATCTGTTGTGCACTTGGATAAAAACTAGGAGTGGCGGACAATAGCCTATAAAAAAATCTCCAAATTATACCAGGGGTAGAAAAAGAAACAAACAAACAAAAAGCGTCAACATTTTTTTCTGGAATAAAAAGCACAGGGCTGAATTATTAGCAATTCTGAAACAGTAAGGTTGTTAATAAAAGTACTTATAAAGAAATATATCTACAATATTTAATCATTTAAGGCTCACAAAAACCTAACATTTTCTCAACAAAAAATCAAAAGTTTTCTGCTAAAGGGTTAAAAGCAGCAAATTCACTTCACATACTAGATAACCAGATCTGTACTGATCACAAGGGAGAAATCTGAAAGTGTTTCTTAGCTAATGTTTCTAGTGCTTTAATGAAGTCATATTTCACAGGAAAATAAATACCCCATTCATTCTTAAATACAATTACACATATATAAAATATAGTGGAATAATTTCAGTTTGAAACTACAGTACCAAAAAAATCCATTCATTTTCCATACACAACTGCCCCTCCCAATCTTTTAATACTAAACTTTGAGCAAGTGAATTAGTTACAAATGACGCATTTAAAATCACAGTTTGCTAAAGTAAGTGTCTACAAATAACACCAGTTTGCACTGTAATAATTTACCAGCTCCTGCATCGTGGAGTGTAGCTTATTCTTAGTCTATTTTAAAAATAGGTGGCCCTTTATGTGGTGGAAAAAAGAACATAAAAACATGTACTCCTGGAGGTCTGTTCAATTATAAAATATAGGCTGACTTAAAATACTGTCTAAGTGATACAAAAAAATTATATATATATATATCCAACATCAACAAATCCTGCTGTACCTCAGAACCCAAATTCATTCCCTTCCTTACAGGTCTGTTTCCCTGTTGGTGTCCAGACAGAGTGCATAGAGGGATTTTCTAAGATCTAGGTTGCTTTTAGCTTTGATATTGGTTTTCTCTAAGGATCCAGTGCCGTTGTTGATCCCCTCACTGTTTTCCAAGTGCACAACAGATTTGTTCAGAGAGTTTTTACTGCGACTTCTCTTCAGCTCCCCCCCAGCTGAGCTGCCCTGAGCGCTGCTGGGCTCCTCCTTGAGAACAGACTGCTGCTCTTCGTTGTCAGTTCCTCGGTGATAGAAGTAGTTGAAGTTGGACACGATGACAGGTACGGGCAGGGCTATGGTCAGCACGCCAGCGATGGCGCACAAGGAGCCGACGATCTTGCCGCCTACGGTGACAGGCCTCATGTCCCCATAGCCCACCGTGGTCATGGTCACCACGGCCCACCAGAAAGCGTCGGGGATGCTGGAGAAATGGGAGTCTGGGTCGTCCGCCTCGGCAAAGTACACGGCGCTGGAGAAGAGGATCACCCCGATGAAAAGGAAGAAGATGAGGAGCCCCAGCTCCCGCATGCTGGCTTTCAAAGTCTGCCCCAGGATCTGCAGCCCCTTGGAGTGCCTGGAGAGCTTGAAGATCCTGAAGACCCTGACCAGGCGGATGACCCTGAGGATGGCCAGGGACATGGCTTGCTGCTGGCCCCCGTTGTTGTTGCTGGCGGTGCTGGGGGCCCCGGGCTCCTGCTGCTCCTGAGCCAGCTCGGTGCCCAGGGTGATGAAGTAGGGGATGATGGCCACGATGTCGATGATGTTCATGATGTTCCTGGAGAACTCGGGCTTGCTGGGGCAGGCGAAGAAGCGCACCAGCAGCTCGAAGGTGAACCAGATCACGCAGGTGGTCTCGATGACGAAGAAGGGGTCGGTCAGGCTGCTGGGGGGCTGCATCGGGGGGGCCTCCCCGGCGGTGCCGTTCAGGGCTGCCCCGGGCGGGGGCAGGGGGGCCTGCAGCTCCCGCTCGTCCCGGAACTCGGGCAGGGTCTCCAGGCAGAAGGTGACGATGGAGATGAGGATCACCAGCACCGAGACGATGGCGATGCCCCGGGCGGAGCTGGAGCTCTCCGGGTACTCGAAGATGAGCCAGACCTGGCGCTGGAACTCGTTGCGGGGCAGGGGCTTCTCCTGCTCCCGGATGAAGCCCTCGTCCTCCCGGAACCGCTCCATGGCCTCCTCGCCCAGCTGGTAGAAGCGGATCTCGTCGGCGAAGACGTCGATGGAGACGTTGACCGGCCGGCGCAGCTTGCCCCCGGACTGGTAGAAGTAGAGGATCCCGTCGAAGCTGGGCCGGTTCCGGTCGAAGAAGTACTCGTTGCGCAGCGGGTCGAAGTACCGCATGCGCTTGTCCGGGTCGCCCAGCAGCGTGTCCGGGAACTGGTTGAGGGTGCCCAGCTGCGTCTCGAAGCGCAGCCCGGAGATGTTGATCAGCACCCGCTGGTGGTGCAGGGCGCGCTGGCTCTCCTCCGCCTCCGCCTCCTCCTCGGCCGCCGCGGCCATGCCCATGCCCAAGCGGTGCCCGCCTTCCTCCGGCAGCACCATCGCCTCCTCCTCGCCCCCGCCCGGGGAGGGGCGCGGCGGCTCGGCGGGAGCAGGCGGCGGCGAGGCGCCCCGGGGCGCGGGCACCCTCCGGCCGGCGCTGCCGGGGCTGGCGCTCCTGCTTCGGCAGCCGGCGCTGCCCGCCCGGGGCTGCTCCTGCTCCTGCTCCGGGGCGCCGCGGCAGCCGTTCAGCCAAGCGGGGGCGGCGGCGGAGTTGGGGACGTGGAGCCGGTCCCCCCGCCGCCGCGCCCGGCCGCCCCCCGCATCCTCGCCTCCTCCCCCGATGGCCGTGGCGCCTCCGTTCTCCAAAGTCACCAGCGCGATCTCCATGGGCAGCGGCGGGCGGGAGGCGCAGGGGAGGCGGCGGGCATGCTGCGCTCCCCTCCCTCCGAGCCGGCCAGCTCCGGGCTGCCCCCGGCCGCCGCCTGCTGCGCCGCGAAAGGCAGCCCAGCCGAGCCCCGGGGAACCGCGCGGGGACCCGGATATGAACGAGCGAGCATTAGGCTTGACGTCAAAGAGGATCCCTGCTTCCCCGCGCCCCCCAATGCAAACAGCCAGCAGCCTCCCCGGTTACCAGGCTACAGCATCCCTGCCTGGCAAGCACGGCCCGCCCCGGCCAGCCGCCCTGCCCCTCGCCCAGCCCTGCCCCTCGCGGCGGCGGCGGCGGCCCCCGGGGGACAAGGGGATGCTCCGGGGCACATGCCTCCCGGGGGTGGGACCTGCGTGGGAGTCCGGGGTGGGGCGGCTGCAGCGGGGGAGAAGGGCACGGCAGGTAGATGACTTCACCGTGGGAATTCTCCCCCTCGGATCTCAGTCACCCCCAAGCAGACCCAGTGGGTCTATTCCGGGTTCACACTGGTTTCACTGGGATCTGACTCTGGTCCTGGGGTGCGGGTGGGGGTGGGGAAGGGTTCTGCATGGAGAAATGGCAGGGAAGAAGAAGTGCAAATATGACCAAAGCGGGGACCATTCCCGAGCTCCTTACTCCGCAAAGTTCCCACTAGGATCCGTGGGGCAGCGCTCGCAGTGGGCTTTAGTGAGACTATAACCATCCAGCTCAGACCCAGAGAAAGTCTCCTTTCAGTTACAGATCCAGAGATGCCGGTGCGTTTGCAGCAGTGTAACAGGAGAAACGGGTTGATGTGAGAAAGGTCGGCTAGACAGAATCCAGAACCGCTGTAATAATGTGATGCAAGAAAGGACGTGACAAATTGTACCTCGCACCACAAGAGGGTATTTTCCCTTCGTGGGATACAGGAGCGATTGAAGCTATACAATTAAGCCTGCCCTACAGTGAATGTATAGACATCGCCCCCACTCCAAAACACACACAGGCTCCCACATGCCTGCACACACAACCAGTTCAGGCTGAAACCAGTTCAGGCTGAAAGGATTATATTGCCTGTCCCCATTCATGGATTATTCGTTAAAGGGATTTTGTAGAGAGAGGTCTGTAAAGTCTCTCCGGCTATAAAACCCCATTTACACATAATGGAAATCATAATCACAACACACTTTGGGGATTCTTTTGGCCTTTCGATTTTTTTCCAAGTTCAGACAGAACAAAGAAATGGGGTTTTGGTGCCTTCTCTGAGTTTGTTTAGCCTGCAGAAGACACGAGCTTATACCTGTTTCAAAGCCTCCCAAAGGAGAAAACAAAATATTTTCATCAGAATAAATTTCTATTTTGGATTTCAGCATATCAATACCATTGATCATGTTTTCCATTGACATAATCCAAGCATATACCATTCTTAAACCACATCAAAACTTTGTAAATGTCAATAGATGCAAATTTATTCGAGAAAACAGGTTGAATCTGTTTTACCTTATCACACCGAGTGGAATCAATACTAAGATATTATTTGTTTGCCATCTTCAGTACATCTCCTCAATTTCTGTATGGGAATATAACATATATATAAGAATATTGTAATATTCAGAATTTTACAAGGTGTTGTACCTGTTTTTTAACTGCTGTGGTTTCTGGGTTTCTGAAATAATCAGGAGTAAAATATTTAATATTAAAGTGTAAAACCATTTTCCTTCCTCTACTGTGCACCACTGCAGGAACATTATTCATTATTGCATCCTTTTGTTATAGTCATGTGGCTGTATAATGATTTGCCTAGTTTCACGGGGATTAATTCATTTCCACTTAATGTAAAATGTTATCTCTGTACACAACATATGCCCACACATATTAACCATTCCTGAAATAGAAAAAAAAAACATAATTATATTAAATGGTTGTCATTAGTGATTATTTCCCATGGCCACAGTACTGTTCTATAATTTGCCTCCCGGAGCTAACACAATATCAGTGACATGTAAGGCTATGCAGCTATTACCTAGGGTCCAACGAGTGACTTTACTCACATGAGCAGTCCCTATTGAATCCAATGGGACTACCTGCCCAGGAGCAAAATTCTGTGTACGTTTGCAACACAGGGTCCTTATTTTGCAATACCAATTATTTAGATAATAATTCAAACCTGCAAAATATATACACACACACACATGCATGGCATTTGTGTTCACACCTATGTGAGTGGGTAAGTGCAGAGGTGTAGTGTGTTCATGTAAATACAGTACATCCATGGGAGCACACACACACATATCCTATCCTCTTTACACAGTTATCCTACATTGCAACCACAATAATCCATCCATGGCATTGGGTACACCTTGATAAATAGCCCCAAAGACATCCCATAATACCAACCTTCACCCCTTCATACAGACATCGTACAGATCCACACTCATGGGAGGGAGAATTGCAGAGGGTGTTTCTGGAGGTGAGTATAGGTGGATGCACAGCTCAATGCATATTCTTGAAGCATCCACCTATACTCACCCCCAGAAACACCCTCTGCAATTCTCCCTTCCTGCCCACACCCCGCCACCCCGCCCCACTTAACACACACAGTGCAATATTATGGTGGAGATCACAGCCTTCCCTGCACAGCATCTAGGGAGGGGTTGATACTACTGCCTCTTTCGGAGAGCCGGGGGAGGAGAGAGTTGGGGAAGGACAGGCAGATTTCTCTCTCCCAGAGTGTTCTGTCCTAGCCCCAATCAGGGTGAGAGAGAGATTCAGCACTCTGTGACACACTGTACCAGCATTTCTCCGATGCCTGTAGGAGTTTCTGCAGAATTTAAGCTTTCATTTGAAATAAAATTCTAGCCCTAACCTAGTTGTGAAGGTAACCTTCTGAAGGTGAACTGATGCAGTGCTGTTTTCCCGCTTTTGGAGGCAAATGGGAATTATAGCACTAAAAGAGAGATAAGCTGTCTTCATTCAGCTCAGGTAGAGTGTTAACTCTGAAACCTAATAAAGGAAATTAAAATGGCAACTTCCTTACCTCTTGCCCTGCTGATCATTTTAGCAGAAACATCCAACTACTTTGGGATTGTGGGCAGTTTTTGAGTAGAATACCACTATTTCTCTCTCTCTCTCTCCCTTCCTCCCCGCACCAGCCTCCCAGTTTAACCATCCTTGGAACCCTCACCTCCATGTATGACTGAGTCTGTGTCCCTTTCCTCTATACAGGGCAGGTTGTCAGGTTGTGTGTATGTGGTGTTTTATGTGAGGGGGGGCATGATGAAAGCAGCTCTTGTTCAGGATCCCGACGTTTCTGAGTGCAGTGAGCAGTGGCTGTGTGGCTGAATGCTTTCTTGAAGGGTAGTAGTGTCTATGGAAACCCCAGGAATGTGGCATTGGATAGAGAGGGAGGCATGGAAAATAGGCTGACTTGTAGATAGAGTAGTAATGCTGCCAATACTTTAACAAGGGTCTTTCTCAGAAATGTTCCACTTCACTCAGTGATACATGTGACATTCCTTGGGTTACATAACCTCAACCACACTCACGTCCACACCAAAACATTCCGTTTGTTCCAGCACCATCCATGCATCAAAGGGATCAACACTTCCACTCTCAGTTTGCCATACTTCCTGCTTCAGGGAGGTACTTCTACATGGCTCTCTTACCTCTTCCTCACAGAAGGAGCAGGTGGATTGGCTTGTGACCTGAGTAACAAACCTCCTCTTGTGGTTGGTTGGCTGGTAAATGGGATTCCTCTGGTTCTTTAGGTGCACAGGCCCCTTCTGACTGCTGTTGGTTTCCCCTGGCCAGGGGGATGCACAGGGAAGGACAGCTTCTTCCCCTTTGCTAAGAGCAGAGGGAAATGTCTCCCTTTTCCTGGTTTCAAAGAGTGCTGCTCCCCTGGAAAATCCCCTCCCACTGGCTTGTGAGATGAGGACTCCCCAGGGAGGAGAATCTTAAGTGTGGACAGGAAGAGGAGCTAGTGTCTGGCTGAGGCTCCCATCCTTTCCTACCAGTGCCTCAGAAAGGCCTTCCCATAGCAACAGTGCCTGAGAAAGGCAGACCTGTACCCAACCATTGTCTCCCTATACTCACGCATACATCCCTCTGCCAGCTCCCTCCCAGGTACAGATAAATAATACAATCATACATAGATTTACTGTCAAACCTCTATTTTGAAAGGTCAATACTATTCCTAAAATGCAGGGAATTGCACAATGTTCCATGGAAGGACCCCTCCCACCCCCAAGCATCCATTTTTACTTGTTTTTCAGTTGGTCCAGAGCCTCCACCCTGGCCACATTCTCCATCGTGGTAGAAATGGGTATGGGAAGCATGTACTAGCTTCACAGGCTGTGCCACCTAGAGCTGGGCAAAAATCTTTCAGCCAAAGCCTTTTGCAGTGAAAAAAGCATATTTGACCATACCAAAACACTGAGCGACTTGTCAGTTTCACCAATTTGTTTGTGTCTCAAACTGGTTTGTTTGTTTTTTACATCAGTACATTTTGTTTTGACATTTTCTAATTGGAAGATGTCAAAATGTTGATGCACAACCACTTTTTGTTCAGAAATTCCCTTCCATTTTATTTTTTTTAATTAAAACCCTTTAAAACATTCTCAACATCTAAATGAAATGTTTGTTATCCCAAAGAATTTTTTAAAACTTTTATTTACTGATAGTTTGGGGAAAAAAAATTCGAACCAACCTAAACCTTTTTTTAATTTTTTTTTTTTTTTAGAATTGCCAGTGAACCAGCCGCCCCGCCCCCAACCCTAGCCTTTCGCACAGCTCAAATGCCCCCTGCCCAGCTCCACACTCTGGACACGTACACAAATAATTTTGTTTTCTTGGCTATGAATCATCTTGGGGAGACTAGCTGCTTCCAGTTTCATTTATTTGTGTGCCCACGTGCTCTGCCCCTGGATGCATCCCATCCTCACTAGTGCTGCAAAGGTGCATCACCCTAGAAATACATATGACAGTGAGCTGTAACTCGCCCTGCTGAGCTCTCCCTTGATGTTGATCAGCTTTTACCATTGACCTCAGCTGGTGTAGGGCTAATAATGGGCCTCCACTGGTAGGTGGAATGGGGGGCCGAGCCACCTGTGGAAGTGGGGATCTGCTAGATCTTCCCCCTTGTTTCCTCTCCATTCATGCCATAGCTGATCTATAAATAACATGTCCCTCCTGGGTAAAAAGAAAAGGAATACTTGTGGCACCTTAGAGACTAACAAATTTATTTGAGCATAAGCTTTCGTGAGCTACAGCTCACTTCATCAGATGCAGGATGTCATTTGAAGCAGAGAAGCTGCTGAAGGGGTTAAAGGCAAATCCATTTCCTCCCTTTGCTAATCCTTCAGCAGCTTGATCCTGTGTTGTGATGATTCAGGCCACAGAGAGAGAGAGAGAGAGTTTCTGCAAACTGCCATAGTCCCTGAGGGAGTCCCCTGTACAGACTCTTATTTCCTGTTCAGGAGGATTAAGTACAAGGCCATTGACAAATCACAATAAACATCTGTATGTGAGCACTCTCTCCATCAAGGCCTAATCCACAAAGAAATTCATTAATGAATTCAAGACATTCACACTGGTCTATCTATAGTGTCTGGCTGATCCATTTTAGTGTAAGTTGTGCAGATGTGTATTTCTGCACCACTGATTTTTTATTTATTTCATGTGACAATCTCCTACATTACCCGCTTTGTCCGGTGAGATGCAGAAACTGCTTGGAGATTCAGCCCTTTGCTTTTGGACTGTACACTGCATCACATACACTGTTAATAGCTGAAAAGCTCTGAGAATTATAACAAAGCCAGCGAGTGTTCCTATCTTTTCTATTTCCCTAGAATTAATACACACGTTCTTTAGCACCTTACCGGCATCTGTGATAGTATATGGAAAAGATTTAAAATCGAGATTTCTTTTATTTTCTGAATTTTGCTTTGATTAAGATTATAATCCCTCAGGTATATTTTCTTTCTTAAAACTGAACATTAGGCTAATTTCCTGGTTAATTTGGTGCTTTAGGGCCAAAATTTCTAAACTTGGACATTTTTTAGGCACACAGAACGAAAGTGGCCTGATTTCTCAGAAGTGCTAAGACCCACATCTCCCATTGACTTGAAGAGCAGCAGTGAGTGCCCAGAATTTCTGGAAATCCGGCCACTTACATCCACTTATATAGTGATTTGCATCCGGAGAGCTCAAGGTGCTATACGAAGGAAGACCTAATGAGCCCCATTTTACAAAGGGGAAAATGGAAGTACACAGATATGAAGTAATTTGTCCGATGTTACACAAGAATTCAGCAGCAGAGCGGGCAATAGAATGCAGATTTCCTGATCCAGTGTCTTACGCACTGGCCCACTCTGCCTCTTAAAAAAAAAAAAAGAAATAGAAAAAATTTAAAATCAGGCCATCTATTAGACTAGAGTGGTGCTTCTAGGTACTATCTTGCGTATAGGCCATATTTCAATATCATCCTGCTCCCACTGAAATCTGTGGGGGCTTTGTCACTGATTTTAGAACAAGCAGGATTGGGCCCAGGGACTATTACAAATCCGGCAGTTACACGGTATTTTCCATTCCACTCTCAAAGCTTTGGCCTCCACCAGAGAGCATGAATCTTTCCGACTTGCAAACACATGCCTGATATTTTTAATCTCCATCCTTTTGCTACTTACAGTATATTACTGTGATGTAATCTTAAACTCTAGGGATATGACATTAAAGGGAAATTTACATTTTTTGCTCTTTTTTTAAAAAAAAAAGAAGGATATACCTCTACTGTCAAGTTTCAACTGTTGCCACCTGACAGGATGCCTAAGTCTGATAATAACAACTTTGATCACCCAGTTTAAATGAAAAAAAGTTGAGTACTGCAAATAAGGAGTTCATGATCACTAATTTAGTCCTAAGTGGAGCACAGGATCTGGTCCAAGAGGTGAATATAGCTGGACCGCTTGGTAATAGTGACCATAATATAATTAAATTGAACATCCCTGTAGTGAGGCAAACACCACAACATCCCAACACGGTAGCATTTAATTTCAGAAAGCAGAACTACATAAAAATGATGAAGTTAGTAAAACAGAAATTGAAAGGTACAGCACCAAAAGTGAAATCCCAGCAGGCTGCATGGAAACTTTTTAAAGACACCGTAATAGACGTGCAACTTAAATGTATACCCCAAATTAAAAATGAGAATGCAATAAATACAGGTTTGGGCTATGGATGGGATTTCCAAAGGTGTCTAAGTTCCATTTAAATGACTTTCAGTTAAGTATCTAGATGCTTTGAAAATCCCACTAGACACTAGCTGCATCTTTAAGTGCTTAAATATCTTTGGAAATGAAACTGTCGCTAAGTGACTTAGGAGCACTAAAGAGCCATTCAGTCTTTTTTAGAAAACCCCACCCACATGTCACAGCTGATGTATAGCAGCATTGACTTTCAATGGATCTGTGCCAATTTATACAAACTGAGGATGGAGCCTTATATGGGATTTTATGTAGAAGTATGATTTAATAGTGTAGGCAGTTATCAATGTTGGTCTAAATCTCTTCCAATTCTGAGTGGAAAAATAAGTAATGGTAATAATAATCAGTAACAAAAATTATAAATGGGGAAAGTAAAGATTTTCTGCTTGCTCTAAGAACTGACAGGAGCAATGCCCAATGGGGCTAAAAGTAGGGCTGTCGTTTAATTGCGGTTAACTCACACGATTAACTCAAAAAATTAATTGTGACTAATTACAGTTTTAATCACACAGTTAAACAATAGAATACCCCAAGGGAACTTTATTAAATATTTTGGATAGTTCTCTACATTTTCATATATATTGTATTCTGTGTTGTAATTGAAATCAAAGTGCATATTATTTTTATTACAAATATTTGCACTGTGAAACCAAAAATAGTATTTTTCAATTCATCTCATACAAGTATTGTAGTGAAATCTCTTTGTCATGAAAGTGCAATTTACTGATATAGATTTTTGTTGTTACATAACTGCACTCAAAAACAAAACAATGTAAAACTTCAGAGCCTGCAAGTCCACTCAGTCCTTCTTCTTGTTCAGCCAATCGCTAAGACAAACAAGTTTGTTTACATTTACAGGAGATAATGCTGCCCGCTTCTTATTTACAATGTCACCTGAAAGTGAGAACAGGCATTTGCATGGCACTTTTGTAGCTGTCATTGCAAGGTATTTACATGCCAGATATGCTAAACATTCGTATGCCCCTTCATGGTTCGGCCACCATTCCAGAGGACATGCTTCCATGCTGATGACGCGCCTTAAAAAAAAATGTGTTAATTAAATCTGTGATTGAAACTCCTGAGGGAGAATTGTATGTCCCCCTGCTCTGTTTTACCCACATTCTGCCATATATTTCATGTTATAGCAGTCTTGGATGATGACCCAGCACATGTTGTTCATTTTAAGAACACTTTCACTGCAGATTTCAGAAAACACAAAGAAGGCACCATGTGAGATTTCTACAGTTAGCTACAGCACTCGACCCAAGGTTTAAAAATCTGAAGTGCCTTCCAAAATCTGAGAGGGATGAGGTGTGAAGCATAGAATCATAGGACTGGAGGGGACCCTGAGAGGTCATCTAGTCCAGTCCCCAGCCTCATGGCAGGACTAAGTATTATCTAGAGCAGGGGCGGGCAAACTTTTTGGCCTGAGGGCCGCATCGGGTTTCAGAAATTGTATGGAGGGCCGGTTAGGGGAGGCTGTGCCTCCGCCTCCTATCCGCCCCCGCTTGCTTCTTGCCCCCTGACAGCCCCACCCCCCAGGACTCCTGCCCCATCCAACCCCCCCTGTTCCCTGACCTCTGTCCCATCCACACACACACACACCGCTCCCTGTCCCCTGGCTGCCCCCGGAACCCCTCCCCCCGACTGCCCCATCCAACCCCTCCTCCTTCCTGACTGCCCCCCCCAGGGATCCCTGCCCCCATTCAACCCCCCCATTCCCCGCCTTCTGACTGCCCCGACCCCATCCACACCCCCGCCCCTGACAACCACCCCAAACTCCCCTGCCCTCTATCCACCCCCCCGCCGCCACTCCCTGGCCCCTTACCGTGCAGCACAGAGCACCGGCGGCTGGTGACGCTACAGCCGCACCACCCAGAGCATTGCCCGGCCACCCAGAGCGTCGCACTGGTGCAGTGTAGTAAACTGCTCTCCGCAACTGCGAGCGGTAGCGCATTCCTACGCGGAGCAGTTTAATACACTACACCGGCAGCACGGCACGCTGAGGCTGCGGGGGAGAGGGAAAAGTGGGGAAGGGGCCAGGGGTTGGCCTCCTGGGCCAGGAGCTCAGGGGCCGGGCAGGAGGGTCCTGAGGGCTGGTTGTGGCCTGTGGGCCATAGTTTGCCCACCTCTGACCTAGAGCATTCCGGACAGGTGTTTGTCTAACCTGCTCTTAAAAATCTCCAGTGATGGAGATTTCACAACCTCCCTAGGCAATTTATTCCAGTGCTTAGCCACCCTGACAGTTAAGAAGTTTTTCCTAATGTCCAACCTAAACCGCCCTTGCTGCAATTTAAGTCCATTGCTTCTTGTCCTATCCTCAGAGGTTAAGAACAAATTTTCTCCCTCCTCCTTGTAACAACCTTTTATGTACTTGAAAACTATTATCATGTCTCCCCTCAGTCTTCTCTTTTCCAGACTAAACAAACCCATTTTTTTCAATCTTCCCTTTTAGGTCATGTTTTTTAGAACTTTAATCATTTTTGTCCCTCTTCTCTGAATTTTCTCCAATTTGTCCACATCCTTCCTGAAATGTGACGCCCAGAACTGGACTCAATACTCCAGTTGAGGTCTAATCAGCACAGAGTAGAGTGGAAGAATTACTTGTGTCTTGCTTACAACACTCCTGCTAATATATCCCTGAATGATGTTCGCTTTTTTGGCAACAGCATTATACTGTTGACTCATATTTAGCTTGTGGTCCACTATGACCCCCAGATCCCTTTCCGCAGTACTCCTTCGTAGGCAGTCATTTCCCATTTTGTATGTGTGCAACTGATTGTTCCTTCCTAAACGGAGTACTTTGCATATGTCCTTATTGACTTTCATCCTATTTACTTCAGACCATTTCTCCAGTTTGTCCAGACCACTTTCAATTTTAAACCTAACTTCCAAAGCACTTGCAACCCCTCCCAGCATGCTTTCAGAAGTCTTAAAAGAGCAACACTGATGTGGAAATTACAGAACCTGAACCACCAAAAAAGAAAATCAACTTTCTGCTGGTGGCATCTGTCTCAGATGATGAAAATGAAGATGCATCGGTCTGCACTGCTTTGGATTGTTATTGAGCAGAACCCGTCATCAGCATGGACGCATGTCCTCTGGAATGGTGGTTGAATCATGAAAGGACATATGAACCTTTAGCGCATCTGGCGTGTAAATACCTTGCACCGTCGGCTACAACAGTGCCATGAAAACGCCAGTTCTCACTTTCAGGTGACATTGTCTCCTGCAAATGTAAATAAACTTGTTTGAGTGATTGGCTGAATAAGAAGTAGGACTGAGTGAACTTGCAGGCTCTAAAATTTTACATTATTTTATATTTGAATGCAGTTATTTTGTACATAATTCTACATTTGTAAGTTCAACTTTCATGATAAAGAGATTATACTACAGTACTTGCATTAGGTGAATTGAAAAATACTATTTCTTTTGTTATTTTACCATGCAAATATTTATAATTAAAAATAAATATAAAGTGAGCACTGTACACTTTGCATTGTGTGTTGTAATTGAAATCAATATATTTGAAAATGTAGAAAACATCCAAAAATATTTAAATAAATGATATTCTATTCCATTTAAATAAATGGTATTCAGTAAGAATTCCACTGTTGTTTAACAGTGCGATTAATTGCATGATTAATCACGATTAATTGTTTAACTGCTTGACATCCCTACTAAAAAGTTATTGCTTTAGCGTTACAACAATAATCAAAAGATAAATACATGCAAGGCAGAAAATGGTATGTTAATATGTTTTCCTTCATCACATTAATTTCTTACTTAGGGTGAAAGTCAGTGCTGTCTTGACAGCTCTGGGCTCCAACGACCTTTTTTGAGCCAGAGAGCAGGTTCAGCAGCAGAGTGAGTTTCCTGTGGTTAGTGCCTGATTCTCCTCTCACTTACACTGGTGTAAACTGAAGTCAGTGGGGTTACACACTTGTGAAAGAGAGAGCAGGATGAAGTCCACTCTCTGCTCGTGTGCTCCGGATATGGAGGGATAGAATATGGAGAGAGACTACGTGCTCCCTGATATGGAGGGATGACAAGCTAGTACATTCTCGAATCCCAGTGAGTTCCTGGCCTCTGCTGTTACTTGTAACAAATATGTCAGCTGTGCTTTGGACACTTACCCGCTAGCACTGGACCTGAGACAAACAACCAGTTTCACACAGGCCACCAAATGTTGGTGACTATCATCTATCAGCTTGGCTTATATTTGTACCAATGTTCAATAAGCAAACATCAGTACTTCATTACTTGTCTTCTGAGCCCTCTAGTTCCTTTTCCCTTCCCAACTGATAATGATAAGGCAGCCAAGAATCTTCTTGTATGATCCTCCCTCACCCTCTCCAAATACATCTTCTAAGTGGAATCGAGGAAGAGGCAATGGAGTATATGTGAATTCTGGCAATGTCCTCAGACCATGTCCCTCTCCTTCATGTTAGTTTCTCCCACTTCCCCCTGGTGTAGGTCCAGTAGTAGAAGTTCAGGAAGAGAACAATGAGGCTGAGGATGTAGAGGAAGACTGCGATATTGAAGCCTTTGGGGAATGGGCACTCTGTGAAGAGGTTATAGGAGGAGTGAACGGCGATGGCCACAAATTGGCACTGCCAGTGAGGGAAAAAAACAGAAGCAGGATTAGAGATGCTACATAGCAAAATAGTCAAACTACAACTGACTGTTGGTCCTTCCAGTCCAGCATCCTCCACTAGCCACATCGCAACAGACCATTGGTCCACTCAGTCCAGAACAAGCCTTCTTTTAGACTGGAGCAGGTCAGATATCCCATCTCCCACCATAGTGGAGGAAACCATTTATTCACCAAGTCCAATATTCAGCTTCTATCATATTGAAGGATATCATGGGTCCATGAAGTACTGGATCCTGCCCACCGCCATGGGGAACAGGAAATTAGTTCATAAAGTTTAGTATCCTGCCCCATGCCATTCAAGAGCAGATCACTAGTCAGTCTTCTTTTGTGTCCCTTCTCTGCTACTGTCCAGTAACTGATGCTTTGGGATAGGTGTCTGAAGGTAAGGAGAATCCTTCCTTTCACCAGATGGTGTTCAGATTATACCTTTAAACATTTGGATTGAGAGCCCTTTACATTTTAGCTTAGCCAGTGTAACTGCAGCTATTACTCTTATTCATGTAAGCATCAATCCATTTTTTATCTTACTAAGCCATTTGCCTTAATATCTCGCAGCATGGAGTTCTATACATTGAATGTATGTTGTGTAAACACGTATTTCCTTTGCTCTGTTCTGTATTTTTAAATCTTTCATTCATGCAGTGCCTTCTTGTCCCTGTATTACAGCACATGGTAGAAAAGAGCTCTGTAACAGGCTTCTTTACACCCTTTATTATTTTAACTTTACAATATCTCCTCTTACTCTTCTTTAGTAACTAAATAATCCTAGTCTTCCTAATCTCTCTTTGTATGTGGAATTAACTCCCCGCTCCCCCAGGCACATGGCTGTAATCATTGCCCTTCTCTGGACTATTTCTATTTATGTCGTGGCCTTAAGCAACCAGAGAAACACATGGTTGAAATGTCAGGATTTGCCACATCCTCAGAGATGAGGAAAGGAGAAAGCCAAGAGAAAACAATTTAGGAGATAAGGCCTACCATTTTTGTGTTTTGTTTTTTAAACCTGGGTACATACAACTTAAATCTACACTAAGGAATCAAAATAAAAGGAGGTCTGATTTCCACAGTTACTGGACAACCACAGCTCCCACAAACTCCAGTGATCACTCAACACTTCCACACACAAAAATCAAACTACTTGTTAAGGACTTTGGGGGTGGGGAGGTGGGGTATGGAAACAGCCACCATACACAAGAAGTCAAGTCTTTCTGACGAGGAATCAGTGGTTGGAATGATCTTCCCCCAGAATCCTTAGCTGAAATGTACTATGCTGTGATGCAGAAAACTCTTTTATAAATTGGGGTGGGGAGGGTAACGGACGTGTAAAAGTCTTCTGCCTGTTTTCTTCCCCTTGTGGGGATAAAACTTGTCTGGAAAAAGTCACTGTAAGTATTGAAATGTCTCTTGGCTTATTCCTGAGTACCACTCAACCCAGACTTCTCCCTGATCAATTGCAGTAGGACACCTAGGGAGATGGCCATTCCAGTAGGTTAGACCAGGGATGAGAGAGCCAGGGAGGGGACAGACAGAAAACTGGTGCCACCCTATCCCAGGGCTGGAGAGGGAGGAGGTGGATGTATGGAATTAATTACCAGCTGCAGGATGGTAAGGTAGCGTTTCCACCACAGGTAGCGCTGCATTTGTGGTCCCAGGCTGGCCAGCCCGTAATACAGGTACATGAAGATGTGCACGAAGGAGTTCAACATCCCAATGAAGAAGGCTGTGGGATAGAGAATACAGGAAAGCAGGAAGAACAAGGCACACAGAGTCTATCAGACTCATCCTCCTGTACTGACAGACATAGTTCCCTAGGTAACATGTCCAAAATATTGTTCCCTTGTGACCCATACGTGTGTGACACCCTTCATTTACTAAACATCACCAAGAATGCCCTAGAAACATGACCCATCATCCTATACCATCTCACACCCTCCCAGGAGCACCCTACACCACCCTGTTCCCTCTGTGTGGGCCCGAGCCATAACTGGTTTCTAGAAGGAACAGACAGGAGGTCCAAAGACAGAGGAGGGAATGCTGGATTGGATAGTGCAGATCACTCAGATACCAAGGCCTTTTACAAAACTGCTTCCCATGCAAAAGCACCATGAATTCCTATGCCAAGCTTGGCTCTATAGTTCTAGCATTGTGCATTAGGGTGGATTAGTCAGAGGGGGCAGTCAGGCTAGACAGGGAGTGGGGAATAGTCAGGATATGAGCTAGAGAGTGAATGGGACAGTCTGGATCTTGGCACAGCAGTGAATGGGACAGGCCCTAGCTGAACAGAGAACGAGGGCAGTCCTGCTCTGGGAAGGAAAACAAGTAGGTGCAAACTTAGGCTTTGAACTTGGTGTTCTCATTTCTGTCTGGGCAGTGAATGGGGCAGTCTTGTCCTGGATGAGGCAGTGATTAGAACAGTCTAAAGGTGGACAGGACAGTCCAAAAAAGCACCCAACAGGTGTCAGTGGTGATACCCTCGTCTCTCACTACCAAAGTGGATAATGTACAGTGAGGTTTCTGTCCACTAACCAGTAAAGATGCAGGGTTCAGATTATCTCCAGAACAAGAGAGAGGGAGACAAAATATGCCCAGTGAAGCGAAGCTTACCCTGTCCTCCAGCCACGTATTTGACACCAGCCCACCAGTTGAAGAGCATGGTGCCATGATGATACACATGCAGGAAAGTCACCTGCTCAGGCTTCTTGCGCAGGATGAAGAAGACCTGAAAGAAGTCAGAAGAGAGAAAATCTTGAGTTCTTCTGTATGTATAGACAGGGCCTAGGAGTACAAGGGGCTACAGGTAGCCGGCACTTGACCTGAAGCACCCCAACTCCATTCCGCTTGCATCTTGGTGACATATCATCCTTCCCTTTAGAAGCCAAGCTGAAGACTGGCAAATCCAACACACACACGGACCTTATGCTATTTGGAAGAGGAGAGATCAAAGCCTCAGCCATCTGTACCTTGGGATTCCACTGCAGACTCTCTCAGTGGTTACCCACACAGATGGGCCCAAGACACAACATCTGGATCCAGACCTGAACATCCATGTAGTTTGGAGGTTTCTGGATCTCGGGTTTTGTTTGAGGTCCACGATGCAGAAGCACAAGTTACATATAGTCTACTAGCACCGGAGACAGATCTCCAGGGGAGGCATCACATTGAGCAGCCAGGCTCTGATGGTGTTCCCATTAGGAAAGAGGGTGATATCAATCAATCATATGCTGCTTTGTCACTACCAGGAAGAACTGCTTTCTGGGCAGTGGTGACTGGGATGATTTGTTTGGTGTTTGTCCTGCTCTGAGCAGAGGGTTGGACTAGATGACCTCCTGAGGTCTCTTCCAACCCTGATCTTCTATGATTCTATGATTGGGGGAACAGCCCATATCTGCTACTCAGAATGCAGAGGGGTAGGCCAGCCCATTAGCCATGCAACTTTCACTCCAGTTGATCCAGTTCATAGGCAGTCCCTACACTAATAAAGTCTGGGCATAGAGGGTGTCAAAGTATTCCCCAGCCAGGATCGGTTCTAGGGGTTCTAGGCAATCCAGCAAACACCCTGCCCTTGCTGACCAGTTCCCCCATAGGGTCCAGTATGCCATTTGAGGTGCAAGGGAAGGTCTGGTATATTACTATGGAACAGTTGGCCTCCATGATGGAAATTCAAGGTGAAACTCACCCGGGGCACAAACCCTTATCCCAGGATCAACGGCCTGGAATAATCTCATCTTGTCAATGCACATGCAGCAGTGGAGAGTCTGGGGCACCTACATAGTCCTAGGCTGTTTACTCTTCAGCTTAATATCATACTTTAGTCAGAGGGACAATGACTAGCCTCGGTCTCCTGCAAAACGGGCAGACGCTACAATAGATTTGACTAATTGGTGAAATTAACCCTGCACCCACATTTGGGGAGTGGACTCTCCCAGCGTGTGGGTGTGTAACCTCACCAGTCCCTCTCCCACCCACCCACCGCTCAGGTTCAGATTTCTCCTTTTGGCCCTGCATGAACCCCTGACAGTCTGAGCTATCTAAACATCAGAAAGTGTGTTTGTGTAAAGGGGGCTGATCCTAGATTTAAAGGGAACGTCCACTCAGAGAATATGATGTCAGGTATGCAGTCATTGGGACAGAAAAGGCACAGCCAATGCTTGTAAAGAAACTTACTGGGCTGATGCCAGTGGCAAGGCTAGAGGCTTGAAGGCAAGTGGTTTCCATATGACACTACCCTGAAGCTGTGTCCTCATCCCATGATAGTGTCAGGATTATTCCCTGAAGCGTGCAGACAGCGTGTGTGTATGAGAGAGAAAGTGAGCGTGTACTGAAAGGCATCAGCCACATACAGAATAAATACAGCGCATTGGCCTTGGCACCATGTCTTTGTCCCATGAGGGAGCTCAGAGCCAACGGTTTATTACAGAGCCTCAGCCCCGTTATTTTGGCCAGGCCCACCTTACCGTATCAAGCAGCTCGATGACTTTGGAGAAGAAGAACCACCAACACACTCTCGCCATCTGCTGGAAAAGAGAAGGAAATGCCATCTGATACCGAGACAAAAATCCTTGCTCAACACACATCTGTCCGCCTGAGGGAACAGCTACACTTAAAACGCTATAGCAGCACAGCTACAGCCTCGCAGCTGCGCCGTTGTACTGCTTCAGTGTAAACACGCACTACAATGACGGCAGGGGTTCTCCCATTGCTGTAGGTAATCCACCTCCCCGAGTGATGGATCAAGGCATTTGGAATAATTCTTCCAAGCACTGTCTACACTGGGGGTTAGGCCAGCATAGCTGTGTCTCTGGGGAGGGTGGATTTTTCACACCCCTGAGAGACATAGCTATGCTGATGTATGTTTTCAGTAGATTGTCCCCTGAGGGTCTTATACGGCTGACTTTCTTCATTGTATCTGACTGTCTTCTACATAAAATCTATAGGTATAGTGACGTTCCGAGTGGACTTTATGGATCTCCCTTTTCACAGGTAAAAATTTAGCCTGCATTATTTATTTTGGTTGGTTGGTTAGTTGATTTGCTTGTTTATTTTTGGTGGGGCAAGGGCAGAGTATCATTTCATTGATTGCCAAGTATTTTCAGCCTCGTGGCAAAGCAGTGGACTCATCAGCATGGGAGGCGGGCCCAAGCCACAAATCCAGATCCACACCTATACTCATTCAAAGCCTGGCTGTATTTGCAGACAAATAGGAACATGGCAAAATTACAGAATTATCAACAAAAATCATGGATTTTGTAATGAAAATTACTGAATCCATAAGCTTTTATGAACCTCAGGTAGAAAATACAGGCTTATCCATGTGCCATGAGTTAGAGAGATTCCTTGAGTGGTGAAGCAAATCTTTTAGTGAAATGGATTTGAAAGTAGAGGAATAGGAGCAAAAGCCTTCTTAGGACATGCAAAGGTAGCCAGAGTGCAGTTTGGCACCATTCTTCCAGCAAAGCAACCCATCTGAGAGGTTTTTCGCAGGAGTGGGTGGGTGAGATTCTGTGGCCTGCGTTGTGCAGGAGGTCAGACTAGATGATCATAATGGTCCCTTCTGACCTTAGTATCTATGAATCTATGAATCTATTTCTGAAGAATGAGAGGGACCAAAGACTAGTTCTGTATGAAACTGTACCCTCATTCCCAACTTGCTTTGGGTGTAATCCACTGGCTGACACAGGTAACTGTAGTTGGCCAAGACTGAAGTTACGAGGAACTGAAAGAAAAGAAAAAAAAAAAACTAATAGGAGAAACCCATTTTCTGTCCTGCATCTATCCCATCTTTCATATTCCCTTGGTCTCAAGGAGATTTACATTGTAATGCTAGGTAACCAGTCCCAATCCAGCACAGGCTGATAGTGATGCAAATTCATCACTACAGCTACAAATATTTGCAGATTTTTTTTCTATCTGTCAGAATCTGAAAGTGAATTTCTATATGATCATGTTTGTTACCCATTGCCCCAGATATTTGAGCAAATTTTGAATTGCGTATTGGACTGTAAACCTCATTGTTCCTTTTGTGTTGGTAAGTTGCATTTGTCATCTAATTAGGGAGCTGAAACCACACCACATGGCCCCTATAACTGACTGGTCAAGGATGAGAAGCGAATATTCACTTTTGCCTGGTTGTGAGCAATCTTTAGGACTCAAACTGTTTGCTAAATACATTTGCAATTCTTTCTGAATAAGTGTGAGAATGTCATGATCCTTCTGAAAACAGTAAATAAAAAGCCAAGTTCATTAGTTAGATCATTCATTTCAAATGTACTCAGCTCTAGTCATCTGATGGGTATTCAGTGATGCACATGAAAAGAGTTGGTAGATCTCAATTCGGTTCCTAATGGAAAGTTGCCCATCCACAAACCCCAACAACAATAAAAATAAACATCCCTTCCACTACCAGTGGCATTAATTTGCACCCTTGTTGGAGGTCTCAGCAAACATAATTGCAAGAGTTTGGAAAATAAAATTCCTCTCACACCCTCACAGATAGACCTGGTCAGGCTGAGGCACAATGTATGGGACAAATGTACATCATGTGTTCTGTAGCTGCTACATAACAGATATTATATTCCAGGTTTGTCATTAAGAAACCTTTCACCAGCATTAATTCTCCAAAACTCGAAGGGATGGTGTATTAAGCAAGGTTGAAACATGGGAGAAATTGTGTTTGCCATAAAGGGTATGTCTATACTACAACTAAAAACCCATGGCTGGCCCAGGAATGCGGGGCTCAGGCTAAGGAGCTGTTTAACTGTGGTGTAGACATTCAGGATCAGGCTGCAGCCTGGGCTCTAGGACCCTGAGAGATGGGAGGGTCCCAGACCTCAGGCGGCAGCCCGAACCAGAACATGTACACTGCAATTAAACAGCCCCTTAGCCTGAGCCCCTTAGCCCAAGTCAGTGGGCACAGGCTAGCCATGGGTTTTTAGCTGCAGTATAGATATGCCCCATGTTGCAACCTTCCCTAACGCGGGTGTCTAATTGCAGTGTAGAAATACCCATAGAGCAGTGGTTCTCAAAGATATTTGATCGCGCCCCCTTCTTTGTGTCTGTAGTAGTTTATGCCCCACCCCCACCCCCCTCCGGCCACCTGTCCAGCAGCTGCCACTCGTCGGCCACCCAGCTCTGAAGGCAGCGCTGCCACCAGCAGCAGCACAGAAGTAAGGGTGGCGATACCAGACCACCCTTACCTCTGCGCTGCTGCTGGCAGGGTGCTGCCTTCAGAACTGGGCACCCAGCCAGCAGCTGCTGCTCTCCAGCCACTCAGCTCTGAATGTGTGCAGTAAGTTTTTTCCCCTAAAGCTTCTCACCCCCCCGGCCCTCCAGAATACATTCCGTGCCCCCTCAGTTTGAGAGCCTCTGCCATAGAGGATTCACCACAATACATATTTTACAGAGTAGAATGTGCCCTCTAGTGGCAGAATGAAAACATATCCTCGTCACCTGTTCATCAGAAAGAACAGGAGGACTTGTGGCACCTTAGAGACTAACCAATTTATTTGAGCATAAGCTTTCGTGAGCTACAGCTCACTTCATTGGATGCAAGCTCACGAAAGCTTATGCTCAAATAAATTGGTTAGTCTCTAAGGTGCCACAAGTACTCCTTTTCTTTTTGAGAATACAGACTAACACGGCTGTTATTCTGAAACCTGTTCATCAGAGAAGGAGTTTAAAGGGCTCCTGCTTCAAATCCGCCCCCCCAAATGTTTATCCAAATGGAGCTGATCCATTATCCTTACCTCATAGAACATATAGATTGACAGAGCCACCAAGGTCAGATTATAGGCAGTCAGCAGACCCTTTAGCCTCAGTGGCTCCCACTTCCGCATGAGGCGTGGTCCCAATGCCACAAATACGAGGTAGAGGGTGAAGAGCAGTGTGACTGGAAGAGGAGAGTAAACCAGGAGCCAGGGGTCTGTCCTTGGGTCTGCAAGGCAAAACACATTGCACAAATGCAAAGAACAGTGTGGCTTGTGGACCTTGAGAGGAAAATAGACTTTATATCTAAATAAACTGCTCCTGTCTTGGTTTTAGTTTATCCCCTCCATCCCTGGGGTCTGCCATATTTTTTCTGTCTCCCAGATAACCCGCACACTATTTTTGTTCCTCTTACACCCCATCTCATAGCACAGTGTTTTGGCAGAAGAAGGTTGAACACTTCTCTGTTAGTGCTGCCATGAGGAGGTAGCTCAGCAGGATTACAGCCCTGCCATCCCCCAAAAGTACTGCCTTAAACCTAACATGTAGCACTCTATGATACACCAGCCATAGAACCCACACCCAGGTCCACAAAGACATCTCAGTCCTCATTCACTGATTCTCCTATTCTTCCAGACCTGGCCGTCCACATAGCTTTGCCAATGTGCCTCAGCATCCCCTTATCTTTCCCATCCTTGAGTTCCATATGCAGCCTCTACCAATGGCCCCCAATCCTGCCCTGCTGCCCCCTGATTTTCCAGCCTTGGACTCCCCACACAGCACTGCCAATGCCCCTCAGTCCTGCCCTGCAGCCCCCCTGCTATTCTAATCCTGGGCTCCCCACACATATAGCTCTGCCAATGAATGTCAGCCCTCACCCATTATCCCGGTGCTGAAGATCCACACAACACAGCCAGTTTGTTTCATCACCTCCTTTCTTTTCCATTCACCCATTCCTTACACAGCGCTGGCAATGCTCCATAGTACTGACCTTCTCAGCTCCCTGTCCTTCAGAGCTCCTGTCTACACAGATATCCACTTGTTATATCCCTGTTACTCCTGCCATGGACTCTGGTGCCAGAACTCTTCTAATATTCTACTTCTGGGTTCCACAGTCTGCCAGTGCTCCTAAATCTCCACTCAGAAGCCCTTCTGCTATTCCAGTCCTGGGACCCACACAGCTCTGGCAACATGCCTCTCAACTTGCCTGTAGAATTCCCTCTTTTTCAGTCTCGAGCCCCCACTCTGCCACTCAATGCTCCTGAAGCCAGATTTCAACCTTCTCTTATTATCCCAATCCTGGGCCAGCACACAGAGCTGCCAATACACCTTAATTCTGATCTGCAGCATATTCCACTCCTGACATGCCATGCTACTCTGCAGCACCTCCTGTTATTCCAGTCCTGGATCTCTCCTAAGTACACCCTGATGACTCTGCAAACATTGTTCACTGGTTTGTCTCAACATTTCACTTGCTACCCGAGGTAGGATTGTACCTGGGTCTTCAGCAGTCAAAACCTGAACTCTAACCACCTGGTCTATCAAGCCTGGCCATGACATACCTATGTACGTTTTAAGACGTCACTTTCAGAGTTTACAAGCAGCAAGGTGCACTTCTTGCTGGACAGACTTTCAGAGCCCCGCGCTGAACCCATAAAGGGCTGCCTTCTTTAACCTTAATCCGGTGTCAAGAAAAAAGTTACATTAACTGTAGTTTGAACCCCAAATGCATTCAGAAACCAAAAACAATTCTTTAAAGTTTTAGGTGAAAAGACTTTATCTAAACAGCAAATTGAAAGAAAGGAGTTGCAGTCACTGTGAACCAATATGCACTAGTCACTCATCCCTGGAATACCTTCTACTTAGGGTGACTGTATGCAGTAACCATTGTTGATACAATGCATTTTCAGTTAGCATATGCAATGCCTAGAACAGCATAGCTGGATAGCCACTCGTTCATGAGGTGTCACAACATACATCCTTGTGGGGTATAACATTACGCCACATATGCATCATCAGTTCAAACATGCAAGTTACATTTATGCAAAAAAACCTAGCCTGTTAAGTGTGGAGACAGTTACCAGTATTACAATACTAGACAGATATTGTCACTGGAAGCAAACGTGTATACATAGAACTACTAAAAATACAGTATAACAGTGCAGCATGTTTGGGGTACACTTGTACCCCACATACTTTTTGATGCAGAAAAGGTGTTTTTATGCTAAATTAAAATTTTCATTGAATTGTGTACGTGTGCTTAGGTGACAAAGTCTAAAACAGTATAATTGGAGGACCACTACTTCATGAATTATCAGAACATGTATGCTTGTGGTGCACAACATTACCCTACAAATGTGGATGAGGGTTAAAGGGTTTTCCTTTGCGAGAATGAAGATGCTTAAATCCCTACCCTCACCCCACAAGCTGGTGTTTCCCTGGGCTATAGCTCAGGGCTCTAAAGAAGCTCAAGATCTTGGTAGGGAAAAGTGAGATTTTTCCATGTGTCCAGGGAAAGAAAGTGAGCTCAAGTGGGGGACAATTCTTATTAATGGTTTGTACTTTCCATAGTGCCACCTAATGATATCCTTGGGCAATTCCCATGCAAGGCAGCTTCTCCACCTACCTCCATTTTCAAGGGCCCATTTGTAGAACTCTTGAATTTTCTGCCAAGTTGAAGCCATCCCGGATCCCTGAACAGAAAGCAAAATAAGATTTAACTTGTCTGTGATCACCTAACCCCACTTATGCCACCCCAGGCTCCAAGTCCTGCAGTGTGCAGAGCCTTCTGGTTACTCATAGATACAGGTTTAGGACTCAAGCTGGTCAAAAAAAATTGTTTGGGGGAAAAGAGAATTAGCAATTTAAAAAAATTACAATTTAAAATTGTGTTGAAATTTCAACAAATTTTCATAGAATTATGGAAGTGTTAGGCTGGAAAGGACCTAGACAGGCCATCTACTGTAGCCTCCTGCACCTGAGGCAGGACCAGATATACCTGGACCATCCCTGATAGGAGTTTGTCTAACATATTCTTTAAAACTTCCTGAGATGGCTGATAGGACAAGGAGATCCAGGACTTCTGCTCTGCTCCAGGCAGGAGTGTGTCTAGGTATAGTTCTCTGTCTGTGCTGAGCAGGCATAGTTGGATGCTTGAAATATGGTCTAGTGGGTATGCTTGCCAAGGTGTTCAACTGGGGAAAAGGTATTTAAAAAAACCAGCATTTTTCTTTTAAAGGGGAAGGAGGGGATTCTGGCATCTGTGACCCCTGGACAGTGGAGTTCAGAATAGAGAATGGAGTGGCGACTATTGTGGGGACAGGGGCATTGTGGAACAGCTGCTGGAGGACTGTTAGAATTGACACAGGTAATTCAGTGTCTACACTAGCACTACATTGGATGGAAGAAGGTAGACTTTGGCTTTGCGTTATTGGGGGTGTTGTTATTGCATTGATATAACTGGGTGCCTCCATCACAACTTCCCTTGGAAGCAAGTAGGCACAGGATCTTCTGCCAGCTCTCTAGCCAACCAGTGGTGTGGTGAGGGTGGAGAGACTAGCTTCTCCTTTCTGCTTATCCCCAGCTGACCAGGGCTCCAGGGTCAGAGCCAGCCTTCCCAGCACTGCTATTTATCTGTGGAGGTGGGTTCCACAGCGACAACAGCTGCAGGTCTATCTGCATACAGGTGCTTTAGACTGGTATAAGTGTATCTACACTAGGGGTTGTACAGGTGCAACTATTTCGGGGGGGGGGGGGGATGAGGAAAGACACCTCTAACTGACATATTGTACTAGTACAAAAACGAGGACTAGACCAGGCTTGAGACTATGGGCCAAATACTGTTCTCATTTACATCATTGCAAATCTGGAGGAAAACCTTTACAGTTAAAGGTCTCATTACAGATTTACATTGGTGAAACAGAGCCAAATTTGGCTCTCCCTACTTAGGTGTTTATAGCGCTCTTAACACCTGAGAACCTAGATGCAATCTGACAGGCACCCAATCATACTCTAAAACGTACATAGCAATCACCCTCAAAGACACACCCAAGACTCTTTCTCTCTCCCACACATGTAGCAATCACACGCACCTCCACTTTCATTTTGTCATTCTCACACACACACCCCGGCATTGATACCCTCTGACACGATCACTTATATACACACTGTGACACAAAAGGTACACGCTCACATCACCTGGACAGAAATCTCCAGCAGAGATCTGTCAAGGGATTAACAGCTGACTCTGAGTCAAACCAAGGAGGATTTCTTTGTGGTTATTTATATATATATACACACACACACACACACTTTACATACAGCCCAGCCTGCTCCACTCCAGCTCCTTTTCTTCCACAACAGTGAGCTGAACCCCCAAGTGAAAGAGAACCCCATTACACAGAGCAGACTTACCTTTCCAGGGGAGATACTGTAACTTCTCTCTTTTTCCAGGAATACCGTCAGGGTGCAGAAACCTTTGTAGTCCTGCCTGACACACCCCAGAGACAGCAGAACAAAGAGCTGCCAGAGTCTGTGCCATTGAGCAGGCACCTTGTCATATTTCCCTCTCCTCACCTGAAGAAGGTGTCTCATCCGCTGGGTTCCCACACAGATGCTCTGAATTCTGGCTCCTTGACAAGATTCAGGGTGTGATGTTCACCACCAGTGACTGTGAGCTGCAAGCACCACCATTGCTGAAGGCCGTCTCTGACTTTGCCTGATCTGGAGTTACATCACTTTCCCCTCCCCCACCCCGTTTCACTGCTCCTCACGTGCTTTGTCAGATTAAGGGACTGGAAGGGCTGAGAAAACAAAGGTTGAACTGGGCTGAGCTTCCATAGGAATGAACCTCTGACCTTCGGCCTCGTGCCTGGGAATGATGCCAAGTCTTCATGTTCAGAACCATGAAAGCCTTCTGTATTCTGCCTCAGGGGCATGCTGTGGCAGCTTTTCAAACCCTGAGAGATGGGGAAGGGTGGGGCGACTTGATTGGGCAAAACTGGAAAAAGTACTGTTGGCAGCACTCTAACAGAGCGCTCCCTCCCACCCCCACCCCGCTGGAAGATTTGTTAAATGGAATTTTCCATCTCCAAAAGTAACACGTCCAAATCAGATGATGGCAGCGGAGAAAGTGCTGAGAGCACTCAGCAAATAAACCCTCACTGGGATGTGGGATGGGAACACAGAGCATCTCCTTCGTTATTTCCAGCCTCCATCCTTGGGGGGAAGCATCATGGACCATCTTTAAATGAGACAGGGAGAACTCCCTGCACAATCACCAACTTTCATTCTTCAGGTGTTTTAAGGTGGGTTCAATGCTACCACCAATGAGCACTGGCTGGAAATTCCCCCTCTGTGATCTCCAGCTTCCATTCCTGAGAGCAGGATTAACTCTTTGGAATCTATGATTTTCCCAGTGAATGTGTAATATCATGAGATTCATAGCTTCTAAGGCCAGAAGGGGACATTGTGAATAATTCCTAGAGCAGATCTTTTAGAAAAACTTCCCATCTTGATTTAAAAACTGGCAGTCATGGAGAATTCACCCGATACTTGATCAGTTTTTCCAATGGTTAATTAATCTCACAGTGAAAAAAATTACACCTTATTTCCAGTCTGAATTTATTTAGCTTCAGCTGCCAGCCATTGGGTCATGTTATACCTTTCTCTGATAGAGTAGAGAGCCTATTTTAAAATATTTGTTCCCCATATTGGTACTTTAGATTCTAATCAAGTCACCCTTTAACCATCTCTTTGTTAAGCTAAATAGATAGACTTAAAAAACTCAATCCCTATAAAGCATGTTTTCTAATCCTTTAATCATTCTCGTGGCTCTTCTCTGAACCTTTGCCAAAACATGGTATTCCAGCAGTGGTCAAAAGACTGCCAAATACTGACATAAAATAACCTCTGTCCTCATACGCAAGATTTCATTGTGTATGCATTGCAGGATCGCATTAGCCCTTTTGGCCACAGCGTTGCACTGGGAGTTCATGTTGAGCTCCAAATCTTTTTCAGTCACTGCTCTCCAGGACAGAGTCTCCCACTGTGCGTTGTGCAGGAGGTCAGATTAGATGATCATAATGGTCCCTTCTGACCTTAAAGTCTATGATTCTATGATTATGTAAGCATGGCTTACATTCTTTGTTCCTAGAAGTATACATTTACATTTAGCCATATTTAAATGCATATTGTTTGCTTGCGCCCAGTTTACCAAGTGATCCAGATTGCTCTGTCCTCTTCATTATTTAACACTCTCCCAATTTTTGTCATCTGCCAACTTTATCAGAGATGATTTTATGTTTTCTTCGAGGTCATTCATAAAAAGGTTAAATAGCATAGGGCCAAGAACTGATCCCTGCGGGATCCCACTAAAGCATACCTATTCAATGATGATTCCTCATTTACAATTCAATTTTGAGACCTATCAGTTAGCCAGTTTTTAATCCATTGAATGTATGCCATGTTAATTTGATATCTTTCTAGATTTTTTTAAATCAAAATGTAATGTGCTAGCAAGACAAATGTCTCATAGAAGTCTACATATATTACATCTACACTATTACCTGTATCAACCAAATCTGTAATCTCAGAGGTTAACATTCCTTCACCCCCATATCACTTCCACATGCTTATTACTAGACATACCACAAACCACTCGGAAGAGCAAAAACATGTAGTCTAATCTCCTACTTCAATTTTAAAATAAATGAAAATTAGGATATAGTATGAGCTCCTGTAAGAGTCTTGTAGCGTTTGACTGAAATACCCTGCCTTGCTAGCAGATGCTGACACTGTTGGGAAAGGATTAAGTTGGTTCTGCTGACTCATAGAGGATACAAGGCAAATTGGAGTGATTCTCTGGGGAGGAAGATGTAGAGCATATGGGCTGAGCAGTCATTAGAGAGAAACCATAGGACCAGCCAAGCCTGGGGAAAGGTTTGAGTGGACCTTTGTTATCTTAATGTTGTTTTGTTTGTCAGTCCCTACTCCAGGAAGGGGGTGATGTTGGACTCTGCCTACTGTGTTTGCAGGGCATTTGGGGACAAGAACCTGCTCATAGTTCTTAATTAGCTAATTAATTCACCAATTGCATTTCTGAAGCTTGGGTGCCCAAGCTCGTGGTGGGGGATCTGCAAAAGCTCTCCTCACTTTCCTTGGCTAGTTTAATGTCACTTTAAGCAACAACAATGCCTCCTTATTTCTAGCTCATTTTCAAGAGCAGCAGCTGAAGACCACTTTAGCGACCAAGCCAATTTGCTTTCGTTTTAAGTTCTGAAATTGCTAAGGAGCACCGGGTAGTTGTGAAAATGAAGTACTTATAGCAGCAGTGGGAGAAAGTGAATCTCTGTAAACTGGAACAGATCCCCAGCTGGCATAAAATGGCATAGTTCCACCAAAGTCAACCAAACGATACCGATATACACCAGCAGAGAGTCTGGCCAAACGCTCTGTCAGAGCATGATAGTCCTAACCTGCAGCTGTAATTGCTTCTGATCAGATATGTTAATCTTCCCAAATTTACACGGACCAGTGTTCGCTGAAAACTTGAATGAGATCATTACATTCATTGCACCCGAAACAGAATCTAAATCAAGTTCTCCAGTGGGGTTAAACCACTGAATTAGTCCATGGTGCTACTGCTTACCCAGGCCAATAAACAGCTGAGGTAGAACAGAGTCTAATCTAACTCCCACTTAAGTCAATGAGAGTCTTTCCAATGACTTCAGTGAGAGTTGGATTAGACCCTTCGTGCTATTGGTAGATAAAGAATGGATATGACTTGTGCAAATAAGTGAATATTATTTGGAAAGTTTTTAACTGTTATAATGGGTGTTTTCATAAACGGTTGCTAAGCCCAATTGTCAGGAAGGGAATATTCTGGAAAGTGTGTAGTAGAGTTATGTGATCTCAGTTTAGCACACTCTTTCATAATCACCCTGTTAATGACAGAAATAAATAACAGCTGCTTTGATGAGTCTTCATTCAACAACTGGTAACTAAATAATAGATGTTTTTACAGCAATACAATTTCCTACAGAACCAGTGCTGAAACACTCATTTTGTTACGTTAATACGCAATTATCACCTCCTGAACCTTTTTAACGGTATACAAATGGAGCAAGATTTTTCAGGTGGATTTTTGGAGGCAAACAACTATCAATAATATTTGAGTAACTATGGAAAGCACTGCAATTTCAGCTGGCCCTGTTTGAGGAATCCCTGCTCCATGGGAACAAAAATAAAAAGTCACAGGTGAAAAACAATTTTGCCCTATTCTTGTCAGTGCCAGTGAAGTCTAGCAGTTGAAGGGGGAATTGGGAATCTGGACACCTGGATTCTATTTCTTGTTTTTATTACTGACTCATTGTGTGCCTTTACTCAGTCAGCTAACCCAGGGATTCTCACAACAATAGTTTTGGTGGCCACACTCAGAGGCCACCAACTCTTGCTGGTGACAGCTGTGACAATTTTAACTAAAAATCCTAATTAAGTTTAGGAAAGACAAAAAATATGCCCATATACATGTCCAAATCATTGCAATTTTTTTATGTTGGGATTTTTTGCAGACTCAATACAAAAATAAGGTACACTTTTCTTTATTTTTTACTGGACCTAAATGGAATAGAAACACAAATAAGGTACTTCGCATGTTCTTGTCTTTTTTGTTGTTGTTTATTTTGCTTTTTTGGTGCTTTATTTAAGACTTGCTAGCTAGTAAGTGTTGCTGTGAAAAGTGATATTAACAAACATACAGATATCACTTTTCACAGCAGCAGACTTATTTAGCCCTGGCAAGCCCAGGGACAAATTAAGCCCCAGATGAGGGGCCAGGGAAGGCAGTGGAGTCCAGGGGGGAATGGATGGGGGTTGTGCCCAGGGCCAGAGCCTGTTGCCCGCCACCCCAGGGAAGGTGGGGAGCTCACTAGCAGCCTGCACCTTCAGCATTTGTGTCTCCAGAGGGGGGCAGGGCCCAAACCCTCCTGGTGGCCAAGGGGGAGGGGCCACTGCTTTTCTCCTCTCTCCCATCACTGCCCAGGAGGCTCCGGCCACAAGAAAAGCTGGATTTGAGGAGCACTGAGCTAACCTCTCTGTTCCAGATCTTCAAAAGTATTCAGGTGCTTGAAATCAATGGGAGATAGATACCGAAATACCTTTGAGGATCTGTGCCTCAGTTTCCCCATCAGTAAAATAGAGATAATACTATCTACATACCTCACCAGGGTATTGTGACAGTTACTGAGTAATGCTTTTTTAAAGGAGCTGTATGGTCAGTCATATTCAGTCAATTTTGAATGGGAGACATGAGTTCTATTCCTATCTCTGCCACTAACTTTTGTGACATTGGGCGAATCACGCTCTGTGCCTCAGTTCTCCCCTCCCCCCTGCAACCACTTGGTCTGCCTTGCCTGTTCAACTTATCAGCACTTTGGAGCAGGAACTGTGCCTCTCATTATGTGTTTACACAATGGGGGCCTCAATTTTAGTCAGGACCTTTACAGACTACTGTCATAGAAATAATGAAATAATAATAATAATGAAGATGATGATGCCACTCCAGTAGGACCTAGCTCAAAATCACCAACTCATTTGACAAAGGCTGCTGAACAGCTGACAGTTCAGCATGATTTTTGATCACTTTTGCTCCCGGGCTGGATTTTAACTGGTAACTTTAGAAGAGAAAGGCCCTGCTACCTAGTTCTAACTCCCTGGACCTTTCAGCACCCATGTCCCAAGAGTTGCAAATCTAACTCGATCAGCCGGGGTGATCGTCCTGTGACATTTTAAATTCCTCACATATTCAAAGCTCAGCTCCCTAAAGACAGCTGCAGCGCTTTACGGTGGCTTTGCCAGAGATGTGGGAAGCCGAAGGAGAGAAAGTGTCCAGAAGCTTGTCTCCGTCGTAGTGCTCTGTAGAGCAGAGAATATTAACCGTACTAAACCATAATTGATGGAGGCCTCTGGTAGAAGGAGCATTTTGGATAGCGGAACATCTCAGGTACACCTCTCGCTTAGCTGCCAGCAGCAGGATGCGTGTCTAGTCATTGCAGTTTGTGTAGTACCCACATAAGGGCATAGTATTGTTACCAGATTTGCTTCTTACTTTGGGGTACGCTCATTTATTAGGGTTATTCTTCTGCAGGGCGGGCTCTGTAATTCTATCAATGTACTGCTTATGTCACTTGTGTGTTCATATGGAGCTCCACTTTTCCCTTCTGCAAGTCCCCTTCCCAATGGAGCTACCCTGCAGGACCTAGGTTCCCCAGGGCTGGGTTTCTCCAGCCCCAGAATCAGACGAACACACACACACACACACACTCTCTCTCTCTCTCAATTGTTCTGGTAGTAACCCACTTGATGAGCAAACCCCACAGGATTTTGGGGCATTGCAGGGATCTTTAGCTTAGGTATGAGGAGCGTTTATGGGTAAACTGGTGGCTCAAGGGAGTGTACCCAAGTTGCTTTGTTCAGGCTTGACAATAGGAACTGCTCATTCCTGGCTATGGGCTGTGTGCATTATGAGCTCCCTCAAAGGAAATTAGGCAGCTTCAGTATTTTGGATACCAATAAAGATTACTAGAATTGGTCTGATAACTACTGAGCTGGGTGTGTGCAGGCGTGGGTTCATTAACATCTGGAGCAGAGATGCCCCATCATGCAGTGCTTCCCTGGTTTCCTGATCTCAGAGTTCTGTGCAGTTCTTGCCTTGGAATCTCTCTTCCCCATTCAATATGCTAATGGGGATGCCTTCCTGTCCCACCCTTGATGCAAATGAGGCTAGGGGAGTTTCCTTTATCTTGTCACCCTTGTCCAGAGGGGTTCAGGTGTGTCTTACAATGAAAAGGCAGTGCTTTCGGTAAGTCTTTTTTCTGATCAGTTTTGGTTCAAACAGAGGCGGGGGGGCGGGGGAGAAGGAGAAAGGTCTTTCATGAGTCAGACAGGCTGAATACTGCGCCCTGGTTCCTCAAGAACACAGAGCTGATAGGTAACAATATCAAAACTATGACCTTTCTCTCTATAGTTCTGCTGCCCAGCATCAGAGAAGGAGTACAATGAATCATAGACTTATTTGCCACAAGGCCTCTGAAGATCTGACCTTGTCGATGATTCTGAGAATCTTCACCTTTTATTTCCCTCCTGGACAACTGATTGAGCTTAACCACTATCAGCACTGAAAATAATTTGAGAAATCAATTTTGACTGACTATTCCTATTGCACACAGCAAAATGTATTATCTTCAGCTTATCCTTCGAAGCCAGGAAAAGGGAGATTGTTTTTTATCCCATGCATTTACAATTGATATTACCTCGTCTATCAGTAAGAGTGAAATTCACCCCTGGGCAGATGGCATGCACCAAACCTATGTAACACTTGAGTCCCACTTAGGACCTATTTTGAAGGCTTAGATGAGACTTATGTGGCACATAGACCTTGTCCAAGCTCTGTGCATAGGGTGAGTTCCACCCAGTGGAGAGGACAATATTGTGCTTAAGGCAGAAGAGTAGAGGCAGGTCACCTGGATTCTATTCCTGGTTCTGCTGCTAATACGCTGTGTGATCTTCGAAAACTCACTAAACCTCCTTATAGCTGAGTTTCTCTGTCTATAAGATGGAGAGAACACTTGCTTCATAGGGATATTGTAAGGGTTAATCAATCAATTAATATATGAAGAGTGCTCTGGGTCCCTTTGAAAGCAGGTGCTACAGAAGTACAAAGTATTATTACTTATAAATCCAACATCACCGCAGGTATTGCAGTAGAATACTCCTGACAATTTAAAGACAAAACTCCCCTATCTGATCATATGGCAGATGTTGACAACCCCCCCCCATCTTCACTTTTCCAATGATGCCAGCCTCAATTGCAGGCCTGCCTGCATCTCCCTATAAAGTAAATCTCCATTGTACTTTCTGCCATGCTTCCTCCACCTTCCCACGTGCAAATCTCCCCATCAAAATTCATAAAAGCCAACATCTTAACCCCTTTAAAATCCCTCCTTAAAATCTACCTTGTCCATGATGCTTACCAATCACTGCCATCTGGCATTGGTTGGGCAAGTGGCAAGCCTTGACTTGTTTTTAAACTCTGGTCACTTTAGTATCACATCCTCCCACCCCACCACAACCCTGTTTGTCTGTTCCATCCAACTGTTGCATCCTGTGTGACATACAGATTGTGAGCCATCTGGGCAAGGACTCTCTTGCTTGTTACTAGTTTGTACAATGACCACCACAAACTGATCTTAGAGACCCAGATTCCTAAGCACTTATCGTAACAAGAAATGATAGGACTAAGAAATTCTAGTGAAATTCTAGTGAAATTCAGTTATCTGGAGCTGAAGATGGCTGATATTTATCGGAAGAAGGAAATGAATGATTCAACTCATCTTCCCCATCCTCACAAACCAGGGATGAGCAGTGTGGTCTTGTGATTAGAAGTCAGGCTTCTGTGCTCCATTCTCTAGCCAGCTGGTGAAATTCCACTTAGAGAGGGCTTATCATTCCCCAAAAATTCCCTTGGCTGTTTCAATAGGAAAAGGAATTCTGCTTTGTGATGTCCCACTTCTGGTATGTATTTGTGCACTGCGTGATAGGGAAGTGTGAAAGCTTTGCACCATGTTAATAAAACTCACATCAAAGAGCCAGATTTGCTTTTGAGAAGCAAACAGGTGTACCAGGCTTTTTGCCTGGGTCAGACTGTGTCCTGTGCTGTGTAACTGGCTGAAAAAGCAGAGATGAGACGTTTGGGGCAGTTTCTGAACCAGAAGGCAGGGTTCTCTGGAGTCCACCAGTGGGACATTGCGCCTCTCTGCAACTTTGATCACATTCATGGGGAGAATTTTAACTGGATTTTCTTTTTGACACTTCAGCAGCAGTACTGAAACCAGCACTGAAGAGCAATACCGCCGTATATATTTACTCTCTCACACGGACAGGGCTTAGTTCGCTACTGGTGTCATTGGCTGCAACTCCATTGCCTTCTATGCATTTGCATCCCCTTATACTAATGGCAAATTCAGCCAGTATGGTCTAGCGAGGCTGTGTGCTGTTAAACAGCTGCCATGGTGCATTCCAGAAGTGTATCCAAGGGTGGGTGGGCACCTTAAGTAATTAACATTTACAGATGCTTCAAGATCCTCAGATAAAAGGCAAGTGGAAAGAATGATTTTTACTGCTGCTGTAGGCTAGTGTGATCCACACAAAAGTGGCTACAAACTACACAGAGTATCACACAGGAAAAGGCTGACTGCTGAAGTGTCCACTGGACAGTGCTTTCCTCTGGAATAAAATAGCATACTGTAGAAAACAATTCTGCTGTGACTCAAATATGGACTAGATGCGCCATAACCTTCTTCATCTCTATGGTCTATGGGCCAAATCCTGAGTGACATTATGCACCAGTAACTCTTACTCAACTCAACACACCATGACCATCCAAGGTGCTGAGTGCCTTCTATCCCTGACACCTACTGAAGTAGGTGCCCAGGACCTTGAAGTATGAGGCCCATTGGCTCTGATGGGTTTGCATATGCTCTCAACCTTGTCAGACTGGACCCACGATTCTATGACTCATTGGGATAAAAGTCATTATGTATTAGTTTCAGAGTAGCAGCCATGTTAGTCTGTATTAGTAAATCAAAGGCATTCCTAATACTCCTACTATGTATCTAATCTGAAAGCAACCTGGCACATTTTAGAGAGGAAAGCACTCATCTGTCCCAAGTAACAGGGCACAGTGCAACACGAAGCAGTAACTGACACTGGGAAGAATGGCTAATTATTTAATATGTCGATCGCATACCTCTGTCTCATTTGTCTGTTGGAGAAATGGTTGCATACGACTGCCTCCTTCATGTCTAACAGAGAGCAAGGAGGCCTTTCAAATGACTTTCTGTCAGGAGAAGATTGTACAAGTCAAGCGTATGAAAATGACTGCAGCAACTAGTGGAAAAGGAAAAAAAGCAGAGGGATCTACAGTGGAAGGGAATTTCTTTGTCTATAGAGAGTGCCCATGTTTTGCACTGTTTTATTCTTCTTTTCAGTGCTGCTAGGAAATACTCAAGTAGCAGGGATACCTCAGTAGAGCTACATGCTACTTTTGTTGTCTGACACGTGTTACAGATTGGAGATCTGGCAAACAATAGTCTCAAGCCCATTACATTGGCAAGGAGGAGAAATTAAAAACTGAGTTGCTGAGCTGCCAGGAAATGTCAGATTTCTACAAGTCCACAGAGCTTAGAGCATTGTAGGGGGACTAAATCTAGGGAGCGCAAAAGCAATAAGGACACAAGACAGACCTGGAGCAGAGATCATTGTGGGGACCAGACTCTGGGAGTTGTGAACGTGATGGTGACTGAACCTTGGGAGTAAAGAGACAGCTGAGAACTGGCTACTGGGATACATTTTACCTCTGGGCCTCCGTAACCAGTTCTCCGCTGTCTCTTTACTCCCAGGGTTCAATCCCCATCATGTTTACAACTCCTCTGGGGTCCCTGGCATCATAGCCAGTGCTAAACTATTTATTAATCAGTATTGCTGGCTGCCCTAATTTTTTTCTCCCTGTTAAATTGGTTTCCCTTTAGCTCAGGAGATTCATTATCAGACTGTATCTGGAAATGACAGCTCCTGCTGGAGCTAAGCAAAGAACGGTTTTCAGCATGTTTTTTTAAGTGTACATGCTAGATTCTGGGCCTCATTTTTTCCTGCAGGAGCCACTAAGATTTGTAAATAGGCCCCGGCAGTGTCATCTCAGTAATGTTCATGTCCTCTGTTTTGAAATATTATTTATTTTTATTACAGAAGAGCCTAGATGCTCTAACTTTACGGCCCTTTTGTGCTAAACACTGCACAAACATATAGCAACAAATAGTCCCTGAAGAGCTTATAATTTAAATTGACAAGACATAAGGGAAAGAGACGCACAGAAAGGCAAAGTGACTTGCCCAAGGTCAGCCAGTGCCAGAATTAGAACCACAGGTTTCTTGATTTCCAGTCCAGTGCCCTATCGAAGAGACCATGCACCTTCAGTAAGTTCCTGTTGCATCTGAATTCAGATTAATATAATATGCTGAAGCTCTGTCTCAGGACCTGGTGGCCAAAACAAGTAGGGCTGGCTAGAAAACTGGACTTCTGTTTCAGGAAAAACTTTGAGGTTTTAGAATTTGTTTTTATTCTGCAGGGGGATGAAACCAAGACCAGAATAGGTGGGGTAGACACCCCACCCAGTAAGCTGACACCCCACCCAGAGACACCCTACCCAGTAAGCTGGTGGTTAGGATGTTGGAGACCTAAGTTCAAATCTCTCCTCTGCCTGATTTACCACATCCCAGACAAAAGTGTCCTACCCATAACTGCTGGTCAATAGAGCCAGTCTCTCTTCTGTCTGACCCAATGAATATTTATAGTGCTATTGTGGCTGCGTTGGTCCCAGGATGCTTTTGAGCTTCACAGAGCTGAAGAAGAGTCTCTTTAAATCCTTTAACGGAACACGTCTCTTTCACCAACAGAAGCTGGGCCAACAACAGCTATTACCTCACCCAGCTTCTCTCTCTATTTATGCAAAGTGGAACAGCTCCAACAGGCGAAATTGAGAGGGATATCCTCCCTCCCGCACCCCATATACACTCTCTCTCTCTCTCTCTCTCTCTCTCTCTATCCCTTCCAATTTGACCAGAAATTCCACCCTTGATCTAAGAAACCTTCCTAATGAAAATTTTCTGAAAACTGACACAGTCCCACAAAAAGTTTGGTTTTGATCAACTGGCATTTTCCAATGAAAAAAGACTTGGTCAAAAAATTCCTGACCAACTCTAACAACAAGCCCTAAACTACAATAGTGGGTAAGGGGAAAGCACAGGCATAAATGTTTTCTCCCTTCCACTCCCTACAAAGGCAGAAGCCATATAAATAAAAGAAGAGCATTTCCAGTCTGGCTCGTTGTTTGGGTACATTGACACAATGAGCTCTTGGGTGACTTTTCCCTGCCAGGCTCCTAAGAGCCATTTAATCTGCCCTTCCCCGCACAACTCAAATACATGGTAACATGTTAGTAGTTCATGTTACTAGCTCTTGGTCTTTTCCCCTCACAGCTCTTAGAGCCTGCAGCTCAGCCAAACAACTGCTGCCACTGTATAAAAAAAAGGTGAGCTAAGAGCATACACTCACACTCTAGTGTCTGCCATAATATTCTGGGAAGCTGGCAATTCAGCAATGGAATTCAATCAGCACCAGTACAGAATTATGGAAGTCTTTTCACAAGGAGGCCACTGTGCATTTCCCTTTGATCTTTTCTTAATAGAATTACTGTCTTCCCCACTCCCACTTCAGTACCGAAGAACTACTTCCAAGGAGTTCCCAACATGCGGGGCAAGCAGAATATTGGTGCTAAGGTTTGCCACACAGATTTAGCATTGTGCTAAATGCATTCCCTATGTGCCAGTCAGAAGTCAGCCACAAAAGCAGGGCGAAATAGAGGGCTGGAGCATGAGGGCAGCTTTATTCGTAGAGTATTTGTTTACATGGCAGACATGAGTATTTAAGCACGTTTCCTACAGCTTTGCCCTTTTTCCCCACTCAGATATTTGACTGAGTGAAGATTCTACAGATATACAGCCATGTGTTGAAAAAGTGGTTGTGAGTTGGCATAACAAAGATAGTATGGTTTCAGAATAACAGCCGTGTTAGTCTGTATTCGCAAAAAGAAAAGGAGGACTTGTGGCACCTTAGAGACTAACCAATTTATTTGAGCATAACCTTTCGTGAGCTACAGATGAAGTGAGCTGTAGCTCACGAAAGCTTATGCTCAAATAAATTGGTTAGTCTCTAAGGTGCCACAAGTCCTCCTGTTCTTTTTAAAGATAGTATGGTGGCTGCAGCACAAGGGATGACACTAAGCTGAGGAAGCATCTTAACCCATCAGGATGTTTTCTAATAGTAAGGCAGATTTCCCACACTCTCACACGGAATCCATTGGGCTGGAAGGGACCTCCAGTCCATTCATATTGCAGTAAGATTCATTTAATTAACCCTCATCCATCCCACTACAGGCGGTGTCTGAACTCAGAGGTGAGGCTAAGTGTAGAGGGAGTCTACAAATGGCCAGAAGAGAGGAGATTAACAAGGAAAACAAACTATAGGAGGGTGTCAGAATGTCTAAGTAGGTTACCCCTTTATATCTAGTTGACATGTAAATGACCCCAGCTTAGAGAGACTCCCTTACTCAGTGGTAAGTGGATGTAAGTATGCCAAAGAGAATCTGAATATCAGAGAGTCTAACTTAGACCACCCTATATATCCCTTCTGAATTTGAAAATCTGTCTTAAATCTCTCTTCCCATGGGGCCTTTACCATCTCCCTTAGCAGCTTGTTCCATTGCCTGGAGTTCTAAAGTCAAATTCACCATTGGTATACGTGGTCAACATCTGTGGCAGAAGTGAAGCCAAAGGAGGTCATATAACCAAAATCAAGGCAGTAGTACCTACTTACACTGATGGTGAATTTAGCAGACATAGCTTCTTACCATATGCAGCCAAATTTCCGTGCTGCAGATTATGCCCATCTCTTTGTTCTGGTATCACTGACTAATGAGAATAATTGATCCCTGCCCTCTTTGTAACCAACCCTTTATGTACAGACTTTTATTGTGTTTCCCCTCAGCTGTCTGTCATCCAGAATGGTCACACCCCATTCACTTATCCCTCCCTCTGGGTCTTAACTTCCAAAACATTTATCCATTTAATTGCTCTCCTCTGAACGCTCTACATCTTCTTTGAAATGGGGTGACAAAAACTGAACTCAATTCTCCAACAGCGGCCTGAGCGGCAAGTAGATCAGAATAACAACCTCACTTATTTTAAGATAGTCCTATTAATACTGGCAACATGGCATTCGTGGGATTGTTTTGTTATTGTTGCTGCAATAGTGTGGTGCTGTTGATTCACGAATCCACTATCAACCCCATCCATCCACCCACCACCCACTTCCTATTCGGCAGTGGTTCAGCCTGCCCTCTTATTACACCTTACATATGATGATTCCTGTGTATGTGAGCCACTTTGCAGTTGCCTTTATGGGACCTCTTTTTTTATTGATCTGTAAAATGGGGGGAATGCTTACCACCCAAGGGTGTTGTGAGACTTTGACTGACTAATGTTTGTACAGCACCTTGAGATCTTTGAATTAAAGGCACTAGATGTGCGCTAAGTGGTCATGTTGCTGCTGCTATTTAATTGGTCAAGATTGCATATATTTTAGTCCTGTCTTCCAAAATATACATGGTCCCTCCCTGTTTTCTTTAGAGAGGGATTTGATTAGCACATTCACATTTAATGCAATCTGAAACTTCTTGAACTGTATTGGTGCTATTTTCACTCCCTCCATTTGAGTATTTCAGCTGTATTTCTATTCTTCTATTATATACAGATTTGGAGAGAGAGAGAAAGAGTAGGCAGCAGAGATAATACAGAAGTCCATCCAGGGAGCACTGAATTCACATCTGATTTAGGTTAGAAGTGAAGATCTGTTTGGTCATCCTTAACATTTAGGGGCTATTTGTCTACCTCACAAAATCATTGAGGGGCTGATTCTTCCCTGTCTTGTACCTTGTACAGTCATTTCTTCCCGTGCAAAACAAACATAGTTGCAGTTTAGCACTCAAATGTAGTGGCAAAGCCCCGTGAGGTCACAGAATGACTATGGATCTGGGTCCAGAATTTGGACATTGGTGGTGCTGAGAATGGTCCAAAACTGTAATACCAGAGGATGCTGCATGGTAGACAGGGTGTTAAGATTCTGCAGGCCAATCTGGTGATATGTAGACTGTACTTCTTATACAGTTCTCAGTGAATTTCCCTTGTTTCTCTGGATAGTGATAATAGCCACTGAAATTCAGGAGAATCAAAATAATCCACAATATTTTTTAAAATCACGTTATTTTTAAATGAAGAATAAAGTTTCCAGTTTATCAGAAAACTTTGCCAAACATCTAGTTTTCTATTTAGTTTCAGTTTCTATTTACCTAAGTAATTAAAATATCAGTGCCAACCACTAAAAGAGTGTACAATATTTGAGTGGAATAATAACCACCAGGAACAGTTACATTAATAGCCGGTTTATACATTTTTATTTTCTACCACTAGAGGACTGTGATGTTCTGTGTATTCAGCAAAACCCAACTCATCCTGTCAGTGATACAACAGCACCTTAGCAGAAATGTAAGTGGCATTTCCAAAGAAGTCACTTTGGATCACAAGGTAAATATGAGTCAACAGAGTAACTCTGCTGCAAAAAAGCAAACATCATTCTAGCATGGATTAGCGGGAGTGTTGTAAGCAAGACACAAGAAGTACGGTAATTCTTCCACTCCACTCCATGCTGATTAGGCCTCAACTGGAGTATTGTGTCCATTCTAGACACATCAGAAAATATGTGGACAAATTGGAGAAAGTCCAGAGAAGAGCAACAAAAATTATTAAAGGTCTAGAAAACATGACCTATAATGGAAGATTGAAAAAAAATGGGTTTGTTTAGTTTGGAGAAGATAAGCTAAGAAGGTGAGAGGAGACATGTTTTCAAGTACATAAAAGGTTGTGACGAGGAGAAGGGTTATTCTCCTTAACCTCTGAGGATAGGACAAGTAGCAATGGACTTAAAATGCAGCAAAGGCAATTTAGCTTGGACATGAGGAAAAACTTCCTGACTGTCAGGGTGGTTAAGCATTGGAATAAATTGCCTAGGAATGTTGTGGAATCTCCATAATTGAAGATTTTTAAGAGCAGGTTAGACAAACACCTGTCAGGGATAGTCTAGATAATACTTAGTCCTGACTTGAGTGCCGGGGACTGGACTAGATTACCTCTCTAGGTCACTTTCAGTCATACGATTTTATGTGCATTTAATTTAAACTTAGAAAGACTGAAATACCAAGTCAAATACTGGGGTTTAACAAGTTCATAAGGGAGAATTTTTAGCCACTAAAAACTTTCACACATGAGTAACTTTAGGCACCTGAATCATTCCATTTAAATCAATGGATCTGATCATTTAAAATTACTCGGATGTGTATGTGTTTGTAGGATTGAAACATTAGTTTCTATCCATTTAGCTTCAGGTGTAAATGACTATGCAAGGTAGTGGAAAGTTAGACCACATGAGTCCAGAAACCCAGTCCAGGGATCTAATCACTGGCCAATGGTCACACGTGATATGGCATGTAGCGGAAAAAATGCCGCTCTGAGATCTATGCAACAGAGATCAGCTTCCCTATTCTGCTCTTCCTACCTGTGTAGAAGTCCCATACACCTTTGTATACAGGAAGGGAGTAAAAAAACCACAGTAGAGACCTGAGAGCAGAATTTTGTAACTAGGATATGAAAGCTCACTTATAATTAATAAATAATAATCTGTATTGTAGCAGCACTTAGAAGCTGTAGTTAGGGACTAGGACTCCTTTGCGCTAGGTGTTGTACAAACACAGAACAAAACTTTCTTAAACATTTGTCTCACAATAGCAAACAGCAGTTAACATATTCAGTCAGGTTAAGCGTCATGTCCTCAGCAAGTATAAGTTGGCATAGCTCCAGCTGAGAATCTGGCTGAAAGTATTCATTTGAGATGTCTAATTTAATCACCAGGGCCATTCTAAAGATTTTGATCTCACTCACGCTGGTTGTGAACTTATGCAGCTTCACTGACCTTCAGCTGAGTTATTTCGGATTGCCACCAGCGTGTGTGATGCTTTGGTGTTTCATAGAATATCAGGATTGGAAGGGACCTCAGGAGGTCATCTAGTCCAACCCCCTGCTCAAAGCAGGACCAATCCCCAACTAAATCATTCCAGCCAGGGCTTAAGGTCAGGGTCAAGCCTGACCTTAAAAACTTCTAGAGAAGGAGATTCCACCACCTCCCGAGGTAATGCATTCCAGTGCTTCACCACCCTCCTAGTGAAAAAGTTTTTCCTAATATCCAACCTAAATCTCCCCCACTGCAAATTGAGACCATTACTCCTCGTTCTGTCATCTGCTACCACTGAGAACAGTCTAGATCCATCCTCTTTGGAACCCCCTTTCAGGTAGCTGAAAGCAGCTATCAAATCCCCCCTCATTCTTCTCTTCCACATACTAAACAATCCCAGTTCCCTCAGCCTCTCCACATAAGTCATGTGTTCCAGTCCCTTATCATTTTTGTTGCCCTCCGCTGGACGTTTTCCAATTTTTCCACATCCTTCTTACAGTGTGGGGGCCCAAAACGGGACACAGTACTCCAGATGAGGCCTCACCAATGTCCAATAGAGGGGAACGATCACATCCCTCGATCTGCTGGCAATGCCCCTACGTATACATCCCAAAATGCCATTGACCTTCTTGGCAACAAGGGCACACTGTTGACTCATATCCAGCTTCTCGTCCACTGTAACCCCTAGTTCCTTTTCTGTAGAACTGCTACCGAACCATTAGGACCCTAGTCTGTAGCGGTGCATGGGATTCTTCTGTCCTAAGTGCAGGACTCTGCACTTGTTCTTGTTGAACCTCAGATTTCTTTTGGCCCAATCCTCTAATTTGTCTAGGTCCCCCTGTATCCTATCCCTACCCTCCAGCGTATCTACCTCTCCTCCCAGTTTAGTGTCATCTGCAAACTTGTGGAGGGTGCAATCCACACCATCCTCCAGATCATTTATGAAGATATTGAACAAAACCGGACCCAGGACCGACCCTTGGGGCACTCCACTTGATACCGGCTGCCAACTAGACATGGAGCCATTGATCACTACCCGTTGAGCCTGACAATCCAGCCAGCTTTCTATCCACCTTATAGTCCATTCATCCAGCCCATACTTCTTTAACTTGCTGGCAAGAATACTGTGGGAGACTGTGTCAAAAGCTTTGCTAAAGTCAAGGAACAACAGATCCACTGCTTTCCCTTCATCCACAGAACCAGTTATCTCTTCATAGAAGGCAATTAGATTAGTCAGGCATGACTTGCCCTTGGTGAATCCATGCTGACTGTTCCTGATCACTTTCCTCTCCTCTAAGTGCTTCAGAATTGATTCCTTGAGGAGCTGCTCCATGATTTTTCCAGGGACTGAGGTGAGGCTGACTGGCCTGTAGTTCCCAGGATCCTCCTTCTTCCCTTTTTTAAAGATGGGCACTACATTAGCCTTTTCCCAGTTGTCCGGGACTTCCCCCAATCGCCATGAGTTTTCAAAGATAATGGCCAAAGGCTCTGCAATCACATCCGCCAACTCCTTTAGCACTCTCAGATGCAAAGCATCCGGCCCCATGGACTTGTGCTCGTCCAGCTTTTCTAAATAGTCCCGAACCGCTTCTTTCTCCACAGAGGGCTGGTCACCTCCTCCCCATGCTGTGCTCTCCAGTGCAGTAGTCTGGGAGCTGACCTTGTTCGTGAAGACAGAGGCAAAAAAAGTATTGAGTACATTCGCTTTTTCCACATCCTCCGTCACTAGGTTGCCTCCCTCATTCAGTAAGGGGCCCACACTTTCCTTGACTTTCTTCTTGTTGCTAACATACCTGAAGAAACCCTTCTTGTTACTCTTAACATCTCTTGCTAGCTGCAACTCCAGCTGTGATTTGGCCTTCCTGATTTCACTCCTGCATGCCCGAGCAATATTTTATACTCTTCCCTGGTCATTTGTCCAATCTTCCTCTTCTTGTAAGCTTCTTTTCTGTGTTTAAGATCAGCAAGGATTTCACTGTTAAGCCAAGCTGGTCACCTGCCATATTTACTATTCTTTCTATACATTGGGATGGTTTGTCCCCGTTACCTCAATAAGGATTCTTTAAAATACAGCCAGCTCTCCTGGACTCCTTTCCCCCTCATGTTATTCTCCCAGGGGATCCTGCCCATCAGTTCCCTGAGGAAGTCAAAGTCTGCTTTTCTGAAGTTCAGGGTCCGTATTCTGCTGCTATCCTTTCTTCCTTGTGTCAGGATCCTGAACTTGACCATCTCATGGTCACTGTCTCCCAGGTTCCCATCCACTTTTGCTTCCCCTACTTATTCTTCCCGGTTTGTGAGCAGCAGGTCAAGAAGAGCTCTGCCCCTAGTTGGTTCGTCCAGCACTTGCACCAGGAAATTGTCCCCTACACTTTCCAAAAACTTCCTGGATTGTGTGTGCACCGCTGTATTACTCTCCCAGCAGATATCAGGGTGATTGAAGTCTCCCACGAGAATCAGGACCTGCGATCTAGTAACTTCTGCGAGTTGCCGGAAGAAAGCCTCGTCCACCTCATCCCCCTGGTCCGGTGGTCTATAGCAGACTCCCACCATGACATCACCCTTGTTGCTCACACTTCTAAATTTAATCTAGAGACTCTCAGGTTTTTCTGCAGTTTCATACTAGAGATCTGAGTAGTCGTACTGCTCCCTTACATACAAGGCAACTCCCCCACCTTTTCTGCCCCGCCTGTCCTTCCTGAACGGTTTATATCCATCCATGACAGTACTCCAGTCATGTGAGTTACCCCACCAAGTCTCTGTTATTCCAATCACATCATAATTCCTTGACTGTGCCAGGACTTCCAGTTCTCCCTGCTTGTTTCCCAGGCTTCTTACATTTGTGAATAGGCACTTGAGATAACTTGCCCTAGCTCCCCACCCATAGTAGATGTGTCTTTTGAAATGAAGCACCATTCTAGTTGTATTTTAATGTGTTGCATTTTCATTTTGAATAATTTATACCTGATAAACCAACCCATGGGACCAGATCCTCAGCTGGTGTAAAACAACATAGCTCCATTGAAGTAAATACTTCAATGGAGTCTTTCACTGCTGAGGATCTGGTGTGATAACTGAGGGGTACAAAAGTACATCTTCACTAGCGAGCATCTAAGTCTAAACATCCTTGGCACCAATTTGTACCTACATATTCTGCCTGTGTAGAAGAGTCAGAGGACAAATGACCCTGGCAAGCTAATCAGCTTCTAATTCCTTGCAATGCAAGGTCAGCATTCTCTGTACTCACTCTGGTCTGGTTAAAGACTGCGGACACCAGTGGAACCACTGGGGAGGCTTTTTTAAGACTTTGTCAGTAGCCTACTGTAAACACAACAATAAATATGTGGCAAGTACGGAAACGTCCATTCTCTAGGCCAAATATAAAATTCTTTGGCCTGGTAGAGGACACCTTTACGTAAACAGCTTAGGTTTGCACACAGGAGGCCAGATCCTCAGCTGATGTACACAGGTGTAGCTCCAGTGAAGTCAGTAGACACCAGCTGAGAATCTTACAAACTCATAGACTTTAAGGCAGTGATCATCATGATCATCTAGTCCAGTGGTTCTCAAACTTTTGTACTGGTGACCCCTTTCACATAGCAAGTCTCTGAGTGCAACCCCTCTTATAAATTACAAAAACTTTTAAATATATTTAACACCACTATAAATGCTGGAGACAAAGAGGGGTTCAGGGTAGAGGCTGACAGCTCGCAACCCCCCCCCACATAATAGCCTCATGACCCCCTGAGGGGTCCTGACCCCCAGTTTGAGAACCCCATATCTAGTCTGACCTCTTGAGCACTGAAGGCCATAAAACCCCACCCACTCACTCCTGTCCCATTGTTTCTTCTGGTACATACATTGTGTAATTCAATGAATCAAAATTACCATGGTTTAAATAAGCATGTCAGCTCTTTCCTTGTAATTTATAAAAAGTGTAATTCGAGGCAGGGGTTGTCTTTTTGTTCTTTGTTTATATAGCACTTAGCATATTGCACTCCTGATCTATGAGTAGGGCTCCTGGGTGCTATGGCAATATAACAATCATCATCATCATCATCCTGATGGTTAAAACAAAACCACCTACATGCAACTGCTCAGTCATGAGTTGCTCCTCTCACGTCTTTGCACTGCAAAACAAGAACCACAGATTAAAAGGGCAGTGCTGTCTAATGGTTAAAGCAAGGGACTGGATGCTAGAGTTAGGAGAATAGTGGATTATTCAGTTTGCTGGCAATTGGAAAAAAAAAAGAGAAAAATCATTTCGGAATTAACTGACAAGTTGAAAACAAGTTTGTTTTGTGTCGGATAAAACATTTAGTCCAACCCATAATGAAATGTTTTGTTTTGATTGAGCATTTCTAATTTTTTTTTAAAATAAGACTAAATGAAATTTTGAAATAAATCATTTCGAACTGAAAAATCAGAATGTTTTATTTAGAAAATGTTTCAATTTTTCGGAATATCAAGGGTGGTTTTTTTGCCGAAACAATTTGGCAAAAATCGACACAAATCGGCTAAATGTTTTGGTGTTGCCAAATCTTCATTTTTAGCAAAAAAATTTAAAAAAATTTCACCCAGCTCTACAAGGAGCCAAGAGGTCTGGGCTCTATTACCAACTTGGCCACTAACTTGATGTGTGATCTTGACCAATCCCCTAACTTCTCATTGAAGGAAGTTAATAATATTGCCCTCTCTTTATAAAGCATGTTGGGAGCCTGGCCTGAAAGATGCTGCACAAGTACTAGCTCTTATTACTAACATGATTTACATGCATTTATCTAAAGGTGAAACAGGCCTGTTAGGTCATCTAGTCCAACCACCTGGGCAGGATTCTGAGTATGGGAGAGTCTCCATAGATTTGCAAAGTCAAATTTTAAGTGTACAAATTGCTAGGGATTCCATCATTTCCAACAAGAGACTGACTGTCCTGTAATCTAGTAGTTTGCAATAGCGTATCCTATCAATTAATGGGACATGATTTCTCCAAGGTAGAAACGTGTAGCCCAGTTCTCCATTCCCTTGAACCTTGCGTAGTCATTTATATCTATGCACAGTGAGTGTAAACTACGCTCAACTCACAAGGGTGATGCTCCATTCCTCCTCCCCTTTGCACAGGTGTAAATGACTGCACAAGATACAAGGCAGTGGAGAATTTGGCCCATAACCAACAAATCAGATAAGAACATAAGAACAGCCACACTGGGTCAGACCAAAGGTACATCTAGCCCAGTATCCTGTCTTCCAACAGTGGCCAATGCCAGGTGCCCCAGAGGGAATGAACAGAACAGGTAATCAAGTGATCCATCCCCTGTCGCTCATTCCCAGCTTCTGGCAAACAGACGCTAAGGACACCATCCCTGCCCATCATGGCTAACAGCCATTGATAAACTTATCCTCCATTAACTTATCTAGTTCTTTTTTAACCCTGTTATAGTCTTGGCCTTCACAACATCCCCTGGCAAAGAGTTCCACAGGTTGACTGTGCGTTGTATGAAAAAATACTTCCTTTTGTTTGTTTTAAACCTGCTGCCTATTAATTTCATTTGGTGACCCCCCTATTTCATGTGTTATGAGAAGGAGTAAATAACACTTCCTTATTTACTTTCTCCACACCAGTCATGATTTTATAGACCTCTAACATATTCCCCCCTTAGTCATCTCTTTTCCAAGCTAAGTCCCAATTGTATTAATCTCTCCTCATATGGAAGCAATTCCATACCCCTAATAATTTTTGTTGCCCTTTTCTGAACCTTTTCCAATTCCAATATCTCTTTTTTGAGAAGGATGACCACAGCTGCACGCAGTATTCATGACGTGGGTGAACCATGGATTTATATAGAGGCAGTATATTTTCTGTCTTATTATCTATCCCTTTCTTACTGATTCCCAACATTCTGTTTGCTTTCTTGACTGCCGTTGCACATTGAGATGCCAATGGGAAAAATTTTCTTGAGTACGTAGGTGATTTAGGAACATAAATCCCATTTTTAGAACTAATTGAGGCACTTAGGACCAGATTTTTAAAGGTATTTAGATGCTTAAAGATGCAAATAGGAAATTTTGAGAATCTCACTGGGCACCTAGGTGACTAATTCCCATGGATTTTGAGCCCTTGGTGCCTATTGAGATTCTTAAAAGTGCCCATCTGCATTTGAAGCATCCAAATACCTTTATAATGTGGCTCCCATGATCCTAAGTCCTACTGACGTTCGGTTAAATTTAGATTCCTAAGTAGAGCTGGTCAGAATATTTTTGACAAAACGTTTTCATCGGAAAATGCTTTTCATCAAAACAAACTTTACATGGCAAAGGATTGGTTTCAATGAATGTTTTGACACAAAGTTTTGAAAAAGGTTAAAAATTGTCAAAACCAAATGTGTCAACCTTTTCAACATGAAAAAAAAATCTGGTTTGAAACCACTTTTGATTTCACATTTTAAAGCTAGTTATGGTTTAAAAAAATTAAAAGGAAACCTTTTGATTTACGCGAATCAACACTTTTTCCTGAGTTTTGGTTCACAAAAAATTGAGATTTCAACTTTTCATCCAGATTCAGGATGGGCAAATGTTTTGACATCTCAAAAATGCTTGTGGGATGGGAAAACCCAGCTCTTACCCAGCTCAACTCTCAAGTGCTTATGCAATTTTTGAAAATGCTTCTTAAGATCTTACCTCATTTAGGTAGTTTTGAGCATTTTATCCCAAAAATCTTTCATGACAACAATATCTTCTGGCCAAATCTGATTCTTATTTGTTTAAAGTGGATTTATACTCAGCACCGCAAGGCAAACATACCCAAGGTTACTGCACTCATGCTTTGGGAAACATATGATTTCCATGTTTGTTGTCTTCAGCATAATTTCCCACTTTCAGAGCTTTTTAACCATTCATCCTCAAACACCTGTTTGAGATCATTACAGTGTCAAATATTATGGATGGGGAAACTAAGGCACAGATGGTGGAGTGTTTTTCCCCAAGGCAATACAGCAACTTTGTGGCGGAGCTGCAGTTACTATACTTGATAATTCTATATGACCCTTCACCTGAGGATCACAAGGTACTTCACAAATATTTAGAAACTAAAAAGCAGTTCTACTCGGAAAGGTGACTAAGAGTCGTATCATGGGACTCCATGTTTATGGTCTCTGTGTGTGACTCCAAAAATCAATGTGTCAAGTTTACAAATTAAAAAATAACTGCCAACCCTGCAAACTCAGCCTGGGAGTCAAACTGGGCTTTCTTCTTGCACATCATCACCAGCCAAAGGTTTTATAGTTTAGATTCTGCCCTTGGTGACACCTGTACAATACCATTGCCCCTGCCCCCTGCATTAGCTTGCACAGGTGGAACTAATCGGTCCTGCAAATGGAACTTAGGTAACAATTCTACTGATGATACACAGTAAGAAACACAATCCAACTCTCTCTCACTGAGCTGTGTTGTCCCTGCAGAGACGAGGCATAGTGAAAACTTATTTTGGTCAGCAGGCAAGCAGATCTGACTCTGAGCCAGTGCCTAATTTGTAATGAAAGAGGTGCTGGGGCTCAAGCGATTGTTTTTAAATTTTCATAACTGAGGCAGAAAGCACAGAGAAGCTGGGGCAATGAACTGCCAAGCCTAGAGGTGCTGGGGCTCAGCCCTGACAAGCCCTGGCTCTGAACACACACTGCAAGCAGATCTCTTCAGTAAGAAAAGATCATTTTTACATCAGCCCTCTTCAAAGTAAAAAACATTAATCCTCAGTAATGCTGTGAGGTAGGCAAGTGTGTCTGTCTCCATTGTACAGATGGGAACTCAGGCATGGAGTTAGATGACTTGTCCAAGGTCACACAGAGTTAGAAATAGATCTTAGATCTCTTGACTCTGGCAGAGCTAGAAATAGATCTTAGATCTCTCTGCTTCTGGTCTGATTTAACCATCATACTAAACATCTCTGTCCAAGAGCTCCTGGTTCTCAACCCAGTGCTTGTCTCCTACCCCACCCTGCTTCACATGTCCAGCAGCAGAGGGGGGAAAAGGCTCCTTGCCTTTAAACGTCTTAGAAAGGAAACATTGCTCAGATGTTTACAGAGATATAAGTGACACTGAACAAGCTGTACCAGTTTACACATATGCCTGTGCTTTGGGTAGTTATAGGTCACAAAATGAGGGGAAAGGTAGGAAGTTGGCCTTTTGTTAGGTGCTTAGCTCATGGGGAAGGGCCAGCATAAACTAAACAGAACTCTGGGTAAAGAAGCTTGTCAACAGACAGAGTGGTATGTTGCAGATAAAGGAGTGCGCCAGAGTGACACCTGGCCTAGATCGTAAACTCAGCCATTGTTTATCTACTGGTAGTCAGTACGTCACCAAACGTTTCGTATGATGAGATCTTTTTCTTTGAAGGATCAGCCTTACAATCCTGCACATGAAACATCCTGGCAAAAAGAGACTGCACAGCTCTTGAATTAAGTGTACAGGCAGACACTGCATTGCACATTTAAAAACACCATCTCAAAACACACGCACACCAGCCTTGTAAAGTGTGGGAATTACTTGCATATAATAACCCTGATCTTTCTGCCACACAGGGCAGCTTCACATCACACATCATTATAATTATCGACATTATAGTAAAGAGTCGGAGAACAGATATTTTTTCCAGGGCTATAGCATATAATTGCAGATTTTACTCCACCGGCCCCCTCACATTTCAGTCATGCAAGTTAAAAGGATAGTTCAGTCTCATGGAAGCAGATGCTACTCCCGTGAAGTTAATGGAGTGCAACCACTTACACCAGGTTTGCATTTGGCCTGCAGGCATAGAAGGGCCACAGCTGTTGAGCAAACCAGGTTGGTCGGTCACCCACACGTCTTTCCATCTGCCAGGTGCCGAGGAAATGGAAGCTGGGAATAGCAGAAAGAAATTTCTGCTGAGCGGACATCTCATCCTGTTCACTTCAACAAATAAAGTATTTAACAAAGATGCAGCATTCTGCTCCCCTGGGTCTAGACTTAGCACTCCAGACCTATTCAGCAAAGTCACTGGGGTGAGAGGTTTGAAACATAAAAATAGGATACTGATGGGTTCTGAGAGGCAGGAGAAATTTGACACTGAATTACTACAGACTGTTTAAATTGATGATAAATTTAGACCTCACAAAAAGTCATGGGCTGGTATCGTTGGTCTGAGCCAGGTTCAAGATGGGCAGGTGCTGTGTAAGCATCCATGCAGCTCTGCCAGCGTGCTTCAGTCCTGACCTGCAGTATCTCCATGTCTTGTCACACACACAGAGCCGCCAATGCATTTCAGCCTGGACCTGCAGCTGAGCTCCCAACTCCAGTCCAGTGTTCCCCACAGAGCTCTGCTAATGCACCTCGTATTGACAGCCAGGCCCCCCATGTGATTTCATTCCTGGTCCCCTACACCACACTACTGGTGAGCTGCAATTTGCATTCCTATATAGTGAAATTCCTATAGCAAAATTCAAGAACTAATCATTAGTACTGAAGACCATAAGCAGTCTAGGCCCTGAATACCCGAGTAAGCACCAGTTATTGCCTTGTGTCCTCGTGCAGCAATTTAGATTTCTGGGGTTGGAATGGTTTCTTGATCCCATGGTACCAAGTTCACAAGGCAGGGCCTTCTCCATGGAGAGACCATGGCTGTGGAATTTTCAACCCCTAAGAGATGCAAAAGTACCTTGGTGTCAACCTTCAGGTCAAGAATCCATGGTCTCTATTCTGAGCTCTCTTAGGGCTTGTCTAGATCAGTGGTTTTCAACCTTTTTTCATTTGAGGACTCCTAAAAATTTCAAATGGAGATACAGACCACTTTGGAAATCTTAGACAGTCTGCAGACCCCCCAGGGGTCCCTGACCCACAGGTTGAAAACCCCTGGTCCAGACAAACGGCTAGTATATAGCAAGTTGGACTGTAAATCTACAGCTCAGCATCATGCCACACACTAACTGGCTGTGTTACCCTATTACCACGCACTAAAAGTTCTCTAGCCCATGTTAACCTACTCAGTGGGCACTGACCTACTTCCATTTCAAAGTGGAGTAGGTCAAGTGGCAGTAACAACATCCACATGAGCAGTTAGTGTGCGGCATGCTACTGCACTGTAGATTTACACCCCAGCTTGCTCTGCACTAACTGTTCCTCGAGACAAGCCCTTATACCCGTGTAAACTGGGAGTCACTCCACTGAAGTCAATTGGGTAAAACTAGTCTAAGTGAAGGCAGAATCATCCAGTCCTTTTTCATTTCTCATTTTAGTATGAGTGTTTCTTTTGGTGAGGGGAGGAGGGAGGATGATTTTCTTTCCCCTCAGACCTGGTTCCTGCTCTGAGATTTACTCAGGCATGTTGCCCAGTTATTGTAAGAGATACTTTTAGCTTAATTTGCTAAGGGGCCCAATGGTCCACAGCCCTGGGCACCTAGGAGCAAAATATTGTTGTTATTACCTCAGTCCTGACCTGACCCCAGCTATTCCAGTACAGGGCATCTCATGGTCAGGGACAGCCAATCACAACCAATTTTGGTGGATTTTTAATGAACAGGGATGGGGATGAGACCCACTGCACTTGTGACGTAGGTGGAATGAAATCTTCTGTCTTTAGAAATAAGAGACTCCTGTGCTAACCCCCTGCAGCACTTCACAGACTCTTGCAGAAGACAAGTGCTTCTGTTATGGTCAGAAGGAATCCTTCTGTGTAATATTAACTGCATAAACCTATAAAGGTTATTTCCTTTATAAGTTAACAGGGAGCCATATGTTGTGATAATTTGTGTGTCAAAGCCCGTAGGATTTCCTTTGTGAAAGAAAAGAGTCTTTGTGTGTCACCATGGTGCTAAATGTTGTACGATTTCTGTGGCAACATGGAGCCCTTTGCCACCACTGTGTTAATCTAAGTCTGAGGGATTTTTCTTCTAATGTGAAATAGCCCTTTTAACATGACAATAAGTGGAAATAACCAAACTTTCCAATATACCGTGCAAACAGCTGAGAGTCAGGAACGTTAAACGTTATTGGCATGAAGTTCAAGACCCTTTGCCAAGAGCATGCCAATAGGTCTACCAGCTTTGGAGCATCTTTTTGAATTGTATCCAGAAAAAAATTAAGACGACTTATTTTTTAATCCACTATGCATCACTGCTGCACAAAGCGCAAGAGACTAATTGGTTTTTAATAGTTTGAGGGTCAGAATCCCAAACGGAACTCAACGAAGCTAAGCTGAATTACACCAGCTGAAGCTCTAGTCCTAAAAACTTTCATCTTAATGCAATTCTCCCCTATGCTCCTCTTCCCAAAACAGCCTCAACAGCTTAAGGGACAAGTCTCTGCTGGTGCAGAATGCCTCTGGCAGAAGAAATGGTGCCGTTCAGGTGCTCAAGAGGGGACAGTATTTGGGATAGGGGGGAGAATGTGGTAAGGTTTGTGCATCCCCTGTGTGAGGTAGAGTTAGTCTATTATATTTTATTCACCAGATACTCAGCAGGTGTTAAGCTGGTATACTTCCACCAACTCCAATGGAGCTATGCCAGTTTATGCCAGCTGAACGTATGGTTTTATGTAGCTCCCATCACTAATGCTTCCAAGCTCACCTCCACATGGGCATCCTGCATATCTGCACACAAGGGTGGGGGAGAATGGCAGGGATGCTGAATCAGTCACTATACCTATCCTCCAGTCTTCTCTTGGAGATGGGGCACATTAGGACCATGGGGACTAATGCAGTTTTAGTGCTGCAGTAGCAGCCACAGATCAGTTCTGTAGCTGATCTAGAGCCCAGGGGAAGGATAGCTTGTTCTCATATCTCCCCAGGGCCCAACCCATCTCCACAGGCTATGTGCTGGGCTGAGGATTAGCCCATAGATACTTGTAACGTATCACTCTGCTGTAAATTGCACCACCAAATCCTCTTCCTGTTCCACTAATACAGGGGTCTATCAGATCTTCTCCTGTTAAACTTTGCAGGAGGGATTCTTAATCCCCATCACAACGTACTACAATTCTTATGAACTCCTACTGACATGGTAATGTTATCAGTCCCCTTCCTGTAGCTATGCTCATCCAGTTGACTTCTATTGACCTTGTAACCCAACCTGTTCCCTTCATACGGGTATATAATTTTGAGAGACTTTGGCTGACATAGTAATGAAACAGGTCCCCTTCACAGTATACACAGTTCAGTTTCTCTAACACACACCGATCCTCTCACGTTGTAACAGAATTCCCTTGTGCTTTCTCTGATGCTGTAATGTATAGGGTTAACGCCCAACAGATTTTGTGTAGTCACAAGTGTACAGAATCAGGTTCCTGTGACAATACATCACTGGCTCATTCAGTTCTGGCTCTCACTGTTTCCCACGGTAAGAAAATGCCACATGGAAACTAAAAGTGTGGGGAAATCACAAGGCACGATTGTATGCCAACTGTCTATCTCATATGGCCTCCCTGTTACCACAGTATCTGAGCACCTCACAATCTTTAGCACAGGTATCCTCTCAACACCTCTGTGAAGCAGGACAGTGTTGTTAGCCCCATTTCACAGATGGGAACTGAGGCACAGTCTTAGATCCAGATCCTCAAAGATATTTAGGCTCTTAACTTCCATTGAAATCAACAGAAGTTAGGAGCCTAAGTATCTTTGAGGATCTAGGTTTATGTGGCATGCCCTAAGTCGCACCAGGAGATTTGTGGCAGAGCAAGGAACTGAATACAGGCCTTGTAAATTCCAGGCTAGTGCCCTAATCACTGGAACATCCTTTGTTACAACTGTGCAGATAATATCCCTGATCCTGCTGCCACACAGGGAAGCTTCACATCACACTGGAAGATTCTGTCTGCGTAGGGGACAACTTGGTTGGCTCTTATGCTACCACTCCTTGCCAGGATGTGGCCAGGGAAAAAGAGAGCATGGAGGAGTCTTCCTTGTGCCAAACTGATCCCCAGATGCCAAAATGGCCTCTTGGGGCCCTTGGCAGTGAGTGTAGACTAGGACAGCCTTCAGACTGCCCTCATTTATGCTGGGGACCAGCACAGCACCAGTATGACGCCAGGATCAGGGCGGTCTAAGGTTATGTCTACATTACACAGCACCTTCGGCGGTGTGGAGCGTACACATAGCTATGTGCCTCATTTAAAAGCAGGCTGCGTCCACATTGTGGTGCGTAGCTACACATGTCCACAAGAGGCTCTGGCAGAGGTAAGGCAGCAGGGAAAGGCGTCAGCAGCTGCTCGTAACCAGAGCCTTTCACTGCAGTGAGGAAAGCCTCTGGCAGGGGAGCTGAGCCTTTCCCCACTGTCTCCCTGCTGACAAAGCCTTTCCCTGATGCTGGAGTCTCTGCCTTCAGCTATGCCTCCACTTTACTCACCTAAGCCCTGCCTCACCATCTACACTGCTATTTATACCTGTGCTGGGGGTGGGGGAGTCCTACATGGGTACATACTCTACATGCCTCAAAAAAAAGCATGCAGTATAGATGCACCCCTAAAGATAGTTAAAGGTTGTGATCTCTATACATACGCACACCACCCATGTAAACCAGAAGAGGGAGCTGTTCCTCAGAGGGGATTCTTCCTAAGGGAGGACAAGCAGGGTTTTCATGACCTCACCCCCAGGACTGAGGTCTGCTGGAGAAGGGCCAATTAAAACTGCAGCCTGATGGAACCACACAGGCTGAGGCTGCCAGGGCGACATGCTAAATCAGCTCTGGCTGCATTCCCAAAGTGGTCATCACAATCCACTTGGTTTTGGCAGTAGTGTCTGGTTCTGGATTGCCCTATGAAGCAGGATTGAAAGTGCCTCACACCAAAATGACTCTGACCGTCCCGCAGGCAGAACTTTAAAATGCCTTCTCTCACACCGGAGAATATTTGTTCACAAGAACTCAGTGTTATTCAGTGGCATTCACCGTACAGCTCTGGAAATACTCTGCAGGACAGAATGAAAGGTAAGGACTGGGTGTGCAACTTTATCTGAAGAACTGAGATTAATTTTGTCACTACCATATACTGGCCTTAAAACCAGCTTAACTGTCCTCAGAAAGGCCACCCCACTGGAAGAGTAGTGTAGACACAAAGGGTACGTGTACACTTGGAGCTGAGGATGTGATTCCCAGAGCATGTGGACACATGCTGGCTCTCCTTGAGCTAGCACACTAAACAGAGTAGCAGAACTAGGGTATCACAGGCATACTATCTGAGATAGACTACCGTTGTTAGCACGCTGGCTTGACAAGAGCTAGCGTGAGTGTGTCTAAATGAGCTTCGAATCACCCCCCAGCTCCAGGTGTAGCTATATCCATAAAAACTGATATAGCTTGCCCCTCACTACTGCAGGAGTATCAGGGAAGGAGGCATGGCCAGGATACCCCTATACCATGCCACTGCTTGGTTGCATTTTGACCCCTTGGCTGATCCATATCAGTGGAGAGGGCCAAGATCAGGGGAATGTAAAGGTGAGCTACATGCCAACCTTGCAACTTCCCTCTGTGCAGATTAGCTAGAGCCCTGGATCTGGGGTCTTGTTCATTATTCCCAGTTCGTTGTGCAACAAGGTAAAGCCTCGGTTATGTGAACCTAAAGTCTTCAAGGCCAGCACATCACTGTACTGGAGTGTTTTTATGTTCCCTCCTACAGAAAGAGGAAGGGCACAGACCTCCCCTACGCCTTATTTTAAATTAAAATAAATGTAAGACAGTTCAGTGGGGTTTATATTTAGAAAATTATGCCCTGTGAAGTTGAGTCACCTCAAGGTACATTAGTTACTCAGCACAGCCTCATTCCTTCCAGGCAGCTTTAGTCATGTGCTTTACACGCAAGTGTGTTGCTATCTCAGTGAAATTTTGGTAACGCAAAGAATTAAATCAGAAGTAGAGCTACCATTCTCTCTCTCTGTGGACATATCTACATTGCAATATGATAGCAAAGCCATGGCTTACTAGTCAGAGTGTGCCAATAGGAGGGTTAATGGAGTATTAATCAGAGTTAGTGGATGATTCTGAATAGGTTTGGTCCTGACTGATAAGTCATGTTTAGCCTTGTGTGATCTAACTAGATTGCTCACAGCTGCGTTCAAAGATGGCAATATTTTACAAAGTAGGCAAGTCCAATGGTGATGTAAACCTACATGGATGGGGGCAAGCAGTAGATGTGATCTATCTCAGTGTTAGTAAGGCTTTCGATACTGGCTCATGTGACCTTCTTATAAGAAAACTAGAGATATATAGTATAGATTAACCTACTATAAAATGGGTGCACAACAATGGTTCAAAGTCAAGCTGGAAGGACATATCAAGTGGGGTCCTGCAGGGATCTATTGTGGGTCAAGTTCTATTCCATATCTCCACACATGATTTGGATAATGGCATAGAGAGTATGTTTAAAATGTTTGTGGACAATACTAAGCTAGGAGGTTTCAGAGTAACAGCCGTGTTAGTCTGTATTCGCAAAAAGAAAAGGAGTACTTGTGGCACCTTAGAGACTAACCAATTTATTTGAGCATGAGCTTTCGTGAGCTACAGCTCACTTCATAGGATGCATACTGTGGAAACTGCAGCAGACTTTATATATACACAGAGAATATGAAACAATACCTCCTCCCACCCCACTGTCCTGCTGGTAATAGCTTATCTAAAGTGATCATCAGGTTGGGCCATTTCCAGCACAAATCCAGGTTTTCTCACCCTCCACCCCCCGACACAAATTCACTCTCCTGCTGGTGATAGCCCATCCAAAGTGAATTCAAAATGACCTCAGAGAAGTGGTCTGAAATAAATAGGATGAAGTTCAATGGAGACAAATGCAAACTACTACACTTAGGAAGGAACAATCAACTGCTCAAATACAAAATAGGAAATGACTGCCTCGGAAGGAGTACTGCAGAAAAGGATCGAAGGATTACAGTGGATCACAAACTAAATATGAGACAACAGTGTAACACTGTTGCAAAAAAAAAAAAAAAAGTGAGCATCATAGTGGGATGTATTAGCATGAATGTTGCAAGCAAGATACAAGAAATAATTCTTCCACTCCACTCAGAGCTGATAAGACCTCAACTGGAGTTCACTCAACTAAAGTTCATTGGGATCCTCCAAGATGAAGGACACCATCATCATTATTCTGGGGCCAAATCCTGGAGTCCTTACTTAGTGTTTGTTCAGGCAAACTCTCACCATAGTTTGGTGGGGTTTTTTTGTTTTGTTTTAAACTTCCACTATGTAAGGACCTCAGGGTTTGTCCCACTGTTAATCAATGGGCAGGTTCGGGTAGGACTTATGATCTCTTTCAAGTCACCTAAAAGAGTCTGATTGGCCAAGGTATGTCTACACTGAAGAAAAAAAAAATCTGTGGTAGCAAGTCTCACAGCCCAGATCAGCCGGCTAAGGCTTGCAGAGTTCACACGACAGGGCTAAATAGCAGTGTAGATGTTCCTGCTCAGGCTGGAGCCCCGGCTCTGAAACCCGGCAAGGGGGGAGGATTTCAGAGCCCAGACCCCAAATGAAGTGGAAAAGTCTACACTGCTATTTTTAACCCCATAGTGCTAGCCCCGTGAGCTGCACTCAGTTGACCCAAGTGCTGAGATTCACTGCCCACGTTTTATGTTTGTTTAGCAGTGTAGACATAGGAGATCAAAGAGGATTGTCCTCAGCTATTTAAAATGCAGCTATGCTAAGCAGAAATCACTCTCTCTCTCTGTCAGTTCCGATGCTTCTCCACACATGGTGTGAACTGCGTTCCCGCTGGCACCCCAGCCCTCTCGAACAGCGTGACTCCATAGCAAACGGAAGTGACAGGCCATATGTGAAGCAGCAAGCTGATGAAGCAGAAGAGCAAATGCAAACCAAATGCCACTTAGCAAGCCACCAGACAGGACACTGGCATCGGTGACAGCCTGCACAAGCAAGAGATACTGTCATAGTCATCAACTGCTTCCCCAACAATGGGACTTCTGGGCCATTCTTAACAATTCCTAGGCAGAACACACCGGTGACAACTGTTATCTTTCTTTATAAGATAGCACAGAGTCTAACTGTGGCTGTAAAATGCTACTATATCAGAATAGTATTTACATGCTATTTGCAAAGGTGTAGAAGACTACAGGAGGTGCAAGGCAGTGGAGAATCAGGCCCCATAACGTTTCAGCTGTAGTGTTAAATGCCTCAAGCCACTGTGATTCTACCACATAGATGGCTGTTCCATAGTGTAACAGATCTAAATAGACCTGGCTCTAGAGGAGGTGAAACAGGACATCCTTTGGTCCATAGTTCAAAGCCATGTACTGCTGCCAAAAGATAGCCATGGGTCACATGAAGGGCAGTCTAGTCCCCGTTCCTCTTTCTCTCCCCACTATTTTTTCACTGACTCCTCCTTTCCCTATTTCTTCTTTACATCTCGTTTCATGTGCAGGAACCGGAGTCTGCGAAAGTTCCAGGCAAAGTCTTACGGAAGCAGTGTCCACACTGGTAATCCCTACAATCACTGGGAACGAGTTTCAATCACCTCTCTCTCCCTGATCCACTTAAATAGGGCCCACTGAAGTCAAGAGAAACACTTAAATGGATTTTCTGAGTATGCCCCATGCGTGAAAAATAGTTGCCCCACTTACGTGGGCAGGACTGGCCAATTCCCACACTCTTTATCTCAAAGCACACTGATGTCTAGTCCAGTGGGGGCCAGTCATGCTTTCTTAGGAGAGCTGTTGAACTGGCACCCACCCATGCCAGTGACATAACAATTTCCAGCAATGCCTGGGGAGATGGAGGGAGCAGGGAGATTAGTGTGGGAGTCCTTTGGCAGGCTTCTCCAGCGTCAACATAGCGTGCGACAGGAAAATTAGGAAAAGGTCAACTGCTGCAGGACAAGAGACAGCGGCAGCAACAGAAGTCACTGTGAATGCGACCTTTATGCCATCCCAAAGCATGTTCAAAGCAGGGGGCTTTTGTCATCCATCAGGAACACAGCAGCAATAACAAGGCAAACTTCATCTGCCAGGGTATTAGTAGAAGAATGTGTGTGTGATGAAAGGTCAATTAGTCCAAAAGAGGGCCCTTTCATGTCTAAGATCTGGCTGACCTCTGAGAAACCAGCTGGGGCACAGCTTTGGCAGCAGAAGCTGCTATTTTTCCCTCAGACTCTTCCCCATGCAAGCGCCAAGTGCCTATTTTGGACTGCTAGCCAACCACACCATCCTAAAAACCCCACTCCCCGTGAAGTGCTGTGGGAACTCAGTGCCTTGCAGGATTGGCATCTTTGTGCAGCCAGTGTTATGGAGTCACTCTGGAATATAAAAAACTAGAATAGTTCTGTTCCCTCCTCCTCTCTGCCCTCTCCCAACCTGACTCCTTTCCCCTACATTATGGGGCCTGTGATGGAGTTCACTCACCATAGGAGCACCTCCTTGTGGCCAGATGCAATGAAGGGGCTTTCTCCCCATATGGCACCCCCTGCTGAGGGTCAATCCGGTGGTCTCTCTTCCTGCAACTTGGTCATTTGGCCAGGTCATGCTCTAGTCCAGCCCTTCCGAGGTAAGAGAGAGAGTCCAACACAGCTATAGTCCAATAACATTACAGCCTTCCATCCATCTCTGGGCTCTGTAATCCTTACACCCTTTACCTCAGAGGTTTCATTCCACCCTTCTCGTGTCCAGTGGGGAATCCAGGCCCTGCCTCTGCTCTGGGTTCCAGCCAAGTTCTACTCCCTCAAACATCTTGCTGCCTCCCTGGACCACCTCCTTCCTCTTCCATCCCCCAGAGAGAGGCTGCAGACTCTCTCCCTGCAGACCCTTTCTGCTACAAACTTCTTGGCTTTATAATCATCGCCCAGTCCCTCCCCAGCTGGGCTTTATCCCTAGTTAAGCCTGGCTCTCCCTCCAGGTGCAGCTGGATAACAAGATTGGCCTCTCAGGCCCACATTAACCCACTCAGGGCCTGTGTGGGGTCTACACCCCATCATCTAGACCACACCTAAGATTATAGATGTGAACAGAGTCCTGCTGTTAGTTTTACCTGCCTCCCCCTCACTTCACACCATTATCTTCTCCTCCTTCCACCCAACATGCAAATATCCAACACCCCAGCTTTGCTTTCTGAGGCCAAATCCCTCAGCATTTTCTCCACCTTTACTCAGGCACAGCTCCAAGGGATTTAAGTGGAAGTCATACCTGAGTAAGAGTTGAGAGACAAGGAGTGCCGGACCACTCCACTGGGGCACAGGAGTGCCCCCCTCTCTCCTCATGCATAGGTGAGGCATTATCACAGGTTTTGCACTCCCTTGAGCACACAGACTGTACGGGCCCAGCACTGCTAACAAGCCCAAAGGGGCAACTGCAAGGAAGGAGACAGGGCTATGGCACTGCAAGCTAATGTTTCAACACCTGCAACAACTTTATTCAGTCTCAATATCTTAAGATATATTGGGAGTGGTTGAAGGTGTATGGGAGGAAGGACCAAGAAGCACATATTTGAGCACTAAGGTTATGTCATATGAACAGGGTCCTGGGTGGCTTCTGTACTTGGGAGAAAACAGATGAAGCCCTGACATTTGGTAGAACAGAACTGGATCTGTATACTAAAGTGGGGTGGAAACTCTGGATGGATCCTGCCAAGGAAATGATTTTGCTATGCTAAAGGTTCTTAGATCCATTTTGGAATTATAGAAATTCCCAGTGCTTTAAAATCTCTCTCTGCGACTGAGCACTCAGTACCATTTTCCTCGTCTTCTGAGTTCACAAGTCTCCTTTGTTCGACAGACTAGATTTGTTTAAAGGAAAACGGCCACTTTCTTTTAAAAACCCTACAATCACTTCATCCAGCTCTGAAAGCGTACACGTGACAAGCCTTTGTGATTAAAAGCTGTTCATAAGTGTAACACTTTACAAGCCATTCTCCTGGTAAAAAGTCAGATCCTGTCCTGAGATCTGCACTCAGGTCATTTTTGTGCATCTGCAGCATTTGCAGAGTAATCTAGATTTGGCCGCAGTCTGCTTTTCTGAAATCAGTGCAGTTCCCCAGCTCTGCAGCCACTGTGCGTTAGCACTTTCAGGACAGCAAAGGAGACTGGCTCATAGGAAATTGGGGCAGCCCGATGATTATTTCATGAAAGTTTTACACTGGTTTAATGCCATTGGGCCAGAATTCCCATTGTCCTGCACCTCATGCAGTCATTTACACCTGGACAAAGTGAGTGTAAACATTCTATGGGCTCTCTACTTGATTCTCCACAGCACCTGCCCACCTTACAATCCTTTGTAGGGAGGGGGAATACCTGTGTGGTAAAGATCTGGTGCAGTGGCTTTGCTTCCCTCGCCCCTCTCAAGCGTAGGTCAAGTTCTCAGGAGAAGAGTGCCATGGCAGAGGTGTTCTTACACCCCAGCAATCCTCAGCTTCATGAATGACACCTTCAAGCCATAGACAGCCAAGTGCAACTTTGAGCAGCCCTGAGGCAAGGGGCAGGTTCTGTAAGTCCAAGTAGGTGGAAAATTAGCTGCCCCTGAATTCCTCTGCTGTATAGGGATCCCCAGTCAGCATGGAGCCACTGGACAGCTCTTCACAAGCCTTCCCTTGCAGCCCGTGGTGGGGAAAGGGGCCATGGCTGGAGCACCTCTGTACTCTAGTTCTTCTCAGCTGCCAGAACAGCCCCAGCATTAGGGCTGCTCTAATTTACACCAGGGGGTGGACTGAGCCAGCCCTAGAATCCAGGGGCTGCAAAGGTGGCATGAAGTCACCTCCCTCAGGTCCTATGCCAAGGACAGCTCAGCCAGACCTGGGGTCTGTCTCTCTTCACTCTTCCCAAACAACTAGACCACACTGCCATCAGCGACCATTGCAGAAATACAGAAAAACTCAATAGAGACCTTTCAAATCAAGGAATGCGGGGAGGGGTAGAAAAGTATTGCCCTGCTAATGATGTCAGAAATCTATTAATTTTAAACAGAAAAGAGGGTTGTATTTTTTCTTTTCTCATATGACCAAGTTGGACAGACAAAAACAAAGCCCCATTCAAAAGTGTGCAAACAAGCTCCCCCTGCTCTCACCTCTCATGGAAATATTGCAAAGCCACAATTCTGGGTGTCAAAAAAAATAAACAACTTCATGTTTGTGCAAAGGGAGAGTAGGGATGGAAAGCTCTGAAATGACAGCTGTGATCTAAGACATATTTTTCCCTCCCTTCCCAAATATACAGACCTGCCACCAACTGGTAATAAAGCTTTCATTTATTAGACTCTGCTCTCTCAAACCCTGACCAAAAGTCACAACACTTTTGTTTTGATAAGAGGGTGGCAAAACATTCTGAGTCAGGGTGCTGTAGATTCCATGCTGCTGAGTAATGCATCAAGGGGCTTGTGAGTTACCTGATAGCATTTGAAAGACATGCCCGTGGGAGGTACTTTTGCAGTGACAGGCGGGAATCAATATTGCTGTGAGAAATGCAAGTTACTTAGGCAAGTTTTCTGGGGACATGGAGGATTAACAGAGACTGATAAAAATGACAGTAATAGAAAATGAAATACAAGCCATTCACTGCAAATTTTATTCTCCTTATACTGATGCATGTCCTTTTAATTTACAGTGCAGGCACGGAGACCCTGAGCAGAACAAATCTACCGATGGCTGCATCAGATTGGTGGGAAATAAATAATTTTGAACATATCCCAGGGTCTTGTGGCTTCTATTAAATACATACATGGTCTTATTCTCCTGTCACTCAATCCAGATCTACAGCTATGGACATTCCATTGGTTAACTGATGGATGATGCCATGCAGAGCAAAGATGCCCTCTGTTCCATCCCACCCAAATCTGAACAACTCTCCCCAGACAGTGTTCACACAGAAAGGTTTCTGCAGGCTTGGAGAAGACAGGAAGAATAATGCTGCATTGGCTCTACTCCAGGCCTGCCAACAACTTAAGATGCACCAGGATGGAATGTCTGCTATTTTCTCCCCCGACATGCCTTCTAATGCAGGGGATAATCTGGTCAACAGTCTAGTTTATTCATCATGAGAATTGTTTCTTATTCCAGACACCTAGGAATTGCCACACTGGATCAGACCCAAGGTGCACCTAGTGCAGTATCTTGTCTCTGACAGTGGCCAGTGCCAGATGCTTCAGAGGGTATAAGAAACCTTGAAGTAGGCATGGAATGAACAGTTCTATGAGCTTTCACCTGAGCAAAATGGGTGCCATTGTATTTTAAGCAAATTTACTCCTGATGAACAGCACCAGGTTCACAGCTTTGGAGAGCAAGGCCCATTGTTTATCCTCAGAAGAGCTACAGCAGGTGCAGCAATAGAGCTAATTTACTCCCAGCTTGCCCTGTCCAATGTGCCTCACCCCCTGACCTGCAGAGTTCACCTCTACTGGAGAGAGGGTAGTTTTGTCTTGATGCAAGCTCAGTCCTTGATCCCTCTGTGGTGATTCCCAACAATGGGCCAGTCAGGGCCAACCAATTCCCTTACTTAATACTACAACGTTGCCCACAAACATTACAGCTTGCAGCATTCTGAAATTTTCTTAACTTACATGCATTGTGCTGAGAACACCAACTCATCCTATAAATGCTAGGAAAGAGACATTAGAAAGAGACTTTGGTTCCTACTGATCTTGGGTGGATTTATACTAATAGGATTCACTGATTCACCGCTGTGTCGCTCCAATTTTGTGCTGCTGTAACTCCCTTGATTTCTAGGGAATGATGTTTGCATACAACTGGAGTAATGCTCTGATGAATCAGGCCCCTAACACAGAACTGTTGTTCTCATACAATGGTCTATGGACAGCTAGTGATTCGAGAGGCTTTTGCTCACAGAATGAAATACTTTGAGAACCAAGCAGCAGGAGGATCAGGGTGTTGGGAAAGGAAATGGGTTGGTGAGAGACTCTCTCTCTCATGAAGTGGCTTGCAGAACCAATATATAAATCAACCCTAATAGTTAGCCCCATATAAGCTTTTCATCCATAGAACTCAAATTACTTTACAGAGGAGGGTAAGTATCGTTCTTCCCATTTCACAGACGGAGAAATTGAGGTCACCCAGTAAGTAAAGTCTCCTGACTCTCTTACAGAAGTATCCAGTTCCTATTACCATTCCCCTGAGCAGTCAAAGTCACTGGTGTTGTCATTTATGTAAATAAACATGTAACCACATTCAAAGTAAAAATCAGCCAGGCCATCAGTTCTTTATGGGCCTGTCAAATACACACCAATGAATTTTGAGCAGATAAGGGAAGGGAACCCAAGATTTACAAATGCCTACAGAAATTCTCTTAGCAACCCTGACAGTTGCCAGGAAACAATGGCTTTCAGTTACTACGGTGACACAGGATACAAAGCTGCATGCCTCATCACACCCACCTGTAGGAGAATGCATACCAGACACTAAGCTTGATTCTCCTTTCATTTACACAGATGGGTATAAATCAGGAGTAACCCCAAAGTCAAGGGAATAATACCAGTATAAAACCAGTGCAAGTGAGAGGAGAATCTTGCCTGAACTTTCTACCACAGCAGATCCACAGCTCAGAAGAAACCTGACTAATGGGCCAGATCCCTCAGTAAATGGTTGTAGCTGCACTGCCTTCTAAATGTACATAGCTGGCGTAATAAGGACTAAGGGAGGGACAAAGGGAGAATGAGAATAACCACTTACAAATATCAGAAAGGTATAAACACTAAAGGTCCACATTCTCAGAGATATTTATGACTAGGGTGAGGAATTACATAAGGTGGTCAAGAGGGGTATTCTAGAACAAATAGAATGAAGCTGAGCAAAGATATATTTAAGCTATCAGGAAACATTTCCAGGTACACTGATGGATGAGTCCGTGGACCATCCTACCAAAGGAAGAAGCGGAAGACCCATGCTTGGCTCATTGAACTGGACGAAGCACTGGAGCATACCATAGGGATCGACCCTGCACTGGCAAAGGGACGTGAAGAAGGACTTAATAGGAATTTTCGCTCTTGACTTTGTTATTTGTTTTGCATATTTCAGTTATACAACACACCACACACTTGCAGCACCATATAAATAATAAATCATTTCAGGGAGTCCATGATTCTAATACTGATGGAAATACTCTAGGAAGAACAAATATCTACATAAAGACACACAGACTGTTTCAGAAAGGCTAGTCTCTTCCCAGCCCAGTGGTTCTCAAACTTGTCCATATTGTGACCCCCATCTTACAACAGAAAGAAGTTCAGAAGCCCCTGTGAAAAGGTCTCCACTCACTGCAGCTGCATCTCATTGTGGCTGGGTGTGGGAATTAGCTTTAACCCCTGCCATGGATTGTTCACACTGTGATTCCTCCCTCTCTTTGTGACTCAAATTGCTCCCGCTTCGTCCATCAGCCCTCTGTCCAGGTTATTATACAGCCCCCTCCTTCCTTCTGGAGTATTAAAGTCCCACCAGACAAGTGGCGTGAATGCTGCCTCAGACAGCCTTCCGTTCCACCTCTAAGTCCTGTGCCACTTCCTAGTGGCTGGCAGGACTACCTGCAACTCTGGACTCCAGCCCAGGGACCCTATGACTAGCAATCCAGGCCTCCTCAGTTTCTGTTACTGTTTCCATGGGCTCCTTCCTATCCCACCTCTCTATCTCCTAGTCTATTCCAAGGCTTGCCACCAAAGCTTCATCTGCCCCCATGGGTACTTCACCCCTCTCAGCCTCTTGCTAAACTCCCTAGTACAAGGCAGGATCCTGGGGCTTATTCTCCCCCTAGACTGCCTCCTTTTCCCAGATCACCTCACATTCCCTCTCCAGAGTGACTCCAGGCCCCTTCCCTGCAAACTCCTCCTACCTCACTTCCTGGCTTTATAATCCTATGCCAGGTGCTGCCCCAGCTGGGCTTCCCCTGCAGTTAGGACTTATTGCTCCTTGGCTCCCCTCCAGGTTTCGCATATAGGATTAATTGGCTCATTCTGGCCCACATTAACCCCCTCAGGCCTTGTAAGGGGTGGATACCCCCATCACAACCTGTCTCAAGAATGACAGGGAGGTCACATAGCCCTGGACCTGTCTGTGACTCCCATGTTGAGCAGCCACGGCCTAGTCTAAGGGAGCTGCAAGACTTCAAAGCAGACCCTGCTAACCTAGACCTAGTTAGCAGTTCCCACCTGGGACATTAGGAGGAGATTGGAAGTTGGCTTTTTCCATGAGGTACCCTCAACTTTACACTTCATTATCCACCTTTGTCAAGCCACATTTGTTATGCTTATGAACACCCTGCAAAGCCCATCTCTTATTTCAGGTATCTGGAAAGGAGGCTGACTGGTGGACTGGAGTCATAGTGGGTTTGGTGGTTGGTTTTCTGATATGGTGATTTTGTTTCACTATGGATGAATGAGCAGCTCTGGATGCATGTTGATGATCTTAAAGTGTTATTGGTTTTAATATTTGCAAAGCACCTGGAGTTCCTGATAGTTACTGGAAAGATCTGAGCCCAGGCCTACAAATCCCACTAAAATTCAATGATTGTTGGGTGCTTAATTCCCTTCTGCTCCTTTGAAAATCCCACCAAACACATAAATAATTGAGCAGTGCCTTAAACTGTATCCCTAAATGTCAAACAAACAGGCATTTATACAGTAACTTGAGTTGGTCATAATCTGATATCTGAAACAGACTTCGTACAAAAAATTCTTGAACAGATTCCCCACGATTCACTGTGTTCCTTGTTCCATCTGCTTTCCTTGCTATCTAACATAACTACACATCAATGCCACTTTTTAAGAATGAATTATGAAGTATGCAGCTAGTTATTACTCTAGTGAAGACGCTCCTTAAGGCTAAGCTAGAAGAAGTAACACTTCCAAGTGGTGTATCTCAACTTAAGTCTGTCAAACCTTTGCCAGCAATAGAACCCTGGAACACTAATCTGCAGTAAACTCTGCAAACAGTTTGCTTCTGGGTTTTTTTGTTCGTTTGTTTGTTTGTTTTTTTCCCTTTCCACTTGTGGGAAAACCTTGGACCTGATTCTTTTCCCCATGACCCCAGTTTTGTGCCGATATGAACCCATTGGGCTGAGTCTTCCAGAATGCTGGAGCATGGTTTATCACAACTGGGGGCTTTCACCACCATTCTGCCTCTGCCCCCACCCTTTTCAGTCCCCAGCACAATACAGAGCAGGCCTAAAGCGCTGTACTCCAAATACAACCCTCTCCTCATACCTACTCCTTCCCCTTATACAAGTTCAGCAGGCTCCCCTCCAGCAAGAACTACGGCTGGTGAAGGGCCAGCTGCAGTGGCTCTGTGTCATTGAGTGTATCTCCAACACCAAGAGAAGCCCCAGATGGCTGTCAAAGCCAGTACTATGACCCCTTTGCATTGTCAGATGGCTCAAAGGGAGCAATATCATAGGGCAGAATTTTACTCATTCACTTCAATGGAGTTATGCCAGTGTAGAATTGGTGTAATGGAGAGGAATGTCATGCCCCTTATTTTCAAATACGGTACACTCCTGTTTATCTGAATGCCCTTTATCCAAACATTAAATCCTAGTTATCCAAATCCCCCGTGTAGCCCTATGTCAGTTAATCATCTGCTAATAACTTCTCAATTAGCCTCTTAGCATCTGTTACCGTTGACCAACGGCTTCGTATTCCTATAGTGGTTCTGAGCTGGTACTTACCATTAGTGAGACCTGATCCTGTTTCAGCAGCAACAGCAGCTTGACAGGACAATGTCACTAAGAAAAAGTATTAAGCAAACATCAGCACTGCTCCCTTTGTTCACCGTATTTCTAGATCAGTGAAACTGCAGCACAAAATAGCATTTCCATTTATTTGAATGCCCAGTTATCCAAAAGTTTTGGCTGTTCCCCCAGGCCACTTGGATACACAGGAGTGTACTGTAATAGAGTACAGTAACAGTGTACTTGTAATAGAGAGAGGGGTTGATAACACCTTACAATTCAGGGCCAAAGAATGGTCTCCATTGCACCAGTATCAATCGAGAGTAACTCCACTGACTTCAATGGAATTTCTCCAGATTACAACAGTCTACCAAAGAACATAGTTAGGTCATTAGGGAGGGATTATACATTGCCCTGCAGTTTATGCAGCCATTTACATCTGCAAAAAATGCGTGTAAAACTCTACTAAAACGGAATGGCAACATTTTACATTCTCTCTGCACAGGTGTAAGAGACTACACCAGGGGCAAGGCAGTGGAGAATCAGACCCTTAGTCTTTATTTCCACATATGTCATCAAACCAAACAGATTTCAGACCCATCAATTAATTCTTATAGCTGCTTTTCCAGCTTAATGTTGCCTTTCTCCTGATGAATTTGGCTTAGTCCTTCATCTCTTAGGCCTGGTCTACACCAAAAGTTTAGGTTGAAATAGCTGTCACTCAAGGGCTGTGAAAAATTTTGCACCCTGTGCTAGAGTGTTAAGTTGACCAAATCCCCACTGTAGATGCAGGTAGGCCAAGGGAAGAATTCTACTGTCAACCTAGTTACGGCCTCTTGAGGGGGTGTTTTTGCTACATTAGGAAAGGGACAGATAAGAAGACAGCATATATCATAATGCCACTGTATAAATCCATGATTTGCCCACACCTTGAACAGCATGTGCAGGTCTGGTCGCCCCATCTCAAAAAGGATATATTAAAATTGAAAAGGTACAGAGAAGGGCAACAAAAATTATTAGGGGTATGGAACAGCTTGAGAGATTCCAAAGACTGCGACTGTTCAGTTTGGAAAAGAGCTGACTAAGGGGGGATATGACAGAGGTCTATAAAATCATGACTGGTGTGGAGAAAGTGAATAAGAAGGGATTATTTACTCCCTCACATAACACAAGAACCAGGGGTCACCGGATGAAATTAATAGGCAGCAGGTTTACGTGAAACAAAAGGAAGCACTTCTTCATACAGTCCACAGTCAATCCATGGAACTTGTTCCCAGGGGATATTGTGAAGGCCGAAAGTATAACTGGTTTTAAAAAGAACTAAGTAAATTCATAGAGGATAGGTCTATCAATGGCTATTAGCCAAGATGGCTAAACCTCTTCTTGCCAGATGCTGGTACCCCATGACAGGGGATGGCTCACTTGATAATTGCCCTGGTCTGTTCATTCCCCTTGAAGCATCCAGGATTGGCAACCACGGGGAGACAGGATATTGAGCTAGATGGACCATTGGTCTGACCCAGCACAGCCATTCTTATGTTTCTTATCTAGCAACAGAAAAAACCCTTCCATCACTGTAGTGCTTGTAGTATAGACATACCCTTACTCTTACAAATAGTGTCATTGACATGGGACCACGCATATTAGTAAGTGTTGCAGGGCCAAACCCTATTTTAACTGAAACGTAAAAATTGCTGTTAACAGAGAGCTTTTAAAATATGCTGGGCCAGATCCTAAGCTGGCATAAATAAAAAGAGCTGCCATGACTTCAGTGGAGCTACGCTGATCCTACATCGACTAAGAATCTGTCCCTTTTAAATGAAATCATGTTCTGGAACCTGTTGATCAGGGGACTCATTCAATTATGACAACAATATACACACGTAGATAAAATTCACCTATGTGCAGAGTACAGGGTTTATGCATCCCTTAAATCTCCCCTCAGCCCTCAGAGCTGGATAGAAGTGGTCCATAGACACTCTGCTGGTCCCCTGCAAACAAGTGAATCTCACCCATGTGTGAAAAATTATTTGAAGGTTTTCCAATCCAGGATTATGTATTATTCTCCCATAGCTACAGAGCACATTTACATTACCCCTAATATTGTATGTAGGGCTGAAAAGCTGGCAAACTGGTGTCTGGTGAGATTATAAAGGTATTCTGGTCAGTTTTGCATCCCTAGAGCTAGAATTAAATATACTGTGAGTAGATAGCCCTGATCCTTTGGATTCCTCCAAATTTAGGATTACACGTAAGACTTTTCAGACATGCGCTGCCAAGTGACCATCTAAAAAAGTGCTAGGTTAGCAGAATTATCTGTTTTTATATTCTCTTGTTGAGAAAGCACCTTCTGATATCTAATTATGAGCAAAAACCCTGATCCACAAAGGTACTTTAGCATTGCAACTTTTGGCATCATGGCGCCTAACTTTTAGGTGCTTAGAAATATTACAGGAACACCACTGCAATCCACAAAGCCTGTGTTAGATTCCCTCAGCTCCCTATACAATGAACGGGCAGTGACAGGCACCCTACAATGCAATCTACAAAAGCCAGCCCACACTAGGCGGGGAGCCACCTAAGCTAGCTAATGGGAGATGCCAGCAAGAGGGGATATGCTAAGAAGCCCTACCCCACTCTGGAGATAGTCTAGGCTGCGGGGAGGTGCCAATCTCTGCTAGTGATCCATGAACAGGAACCCCTCTCCTGCAGTCTGGCAGCTCCCTCCTGTGAGAGCGAGTTAGGCTCCTGCCTTGCACCACACAAACACAGCCAGAGGAGAGGGATGCTGCTTCCCACTTTATAACTTGTAGCCCACTGTACAGCTGTTCAAGTACTCACCTGGGCTGTGGGAGATCCAGGTTCACGTCCCCTCTACCAGAGAGGGGAAAAAATTTTGAAGAGGGATCTCCCAGCTCATAGGAGAGTGCTCTAACCACAGAGTTATGGGATATTCTGACGTGGGGGCTCTCTCCATCTCTCCTGTTGAAATGTTTCCACTGTGGAAATAACGAATGATGCAGCAGAAAGAGAACCAGACCCTAGGTCTCCCACCTCAGTGTCCTAACCCCTGGGCTACAAAGCCATTCACTCTTCCCCTGTACCCCCGCCCCCAGACTATTTATCCACAGTTGAACACTCATTGGGCCAGAGTGGGAGAAAAAGAATGCCAGCATATCCCATTGCTCAGTGGTTAAAACACTCTCCTGAGAGCAGGAGTTTTGTGCATTGCAGTGGAGCCTAATCCTAAAATTTACATGCCTGGGTCTGGGTTTTAGGCACCAAAGTACCTTTGTGGATTGAGGCCTTAGTGCTTTACAGGTTGAAACCAACATCTTAAAGTCAGCCCAGAAACCAACAAGCAGCCAGTGCTGACCATAGCGTACCAACTTAATGTGTGCACAAAATTATACACTGCTTAACAACTGGTCCAAGCCACATTTCCCTAGAATTTAAGCTCACGACTGCCCAATTCACTCCTGGTGTATCTGGGAGCAAATCCATTGAAGACAATGCATATGTGACTGCTTACATCAGTGGTAAATTCAGCCCAAAGTTTCTTTCAAGGGGAAACCATTTCTCTCTATTAATAAATGTATCGTGCAGGCCAATATTGACACAGTTAGGTCCTTAGATGATTTTAATGTGATAGCAATGTTTAAATCTCCAAGAGTGCTTTGTAATTCAGAGACAGTAGGTGCCCTACTTCCAAACCAAGAGATCCAGGAAATGTGGAGACATTTTTAAAAACAAATAAGGGCAAACATAATTTTCCTCTCTTCCCTGGAATAAAAAGATCTTTTAGGCAAACACCATGCAAATAGACTCACCTATGATTGTGGCATAAGTGAAAATCCCACATTCAAGCACTCCAGAAGTTTGTCTGAGTTCAGAATCTACACACACACATGTGGTATCTTACTCCCAATCCCATTGAAGGTCAATGCGAGTTCCACAAATCAGTTAGGCATCACCTTGAAACTCCCCTGAAGTCTCATATGTTTGATTCAGTCTTGATAAAACTTGAGGCCCCAAATTCACTACTGGCATAAGTGGCTACAATGTTTTTGGCTTCAGTGGAGGTGCAAAAAATAGATACAATAACAGTGAATTGGGTTTCAGTAGCTTTGTTATAAGAATAGGCAACTCATTAATCAAACTAGTTTTGAGCCTCCATAAAGGCAGTGAACTTCAAAAACACGATCTGAGAAATTTGCAAAATTTTAAACTCCAGGCTAGATTCTCTGGTGTGGTCAAGCTGTGGTTAGCATATGACCAAACTCCCTCAATCCTGGGGCCAAGAAGGTTCTGGGCTGGTCCCCAATTACAAGTAAGTGCAGTCCTCATTTAATTAGCTAACACCTAACATTGGGTGAAAGCTAATTAAACTAGTTACTATGTCAGCAGCATAAATTACAGCTGCCCCAGGGCTGCTCTAACAGAAGCCAGGCCCAGGCTAGCATAGGATCAGAATTATAACCAGCTCTCTGAAGTGCCCTTGCCCTTCCACACCAAGCAGAGGGCTGATGTGGGGTGAACTGTGCCTGTAATCTTGTATCAGAAAACATGCAGCACTAGAATATGCAAGAAATCAGCAGTTGGTCCAAAATTGTTCTCAATACAAAGCCTCACTATGAAATAAAGCAGTGTGGTCCCAACACTATGGAGTTAATGATCATTCCAAAATTGCAGACTCCCTGCAGCTGTTTGATATTACTGGTACTTACATCTTGCAGCATTGGCAGTAAGTGGTGATGCCAGCATTGTGTATAGTGTTAAGGAATGATGGATGCACACATGTATTCTTCAGAGTCAGAGCCACACTCACCCTCACACACCACTTGAGCTTGTTTATAGCTCATGAGATAATAGCCCTTGTGATAAAAATTTTAATTAGACAATGCAGCTAAAGAGAACCTGCCATTTTCACCCTGCTTTTTGTAAGAATGTTAGCTGCAAATAAAACATTACATCACATCCTGACTTAACTGAATGGCTCATTCTTAAGTTACTTATGGGAAATTGGTTCATATGTGAATGTTTCAGGGGAACGAACTGGCAGAGTATTTTTATGAAAGGAATATTGGGAGAAAGATGCTTCAGAAGTAAACCGTAGCACTTAAGAGCCCTTAAAAGCAGGAGAGGCATTAATACTTGGAGGAAAATGGTGCACTTTCACCTGACAAAAGGCAATAAGGGGAGCTGCTGACAGGACATGAGCTGAGTAGCCCGACGTGAATGGTGCCAATGCCAAAGATTCATCTGTCTGACTGCATCTGTCTTCTCCCTCCATCGTTCAGCAAGGGCACTCACTGAAGGATCCCAGCTCCTCAGATATCACGCTGCTCTCTCCCTGCTGACCTGAGTTTTGTAGGCTGCAAAATTCCCTGCATACACTGTTTGTTCCCCAGCAAGTCAGACTGCTTCAGCAGGCCTGCTTTGCTTTCTCTTCAGAGGCTCTAAACAGCCCAATTGCCCACAGTTACAAGCAGCCATACAGCTCTTTCGAAGTTAGCCTTACAGAGAAAACATATTAAAACAATCAAAGAACCAACCCACATGTTAATAAGCTTACCAGAGATCATCCCAAACTCCAGTAGGGGCTCTGCTCAGTAAACAGTCCTTCAAACCCCACTAAGGGTTTTTTCTGTCATCACCAACTGATAACAGCTTTTGATCAGAACAAGAAAGTCCATGAATCTGTGTCCCTCCTTTCTGTAGTCTGGATCTTTGATCTTGGGATCCTGGGAACAGGTAGTCAGCAGACCATTGCCCTCGCCTCAGAGCACAGCTTCGAAGAGCTGGGTTTTTGCATAACTGGAGGTGGTGGGGGGGAACTTGCATTCACCTCTCCCTAGATATTTCCCAGGAAACCCAGTTCACATGTATAGTCCTGAAAGTTCATCCTTGGCTGCCCCATTCCATATAGTACTCTGATCATCCAGGCCCACAATAATATACAAACCATTCCTGTAATACAGTGGACTGCAAAGATACCTAAACTCAATTCAATAACACCACCCAGAGACATGGCAAGAAATTACCTTGTCTGTCACAAGGCCAGTGTAATTTGAACTTCTATTCTACACATCCTTTGCTTGGCAGTTGTACAGAACAAACACTCAGTGCCTTTTCTTTTATGGTTTTCACTAGATGGCATCGACGATAAGTGGGATTGAAACAGTCTTTGTGTAATTCGAGAGATGTGTTTGCTTGTTTGTTGAGAGTGGGGGTTTACAATAATCTACATCTAGAGGGGAACAATTCCTATCACTTCAAAGCTGTATTTTTTGTCCAAATGTAGCTCATCCCCTTGGCTTTGTCAAGTGGAATGGACATAGATCCAGAGGTGCCAATTTCCTGACTTCCTGGAGGATGCTCAGCCCCTGCCCTGCCCCAGGACCCGCCCCCCTATGTCCCCACCCTGCCTCTTCCCGCCCCCACCTCATTCCGCCCATTCCCCCGCCTCTTCCTGCCCCCACTCCTTCCCCTCCCCCCAGCACTTCCTGCATGCCACTGAACAGCTGATCACGGCGGGTGGGAGGTGCTCGGAGGGAAGGGGAGGAGCTGATCCATGGGGCTGCCAGTGGGTGCTGAGCACCCACTGTTTTTTTCCATGGGTGCTCCAGCCCTGAAGCACCCATGGTGTCAGCGTCTATGCATAGATCTAGCTCTGTTCTTCAGGGAGCTGTAGGAGTGGAGTTCTGGATCCAAGACATTCTATCACATTCTCCCTTACTTCTGCAGAGACCACTGCAGAGAGACTACATGAGCTTGGGACTCTTCTGGATTTAGGGAGGACAGGGTGGGAGCGGGAGGAGGCTGATCATGGGTACACCTGGGGACTCCATGGATATTCAGTCACGAGTTAATGCTACCTCAAGCAGCACTAATGTCTGTGCCCCCCGTCACCCCTCACTGGACGTATTGTGTGTGAGGAGTCAGCCAATGGCAGCGCGGCTCTTCCAAGAGCTCTTCTGCTGGACCAAGGGAGCAGTGGTACAAAGGGGCTAAGCTGCATGGATCCCCTGAGATCACTGTGGATCTCCAGAGATCTGTGGGTGTAAAGGGCAGAACCCCTGCCCATTCTGTGGAGGTTGGAGAGTCGGGGGGGAGGCGGAGTGTTTAAATCCTGTCCCTTCCAATTAAATGATTCAGAGGAAACTTCAGAAGCCAAAGCTCATGGGATTTCCTATCTCCTGTGTGGGTTTACTGCACATCCAGGATGATCCAGCCTACAATATTTACATGTTTTCCCATTCTTTTTTCCAGTCCAGCTGGAAACTGTTAGTCTGTCATTTATGAAAATCAGAACATGAATGGCAAGCAGAAGAAAGGCGAGCAGACAGATCTCTCCAAAAGGAGGTGATGGAAAATGTACCCGCTGTTGACAAAAGCGGCAGCATTAGGGTCACATGTTAGGAGAGGTGATAAAAGGTCCTTGCAGGTCTATTCAGCCCAACCATTGCCATGCGAGTCAAGAGACTCGATGCTGGAGATGGTGCAGCGAGAGGACACAAAAACAGTTTTATTCCATATCAGTTACAGATTCTGTCCAGTCACGTAAGCTAATACTCTCCAAACGTGTTTCAGACTCATTAGAGCTCTTCTTATGTTACGGCTCGGCAGCACAATTCTGACTGGGCATTCTGCTTCGCTTTCAGCAGGGCAAATTGCCCTGCATTCTGCCCTGCTTGTCCTGATCTCGGAGTGTGACACTCAGGGCCAGATTTTGATCTCCGTTCCACTGGGACAAATCCAAAGTAATTTCAGTGATTTGAGTGGAATTATTAATGTTTTACACCAGTGTAGGTGAGGGAAGGATATGGCCCTTAAAAAATTTTTACTTTCCAAAAATCTCAGCTGTGAGTGAATACATAGGGTTTGATCCTCTGTTCCCACCAGTTTGACAGCCATGTAACTCCACTGGTTTCAGTGGATTTTATTCGGATTTACACTGGTGCAAATTGGAGGGAAATCAGACTCTATATGAACTCAAGACACATTCTACAATGCTGCAAGTTATATTTTGAACACAATAATGACGATAGGTAGTATAAGAGCTACCTTTTACTTTGTCCATGTAAATGAAATAAATAGACAAGCAGTGGTGTGAAACTGGGGGGGAAGGTTAATCATTTTTTTAACAGTTTTCTCAAAATTTGGGGCTTGCTCCTGCTCCTGCTGAAGTCAACGGGGATATTTCCAAAACATTGTTGCATGCAATGATTGCCACTGAAATCTTTATAACAGCTGCTTGCAGGTAATGAACATTACTGAGTACGTTTTCAGAGTAGCAGCCGTGTTAGTCTGTATTCGCAAAAAGAAAAGGAGGACTTGTGGCACCTTGTAGACTAACAAATTTATTTGAGCATAAGCTTTCGTGAGCTACAGCTCACTTCATCGAATGGCTACGCAGGTGGTGTCGGAGAGAAGGCTTTGGATTTTTTGACCATAGGATGGTGTTCCAAGAAGGAGGAGTGCTAGGCAGAGACAGGATCCACCTAACGAAGAGAGGGAAGAGCATCTTCGCAAGCAGGCTGGCTAACCTAGTGAGGAGGGCTTTAAACTAGGTTCACCAGGGGAAGGAAACCAAAGCACTGAGGTAGGTGAGGAAGTGGGATACCAGGAGGAAGCACGAGCAGGAGCGCGTGAGTGGGGAGGGCTCCTGCCTCATGCTGAGAAAGAGGGGCGATCAGCGTGTTATCTCAAGTGCCTATATACAAATGCACGAAGCCTGGGAAACAAGCAGGGAGAACTGGAAGTCCTGGCACAGTCAAGGAATTTTGATGTGATTGGAATAACAGAGACTTGGTGGGATAACTCACATGACTGGAGTACTGTCATGGATGGATATAAGCTGTTCAGGAAGGACAGGCAGGGCAGAAAAGGTGGGAGAGTTTCAGTGTATGTAAGAGATCATTATGACTGCTCAGAGCTCAAGTGTGAAACTGCAGAAAAACCTGAGAGTCTCTGGATTAAGTTTAGAAGTGTGAGCAACAAGGGTGATGTCGTGGTGGGAGTCCACTATAGACCACCTGACCAGGGGGATGAGGTGGACGAGGCTTTCTTCCAGCAACTCGAAGATCGCACGCCCTGGGTCTCATGGGAGACTTCAATCACCCTGATATCTGCTGGGAGAACAATACAGCAGTGCACAGACAATCCAGGAAGTTTTTGGAAACTGTAGGGGACAATTTCCTGGTGCAAGTGCTGGAGGAACCAACTAGGGGTGGAGCTCTTCTTGACCTGCTGCTCACAAACCGGGAAGAATTAGTAGAGGAAGCTAAAGTGGATGGGAACCTGGGAGACAGTGACCATGAGATGGTCGAGTTCAGGATCCTGACACAAGGAAAAAAGAAAAGCAGCAGAATACAGACCCTGGACTTCAGAAAAGCAGACTTTGACTTCCTCAGGGAACTGATGGGCAAGATCTCCTGAGAGAATAACATGAGGGGGAAAGGAGTCCAGGAGAGCTGGCTGTATTTTAAAGAATCCTTGTTGAGGTTACAGGGACAAACCATCCCAATGTGTAGAAATAATAGTAAATATGGAAGGCAACCAGCTTGGCTTAACAGTGAAATCCTTGCTGATCTTAAATACAAAAAAGAGGCTTACAAGAAGTGGAAGATTGGACAAATGACCAGGGAAGAGTATAAAAATATTGCTCAGGCATGCAGGAGTGAAATCAGGAAGGCCAAATCACAGCTGGAGTTGCAGCTAGCAAGAAATGTTAAGAGTAACAAGAAGGGTTTCTTCAGGTATGTTAGCAACAAGAAGAAAGTCAAGGAAAGTGTGGGCCCCTTACTGAATGAGGGAGGCAACCTAGTGACAGAGGATGTGGAAAAAGCTAATGTACTCAATGCTTTTTTTGCCTCTGTCTTCACGAACAAGGTCAGCTCCCAGACTACTGCACTGGGCAGCACAGCATGGGGAGGAGGTGACCAGCCCTCTGTGGAGAAAGAAGCGGTTCGGGACTATTTAGAAAAGCTGGACGAGCACAAGTCCATGGGGCCGGATGCGCTGCATCCGAGAGTGCTAAAGGAGTTGGCGGATGTGATTGCAGAGCCTTTGGCCATTATCTTTGAAAACTCATGGCGATCGGGGGAAGTCCCGGACAACTGGGAAAAGGCTAATGAGTGCCCATCTTTAAAAAAGGGAAGAGGGAGGATCCTGGGAACTACAGGCCAGTCAGCCTCACCTCAGTCCCTGGAAAAATCATGGAGCAGCTCCTCAAGGAATCAATTCTGAAGCACTTAGAGGAGAGGAAAGTGATCAGGAACAGTCAGCATGGATTCACCAAGGGCAAGTCATGCCTGACTAATCTAATTGCCTTCTATGAAGAGATAACTGGTTCTGTGGATGAAGGGAAAGCAGTGGACTTGTTGTTCCTTGACTTTAGCAAAGCTTTTGACACGGTCTCCCACAGTATTCTTGCCAGCAAGTTAAAGAAGTATGGGCTGGATGAATGGACTATAAGGTGGATAGAAAGCTGGCTAGATTGTCGGGCTCAACGGGTAGTGATCAATGGCTCCATGTCTAGTTGGCAGCCGGTATCAAGTGGAGTGCCCCAAGGGTCGGTCCTGGGTCCGGTTTTGTTCAATATCTTCATAAATGATCTGGAGGATGGTGTGGATTGCACCCTCCACAAGTTTGCAGATAACACTAAACTGGGAGGAGAGGTAGATACATTGGAGGGTAGGGATAGGATACAGAGGGACCTAGACAAATTAGAGGATTGGGCCAAAAGAAATCTGATGAGGTTCAACAAGAACAAGTGCAGAGTCCTGCACTTAGGACGGAAGAATCCCATGCACCACTACAGACTAGGGTCCGAATGGTTCGGTAGCAGTTCTACAGAAAAGGACCTAGGGGTTACAGTGGACAAGAAGCTGGATATGAGTCAACAGTGTGCCCTTGTTGCCAAGAAGGCCAATGGCATTTTGGGATGTATAAGTAGGGGCATTGCCAGCAGATCGAGGGACGTGATCGTTCCCCTCTATTGGACATTGGTGAGGCATCATCTGGAGTACTGTGTCCAGTTTTGGGCCCCACACTACAAGAAGGATGTGGAAAAATTGGAAAGAGTCCAGCGGAGGGCAACAAAAATGATTAGGGGACTGGAACACATGAGTTATGAGAAGAGGCTGAGGGAACTGGGGATGTTTAGTCTACGGAAGAGAAGAATGAGGGGAGAATTGATAGCTGCTTTCAACTACCTGAAAGGGGGTTCCAAAGAGGATGGATCTAGACTGTTCTCAGTGGTAGCAGATGACAGAACAAGGAGTAATGGTCTCAAGTTGCAGTGGGGGAGATTGAGGTTGGATATTAGGAAAAACTTTTTCACTAGGAGGGTGGTGAAACACTGGAATGCGTTACCTAGGGAGTGGTGGAATCTCCTTCCTTAGAAGTTTTAAGGTCAGGCTTGACAAAGCCCTGGGTGGGATGATTTAATTGGGGATCGGTCCTGCTTTGAGCAGGGGGTTGGACTAGGTGACCTCCTGAGGTCCCTTCCAACCCTGATATTCTATGATTGTATGATTACTGAGTAAGTAATACTGTGAAAACCAGGGTAATATTAATTAGATGAAAAGTAAAATTGTAAAAATTTGGGGTCTGATTATGAACTCACAGTCACACCACTGACGTTTACCACTGGTGTAAAGCCATTCTGAGCTCAGGATCAGGACCTTTTCCAGTAACTACCTGCTGAAAGCTTTTCCCACCGTCTCCGCTTCCTCATTCCCCCAAAAAGTTCCAGAGAGCATAATCTCTTATGCAAAATAGCTAGCTTGACATAGGAACTCAGAAAATGTCATATTGGGTCAGGTCCATGGTCCCTCCTGGCCCAGGTCCTGTCTCCAACACTGGCCAGTACTAGATTCCTCAGAAGAAAAAAGCAAAACACCACATAACGGACAACTGCAATGGAGAAAATGGAGGATGTCTCTTATTAAATCCAGGTGATAAGTGATTGGCTTTTTGTATCAGTATTTTTTCTGTCAGTGAACCATAGCACAATACACAATGAGGTTGTTAGAAAACATCTTTAAAAACACAAAGCAAAGACATTAATTGATCCTGCATTGTTCGCTGATGTCCTTTGTTATAGGCCAAATTATGTCAGCAATGTAAGGGGGGAGGGCACAGAATTTCTTCCAAGTACTTCAACACAGGGGGAAAAAATAATTTGGTTGCAGATGCTGGGGAGAGCAGCTGGGAAGAGCCTAGTACTCCCTCTGGGATTGCAGGGTTGGGGGAGTGACGTAGCCCTGCAACCCCTCATGCCTCATCAGGATAGCACAGGTAGGGGCTAAGGTTACACATTTTCCATGGAGTTTAAGGCCTAAGGATGAAATCCTGGCTGTACTGAAGTTAATGGGAGTTCTGCCATTGATTTCAATGGGGCCAGACATTCCCCTTGATTCTGTTACCCTCACTCTCATTGAGTTATATCTTACTTCACACTGATTTCATTGGAACACCCTGTGGAGTAAGGTACTGCTCAGTGGAGTACAGAATCCACAAAATCTGGCTCTTACCAAAAGCCTCTTCTCCCCTAGCTCCTACCAGAACCTTTGAGGGACTATGTCTTACAAAGACCGACTGTCTCCAGCCACTGGTAGAGCTCTTCCCCTCCCCAGTGCGGCTCTGCCTCTGAAGAAACTCCATCTGGCTCTCTACAAAGAGGAAGGACTCTACTATCTGCCTATGCATTAGAACGAATGCAAAAATCAAAGACTTCGCGTGCCCTTCCTAGGCATTCTCTGCAGTACGGTATGGTCTGTGTTTCAGTTGCAGAGCAGAGACATGATCTAATTTTTTTAGTGTCCTCACTGCAAACAGAATTTCCCACACCGCATAGTTCACTGAAAGTCTCAGCATATTTTGGATGTCCTGAATTACTCACACAGGGTGAAATTTTTCTAAAGCACCTAAGGATTAGGCCCCATTTTTAAAAGTGAGTTAGGCACTTAGGAGCCTAAGTCCCACTGGTACAGGTAAATCCCTGAATGGCATAGAGGTGGCCTAGCAGGCTGCCTGCCAACACCTTTGCGGTCACTGGCATAGGGAACATGTCATGAGCATGGGCAGGGAAAAGGTGAATGGCCAGAGTACAACTGCACTCTGGAAGATCCCTAGCTGCCAGAAAAGGCCCTTGTGGGCCATTGCTACTGGGCTCACTTAGAGCAGCTCTGAGGCATCTCGAAGTTGCCATAGGGGTTGAACAGGCTCCAGACAGTACCTGGGGTGTGGGGAATCAGAAGGGTGAGTTAAAGCCATCTTTCGTCCAGCAGAGGAAGTGTTAGGACTGTTATTGGAACTAGAACTTGCACAGGGGTGCAATTGGGAGAGGCCTTTTCAGGTCTCTCCCTTCCTTGTATGCCTCAGTAGAGTTTGTCCCAATCTAGCTCATAGGGCCACCATCGCTACTCAGTAAGAAAACACAGATGCCCATCCCACTGTATATGCACTGGGACTTCGAAAGTTGTGCAAGGGTTTAGGTTATCATGTTGGATGGTTTACTGCACTTAATGGAATATGCAGTACATGTGGTCCCATTCCCAATTTCATCACTGAACTCAGTGTAACTCTAACCAATCACAATTTTATTTTGCTTTTGTTGACTCTGATTTATCTAAACCTCTCTCTCCCTGGATTGGCTGCACTTTAAATCAGAATCTTGATTTGCCCCAGGGTCCTGGGGCGATAACAGACAAACTCTCCCTGGTAATCAAGTAATAATATCAACGTCAGTCAACAATCATTATGCAGCTCTAAACCAATTCTAATATGGTACACCAACAAACACCTGTCAACACATACACAGTGCAGGCAAACGAAGACTTAGTTTTATTTTAATGTGACAGCAGTGTTTAAATCTACAGAAAGTGGATTATAACTGCTTAACTAAGACATGGTAAGTGCTCTACTTCCAAAGCAAGAGACCCAGGAAATGTGGAATAAAAAGATATTTTGAGCTACAACACCCAATTATGCTACAAACCAGAGGTGAGTCCAAACTGCAATCCCATATTCTAGCCCCCTAGAAACATAGCAGCATTTGGAATCCAAATGCAGACGCAGAGTCAAATTTAGCCATTAGGTGCCTCTCTATAATTGCCCAGAACCAAAACAACGCTAAAGCTTGGAGTGACTGAAATCTGGACTTGTATTTAGCATCTCAGGCCTATTTTCTAATATAAATCAGATTGTTCTGAAAAAGTGCAACCTGCAAATCAATGCGTATTCTAGAAATTAGGCACCAGCTTCTCCTCTCACTTAAAGAAAAGGAGTACTTGTGGCACCTTAGAGACTAATCAATTCATTTGAGCATAAATTTTCGTGAGCTACAGCTCACTTCATCTGATGAAGTGGCATAAATCTGAAGTTATGCCATTAAGTCAGCGGAATTGCATGGGTGTAAAAGTGAGATGAGAAGGGAGGTCATTAAACTACTTTGTAAAGCCAGAGGAGATACTGAGATACATTACTGAGCCAGATCTTCTCAGGGTGTAAATTAACATAGCTGCAATGAGTCAATCCAGTTACAACGAGGATCTGGCCCAGTGACTTCACTTGAACTATTCTAACTTGAGCTAGCTGTGCCTGAGATCAGAATGTGTCCTGAATCTTTTCATCCTCTGCTCTGCCTGTCCTGCACCCTCCAACATACATCTACATCTTCAAAGAATCTGTTATCTTTCCTCCTGACTATTCAGTCAGTCAGGGCCCAGTCCTACAAATGCTAACTCCCATAAGAAGTCCATAATCACCTGCATCTTCACATTGAAGTCAACGAGACTACTCACGTGAGTAAGAAGCACTTGTATCAGTAAGCTCTGAGGGATTGGCTCCCAGGAAATGCATGATATAGCTGCATAATTTATCCCCAAACAAATGCCAGATTCTGAGAGGTGTGAAAAGCCACTATGTCCCATTGAAGTTACTAATATGAGTCACTAATATGAAGTCCACAGGATCTGCAGTTCTAGGACCTAGGTCCAGACTACTAGATATAAATTTATATGACCCTGATTCCCCAGTGAGATGCACATTGTGTAGTCATAGGAAACAGACATAATACACTACCACTGGTGAAAGGGGGCAGGGAATTCTGATTTGGTAGCGTTTCATGCCCTTTTGCACTCGCTTTGCAGATAAGTGAAAACACGATGCTCATCACAATGGAAAACTGGACTCAGAATCACTACGTTAATTTCAAGCCAAGTCCCTCTAAAATTGTTGAAACAGGCATCCTTATCTTCCTTTGAAAGCATTTAGGGCTAAGTAAGCACTTCCTATCACTTTGCCGGTATTAATACTCAAAATTCCACACACATTATTTCCACATTTCTCCAGTAAAAGGAAAAGGAGTACCTGTGGCACCTTAGAGACTAACAAATTTATTTGAGCATAAGCTTTCGTGAGCTACAGCTCACTTCATCGGATGCATCCAGTATTCTGTTCACAACTGCCTGACTCTACCCCTATACCATTCCATTCATTCCTCCCCTGCAGTGCTATGCTTTCATATTTCACCATGTGATGAGGTGTTCAGCCCATCCCAACTCTGAAAGGTACAAGGAAGCTCAGAGAGGGCCAGTTAGTTTGATCTGCCCCACATGAGGGGATTAGACTGGAGGGGATGAAGCTCAGCTGAGCAGGCGTGGGCTGGGCTAGTATAAAGCCAGGAAGCTGGCAACTGAAAAGGCTGCAGTGAAGAAGTCTACAGTCACCCTCTGTGCATTAGAGAGGAAACCCAGGAAAAGAGTATGAGCCTGGCCCTGAGGGTACGGTCACCAGATGTCCCGTTTTTAAAAGGACAGTCCTGTTTTTTGGGACTTTTTCTTACATTGCTGCCTATTACCCCCCATACCGTGTCCTGTTTTTTCACAGTTGCTATCTGGTAACCCTACTTGAGGGAAAAAGCATACCTTGAAGAGAGAAGGGTGGAGAAAAAAGCCTGTGGGAGGTGGAGTAGGAAGCAGCCTCGGGAATGAGCAGCAAGGTTGGGGACCGAACAGACCTTGCTATGTGTTGAAGGTCCTTGGGCTGGAACCTGGAGTAGTGTGTGGGCCTGGGTTCCCCGACCAGCCACTGATATAATAGTATTGTCTGGACATCGGGTCCGATGAGACTCCTATACCCCCACAAGAGGAAACCCCATAGTGATTTGGCTGAAGGGCTGAGCCATGAAGAGGAAGTGGCAGCTCCTGGAGTGAGAGAGGGGCCACAGACTAAGAAGGAGTCAGAGAGCGATGGGTGAGGCTGCTAGAAAGGGGCATTGGCCAGGCAGAGCTAATCCCCAGAACAGCCAGGAGAAAGCAATATCGAGCAGTGAGTGGAGCAAACTGTGACACCTAGTACTCTTCCAACATTCCCACAGCATAAACATAGGGTCTGAAATACCTAAACATCCTGAAACTGCAGATTCCAATCCCAGCAGCGTCAACAGAGCCCGTCCTCTTTTCAAGGTGTGTAAAATGAACACCAGGAGCCTTTTTATTTGGCGTTCTTTTGAGTGAGACCTTAAAATTGGAGGTTCTGTCTGCTCTGAGTAATTCCATTGCACTCTTCACAGGGGAATGTGTCTGTCTTAGTGTCCATGGCCAATTTTCTCTTCTTTGCACTGTTGTTCAGCATGCCACATGCACCAGTCATCTGCTTTGCTGCTCCATTTGGGCTCACTTCAGGGTAAAGGACATTCCTGTATGTAAAGAACTTCTGAAGTACTGTTGGAATCATTCAGGTTGAAAGTTGTTCTATAAATCATTAGAGAAACAAGGTGGGTGAGGTAATATTTTTGTTGAACCAACCTCTTCAGGAGAAGAGCTCTGTGTAGCTCGAAAGCCTGTCTCTCTCACCAACAGAAGCTGTCCAATAAAAGATATTACCTCACCCACCTTGTCTCTCTAATATCCTAGGATCAACGTAGCTACAACAACACTCCAAATACATAAATAATGTGTTTTTTCCAGCATCCCACCACCTGGCATTCCCCCCCCCCCCCACCCCGCATCACTGATGCACAATCTCCAGTATTCTTCTGTCATTCCTCTAGAAGTCTCCACAGCAATCCTCCAATATCACCCCCCAAAAATGGTCCGCATTGTCTTCAGAATTCCTCTGTTCTCTCCCTCCTGTTCCTGGAATTTCCTTTCAGTGCTCTTGAATTTTACGAGAATTCCTTATGTATTCCCCTGGAAATTCCCTAGAATTTCTCTACACTCCTGTGACTTTTCTCCAACACTTCCCCCCACATAACTGCATCATACCTTAAGATTTCCCCAAAATTATGCCAGCAATCCCTCAATACTCCTCCCAGCATTCCCCTACCCCCCTCCAGTATTTCTCTAGCCTTTTCCCAGCATTCCTCCAGGATTCACTGAGCATTCTTCCAACATTCCACAGTCATTTTCCTTAACTGAGTAACAATTTCTCCATCATTCCCTTAGCACTCTACCAGCATGCTCTAGGCATTCCTCTAGCATTTTCTGAGCATATCCCCAGAATTTCTTGTGTTATCCAAGCATTCCCTCAACATACAAATCAGATCTGGAAGAGCTAAATTGTTCTGAAGAGCAAGTTCAGATCTCTAGAGATTTACCTCTGCCTCTCATCTCTCCGAGGCAGATAAACTGAAATCCACACAGTTCCTTCTAGTATCCTGCTAGCATTTCCATGGAACATCCTTACGCTCCTAAAGCATTTTCCTAGCATTCTTCCAGTATTTCTCCTTCATTCCTCTAGCATGTCCCAAGCATTGTTCCAGGATTAATCAGTGTTCCCTCAGGCTGCTGGTGTGCTGAGACCACCCACTGTCTGTCATGCTGACCAATACTATCTCAGTGTGTCCTGGTACTCCCCTGTCTGTCTGTATGCATCTGTTATATCTTGTCTTATATTTAGATTTAAGCTCTTTAGAGCAGGGATTGTCTTTTTGTTGTATTTATACTGCACCTAGCACAATGGGGTCCTGGACTGCTGGTCCATGACTAGGGCTCCTAGGGACAGTGGAACTCAAATAAATTAATAGTAGTTAATATTTTCTGATAAAAATCTTCCATTCATCATTTCCCCTCTCCCACCCCAAGCATTCTCTTAGTATTCCACCAGCATGCTCCAAGCATTCCTCTAGCATTATCCATGCAGTTCTTTAGCATTTTTCTAGCATTGGCACCTAAATTATATGGGATAGTAACAGGTGCTTAAGAAATACCTAGCTAGATTATGCAAGCATTGGTTGTGCATTTCTTCTGGGTGCCCATCCCCCAGCCCCCAGCATACAGGTCAGGTTTGAAATACGTCAGTTCCATGAAAGTCCAGCAGGGTTGACTCAGCTCTTCATTTTTCTAGAGTAAATAAACTGAGTTCCACCCAGTTTATTCTGTGTTTCCTTCCAATGGGTCCTTAAAATCCAGCTGCTGCATACGACACTTTCCAGAAGAGTAGGCATGTTCTGTGGAGTCCTTCATCAGATTTCTTCTTTTGGCCAAATTTCTCTTCCAGCATCACTCCAGTGTCACCTCAGCATTCCTCCTACATTCCTACAGAACTTTTTCAATGTCCGATGGCGCTCATCACTGTAATATCTGAGCACCTCACAATCTTTAATGTATTTACCCTCACAACACCCCTGTGAGGTAGGGCAGTGCTTCTATTCCCATTGTACAGATGGGGAACTGAGGCACACAGAGGTTAGGTGACTTGTGCAATCCTCTGCATTAAGCCATTATCTCTGGCAGCACTGTATTTAATTATCACCCAATATTTTTCTAGCATTCACACTCCATTTTTTTTTTTGGCATTTTTGCCAGCATGGGGTTGCCTCAGTTCATGCTTCCAGCAAGTTGGATCCATGAGACAATACATCTAAAAAGCATCATTACAAAGGGGAAGATCACATCTCCACCAATGCTACCCAACACAGAAATTTCCACTCTGGATCAGGCCTGAGGCCCATGGATTTCAGTATTTTGACTCCAGCAGGGGCCAGCACTAGACGCCTCAGAAGGAAGCTGTTGGCGGAGAGGCAGCGGGACACTCTTTTCCCCACTCTGTGATGTCCTGATGATGCTTCTGGTCTCTTCCCAGCATCACCTGTATGGTTTGTGTAGGCCTAGGAAAAATGGCAATGCCTGCCCCTCTCAGACTACTCAGTTATTAACTAAAGGATTACAATCTACCACGTAGTACCTGTTGTAATGCTAGACAAACCACATGGCTCACTGCTGAGAGTAAGGAGGACATGGTGGCATTTCTAGCTGTCTGGATGCTCAATTTTGTCCCTGAGAGCCATCATCAGTCTGGCATGAGTGTCACAACATTATGGCCTGGCTCTCTGGCCCATGTACATTGGTATAGCTCCACTGAAGTCAATGACGTCATTGGAGACATTGATTTTAGTGGATGGAACTATGTTAACTTACACCATCCAAGGATCTGGCTCCAAATTGCCATTTGAAAATGTTCTAAATTCAGTTGTAAGGCAGCTACTGCTCTAGCATTCATGTTCCCTTGCTAAAAACAGGCTTCCCTAAAGTGGCTACTGACAGTCCCCCGAAAAGTGTTTCACAGTAAAAGCTGATGGAATTAGCAGGTGCAAATAATAGCCATTGTGCATTTAGGTCACAATTTTCAAAGGTGGGTGCAATAGCCAACTCTTTAAAAGGTGGAGATGGGAGACAGAGTCAGAAGGAAAGGAGACAGCCACGTTACAGACAGGAGGAGCCTGCTCCAAAACCAACAACCACGTCTGTATTGACATAATTATTTAGAATTTCTACAAACATAACACGCCCAAGTGGCTGGGCCTCCGTCCCTGATGACAGAGAAAAGGCTTCATCCAGGAAAATTCCATTAAGAAATTTCCCTGCAAGTGTCCAAACTAAACACAAGTTCCTTTTAGTTCCTTCTTTCTGAGAGAAACAAGTCTGGTGTCTTGTTGTCAGCAGGCCACTCCATTTAGGGGCTGACCCCTTGCAAAAGCAGCATTTGCATGCTGCCTGCTTTCTTCTTGGCTAAATGCACTGGTGCTCATCAATAGCTCAGGCTGCTCTGCTTCTCTGCAGACTCCATGCAGCCTAATCTCTAGGACTCAACAAAACTTCAATTATATTTGTTTACCTTCCCATCAGAGTCTCAGTCTCTTTTTTAACTGTGTTTACATCAGGTGTTCAGGGACCTTGTGGATCCCAGGAATTTAGCCTTTACATCAAGGAAATTTCAGCTCATTATATTTTAGGGTTAACCAGTTTGTTATCTAACTGGATTCTGCAATCACATAATAAGGCCAAAAGCTGAGATCCTTGTTCTGTTTTCACTCCATCTTTACTAAGACAAAACTCTCATTGATTTCAGTGGGAATTTGTCTGTCAGCACTCACTTTGCACAGGTATAAATGACTACAGGGGATGGTAGGTAGTGAAGAATCTGATCCCATGATCTCCACCAAGGAATAAGAAATCCAAAAGACAATTTCCACTAACAGTGCTCTTTCTCCTTCATCCCTACTGAGTCATCTGTCAAAGGAAATTCAAACCCCATATGTAGTCTGCAATTATATTGGATTGGTTTGTTACCATAATACATTACAAACTCTGGTCTAATCTGCTGTTATATTATGGTACACTCCATTCTCTAAAGCATTTGTACAATCAATCAGTGGCTATACACAGCATATCATTTAAAAACTTTCTATTTATTCTTGTTTCACTCAATTATAGGATAAAATTGCAAAACATAGAGTAGGACTATAATGCTAATTAGGACAGGCATTAGTGCATTTCAGTAGTACCAATCAAAACATAAACTTACTCATATTAACCATAAACCAATACATTTCCATCTCCAGCTTACATGAGTTCTTTGAAAAAAGAAAAAGAGTACTTGTGGCCCCTTAGAGACTAAAAATTTATTTGAGCATAAGCTTTTGTGAGCTACAGCTCTCTTCATTGTATGCATTCAGTGGAAAATACAGTGAGGAGATTTATATACATAGAAAACATGAAACAATGGGTGTTACCATACACACTGTAAGGAGAGTGATCAGGTAAGGTGAGCTATCAGCAGAAGAGAAAAAAAAGCTTTTGTAGTGATAATCAAGGTGGGCCATTTCCAGCAGTTGACAAGAACGTCTGAGGAACAGTGTGTGTGGGGGGGGGGGGGGGGGGGAGGAATAAACATGGGGAAATAGTTTTACTTTGTGTAATGACCCATCCACTCCCAGTCTCTATTCAAGCCTAAGTTAATTGTATCCAGTTTACAAATTAATTCCAATTCAGCAGTCTCTCGTTGGAGTCTGTTTTTGAAGTTTTTTTGTTGAAGAATTGCCACTTTTAGGTCTGTAATCAAGTGACCAGAGAGATTGAAGTGTTCTCCTACTAGTTTTTGAATGTTATAATTCTTGACGTCTGATTTGTGTCCATTTATTCTTTTACGTAGAGACTGTCCAGTTTGGCCAATGTACATGGCAGAGGGGCATTGCTGGCATATGATGGCATATATCAAGACTAACAAGGCTGCTACTCTGAAATGAGTTCTTTGGTTACTTTTCTCTTTTTGTTAAAGTATTTCATCCATTCTCCACTGGAGTGGAGGTATACACAAGCTGTCAAGTGAGTGGCAAATTACATAAAGCCAGAAGTCAAAATCAAATGTTTAATGCCAAGTACAAAGAGACTTACAGTCATGGAGAAATAATCCTCCTGTAATGGATTTAAGAGAGGAATGTTTTTAATTAAAAATTATAATTTGTTCATTGTATTTGTTTATAAATATGAGTTAAAATGCAGTTGACATTCATTTTTAGAAGAACCTTTGAAATCATCTGTGCCATATTCATACAGTAGACAACATCACACAAGCTGTTTAAATTGGAAGGGAGAGCAAGAGGCAATCAGAGCTGTCTATATGATCTACCTAATTTAGGGCAGATCAGGGTGTCTATCTAAATCCATAGTTAGGCACCTAAATAAGTGGCCAGATTTTCAAAGGTGCTGAGCATCTTTGAAATATTCCATTCAAGTCACCAGAACTCCCTGTGTGAGGAAAGGTCCATGCTTTTAGGATCAGGTCCTATGACCGATACTAAGTCTAGAATTATTTTTGTTCAGAATATCTTGAGGATTATATGAAATCATAGGGCCTTGCTTTGAGTTCAAGGGGAGCTATGCTTAAATCCGGATCACAGGAACAAGGGTGCAATCAGAGACGAAAAGGAGTAACTAGGTGAGAAATAAGTCCCTTCAAAATCTCTTGATCAAATTTTGCATACATACATTTGAAGAAACAAAACCAGTGCTACAAAAGAGGCTGAATCTCTGCTTCTGAATGATCGCATTCAAAGTTACAGGCCAGAAAAGACTGAATTAGTATGATCATGCTTAGAGAGTGGTAAAATCAATGGAGAATTGGAGTATTTGAACCTCTATGTCAAGGGATAGTTGCTTTTTAGATTGTGTACATGGTTCTGACATATCACAATGATGGGATAGATAGAAAGAACAACAAGGAAATGTACATGTTATACCTTAAACATAAATACAATGTGGATAACAATTAATAGTTTACATTTTTAAGCTTAGGAGTAGAACCCCATTCGAAATAGAAATATGTAAGTATGACTTTCAAAATACATGCAGTTAAATAATATATAAGTAGCACCTGAAGAGGTCTAAGCAAAAACAGCTAGAAATTGTCATAACACTGGACACAGATGATGGGACCAGAGAGGAGATTAGGGGGGATAAACCCACTTTCCCTTAATCAAAACAACCCTCCAGCCAGCAGTTTTCTAGATACTGCCATTTAAGTACTTCACTTTCGGGATGATCTTGATAGCGCCCAAATGAAAAAGTGTAGTGCTGTTGGGGTCAGAAATACTAATTAGTGACTGCAAGCCTGGAAGTCATACGAGATCGTTTCTGAAAAGCAAGAGCCAATGGCAAAGGTTCATAGGTAAGAGTTCCAGAAAGCCATGTTGATAGCTTTGAATCGCCTAACTGCAGGTTAAAAATTCTACATTCCTTCCTCACCAAAAAAGTAGGATACCACCATTGATGCATTATTTTACCCCATTCACTGTGGTGTAGAATGGACTGCCTGCTACGCATAAAAACCTCCTCTGGACTTAGGGAGTGTCAAGGTTCCTTTCCCACTCTGAACTCTAGGATACAGATGTGGGGACCTGCATGAAAGACCCCCTAACCTTTATGCTTATCAGCTTAGGTTAAAAACTTCCTCAAGGTACAAACTTTGCCTTGTCCTTGAACCCTATGCTGCCACCACCAAGCGTATTAAACAAAGAACAGGGAAAGAGCCCACTTGGGGACATCTTCCCCCAAAAATATTTCCCCAAGGCCTACACCCCCTTTCCTGGGGAAGGCTTGATAAAAATCCTCACCAATTTGCATAGGTGAACACAGATCCAAACCCTTGGATCTTAAGAACAATGAAAAAGCAATCAGGTCCTGCTGTCTGTAGGCAAGGACTGTTCTGTCTCCCAAGATTTGTGAGAGCCCCCCAACCTGAAGCAAATACTCACCAGCAACCACATACCACACAACAGAACCACTAACCCAAGAACCTATCCTTGCAAGAAAGCCTGTTGCCAACTGTGCCCACATATTTATTCAGGGGACACCATCATAGGGCCTAATAACATCAGCCACACTATCAGAGGCTCGTTCACCTGCACATCCACCAATGTGATATATGCCATCATGTGCCAGCAATGCCCCTCTGCCATGTACATTGGTCAAACTGGACAGTCTCTACGTAAAAGAATAAATGGACACAAATCAGATGTCAAGAATTATAACATTCATAAACCAGTTGGAGAACACTTCAATCTCTCTGGTCACGTGATTACAGACATTGAAGGGTTAATGTTTAGCTATTCCACCTGGAAGCAGGCGGGGCACACCCTGACTGTTTCGTAGAAGCAATGCACACATTGCTCTATCCAAGGACAAGGGCTAGATATGAACCATGAGAACTTGATTGTTTGGACAGCAACTGTGGGAGGCTTTCTTAGCCTGGGCTCAAGGCCTGAGAACCAGGATTGTAGTAGCTAAAGGATGGTAACTAAGTATATGAATCAACGTCATACATTCCTTTGTGTAGCAGTGTGTAATGCTTACGGGGAGAAATATAATAAAAGGAGAAGGTGGAAGGCGGGGGGGCAGAACAGCCCATCTCCGCTGACCAGCCTGCTTGCTTGCATAAAGCTGTGTTCTGTCTCATCACTGAACCGCCACAAGACATGAAAGTTGTGATATTACAACAAAAAAACTTCAAATCCAGACGCCAGTGAGAAACTGTTGAATTGGAATTCATTTGCAAATTTGATACAATTAACTTAGGCTTGAATAGAGACTGGGAGTGGCTAAGTCATTATGCAAGGTAACCTATTTCCCCTTGTTTTTTCCTACGCCCCCCCTCCTCAGACGGTCTTGTTAAACCCTGGATTTGTGCTGGAAATGGCCCACCTTGATTATCATACACATTGTAAGGAGAGTGGTCACTTTAGATAAGCTATTACCAGCAGGAGAGTGGGGTAGGAGGAGGTATTTTTTCATGCTTTGTGTGTATATAAAAAGATCTTCTACACTTTCCACAGTATGCATCCGATGAAGTGAGCTGTAGCTCACGAAAGCTTATGCTCAAATAAATTGGTTAGTCTCTAAGGTGCCACAAGTACTCCTTTTCTTTTTACTAACTTAAGGAGTTATGAAGAGCATTCCTGATCTGTTCCCGGCCAAAGCATCACACAGACAGACAGACCCTTTGTTTCCCCTCCCCCCGACCCCTCCCCCCAGCTTTGAAAGTATCTTGTCTCCTCATTGGTCATTTTGGTCAGGTGCCAGCGAGGTTATCTTAGCTTCTTAACCCTTTACAGGTGAAAGGGTTTTGCCTCTGGCCAGGAGGGATTTTATAGCACTGTATACAGAAAGGTGGTACCCTACTCTTTATATTTATGACAGGGAGGAACATGGATAGGGGCCAGAAAAGCAGAACCTCATGGCAAGGTACAAATTCTGGGGTTGAAGAGGAGGGTGCTGTTTTTTCTAGTCTGTTGCTGTCCTGCTCAGTACAGTTGCAGAAGTCATTACTGTGTCATTACTCAGGAGCCCTTCACTGTTCTCTAAAGTTAGCTGCACCTTTGCAGCATAGGAGACATGGAGTGTTCTGCACATGCTCCTTTCCACATGTGGAGAAGGTGAGAAAAGTCTGGGAGGAATGGTCTGGATGGAGAACAGGTAACTGCCTCCAAAGAGTGCAGCAGTAAGTCAGTTGGGCCTTCATCCCATGAAACACTGAACACGTTCAAAAAAGCCAGCCCATTCTGCACTACTATGAATCTCCACCACTGGGCTGCATGGTGTTGTATATGTAACTTTTGCAAGAGGCTTGCTGTCTGTTCTCTAGGTTTGTCCCCTTACATTGGAAGCTGAGTGGGCAAGGCTCACATTTCATTCTTCATTTTATACAATGTCATGCACAACGTCAGCACTCACCATATAATGCTCGTCATCCACAAATAAAGTAGAGTAGCATTGCTGGATGATCAAATAACAAAGAATAACAATAGTTGAGAGTTAACTATTTGTAGTGCAGGAGCATTCAGAGCAGCATGAATCACAAGCAACACCCTACTGTGCTAACCATTTCCAAACATAAAGGAAAACAGTCCCTGCTTGAAAGAGTTTATATTCTATGGCTCCAATCATATAAAGATTTTCACAAGTACTTATCTTTATGCACACTGAGTAATCCCACTGAAGTCAATAGAACTAATCACAGAGTATAAAGTAAAATACATAGAATCATAGAACTGGAAGGGACCTCGAGAGGTCATCTAGTCCAGTCCTCTGCACTCAAGGCAGGACTAAGTAGATCATCCCTGATAGGTGTTTATCTAACCTGCTTTTAAAAATCCCCAGTGATGGAGATTCCACAACCTCCCTAGGCAATTTATTCCAGCGAGTAACCCCTCTGACAAGAAGTTTTTCCTAATGTCCAACCTAAATCACCCTTGCTGCAATTTAAGCCCATTGCTTCTTGTCCTATCCTCAGAGGTTAAGAACAATTTTTCTCCCTCCTCCTTGTAACAACCTTTTATGTACTTGAAAACTGTTATCATGTCCCCTCTCATTCTTCTCTTCTCCAGACTAAACAAACCCAATTTTTTTCAAATTTTCCCTCATAGGTCATGTTTTCTAGACCTTTAATCATTTTTGTTGCTCTTCTCTGGACTTTCTCCAATTTGTCTACATCTTTCCTGAAATGTGGTGCCCAGAACTGAACACAATACTCCAGTTGAGGCCTAATCAGTGCAGAGTAGAGTGGGAGAATTACTTCTCGTGTCTTGCTTACAATACTCCTGCTAATACATCCCAGAATGATGTTTGCTTTTTTTGCAACCGTGTTACACTGTTGACCCATATTTAGCCTGTGATCCACTATGACCCCCAGATCCCTTTCCGCAGTACTCCCTCCTAGGCAGTCATTTCCCATTTTGTATGTGTGCAAAAATGCTTAAGGCTTTAGCAGAATCTGGGTCTAAGAAGTATGTGTGTGAGATGGACAAAATCATATGTACAATTTGTATGTACATTTATACTATATTTGAACTCTTCTCCCTGGTAATTATTACTGTACGAAGTATATGGCAAGTCCCCCATTTGCCCATCAGCATATCGTGGCTGATTCATATAGGTATTGCAGCAGAAGGAGGTCCTGAATGAAGTCTGAAGGAGGAGAGGTAACAACCTGACAACTCAAACGTGGGAGAGTATGCCCTGTGGGAAGATATCCCATGTATAAAGAAACTGCCATGTGTCTTCCCCCTTATCCTTCCCATTTTCCTCTCTTCCCTTCTGGAAAACAGAAGGACAGCAGAGTGTCTTAAACCATGTTTTATACGGAGGTGCGAGTGCTGTTAGCTAGAGCTGAGTAAAACCTGGAATCTCTGTCCCATGGGAAATTCCAAGATGTAGAAATCTGCTTTTGTTCCAAAGCAGAATGAAAAGTTGAAATTGTTGAATTTCCCACAAAACCAAATACTGTGTTCTGGAAAACTTCATTTCAGGACAGCTGAAATATTTTGTTTTGTTAAAATCAGAAGATTTCCATTTTGGTTTTGACTTTTATATTACGTTATATGCTACAAAAAGCAAAATGACAAGGTAATTTCAAAATAAAAAAGTCAAAGCAAAACTCTTCAATCTGATCACAATGAATTGTTTTGATTTTTTCCCCTGAAACAAAATATAATCTGAATCAACACCTTCCTGTGGAATGTTTTGTTTTAATTGAATTGGCGTTTTCAGACACAAAACTGTTCAATCAGAAAATTTTCCACCAGCTCTATTGTCAGGTCTACAGATCATCATCATCCTAATGATCCATAGTTGTAGCAGAGTCTCATCTTCTTTGGTAACACCTCTGTCCCTGCCACACCCCTTCCTCTACTCCTGCCCAATTTTCCCCTGATGCATCATAATGTGAGCCAAAGCCCCCAGAAATCAATGGACAGACTCATTGACTTCACTGACCTTTGGATCAGGCCCCCAGCGTGGGGAACGAAGGGCAGACCAGCCCTTGCATAGCTCCTCAGATGGAGCAGTATGCCCTCCAACCAGGTATGAATTCCTCCTCTGCAGAGTTCCACTCTTTGGCACCCTTCTGGGCATCAGAGGGTGCCAACAGCATTTCAAACTAAATGAACAACTTCATCCATCACTCAATACACTGCTGCATTATAATGGGACTCCACATCATCCCTAGAGCAGAAATAAGCCACCCAACCAGCTTCACATCTCATGCAGCAAAATCTCAAGCACAGGAATAACACAAGGTTAGGGGTTCAATGTAAGTTTGCAATTACAGGGACCATTGAAAGAGAAAATGCTGGGCCCCAATGCTGCAAAGCCCTCCATGAAGAAAACTCCCATAGAAATCAGTGCACAGGGGGAGTGCAGGATTCGGCCCCATGGGCCATACTTGATAAAGCAGTACGAATTTCCTACACCAATAGGGAAGGGATCAGGACATACCATGCGGTTTATTGGGGGATTACGCATAACAAATATATTGGTTGGAAACTCATTTTGCATAACAAAATACTCCACTGAAACACAGGGCTAGGCAGAGGCTGGAGCATCTCCCTAAGCATCCCTCTAATGTCAAATCTTACAGAACAATGACATTCACTGAACCAGTAATAGCACTCAGAATAGTTTTCCATTAGCAAAATTGTGCCTCAAATTAACCTCATTGGCTGTGATACTGCCCTTGGACTCATGCCCACTCATGAACACACCTTGTATGACCAGGCCCAATTCTGCCACCTTACTCGTGCTGAGTGGTTCCTTACTTCATGTGTAGTCCATATGGACCTGATTCTGACAAACTCACTCATATGGTGTAGTACCGTACTCTGCATGAAATCAATACGGCTACATTAAGAGTAAGGCGCTACTCACTTTTCTTAAGGGTGATAGAATCAGGTCTCAAAGCGCACTTTGGAAAACTGTGGAACACATGTATGTTCGTATATATCCTCTCCCGTCACATTCACACAACATTCATATAAACAAACCCTCCCTTCATCCATATAAACTTACCCAATGGATTCACAGACTCCTCCACATATATACACACAGATACCCAGACACAATCTGCTATTCTGGATGCTCGTTACTATTGGGTTTGATAGCACAGTGCAGACCTGAGAAAACTGACAGTGTTTTTGACTGGTTCAAAAAGGTTCACTCTTTTCTATGAGAACTGTGGGGCCTTTTGATGAAGCGTGGCTCATCCCTTTTATTGGCCCTGCTGTTCTGATGCAGTCTTTCTTTGGGGTACTCTTTTCAAGGAATTCTCTGAAAGTTCAGTTGACCTGCCCTCGGTCTCCCCTTCCAGCACTCCTCCCCAGCTGGAGCCAAGTGTACTCTTTCTTCCACATTTTCTTTTTTGCTCTCTTTGCCTATACTTCCTTTCCACAGGGATCCAGTATTTGCCTCTATAGCCTTCCCCGTGAATCACAGTGAATGATCAGCTTAGACCAAATATTAATGCACTCAGTGACACAGATGCAGAGAACAGAGATGGAAAAGACCTATTAGGTCATCTACTCCATCTCCCTGCCAGTTCAAGATTGTTTGTTTCCCTATTGTACACGTGCTAGTGCTTTGTCCAGCCTTGATTTAAATCGTTCAAGCAATAGAGTTTCTACCACTTCCTTCAGATGACTACAGAACAAGTATCAGACTCTCTGTTGCTCTGCACTTTGGATAGTCAATTAGGCCAGTGCACAAGTGAATGCCTTAAAATAGCAATGTGGCTGAAGTAGCAGGGACGGCAGTTCAGGCTAGCCATTGGAATACAAACCCGCCCAGACCCTCTGGCTATGTACTTGTAGGGGGGCATTTCAGCAACCAGCCAGGTGTCCTAGCCACTGCCAATTATTGGGATGGACTATCAGTTATTCTGCTTGCTGCATTTAGGAAGCCTTTGCAGGAACTTAGCATAACTAAGGCAAGCCGGGAGGGGTAGGCAGCTATCACATGTGAGCTTAACTCTACACCCTCTCTGACCTGCTGGGGTAAACGTCTGTGAAAAACTGGAAGTCTGGATATATTTTAGGATTGTTGTTACGGGGAAATACGATTGCCAGACTAATGGCTCAAAACTGCTTGCTTAACTTTTTTTTTTTTTTTTGACTTTTTTTTTTTGTAACTCCTGCTTTTGCCTAATGGTTGATTTTGTTTCGTCAGCTATTTCACACTTTTGATTGACATGTCTTTGTAACTTTTTGGGTATAAGACGGGAATTGTGGATCTGAGTCAAGCGTATCATTTGTGGACACATCAAGAATATCTCCAGCCACAGCTGGAAGGCTGGCCACTGGAAACCTGTGGCTGAGTCACCCCAATACTGCTTTAAACTCCTGAGGGGTAATCCTGAAGGGAAATGATGAGTTTGGGGTGTTCTATAAACTATTGTATTTGTGTGTGCTTGAGACTAAACAAAGCAGTGACTTCGAGTAAAGGCATTCTAGTGGGAGTGCTGGAGACTAATAAAGAGTGAAAGCAAGTGATTTTGATTTGTTTGTTTCAGCTAGAGGTGAAAGTAAGCCAGTACTGTCCGGTACGGCATACCGGCAAGAGCCGGTGCACAGCCGACCATACCGGCAGGGGCCAGCTTCCCCAGGCTGGCAATTGAAGAGGGCTCTGGGCATCAGCTGGGAGTCCCGAGCCCTTTAAATTGCCACCAGAGCCCCAGTGCTGGAGCCCCGGGGTAGCAGCGATAGCCAGGAGCCCCAGGGCTCCAGCGGCGATTTAAAGGGTCCAGGGCTCCCAGTCACCACTACTGCTGCCAAAGGCCCAGGCCCTTTAAATTGTGATTTAAAGGGCCTAGGGATTTAAAGCCCCTGCCCCTTCTGGAAGAGGTTCCACCCCTTCCGGTTGAAGCCCCGCCCCCTGTGCAGGACCCCGGCCCTGTGTACCGGTGAGTCCCTTAAGTTACTTTCACCCCTGGTTTCAGCCATATGGCAGACAGAAACGCTGCATCTCCCTTGGTCTGTCCTGATATCACCTCACGGAGAGTAATGCTATCAAGAGCTTTGGGTTCAGGGGAACCCCGGGTAACATACTCAGGTGGTAGCCAAAGCCATCACCCGTACTACCCCAGCTATGCTGCTATTTTTAGTATGTTAGCTTGAAAAACATTGAGCACCACTGGAGGACTCACAAACTATTTAAAGGGATACTACCCAACTCTAATATACTACAAAACTGGAATGTGCAAGATGATACATCTGTTGCATACTTGAAAATACAGAACTGCAGTAGGAGGGATAAACCTGGAAAGCTGTAATGTGGAAATAGATTAGAATTGATAGCAGAAAACAAATTAGGTATGAGCTTCCAATGTAATGGCATAGCTGCCAAAACTTCCTGTGTGAAGCTGTGTTGTATACAGAGGCATCATGTCACAGATGAGGGATGTGATAGACCCTCTCTGAACAGTGTAGGGAAATTACAATACTTTGCTCAGTTTGGGTCCCCTTAAAATTGGAAAGATATCAGCAAATTAGAGGGTATTCATAGAAGAATGACAAAAATGTTTAAAGGAATGAACAGATCAATGTTATGAGGGAAGATTAAAACAAGCAAATATGCATAGCTTGGCTAGACAAGGATTGAGGAAAAATATGACTGTCTCCAAGTATTTGGGGATGTAGAAAAATTATTTTAGGGTGAAACAAGGAAGTATAAGAGTGATGAAATGTAATTATGAATAGGAACTTTCAGGCCAAATATCAAGAATGAATTGCCTGTTGTTGAGATCTGTGGAATAATCTCTCCCAAGGGAAATGCCAGGCGCATTGTCACTTAGGAGTCAGTTAAAACTCGGACAGGACAGTGGAGAATATATTGTAAGGAGCAATCCCACACTGGCTAGGAGATGGACTTGAAGATAATGGAATCAATCATCAAGCAATCAACTGGCAAACACCTAGACAATAATAAGGTGATAAGTAACAGTCAGCATGGATTTGTCCAGAACAAATCATGTCAAACCAACCTAATAGCTTTCTTTGATGGGGTAACAAGCCTTGTGAATAGGGAGGAAGTGGTAGATGTGGTATACTTCGATTTTAGTAAGGCTTTTGATACTATCTCGCATGACCCTCTCATAAACAAACTAGGGAAATACAACCTAGAAGGAGCTACTATAAGGTGGGTGCATAATGGGCTGGAAAACCATTCCCAGAGAGTAGTTATCAGCGGTTCACAGTCAAGCTGGAAGGACATAACGAGTGGGATCCTGCAGGGATCAGTTCTGGGTCCGGTTCTGTTCAATATCTTCATCAATGATTTAGATAATGACATAGAGAGTACACTTATAAAGTCAGTGGATGATTGCAAGTGCTTTGGAGAATAGGATTAAAATTGAAAATTATCTGGACGAACTGGGGAAATGGTCGGAAGTAAATAGGATGAAAGTCAATAAGGACAAATGCAAAGTACTCCATTTAGGAAGGGACTGTCAGTTGCACACATACAAAATGGGAAATGACTGCCTAGGAAGGAGTACTGCAGAAAGTGATCTTGGGGTCATAGTGGATCATAAGCTAAATATAAGTCAGCAGTATAACTGTTACAAAAAAAGCAAACATCATTCATAGATTCATAGATACTAAGGTCAGAAGGGACCATTATGATCATCTAGTCTGACCTCCTGCACAACGCAGGCCACAGAATCTCACCCACCCACTCCTGCGAAAAACCTCTCACCTATGTCTGAGCTCTTGAAGTCCTCAAATCATGGTTTTGCAGGATTGTTGTAACTAAGACACAAGAAGTAATTCTCCCACTCTACTCTACACTGATTAGGCCTCAGCTGGAGTATTGTGTCCAGTTCTGGGCACCACATCTCAGGAAAGATGTGGACAAATTGGAGAAAGTCCAGTGAAGAGCACCAAAAATAATGAAAGGTCTAGAAAACATGGCCTATGAGGGAAGATTAAAAAAATTGGGTTTGTTTAGTCTGAAGAAGAGAAGACAGAGGGGACATGATAATAGTTTTCAAGTACATACAAAGTTGTTAGAAGGAGGAGGGAGAAAAGTTGTTCTCCTTAACTTCTGAGGATAGGACAAGAAGCAATGGGCTTAATTTACAGCAAGGGAAATTCAGGCAGGACATTATGAAATACTTTCTGTCAGTGTTGTTAAGGGCTGAAATAAATTGCCGAGGGGGGTTGTGGAATCTCCATCACTGGAGATTTTTAAGAGCAGGTTAGAGAAACACCTGAGACCAGTGGTCTAGATTGTCCTGCCATGAGTGCCGGGGACTGGACTAGATGACCTCTCAAGGTCCCTTCCAATTGTATGATTCTATCAATAGGTCTTTTCCAGTTCTGATATAATATTATGGTTTTGACATGGTTTTCTCTCAAACACTGTATTTCAGTTGCCGTTAGGAAGTAGCAGGGGGGAAGTAAGACTGATCAACCCAGTTCTTAGTACCATTTGCATTTAATAGAAAACTCTTTGGTGCATCTGATCGAAGTCAGACAGTGTGAACACAAGGGAAAGGAGAGGACGCACTTTTGTGCAAGGAGCAGCCATTAACGTGGTTCTTGTATTTCTTCACTGTAGGACCTGGGGAACCACAGAACCAGCCCACAATGCTAGACAACTTGGGCATGTCAGCTGGGAACAAGCCTCATAGCCTGGGTAGATAGACTCAAGCTAGTAGTAGTCTGGACATTGTGTCATGGGCTGCAACTCAGGCGCTCACACCCAGGGGGTTGGCTGGGACGCTATTTTTAGCATGCTAGTTCCTCTACCTGGGCTAGAAAGCTCGATCCCAGCTGTAGTGTAGACATACCTGTGACATTACACCCCATATTCTTCATAGAAATGTGGTTATGAGATGAATATGACATAACTAAGACCTACTGTATGCAAGATGGCTCATGTAAGGTATCATTGGAAAAGTTATGATTTACTGAATGTGATTATCCAATTTGTATGCATGTATCATTTCTGTATCTCAAGTCAGGAATATTGACCATGTAACAAGTACAGCTCTGTGTGTGTGTATTTGGGAGACACCCACCAGACAACCGGCCATCACAGCCTTGTTGGCCCATTAGGAAGAAACAATAAGACTGTGAAGATACTAATCTCTCTCCTTCCTGAGAGGCATCCTGGGATGCAGCTCTGACACTGCCAGGTCAGGTGGTCCTGTCGCCTGGTACAAAGTACCACCTTGGACACTGCTGGCACTTTTCCACTGTAGGGGGATGGGAATAAAACAAAGGATTCCCGCCTTAGGCAAATCCTTTTTAAGGGCTGGGGAGGGGATTGATCTGGACTCCTTCCCAAGAAGAAGGACTGCTGAAAGAACCTGAAGGGACAAAGAAACTAACCTAAAGGGAAAGGTAGGGGTGAGTCCAGTCCGTAAGAAGAAGAAACTGGAACTCTGAGCTACAGAAACTCTTCATCTTTTTGTAACCTGTTTCTTTAGAGAATCAAGCTTAGTTTGCGTGTTTTGTTTTACTTGCTCAGTAATCTGCTTGGTCTGTTTGTTATCTCTCATAATCACCTAAAATCTGCCTTTTATAGTTAATAAACTTTTGTATATTATTAAACCCAGTTTATGCAATTTCTAATTGGGGTGGGGGTAGAAGTTGTGCATATCTCTCTTCACATTGAGGGAGACGGTGAATTTTTATGAGTTTGCACTGTGCAGATTTTTCTATACAGCACAAGACTTTATAACTTTGGGTCTGCACTCCAAGGGAGGTGGGCATCTGAGTGCTGGGGCAAGTCCCTTAAACTGCGTCTTCCCAGAGCTTAGCTCAGTGTCTGTGTCTTTCTGCAGCTGGGTGTGGCCCTGCCTGTGTGTGTGCAAAAGGAGGGTTAAGACCCTGGTTCAGCGAGACAGGGTAAAGGGGGCCCAGGCTGACAGAACAGGCGGGCTCAGTGGTGTCTCAGTACATCAGGTGGCACCTTAAAAGGGAGCAACCTGTCACAACACCCTCAAAGGTCATAGAGAGGAGGGGGGAGGAGCAGATGGTTGGCCGACACCGTGCCCCTTCCCACCAACATGTGGACTAAGGCTCAAGGACGAAATGCATGCTGCCCCTCCCAAACGCGGGTGAAACACTGTTCCTCAGCGTGCTCCCCGGTGCCACCAAAGATGTTCTCCCTGCCTGGGTGCTCCTCAGTCAGACTGTCTCTGGTGGCACACGGCTGCTCTGCTCCCAGCTCCATCCTGGCTGTGGCTCACACAGCCCTTTATAGATAGATTTGGAAGGATTAGATTTGGGGTAAATTTCATCCTTGCAGAGCATGGTTTACCTACAGAACCCCAGATCACACAATGACACTTAGACAAACCAAGGATTTCAGTTACAATAACATACTTGATAGCTAGCTATATAACCCCAATAGCATAAGACAGGGAGAAAATTGGACATGGGTATTAAATTTGTTCATGTGAAACAAAATAGCTGGATAAAGCAAAGTATTAAATCACTTAAAATACAAAATTAAAGATCTTATTCGCTGCTCAGTGATCTGTCCATTATAAATTCACCTCTCCCTGAGTGTAAAAACAGAATGAAAAACAATAAAGTTTTTATTCTCCCTGTTCTTTCCCCAAATCTCACTCCTCCTCGATATAATTGAACTCTAATAATACACTCAGCTACCAGAATAAAGCACATTACTTTGTCCTTATGCCTCCTACAGTCTTGCCTGCTGCTGAAATGAATCCCGTAATAATCTGGGGGGATGTTAACTTTTTTTTAAAATATATAGCCTAGGGAACATGAATGTTTTTGTATTTTTTTATGGCTGGATTATTTGCTGGTACAGTAAGACGGGAATGTGGAAAGAACAATGGTCCTGAGACTTTTTTTGTTCAAACCTATTTCCCTAGATGGCAAGTCCAATGCAAACAGGGAAGAACAGCTGATTAGCTGCATGTTTGTAATACATCTCACTAGTGCATCAGACTTACAGTAAGTGACAGCACATTTTAATGCATTTCCAATATTATGTGCTTTCAATATTTTTATCAGGAATCTGAATCAGCGAACTACATTTGAGACATATATCAATTTAAATAAATGCATTCCTTGTAAATGTACACAGAAACCAAATGCCCCTAGGGAAAAAAAAAACAAAAGTGTTATTTGCAAGGTCCAGCCATAAACAATTGCAGTTATTGATGCAGCATTATTGATCACCCATATAGATAACAGGCTCACTTATAGAGATAATAAGAGTGAAGTGCTATATTTGTTGGTTTTGTTACATTTGCACACACAAACATGCCAAATGCACTTTTAACTAACTAGAGGAGAATGATGTTACTGGAATCAGAAAGCAAGATGAGTCCGTCTTATTTAAAAATGAATATAAAATGCAAAGGGCCAGATTCTGATCTCACCAGCAGTGAAAGGGCTTAAACCAATGCCCATTTAAGTCAATGGAAAGACTCACCCATTGACTGATCAGGCCCTAAGTCTGGAATAAATCAACTGACTTCAATGGCATTATTCTAAATCTACCCTCAGTGTAACTCACAGCAGAATCTGGCCCAAACAGTTTAATTTTGACTGTTATTCTTACGTTACCACCACCAGGTCCTTAGTCAGTTTTGACTTAGTCCTTAATCAGGCAAACTCCCATTGAAATAAAAGGTGTTTGCCTGAATAAGAATTTAGTAAAATTGGATGACCTAATACTTCCAGTCTTGGGAATGGCTTGTATATAGAGGAAAGGAATCTCCTCAGTTTCCATTTCATAGAGTTTCCTATTCACCCCTGCACTGGGAAAGACATGCCCCCACTCTTCAGCAGGAAGGAGAGAGGCATCCCATCCTTTTAACTAATGGAGCCCCCAAGATCTGTATAGCTCTCATGGGTCACACAGGAAAAAATGTGTCAGATCCAGGAGTAGAACCATAGGTCCCTTGAGTGTAACACATTTGCCTCAGCCACTTCCCCAAGCCAACAGTGATTAACTATTGGAGATCACCCAGAAAATAAAACAGACAGAATGAACAGCATTTATGTGGAGCCTTTTGAATTATTTAGGCACTTTGGTTATTTGGTAACAATATTTTTTTCCAATTATTTCTGTTCAGCTGTAAGTTTAAAGGATAAAAAAGATCAAGATGGTCTTTGTGATTTTAATATTTCCCCCCTCTCCGTTGACCTTAATCACTGCATACTTATCCCACAGAAGCATACATATGGGACAGGTTTCTTTATGAACATTTTTCCTCCATTACTTCTGCACAGTGGTTTGTTACTGCATAGTTGCTCACGTGTGCACGATGTTTCTTTATTTCAAGGTTGCTGAGCTTGCTGGTTACTGTAGGATCTCTCCATATCTGCCAATGGTTTGTTTTTGTAGGGCTGTTTCTCTGTGTTAGATCTGTTGGCACCGATTTATTAAGAAAAGAATGGAAGCATTGGCTTGGGAAAGAAAAGCAAGTCAGGAATTACATCAACATTGTCAACGGATGCAAGAAGCAAGAAAGGTCAATTTTTCAGCCTATGCATTTCAACATGTAATATAAAGAGTAAGTGTATAATGCATGTGCATATTATAAGTATCAACCCCCCACAAATGATCACTTAACACATTTTCACATGAGGCAGGAAATAAATTCCTTTGGCAGCCCACCAAATGTGTGCTAAAACAACGAGGAAGACCTGTGAATCAATGCACAGTTCTGAGTTGGCACTTTTTTTCTTCACTTTAATCAAATACATCAATTTGTAAGCTCTTTAAGCAGGGTCCATGTCCTCATTGGTCTTTGTACAGCTTCTCACTGGGGCCTTTGGACACTACCATCATATCAATATTAAATAATAATCTGAAATCATTTATTGAAGAAAACTTGATTAGAAAGGTTACTGAAATTGCAATCCAGCATAGAATATCAGGGTTGGAACGGACCTCAGGAGGTCATCTAGTCCAACCCCCTGCTCAAAGCAGGACCAATCCCCAATTTTTGCTCCAGATCCCTAAATGACCCCCTCAAGGATTGAGCTCACAACCCTGGGTTTAGCAGGCTAATGCTCAATCCCTCCCCTCCTGCATTGTAGCCATCTGTTTTTCTGCATCCTACTCCTTCTACCACATACAGCAAAATATCCACGTTTCACTAGCACATTTCATTTCTAAGTAGATCCTGGCCCAAATACTCACAATCTTTGGTTCTGTTGCCTCTGAACCCTATTAGAACATTTTGCCATATGTTACCCCAGCGACAGATGTCCCCATGATTGACAGATCAGGCTGAATATAATTTATCGATGCCCCCATATACTCCACCACTCCAAATTTAGCAGTTCCTAAATAAGCTGTGCCTAAATCAAGCAGAATACAACGAAAGCATCTTTCATATTGAAGTTTGTTCACATTTGAGCTACCCCAGAGTGCTGCATTCCAAATTTAAAGAGTGCCTGATATCTTCAGAGAGAGCTATTAAGAAATTAAAACACTCGTTTTCAACTCAACTGCAACAAACAATCAGAACAATGAAGGCGCTCTGCTCTAACCGACAACAGATTTCCTCTTAATCGGTCTGTTTACTGACAATATACAGCATGGATGTACAACCAGTGACAGCAAAATGTTCAAGATCACAGTCAGAGAGCATGCTGTAAATAATACACACTCACCAGAGGAAGGATTGCCAGATCCTGTGCCCCTGTAGGCACAGAAGTAAAAGCTTCTCATATTGTGCAGCTGGGCAAGGCTGGCTGTTTTTCCACTGTACCAATCCACAGAGATTGATGCTACCCAGAAGTAAACTTTTCCATTCTCCTGCTATGATAGTTCAGAGGCTAAGGATTTCCAAGGGGTGGTTAATCAGGCAAAACAATGCCTTAGCACACTGAAATGGGTAAGTGATTGATTGCACATTAAGGGCTATAAAGTAGCTGACATTTATATAGTGTTTTTCCTCTTGAAGATTCCCAAAATGCTTTACAAACTTTAACGCTGGAGTTATTTCACTCCGCATTGAAATCCAGACACTTGTCTGGTGAAATGTAACAGCTGCTTATGCACAATGAGGCTACACAACAGCTGGAGACAGGTAGTGAAGAATACCATGTAGAATTGAAATTGCAGGGCAGATTTAGTTAGGAGGGATGTAAAAAAACACTTTGGAATTTGGCCGGCATGCCACAGTTAACACCACCTACTCGTGCTCTTTGAAAACCTTTAATAACCCCAAGTGATCAGAACCTTCGTTTTATGTCTCACCAAAATGATAGCATCTCCAACAGCACACTGCCCCCTAGCACCGTGCTGAGGCCCTGATGCCGCACTGAATCTGAGCAAACTACTAAATTACTGACATCACACAAACTTTTCCATCCTGGGGTTTCTCTGGCGGTCTCCTGTGTAAAGGATGAGCCTGCTGAATTTGTAAGATCAGTTGCACTATATGGTGGGGAATGATAAGAATCTCTTTCAGGTCTTGCATTCCTGTTTTTCTGCAGGCAAAGGTTACCAATCCCTTCATCTCAGGGGTTGATTCAAAGCCCGGTGAAGACAATGGGTTTTAGATCAGGCTTCTGAAGAGCAGAAGTCTGCTCCCCGGTGGCAAAGTGACAGATAAATAGCCAGATGTTGTGGGTATCTGCAGAAACCCCCCAGATCTTGCTCTTTCATATACCGTAAAACAAACCCACATTGACTAAAAAGGAAACTGTTTCACAGTCATGTAAAGAGACAGGTTTTCATCACTCACATTACCCTCATTTTACCCTCTGCGGTGTGACAAGAGCGAAAAAGCTTAATTCATCACAGAACAAACTCAGACTTTTATGCTCCATTTCTTTGGGTTCCTATGTGCTTTCATTAGCTCATTATACCTAGCATAGAAGATTGTTTTACTGTAAACCAGGATGTATCTATAGCCCAAATACAGTATTGCTAACCCCAAATGCTCAAAATTGCCAGCCAGAAACATCATGTGATTTGTTTAAGAACAATAAATTTGGAGTTCCTTTTATCTGCCTTCTGGTTTCTGAGCCTGTAGGATGCATCAAACTTTTCTCCCCAGTCATGAGGGCTAGAAACGTTTTTTTCTTTTAAATGAAAGCTGAGAGGCTCACTTAATCCAATGCCCCCCAAGAGCTGGGATTTTAAGCAAAACATCAAATATCACAAGACTCACAATAAAATCACAAGAGTTGGCAACACTGTAAAACCCAGGAACACATATAGATAGGAAATGAACAAATATAGACAGGCAATGAATAATAAGTGGGAAAGCAACAGAATTAAAGTAAAGCTTAGTGCTTTACACACCAGCTCTGTTCCGGGCTGAGAGGACTAGTTGCGGGAGGAATTTCAATGTGGTACTAGTACCCTGCACTTTCACTGCGGTTATTTCAGCTCTTCCCGTTCTGCAAACTTCCACTGAAATGCTGCAGAGACTCTCCGATCCGAATGGTGGGACCACACAGCTAATCAAAATCACCTTCTGCTTCTGGATGCCTCCGTTTTTGGGTGGCCAACTTGAGACATACAGAGGGGGATTTTCAAAAAGTTCACTGTGTGCAGTAACTCTGCTCCCCTGGGAGCCAGCGAGGGTTTTACCATCGACTTCCAGGGGAGCAGAGTTAGGAAAATCCCATCCTTTTGCACACCTGGAATCAGTGTACACTTGGGAAAACGTTGGCCTTAGTTCGTAAACGTTTTTTTTTTTTTTTTAAATAGTCCTTTTATCCTTTTTATAATTATAGGGACAAATTTACAAAACGCAGGCAAGTTGCTCTTGAGCAGAATCTGCACATTTGTAATGGAACCTGCTCTGTGCTTTAATCTGAATGTTGAACACCTTCTAGTCTCGTGTTGAGAAAATATTCAGTGCAACCTGGGACAAATTGCCCACTATCATAACCCCACAGGAGGATTCGACCCCAAGACATTTTCCCTTGGAAGGCATACCCTGCGTACAGGATGTGTCATAACAATCTTCAGTAAAACCTCTGCAAGGCTTTTTAACAGGTAAGTAAACTGAATATTAATATGTGGCAGCCCCGTAGAACGATACATGGAGTTTTCCCGGTGTCTCGTGTCACGAGAGCTAGTTGCACATTTTGTGATGGAATATTTTTCTGTGGGAAACTGCCAATTCGTCAAAAGTGAATCATTCTGAGGAAATGTGTCAATTTCAACAAAATTTTGCTTAGGAAAAAATGGAACAAAGAGTTCTAATAAGGTCAAAAAGTCCCATCTCTGATAATGTCAAAATGTTCAGAATGGAATGTTTATATTTTACATTTTAATATGACTTGTCATTTCTATTTTTTAAAAACACTATAACAGTATTTATAAAGTCAAAATTAGAACAAAACATTTTTCTTTTATCTAAGCAAAACACCGTGGTTGACCCCAAACAACCTTTTTATCGACATAATTTCATTTTGTGGGAATTTTTGAATTTGCTTTCGTTCAGTTTTGGAATGGATTTTTTTTTTTTAAATGCCCACATTTCTAGTTCCCATCCAGCTCTCCATATCACTAATCCACATAGAGAACAGTCACTAAGTACTTCTTAACAATATAGGACCTTATGCCGATTTCACTTCTGTGTTATCGTTGACTTCCATGGAGTTTCTCACCGGTGTAAGATCAGAATTAGGCCTGTACTGTTCAGGAGAACCTTGACAGTGAATTAGGCCTTTGGAGACATTATATGTAATGCACTAATAATCAATGGGTTTTGGATTTTTCACTGTCCAATCAGGACTTGGGATACAATAGTACATAGTGATTCCAACAGGGCCCTGTGGGGAATAACCAGATAAATGAGTTTGTGTTCACATGCTAATGATCCAAACAATCATTAGCTGTTAAATACTGCCATACATATTTTGAAATTATCTGAGGGCTAAATCCTCTGGCTCAAGTAATAGATGCAAAATTCTATTCTACTTCGATTATTATACCATGCCTATCACCATGGTATCTGGGCATATTCCAATACACATTAAGTGACATGACTAGCATCTGTAATGTATGGTTCTGTCTTCCTTTTTTCAGAAGGCCCTGAAGAGAGAAGCCTTGGTGTCACTCCCCTGGAAGGGCCAGGGGATCAGAGCAGGAATATATACGGATGGGGCTCAATAAACTTTGCCCCTAGACAGCACCATTCAATCTACACAGCCATTTAGAGGCAGGGAAGGACTGAGCGAGAAGCAAAGGCATGGCCAATGGGACCACGCAGACTCCCTCTGGATCCATATTTATATACTGTGGCCCCGATTCAGGAAAGTACATGAGCTTGTGCTTAAGTCCATCCCCATTCAAGAGAGAACTTCATCACAAGCTTAAATCCCACTGACTTCAAAAAGGACTTATCCACATGCTTAAGTGCTGTCCCGAATAAGGAATTCTTCCTGAATTGGGCCTCTATGGTAGGCTGTGGGCAGTTCTGCAGTCCAGGGACTGCAGTAGCAGCCACGGAGAAGCTGCAGAGATGTCTCTGGGGAGGGAGGGCTTTTGCAGTTCAAATTCTGGTGCAGTCCTCCTGCATACAGCTAGTGTATTCACGCTGGGTTTTGGGGACCAGGATTTGACCCTATATAGCTCTGAATGGTGTGTTTCTGCAATCATTTTGATTTTTCCTCTTTGATTTTTCCTCTTTCGTTTCTCTTTTTTTTTTTCAGTAAAAAACATAAGTTCAAAGAATCCAATTCCTCTCTCTGCACCCGCCCCCAACTGTTACAGTGAAATGCATAGGGCCAAATCATGATCACTTCACGCAGCTCAAGAACATTTGCTGTGCACAGGGGAAGTATGCAGCACATAGAAGAGATCAGAAACCGCTTTCCCAGTTTGTGAACATGGCACAGAGCAACTGTCCATCTCCTCATTGACTGGTACTATAGCCTCTGGGCTGAAGCAGTTTACACAAGCCAATCTTCAGTTTCACTGCACAAAGATAAACCAGAGGGTCCACACAGCTGCAGTTCTACTGATCCCACCCCCAACCCATCTCTAGCCTGTCCCACAACCAAATCCTCCTTTGTGAGTCAATTGCAGAGCCTTCTGCAGAACTATGCTTCATGGCATGCAATGGATATGCAAGGAGACCACTCCATGTCCTGTAATTCCACCATGTTCACAGCCACAGGCCAGTCTGTCTTCCATATTTCTTCACTCACGATTTATTGTCATAAATACCATTCATATTACTGGCCATTATCCATGGATCTTCCTCTACCCCAAAATCATTTCACCCCCTCAGCCAGCTCCCAGCCCCACTTCCCTAGGCCCCATATCTGTAAAATAACAGACACAGGCATTTTCAAAGATATATTACATTTAGCTGCATAACTGCCATTCAACGTAATGAATTCTGGCTCTAAGGTTACCACTCCTGGAGGGACATTAAAAAAAAGTCCGGGGGCAGGGCACCTGGGGGCATATGGCTCTGCAAACGTTGCTCATTTAATAAATCATTAGCAGTCACATGAAACTTAAAACAAAACAACAACAAAACCTTGATGAATAGAAAGTTTCTGATTTAACCTGTGTTTTTGGAACCTTGAAAGATATGCAAGGACTGATTGGCTGTCTCAAGACAACACGGATCAGTGGGTCTGACAGACCTGCATCACAGATTATTAATGGAAATAGCTAGGGAAGTTTCTGAACCACTAGAGTCATAGAGAAATAGGGGAAGAGCAAGAGGATTGTGGGGTGCGGGGGGGGGGGGTAGAGAAGCAACCATGAAACTGATCTACAAGAAATTACAAAAGGAGTGATCCTGGCAATTATTGTCAGGTAAGTCCTGCTTCCATTCTCAGTAAATAATGCAATACGTATTAAGAGGAAAACCTGTATACTTCTAGGGCACAACTCTGCCTTCAGTTACCCTGTGCACTCACCCCTGAACTCAGTGGCAGTTCTACATGTGTAACCAAGAGCAGGACTTAGTTCTCAGATGATACCATAGCTATATGCAGCATGGTTTTAGCAAAACCCAGAACACATGCTAGAGAAACCTGATAGTTTATTCTGAGAGAATTTCAAAATGAATGGAAAAAAGGATCACAACCAATACAATATAGCTGGACTTCAGTAAACCATTGAATGCAGTGCCTCAAAAAAAAGACTTGCTTGAAAAAAATAATTCAAATTTTTTTGAGTATAAGCACTTTTTCATGGTCTGAAAACTGGGTGAAGGAGCATAAACAAAGGGTAATAATACTGTACATTGTATCAAGTTGGCCAGAAGTCTCCAGTAGGGAGTTGCAAGGATCAGTATTAGCCCTGGTTTTACTTAACATCTTTATTAATGATCTGGGAGAAGTGGCAAATGCTATCGGCAAGTTAATTAAATTTGCTGAAAACGCTAAGGGCCATATTTGTAAACTCCCTTGATTTCAGGGGTTTGCAGTGGCATAAAGGAGAGCAGGCGATATTGCAAACACCTGTGAAGGCAGAGATACACTATAAACTGGGAGAGATGGATGCAGGAAATAACACTATGAGAACCAACCTGGGAAAACTGCAAGCTAATCAAGGGTCTGATTCTACCATAAGTGGTACATTTTTACTAAAGCACTTCCATTTTCAAGAATATTTGGCATAATATAATACTATTATGTGTAAGGTGAAAGAATTAAGCCCCAAGGGAACTATTAATTCGAAACACTGATATATAATAGAAGGGAAATCACTGGCAAAACTCACTTTGTGCCTGATTCTCTACTGCCTTGCACCTAGGTCATCATTTATACTTGTGAGTATAAAACATTACCAGACCAGAATGGTAGTTTTAAACACCCACATAATTGCACAGGTATTAGCTGACTACACAAGATGTAAGACATCAGTGAATTAGGTCTAATTACTTGGATGGGAACAGGATTGAGCCTTTTGAAAGCACTAATACCAATTCAAAGTCCCTTCGGATAACATTTACCAGGCTGGATCTGAACTTTGTAATGCAATATGGCTTAAATTGACAGTGTCCCTCTAAAAGGCTCTGCTGGGATTCTGCCTTAAATACTATGCTGGGTCCTGGACACTTCAATACCAAAAAAGATGTCAACAAACTGGATGAATTCAGAGAAGGGCAACAAAAAATGCTTGAAGAACTCAAGGGATTGATTAATGAGGAAACATGTCTTCATAAATCAATCTCTAGAGACCTTCAATCACTTTTGTGGCCTTTCTCCAAATTCTCGGCAACTTGTCAACATCTTTCCCATATTAAAGGTACAAAGTAGAAAGAACCAGACTGAAAACACACCTAAGGAGAAGTAATAGATAGATGAAGCATTTGAAAGATGTAAACAGCAATGAGGGAGAAGAATTGTTTAGAATGGTACAAGGAGGTAAAAACAAGAGTAATAAGATGATATTGAGAAAAGGCAAATTTAAAAAGGAAAACATTCTAAGGGCAAAATCTTCTCAAAGGAAGTGGAAATCCTCTATTACCATTTCTTCTTCTCATATAAAAGCAGCACAAAGGGGGAACCAGAGGATCCACAAATTGAGGAGAGAGTCACAGAGCCTGATTTGGCTCTCACACTGATATAAACTTCTGGATTGGATAAAATGCTATAGGGAATGAAGCTGTAATGGATCCTGGAAGATGGCTGATATAACTGAATACGTCTTTTCCATCTCTAATTTCTCTGATGCCATGATTTACTTTACTGGAAGTTGTGTGGCTAAGTGTCATGAAAATCTTTGAAAACATCAAAATAAAAGCAATTAACTATGGATGGTCAAAAATGACCCGTCAAAACCTTTTTCGGTTGAACACTGGACTGTCGAATAAATGAAATTTTTCAAAGAAAGTGTCTGATTTCCTGGAATATTTTCAGTTTTTCATCCAAAATTTTTCAGTTGCAAAAACTAAATAATTAAGTTTTGGGTTTTTCGACACACAGTTGAAAACTTCAGCGGGGGAGTCGGGGGGAGGACTTTTTCCAATCAGCTCCAATTGTAAGCTCTTTGGGGCAGGTTCTGTCATTTTCTAGATGTGTAAACAGCACCCAGCAAAACAGCACCTGGCATTGACCTGGTTGGTCTTTAGATGCTACCGCAATACAAATGTTAATAAATAACAATAATAATAATAATAATAATGATTTAAATCCATAAAAGGCACTCATGCTGCATTAAGGCTCCATGCTTAACAACAACAGCCCGTCCCCCGTTCTGTATCAGTGGGACAGTAATTCACTGTCAAGATTCTTCTGAACAGTACACAGGCCTAATTCTGATCTTACACCAATGAGAAACTCCATGGAAGTCAACGATCACACCGAAATGAAATCGGGATAAGGCCCTATATTGTTTACATGAGGAAAGGCTGAGACAGGATTTTAGAACTGGGTCTTATTTGTGAGTAGCTCCCATAGTCACTGAGGAGCATGTAGCCCTGTTTGGACTCTTTGGGAAGACTGGCAGAACATAGGGGCAGCCAGCTAAAGATGAGTTTTCACCAAATATTCTTAATCACATGAGTTTACAGACTCTAAGTTCCTTCAAGAATATTGCTGAGATTCAATAAAAATGAGTAATTGTCTATTATCACATCACAGAATATATACACAGTGTCTCCTCTCACCTATGCCAGCTTTACCGTGGTGCACCTGCACTGAACTGCTGCCTAAGCTGTCTTGATCAAATATGTAAAGATAGTGATTTTGATTCTCCTCTATGTTCTTGTCTCTAAGAGACATGGCCATGCCCTTCCCCCTTATGTGAACAGGGAAGCACCTAGATATAGTGGACTCCTCCCCACTAGGTGCTGTACAGCAGTGCTTTGCAGTCTCTTTCCGTGGCAGGATGGAAGGGGTAGCCCAGTGAGTTTGTGACAAGGCAGGTTCATTGATCAAAGCCACCACGCAAAGAGGACAGAGTGGTCACAGACTCCAATACAGCTGTGCAGGTGCTATTTACTCTGGAGGAGAGGATTCTGTCCACTCCTCACCTCCCTCCCCCCACCACCGGGCCTCCAAAGAGCCCCTGCACATGGTCAAGCTTTGCAGTGGGGTTTAAGATTTGGCCCTAAAACACCGATTTCTTTTGATGAGTGGCAAATGCATCATGAGGGAAGATTCCAGGGCCTGAGGTCTCCCATTAATCCAGTGCAAACCTGCTATACATAAGAATCAGGTCCCTGGTATATTGCAGTTTCTGGCCAACATTTTTCAGTTTTCAGTGGCTGAAAATTGGGGGAAAAAAAATCTGTATTTGGGGTTTCAGGGTGGGTTGGGTTTTTTTAACAAAACATGGAAATTGTCCACTGAAAATTTCAATGAAAACAACAAATCTTTAGTTTTTGTTTAAGTGTTAAGGATGTTAAAAAACAAATCCACATTTTCTAACCAGGCCTATTTCTCATGCTGCATTTGTTCAGATAGCTTCTTGGTCACCACCAAGCTGAGATTTCTACCTGGCTGAAGACTGATAAACAGGTGAGAGCAGAGAATCAGGCCCTCTTTCTTCTGTTTTGGCTGTTTGTATTTATTTAAGTACAAGACCCTGGCCAAATTGCAGGCAGAAATTGTTTTCAATGTATCTTTTTCCTCCCAGCTGAAGATTCCTGCCTCTATCTTCCCTTGGCCCAGTTAGGAGCATTGTTTTTAGTTGGTTTCCCCCCTGCATTTAGTGCCACTCAAAACCAATTTGATCCCTTCTGTACTTTCTCATATCGTTGCTCCAGCAAACATACTTCTGAAACTAGCAAAACATTCCTTCCAAGTCCCCTGGAAATCCGATGTCAGGTCAAAAGGTTTCTCTGAGTCAGGAAATCTAAGATTACTTTTTCTGTTACTGCCAGCTTAGAAACTTCTAACTCAGGTGCAGGACAAAATTCTGGGCTCCTGGGCCTGGCTGTGCCCTCTCTTACACCGGTGTAACGATGAACTGCAATGGAGGTACCCCTGGTTTACCACAGCACACAAAAGAGCAGAATTGAGCCTTACTCTGTCTCTCGATATTTGGATAATATGGTAAGATCTGCTTCAATCTGAGACCCTCAGCTGCTAATTCACAGAATGCAAGCTTGATAGATTCACACTGTTCTTGGGAAAAAAGAAAAGGAGTACTTGTGGCACCTTAGAGACTAAAAAATTTATTTGAGCATAAGCTTTCATGAGCTACAGCTCACTTTATCAGCTCACGAAAGCTTATGCTCAAATAAATTGGTTAGTCTCTAAGGTGCCACAAATCCTCCTTTTCTTTTTGCGGATACAGATTAACACGGCTGCTACTCTGAAAACTGTTCTTGGGATATGACTAATCCACTTTTCTCTATTTGCTTCAACTCCAAACAGCAGCAGTGAGTATTCATTGAAACAGCATCAAATAACAACTGTGAATAAGAAAGGAGAGCATCATTGGACTGTCCTAGCATGGTCTAAACTAAAAATCCCTCTAGTGGCTGGGGGGAAAACGTGTTCTCTGCATCATGCATCTCACATCACAACAGAAAAAAAAGGAGCTAAGGAATTCCTGATTCTGGATTCTGGCTGGCTGAAGGCTGGAAAATTGGTTTGGTTTCTGCAAAGATCATGTGCTCAATTCAGCTCTCATTTACATCTGTGTAAATATGGGATAACTGCAAGCGGTGGAGTTACTCTGGATTTACAACAGTGTAACTGAGATTTGGCCCCATGTATTAACTAGAACTGATCAGAATGTCCCCCTCCACACACACAACATTTTGATCAAAAATCAAAACCCAAAATATTTGAACCCCAAAATGCCACCGGCATAGCTCAGTTGATTCTAACCAGCTCAGGCAGCGTAAATAGGAACATACAGCAGGATACGGGATTTATCATATTGGATCAGACTATTGTTTCGTAAAGGGCCTGTTCCTGCAAAACCTTACTCCACTGAAGCCAATTGAATGATGCTGATGTAAAGCTGGGGGGAAGAGGAGGGGGGGATCAGAATCAGCTCCAGTGGGAACAGTCACATGAGTAAGGATTACTTAGGTGAAAAGGGGTATGAAGGATTGTGCCTTAGTTGTGCCAGGATTGTATCCCGGTTCTTGCAATGGCCCATACCTGAACCTTCAGAGGAAGGAAGGAAGGAAGGACCAAGACCAGGCTCCATCCCGAGCTAGAATGTCTACACTGCAATTTTATAGCCCCGCAACCCAAACCCCACAAGCCAACGTCAGCTGACATGGGCCAGCTTCAGGTGTTTAATTGCAGTGTAGACATACTCTTATAGACCAGGGTGTGACCTAATGTAGGGGGCAGATTATCCCACATCTGCCTGCTGCAGGGTGCTTCCTCTGAAACACCTGGTCTATCAAAGACAATGAACTAGCAGTTATATGTGGACACAAATGTTGGCAGGTGCAAAGCCAAATCTCCACGTGCTAGTGTTTGCATTCCAAATTAATTGTGACCGGTTATTTGTGGGTGCAAAATGCCAATTTTCACAGTTTGGTCCAGTGTGAACAAAAATAACAGAGTCCGAATTCCTGGATTCCCTGGGAACTCAGAACACATGCTTCTTTTTAGAGGCTTGCAAATACAATGGGGGATGTTCTTATACTGACACACAGAGAACTTGTGTATCCAATTCCCACTATACCACAGAACTTTAAGTACAGCAGTACTTGCCCTTAGAATTCTAAGGTCAGGGGTGCAAGCCAAGTTTACTCAACTCCTGTCTCTCTCCCTGCTCCTAAGTCCATACTCCTCTCTCACTGTTCCAGAACGTGATCCCTCCCACCTTCCCAGCCCTCGCCAAGACAGGCAGAAGTCCTCAACTGGCCCACCTTTGAATCTGCCTCCTTTCACATGCCACCTACTTGTGTGGCTGCTTGTGTCAGCCCTATGTCAACTCCTGTTCTGGAGGAATTCTCCCCAGATCTCTTGTGGCTCCTGTGGGCCTTATATCTCGCCCTAGCAACAGATAGAAAGCAGAGGCCAGAGAGGGTGGGGCTGGAGTGTGGCTAGGGTCCTGTTATCAATGTGCAGCACCTGGCAGTGTCAGCTTGGGTGGGGGGAGGAACACATGCTATACCTCTGAAAAAAAGAGTAAGTGCACTCCCCAGTGCCCTGTAGGCATTGTGTCTGTCTGAGCACTCGACGGGTACTGGGATTCCAGCGGGGCTATCCAGGCCTTACAGTTCCACACCCGTTCCCCCGTGCAGCGCTACTTTGGCTGTAAAGCCACAACAGAGCCTTCAAACCCTTGTTTCTAACTACAGCTGAACTCTAATCCTCATAGGAGTCATTGCACAGTAGGCCCCAAATCCTGCCCCTCCTGCAGGTACGCCATGGTTCTGCTGCATAGGGGGCAGGATTTCAGGAGCTCATGCAAAAGGTGAAAATCTCCTGTGTTCTGTGGAGCCCAGCTCTGCAGGGCTTCCTATATGTCCACAGGGAGTGGTTCTGTGGAATCAGGAAAGGGATGGAGCCAGTGGATCTACTCTTCTACTCCGTAGAATTACCACCCACTGACCCTACAAAGTTGGAGGAGTGTGTGTGAAGGCTTCTCCATTCCTAAAGCTGGAAATGTATAGCTGCCGAGTGAACCCATGTCTGCTCTACAGCCTAGGAGAGGGCAGATTCCTCCCCTGCTGCCCCAATAGAGAGCCCCTGTGCCCAGCTCAAGTTGTCTGGCTTAGTGCTGGGAAAAGAATTCCCCTCCCCCCGGGTTCACAAAACTACTTCAGGACCACTTACCACGACATTGGAGATTAAAGGCAAAAATCACTTTTCCTATCCACATGGTTGATCGGCAAGGTGGCATTACAAGCTACTCTCTCAAAGAGGCTGCACAGGTGTGGAGAACAGACTGTTGGAGTCAAGACCCACTGCGTGGAACTGAAAAACAAAACTGTCCTAAGAATCATACTGTGCTCTATTCCTTGCTACTTTGGAAACCTCTCACCAAAGTTATTGACAAGCAAGGGAAGTTGGTCCAATAAAAGATATTTCCTCACTAACCTTATCTTAGCAAAGGAAATTGTTACTCTGATCACATGTGCTGGGCTGCATATTTGTAGACACGGCATTTTACCTAGCTGTGCGTCGTAAAGACTGGGGCTAAAACAATTACTTGGTAGGCTGTAATTTAGTCAAATGATATCAATAGAGTAGAGTGTGTGTGCAATATTTATGAGCAAAGAGAGAGAGCAAGAGAGACAGGTATTAAATCATTTCCTAGAATATCCATAAAAAGACTAACATCATCTCCCTGCTTCTGTTAAGCTTCATTTCTGCGCTACCCAACACAAACACAACAAAAAGAAATAAAGCAGAAAGGGACCCACGCTCCCACTGCTCTTGCAAAGCAAATTAACCTGTAAAAGCCAAACAGAACAAGTGGCAGCTAACAAGACTTATGCTTAATATCACTGCTCAACTACTTGCATTCCCCCCGTCTTTCATCTCTGCATTGTCAATTTAGATTGTAATCTATGTGAGGGGAGGACCCGGTCTTCATATTTTTCTCTAAAGCACCTAGCATACTTTTGATGTTACTGTGTATAAATAATCATGCATCATTTCAAATTAAACCCTGACCAGAATTGCTAAAGTAATAAAATCATAAATAATAATAATATGTTTTATTAATAATATTATTATTAGCACCCAGTGACCCCGATTAGTGTCCCATGATGCTTAGCACTCTGCACCAACGAAGGCAGGGACCCTGTCAGGTTTGAAAATACACATGCTGGTTTTGTATCACTTGCCTGTGAAGTGACATTTGAACCATAAAGATCTACTGCTGCCTACAAGGTGTTGTTAGTATAGTTATTGCTCAGAAATATATTAAATCAGCGGGTAAGGTGCTGTGAGCGCACTCTACTCCCACTGAAGTCACTGGGAACTAAGTGCACTCAGCACTTTGAAGGATCACCCCCACTGTAGATGAGCATTCTCAGTTGACTGCCCTCAGATGCTCTCATAAACAGATAAGCTGTTTTTGCTCTACAATTTAAGGTCCAAAGCCTGCTAGCTTTCTTCATGCTAGAAGTCTCATTGGGCCCCTGACTTCAATGGAGCTAGGCTGATTTACACCAGCTGAGGATCTGATTGACTGTAGATCTGCCTCCCTAACCCACGCACATAAATACAGATTTCATCCTATGTCCAACGCTCCCAAAGCAGAATCTTGAGTGAGAAGTTGAAAAGAAAAGAAAAGAAAAGAAAAGAAAAGACTGCATCAACCTCATGCTATGTCATGAAGACTTAAAGACAATGGGTTACATTCATCCATGCTGTAACTTCACGGACTCAATGGAGATATGCCAGTCATGCATGTGGCCCTAGGTGCCTTTATTATTTTGTGACGCAAGGATCCTTTTTAATGATTTAGATATACTGTCATCATAAAATCCTTTGACCAAACCTACTGAATATGGTCATAAGCTGTTCTCTCTTTCTCTCTCTCAGGACTATTAGAATTTCACTGTACTTCTTCCTTTTAAAAATTTAATGAGCTCATTTGTAAGGCCATGGTCAGGTTTTCAGTTTTTTCTGTCTCGAGACAGATGGGGAAAAAAAACCTCACAAGAAGTATATAATAGCTTCCTGCTTATTTATCACTAAAGCACACACATGTAAGGCAGAGAAGAAGAGAAATGCTCCTTAAGGGATGCAATGCTATGAAAAGGTCTGACTGTTTCACTTGCTGCATACTTATAACTGCGTGATTCACATGGAAAATCTGATTCTCCTTTAAACTAAATATGGCAGTGAAAAAGGGCCTTAAAGTGGGCATAAATTATGCTAAGGTCTAGCCTACACTTTAAAAGGTTTGTCAGTATGGCTGTACTGGTATAGCTTTACCAGAAAACCTTTTCTAGTGAAGACTAGACCTTAGTATAGACCTAGTGGAGATGCAGCTTCGACTGGCGAAAAAGTCCTTTTCTCAGTATAACTTATACCAGTTCTCTGAATGAAATAGCTAGTGTTTTACAAATAACAGCAGGCCTTTTGCTGGTATAAAAGTGTAAAAAAAAATAAAATCACACCCCTAACTGACATGATTATAACAGCAAAAGTTTCTAGGGTAGACTTGGCCTTATACTCACTGACCAGAGTGGTATAAAGCAGCCTTAGAGTAAATCAGAATAAGGCAAAGAGTATATTAACTCCCAGGAAAGCAGATAACATCTTCTGATGCTACTAAACTAACTTTTCTAGATAGTTGTTAACAACTAACCCTCTGTAGAACTCCAGATGTTAATAAGTTAACTTGATACCTAAAGTTCTGAAGAAAATTTAGCTTTCACTGTAAAGGTCTCCAGAATAGCTAAGTTCTCTAGCAATCATTCAGATTCTTACTACACTACTCTCAATTAAGATCCCACACATGTACAATAGACAGAGAGAAAAAAAAACATAATGCTCTGCTAAAATATCACTATGATTGTGAGATTTATGGGCTACATCAAGGAAATGCATTTATATATATCACTGCATCCCACCTCTCACTCCATTACTTTAAGGCACAAATGTTACATACAGTCACACAGTTTTGTTCAGACACATATACCACTGACACATGAAAGAGAATGTGAAATGACTTTAACATGTTGTTCCTTAAAAAGTTCTGCTTATTTTTTGTATGAAACACAGTCCTGATTCTCCACAGCCTTGCTTCTTGTATTGTCATGCATATCTGTGCAAGCTGGATGTAAAACACTACCACCTCTGAATGGTAAAGCTGATTGATACCAGCCAAGGATCTGGCCTGTAGTGTATTTTACGTAGGTGCAAATAACTACATAAGGTGCAAGGCAGTGCAGAATTGGATCCTACAGTCTTAAAATCTATGCTTGTATCCAGTTCCTTGGGGAGAGCAGGAGAAGAAGCTTAATGGTATCACTGAAAGAAATGCTCCAGTGCCTATTTTACAGACACACTTGGTGTTCCAGCCCATACTATGGTATTGCTGAGGATGTATTGATCAGTTCTGAGGCTGCACTGAAGTGCAGTGCAGCTTGGTGCATTTCGGTACAAACTTTAAAGCACTATAAAATGGATTTAAACAGAGACATGTGGACACAGAAAAAATTTATCGCATCAGTGTCAGCAGAGTGTATGCTTTGAATATGCATTAGGAATAATACTGCTGTACTATAGAGCATTAGACAGCTTTCATCTGCTATTCTTAATTAATAATTGAACATACTCCATACCATACAGTTTCAGATTGCTTTTGAGTTTCCTCCCAACTATACAGTATAATAATAACTTATATTAATATAGCATCTTTCATCATGAACGCTCCCAAAGCACTTCACACATTTAATAAACTGACATGCAAGCTATAGCCACCACTGAACTGCAGCTCCTTTTGAGGTGAAACAGCAGCTTTTTAACACCACACAGCAAAAACTATACAACATTTAGGAACAGCAAATGAAAAAAAAAGGACAAAAGGATACTATGCCAAATTAAACTGCAGGCAGAATTTAAGTAGGCAAAACTCCAATTGCGCAGGACACCAGAAAATGCCATGGAATCTTTAATGACCACAACTAGTCAGGCCCTTGCTTTACTGTATATATGTCATCCAAAGGATGACACAATGCTTCCTAATGCCATGCAGGGGAATCAACTCAATACTGGTTCAGACAACAGAATCACCTGCAGAATCATCAGTGCCACTGTGAGCATCACTTTCATGTTCCTTGGAATTCTCTCAGAGCAACGACCAGGTTTAGCTTTTATGTCTTAACCAGGTTCACCGCGCAAAGGCTGCAGACCAACATTGCCACTGATCAACATTACCCTCAAAAGAGCTCTAGAGACACTATATGACTATGACAGATTTCAGAGTAGCAGCCGTGTTAGTCTGTATTCGCAAAAAGAAAAGGAGTACTTGTCGCACCTTAGAGACTAACAAATTTATTTGAGCATAAGCTTTCGTGAGCTACAGCTCACTTCATCGGATGCATTCAGTGGAAAATACAGTGGGGAGATTTATATACATAGAGAACATGAAACAATGGGTGTTACCATACACACTGTAACGAGAGTGATCAGGTAAGTGAGCTATTACTAGCAGGAGAGCAGGGGGGAAAAAACCTTTTGTAGTGATAATCAAGGTGGGCCATTTCCAGCAGTTGACAAGAACGTCTGAGGAACAGTGGGGGGTGGGGAGGAGGGGAATAAACATGGGGAAATAGTTTTACTTTGTGTAATGACCCATCCACTCCCAGTCTCTATTCGAGCCTAAGTTAATTGTATCCAGTTTGCAAATTAATTCCCATTCAGCAGTCTCTCGTTGGAGTCTGTTTTTGAAGTTTTTTGTTGAAGAATTGCAACTTTTAGGTCTGTAATGGAGTGACCAAAGAGATTGAAGTGTTCTCCAACTGGTTTTTGAATGTTATAATTCTTGACGTCTGATTTGTGTCCATTTATTCTTTTACGTAGAGACTGTCCAGTTTGACCAATGTACATGGCAGAGGGGCATTGCTGGCACATGATGGCATATATCATATTGGTAGATGTGCAGATGAACGAGCCTCTGATAGCGTGGCTGATGTGATTAGGCCCTATGATGATGTCTCCTGAATAGATATGTGGACACAGTTGGCAACGGGCTTTCTTGCAAGGATAGGTTCTGGGGTTAGTGGTTCTGTTGTGTGGTGTGTGGTTGCTGGTGAGTATTTGCTTCAGGTTGGGGGGCTGTCTGTAGGCAAGGACTGGCCTGTCTCCCAAGATCTGTGAGAGTGATGGGTCATCCTTCAGGATAGGTTGTAGATCCTTAATAATGCGTTGGAGAGGTTTTAGTTGGGGGCTGAAGGTGACGGCTAGTGGCGTTCTGTTATTTTCTTTGTTGGGCCTGTCCTGTAGTAGGTGACTTCTGGGTACTCTTCTGACTCTGTATATAAATCTCCCCACTGTATTTTCCACTGAATGCATCCGATGAAATGAGCTGTAGCTCACGAAAGCTTATGCTCAAATAAATTGGTTAGTCTCTAAGGTGCCCCAAGTCCTCCTTTTCTTTTTGCAAATACAGACTAACACGGCTGCTACTCTGAAACCTGTCATTACGCAAGGCACTGAATTTAGCCGTATGGAGTGGAAATCTATCAACTTCATGAAAAAACTCATACAGATACAGACAGACATCATCTTCCTTTCCAAATGCAAACAGATGGACATCGTACCAAAAGGACTGAAGGTAAAAAATCCATTACAATCTACATACCACACAGACTATGCTGACAGCTTGTGCCACACGCTCTCAAAGAAACTGCGGAACCACCTGATCAACATCCTCCACAGCAAACAGGGAAAGATTAAGAATGAGCTCTCAAAACTGGATACTCTCATAAAAAAACCATCCTTCCACACAAACTTCCTCATGGCTGGACTTTACAAAAACTAGACAAGCCATTTACAACACACACTTTGCTTCTCTACAAAAGAAAAAGCACACTAAACTATCTAAACTACTACATGCCACAAGGGGCCACAACTGTGGTTCCCTTAACCCACCCAGCAATATTGTTAATCTATCCAACTATACTCTTAGCCCAGCAGAAGAATCTGTCCTATCTCAGGGCCTCTCTTTCTGCCCCTCCACCCCCACGAACATGATACAGTTCTGTGGTGACCTAGAATCCTATTTTCGACAACTGGAAACTACAATCCATCGGATTGTACTCCTTTTCTTTATATGCCTATGCAGTCACTGTGCATCGCCAATACCTACTACTCTGATATTAGTGTCTTAGACATTTCATGAAGTAATGACAATTAAAAATCAGAATAATTTACTCCACACAAAAAACCCACGAATAGTAAAACATCATTCATTTAAAACAAGTCATCTTATAATTTAGAAAAATCACACCAAGGAATCCCCAAAACTAGCAAACTTCCTTTCTTCTCTCATCCAAACAAAAAGTGCCCACGCCAACTAATCAAAGTGAAACCTGGTCAACAGAACACAACACAACACAGCACACATTTCAATGGAAAGTTAGCTTTTCCATTCAGTTTTTCAAAGCCCTGAAAAAAGAGGTGTGTGACAGAAACAACACAATGTGAAGTACATTAGTTGAAGCTGTAGGGACCATTGTAATGGGCAATGTATTCATCTCTATGTATTTCAGATAAAATTCATTTTCAAATGGTTTATTTCTCTCAAAAGCCATTAAGACAATTAACATTCATTAAATAAAGTAAGCAGCAACACTCAGCTAGCCAAAAAAGGAAGCAAAGGAATCCATTTCCCTTGTATTTTCTTAATTATTGTAGCACATTTGCTTAAACAGTTCCTACCAGCACCATTGTGCTGGAGATAAACACTACACACTGAAATAAAACACCTATTGTATTCGATATAGGTTCTGATATTGCACTTATCAATAAGATGGAAAGAAACAACTATTGTAATCTGCAATATTCCATTCACAAAACAAGGATACAGATCTCTTGGTAGATCTCAACTCTCATGATGAGTCCAGCACAGGGGTAGGGACCATCGGAGCTAAGAGGATCTTTCATGAGAGCTTAGTGTAGAATTTTACACACATATTTTTATTCTGATGACAGAATCCAAAAACTACAATATTCCAGTTCTTCTGGGATTATTTAACCAATTGCAGAAATTTCCAAATAAGAAAGAGAAACTTTTCATGTCTATATTTTATTCTGATTATTCACAGAGGAATAGCATGAAGAATCCTTGAAGAATAACATGAAGAATCCTTCTTTGGAGGGTTGTGTTTTTATTGGTTGGTTTTTCTGCCTCACCAACCCCTGATTATTTTTAATAAAGATTTGAGTTACACTGAGCTATAGGTTTGATTCTGTTCTCACCTACATTGGTATAAATCAGAAGCAACTCCACTGAAGTCAATGGAGTAAAACCAGTGTGAAAAGAGAAGCAGGCCGTATGATTTTAGATACGAACACTAAAGAGTAAGACTTTGGAAATATAATAGGTCTCCCTGTAATGTTGTCATTCACCGAACACTCTGTAGTTATTGGAATGAATGATACAAAATGTGTTACTTGTTAACTGACAGCCCTTAACCACTGAAATGGCAGAGGATACCCCCTGCCAATTCCAGTTAAATCAAGGAAAGTTTGGACTGTTGAGCTATCAGAAGTTATTCATCATGATCATTCATATCTTTCAAAGTTTTTGAACTGAAACTTATGTAGGGATTACAGGTCTGATTCTCCTCTCATTTACACCAGGTTGACATGAGCGTAACAACAATGTAGTTGCTCCCAATCTACACTGCATCTTTGGGTATGCCTACCTGCAGTCAGAGGTGTGACTGCAGCATGTATGGACATAGATCAAAGCTAGCTTTGATCTAACTAGCTGGAATAATACCAGGAAGCCACAGCAGCATTGGCTAGTCCCTCAAGTGCAGTCCTAGGGTTCCAGGTGGGTTTGTACAGCCCATACTGCCGTACACTGCTATCGTTACTCAAGCTAGCTAGCTCAAAGCTAGTGTGGGTATGCCTATATGTGCTGCAGTCACATCTCTTATTTCAGTGTAGACATACCCTGTGTGCTGAGCATCAGGCCCTTCACTTTAACCAGATGCAGCTGATCTCACTCATAGTGAATTATAAAGAGAGAGCCTCTGCTGCTAGCCAAGTAGAATGATAATGCAATGCTTCGGTGCAAACTGCAATGCTTGTTACATTAGCCCTCCTCTTGTGCTGCTTGAAGCCCTTCCTATGCACTTTCGTCTTGCTGCAATCGATGGGAGCTCTGTGAGCCGAGGGACTGCAGGCTCAGTAGTGATGCTGTTCTGTGAAAATACACGACTTCACTAGGCTTCAGAAACTAATGTGCCAGCATTCCCACCTAGTGAGAGGAGGTCACCAAATATAGCACCTAATACTTCACTTTCATCTTGCTAGCTATACAAGGTTTCTATTCAAACTGTAATTATTCTCTTTTTACTGGAATCAAATGTAAGGTATTTTAAGAAGCTGTTAGAAAACCTGGATGGGTTGAAGCACCGTTGCACTAACACTTGTTCGAACGCACGGTAAAGTGAGCATTTTTGAGAAAGACTAATCTCGGCGTATACAACAGGCAATTGTCATAGGCCTTGAGTACCGTTTATCAACTTCTCATTTAAATTCAATTTACGTAAGACCGGATTCATCCCCTTCTCTTTAAGCAGTGGGGAAGGGAGCAAAAGAATATTGGCCTAACCCGCAGCCCATTTAAGTCAGTGGAGAGACTACCACTTGCTTCACTGGGCTTTGGACCGGGCCCTAAAGGAATACAGGAATTCTCTCTAATGTGGATCTTTACAGAATACGGTTCATGAAGTGTCTAGCCATACCAGATTAGTCCACTCAGTACACAGTACTATTCCTGACAGTGGCGAGCACCAGATGCTTTAGAGGAAGGTATAAAAACTCCATAGTGGACAATTATGTAACAGCATTCCTATGAGAAAAGTTTCTTCCTGAGCTCAAACACCTAATGGGTGGTTTATGCCCTGAAACATGAGGGTTGCCATTTAATAGCTACTGTAGCAATGGATACATTTATTATACATAACTATATATACATAATTGATGGATAGGTGTAATAATAATTGTTTTATGAATATAATATATTCATTCATAAAGCAGGTTTCAGAGTAGCAGCCGTGTTAGTCTGTATCCGCAAAAAGAAAAGGAGTACTTGTGGCACCTTAGAGACTAACAAATTTATTTGAGCATAAGCTTTCGTGAGCTACAGCTCACTTCACGATGAAGTGAGCTGTAGCTCACGAAAGCTTATGCTCAAATAAATTTGTTAGTCTCTAAGGTGCCACAAGTACTCCTTTTCTTTATTCATAAAGCAATTATTATTCCATCCATTGATCAAATAACTCTTGTGAGTTGAATAACTTACAAGTGTAACTTGAGGGTAAATTAAATTCATGTTCAAACTGTGGGTATTTTTAGAAAAGTTATTATATAGAAACGGCACCTTGTTACCTAATGAATCTGCTCGCTGTCTCTATTAAAAGTCTGCTGACTTTAGGGACAAAAATAAGATTTGATTACTATTTCCTTCTTTTAGAGCCGTGGACTCAGCACTGATATGAGAGAAGGAGCGGGATCTTCTTCTGCCTTGTACATCATGAATACATTTGTTAACTAAATTTCAATTGCAGAGCCAAATTTTTCCCTAGGTCCTGTGATAACTCAGTGCCAACAGTGGAAGAAAATGGGGTTGCACACGTGTAACTGAAGACAGAATTTGAACAACAGATGACTGGTGATGTATGGAAGGCAAGTTTTCAGGACTGGCAGTTAGAAAAAGCCATGTTTACTTGTATAATGAGTAAATATGATGCAGAAGAGCTGACACACAATAGACATGGAACCCCACAATGACATTTTCACAGAGCCATTCCTGAAAGTAGAACCACTGTTTGGGCCTGACCCTGAAAGCCCTGCCTCCATGTGTGGAATCCCGTTAAAAGCCCCAGTTCAGCAAGGTACTTAATAAAATACAATAACAATATTTACATTACAATAGTACCTACTGGTCCCAGGCCCATTATGCAAGGCACTGTATAAACATTAAACACATAAATAAAGTCCTTCCATTAAAAACATCCAGGGTAAGTATAAGATGAGGGAATACAACAAATGGAGCGGGGGGAGGAGCGAGTGACATGCAAGGTAAAAATGAGATGATATTGGTCAACATGATGAGCAATGCAAATCAGCTGCCTAGTCATGGTCAACTTTTTGTAGGCATCATGGCAGAAGGTTTTTATGCCAAGCTCTTCCAACGTAGAAGGGGCAGCAGGGAGAAAGTGTGAAGGTGTTTGTTGGAAAATTTTACAAATGAGCACTGAAGACTGGCATTCCTGGCAGAATGCAGGCAGGGGCTGATACCTGGAAACCAAATAAGAGGTGATAGGTAGCAGGAGACAGTCCATGAAGGGCCTAAAAAGGGAAGGCAAGTAAATACAGTTTGATGGGGTGGAAAAGGAAGAGCCAGTGGAGGGACACAAAGAAAGGAGTGATGTAGTTGAATCAAGGATCCAGGAAAATGGTCTTTGCTGCCACATTTTGAATAAATGTAAGCATAAAAATATGGGATTTATTAAGGCCAGAGAGGTAGATGTTGCAGAAGTCAAGACATAAGATGATGAGGGCCCAGACAAGAATTTTAGCTGTGTGGATGGCTAGGAAAGCCTGGATCTTAGAGGTGTTATGCAGGAAGAAGCAGCAAGATTTAGACATGACCAGAAGTCAGTAAAAATCAACAGGACTGCCCATGTACTTAAAGTTTGGCATATGCTTAAGTACTTTGCTGAAGTACCAACGTAAATGGGAGTTGGCGACTGAATGGTTTGCAGAACAGGCCCCTTTAAGAGTATTAACTGAAAACGTTACCATTAGTTCAACCAGACAAACTTTTGTCAACTTACACCTGAGATTCAATGAAAGTAAGTATATATTGTGACATATATATATGGCCATTGATATAATTTCCTCTATATTGTCAGGCAAATGTAACTACAATCAGTATTCAATCATTTGTGTATCTCCCTCTCACAAGGCATAAGAATGTCTACTGATATTGCCTGTCTTTAAAGTTCAACTTTGGATACACAATACCTTTGGCATGAAAGAGACACCAGATACTCAGTATCTGATCTCATTTCCTTATTTATATATAACATAATAACTAGGATAAAATGTCACATTCACAAAGGAGCAATGAAACAACCTTTAAGACAGCTGACGTATCAAAATTAAATGTCTGCAACGTCCTCACACATCCATGTCAAAGAACAAAGGCATGCCAGCCATTTCTGCATTGGAAGGGTTTGTGTGAAATGTTCCTAAGAAAAAATGTCATTTTCAGGAAAAAAAAAATCTTTACCCCAACCTGCTTTGATTTACAAAAATCAGGACCGTAATGACCTAGATCGTTGTTAAAACTTTTGGTTAAAGTTAGCATTTATAGAGCAAGGCCACACAAGATTAGCTGCAAGAATGGATCCAATATATGCAAATTGTTACCAACAAAGATTCAGTTACGACCAAACATATTTCCCTCAAAGTCAATGTCAGCACTCCTGTCAACCTCAGGGGCAGCAGAATTTAGCCCTCGAATTTCAGTTGGTTTTACTTGCGTGGGGCCAGTGAAGTCAGTGGGCTGTGGATCAGGCCCTTGGACTTAATCACCTTTCAAAGTTTGGATCTAAATTCAAAAGGCTTTCAATGTCCACTACAATCCTGCTCTCAGCGAACCTCATTTCCCACAAGGTACATCGCAATTTCTTAGTTGCTACACCTTTCAGCAAAAACATCAATTAACCAACCACTGGCTTCAGACAGAACTGTCTAGCAGGGAGAGGAGAGAAACTCGACTCCAGCCAATAACAAGTCAGGATATTCCTGGGTAAGATCCTTAAAGATTGTCTTTAATTAACGTCCAGTATGAACAGATGAGCAAGTGACAGAAGCAAGTCAAATTGCATAGATGAAAACTATGCACTTAAATAAAAAGTTAGAAACTTGTAACATTAGATGCCCTAAAACTGACAAAATCAAACTATTTAACTGCTGTAAGTTAAAATGAACAGTAATGTAACAATGAGATACATACTTGACTCAAAGTGTAAGCAATTTGCAAATTGCGGAAATAAACAGAGCTATGTCAGCTTAAATGGTTTGTTGCCCTGATGGTGCACTTTATATAAATACTATTCAGTTTCAATATTTAACATTGGTAAGACTTCATCTTTAAAATCAGAGGTATGTCACAGAGTCCATATACATTCCTGCCTACAGCTGTTATTTACAGTTTCAAACCAATGTCCTGAAAAAAAAAAAAAAGTAGTTTATAGGTCATAGAAAGGAAATACATATATCATTTTAGCAGGTTATCTTATAAGGGTTTTTTTGCTGCATTTAGTCATAAAAATATCATTTTTTACTTCTGTACAAAAGCAAAATATACATTTGATCCCAATTACATTATAGAGATGTCACTGAAACAACAACATTAATCAAAGACTAATGCATCTAAAGGAATTTAATGCCACATGTACTCACTTTAGTTATCGGAGAGACTAGGAAGGGAAAGGGATTTTTTTGTAGCCTTGAGTAATACTTGCTAGTCTCTAAGAACAGGTGAAATGAACAGAGCTACAGAGATACAAATAGGATATTTTCAGACAAATTTCAGTGAAGACCGCAGCTTTATTTCATTCTTTTACAATATGAAGGTGCAGTATTCACTGATAATAAAAATTGCTGGCCTTAGTGGAGCACAATTCACCTACGCCAAAAAAAAAAAAAAAAAAAAAAAGTTAGAATACCCTGAAGTTTCCTGATGTAAATAAAGGCATCAACACATTTGATTAATCTAAAGTAGTATTTTAGGACATAGCAAAACAATATGTGCTATACCTGTCCTGAGAAAACTCCAACAAAAATAAAAATGTAGTTCCCTGGTTAAAGCACTTTAAAAAGTATGTTTGTTCTGTAGTTCCCATTCTTTACAACAATGTTGTGAGACTGCTGAAGAGAACCTGCTATTTCTACCTGTGACTTAGTTCTGTGACTAAGAGACCCCCTAAAAAAGAAAGGTGAATCACACTTTGGAACTGATACTGCATACCCTGTGCATCCAAAATTCCAACCAAAGTTGACTGAAGTGCTGAGTATGCATGAGATATAGGATCAAGCCCAGAACGGGAAAGCACTTTGAAACTGTGATATGTTCCTTTTCTGTTTTATGGGTGAAATTAACCTTGAATGTCACCCTTGTAAGTACAGGTAATCAATCTAAAGTCAAAGGAAGAAAAAAAGAAAAACATACATTAGGCATGTTTTCGCATAACCTTTTCAAGCTTTCTTTAATAAATTAAGTGATGAGTTTTTCCTCTCCCATTTCAAGTTCTGTTTATTTTAATTTCAATACAATGCAGAGATATCCAAAAATAAAGAGAGTCCGTATTGTCCAAAGGCAGGCATTACTTGGGAAAAATGACCTTTGATTCCTTATGTTTATCTTTAAAATGTTAGTTATGCATTTTATATCACTTGTGTTTCAGCTATATTGTAATGGGGAAAAAAACCGCTCTGTACATTTGTTTAAATAAAACGATGGTCTTTTAGCCAAAACTTGAGAACTAAATTTGTCCCTGGTTCATTTGTCTATCTAGTGCAATCTTTAATTAATTACGGAATATGTAGCTGATCTGCTAAGAAATGCTTGATCCTTGAAATCCCTACTTGGGTAGAATTATTGAAACCAACAGTTCTATTGTCTGAGCAAGGACTATTGGTTTGGGCATCCAAGCCCCTATTCTGCAAACAGCTAGCCCAAGCTGTTGGCTGTGTTACCCTGGCTACAATGCTATTTTTAGGCTGCTAGTTTGAGCAGAGCTAGGGTGGATACCTCCATGCAAGCTGGGAATCACAGCTCCCATCTCAAATGTAGACATACCCTACATGCACATGCTTAACTTCACTTACAAGAATAAAGTTAATCCCATGCATTTACGCAGCATTTGTAACAGGAAGTTAATTGCCTTGCATCATATTCATCACTAGTGTAACTTTACTGAAGTCAAGGAGCTTAATTTGATCATTTACACCCAGATGAACCAGTTAAGTCAATGGAGTTGCAAAGTCAAACTGGTTGAAGTACTAAGAGAACCAAGTGTGTTGACTTCAGTGGGGTTACCCCACCAATGAATTTGGCCCTTTATTGTAGCATTCCTCCTTCCACCAATTCCAATAAGGAAGGTGACTACAAAGCCTTTTGTTTTCATTCTCTCTTGAATTGATCACCTGTTGTTGTTTAGCACACTGCAAAGATTTCAGGTTAAGATCATAGTGATTGGTGATATTTCAGACAACTCTAGCACAGACAACTCTCCCTAAACCACGCTATTGAATTAGGGCCTCTTTCTCTCCTTTGGAGAGACAATGAATATGCCATCAGCCCATTTCCAGTCCTCTCCCACTGGAGGAAACATTCATGTTAGAGGTCAAGCCATTCACCAAAAGAAATACAGTAGAAAAGAAAATGTAAAAAAGAAAAAGACATTTATTGGTAAGAACAGGCAGTTGTTAAGTGCACCTTCAGGCCTACAAAGACATTTCAGCACATTTAGTGCAAAGGGGTGAGAGCTTTTTTTGTCATACTTGCCAAAAATGCATGCCTATGCTACATGAGGTTAATCCCTGTACTCCATACTTATTTAGTTCTTTTGTAATGAGCTATAAATGGGTAAGCAACATTCAGACTCCCCAAGCCACCCCAAACCCTAATGATTCACCCCACCCCCTGCTAATAAAAGACTCACTGCATGCAGCACTTTTCTCTTTACAAACGCAGGATAATCATCCATCTGGTAGTTAAACGAAGGTGCGGCTACCCACCTACTGTAGAAACCATGTTGCTAAAGTGAGGCCTCGTCTCTCAGGTGCTACTTTCTGATCATCAGTCCCACCGCACTGAACTGATTATTGCTGTTTTGAACTGAATGCAGCATGCAAGTCAGTCTGACCACGGGAAGTTGTATCCTCGACTACGGAAGATCGTGACCACCAGATTTTAATTCTGGTGGGAAGGGTGTGTTGTGGGGGTGGGGGTTGGGAAGGAAGCTCTACCTCATCTATCTGGAGAGTTTAATGCCCTGTTCTATCCGATGCGTTGCAGTTCTTTGAGATCCCTCTGTCCTTGATCGGAAAGTGATCATTAATATTAATAGAAGCCACACGGTGAGACGTCAAGTCTTTCTGTAAACCTGGCATGTTAGACTTGTGCATAACTGCAGAGTTAATTTTTTTTTTTACATTATAAGTGCCTTGATATGTAGATGATGGGGGTGGGAGTAAGAGGGGGCCTGTACAATGGGAAATGGCTCAACAGCAGCTTGCCACATGCTAAGTGCAGAATGAAGATTCTCAACATTGTCCTTTAAAGAAAAAAAAAAGGATTAGTGCCTATGTTGGTTAAGATTGAAAGTTTGTCATCTTCCAAGGCCTACTGGTCAAGGCTTGCATACTGTAGAAGATTCCTTCTCCCAGCACTGCTACCGTCCATCAGGTCACAGTGGGGACGGATGGGAGATGCTGGAATGATCTGCAATAGGATTTAAAATCTATGGGATTTCTGAGGGAGCTTAGTGAAAGAGGGAGGGAGACAGGGATGTGTGCTTGGCTGGGAAATGGGAAGCCTCTCTCACCTACCTCCTGGGGAATCCAAGGGGAAAGAAAGGTGCAGCCCTCCCATCTGGTTGCCTGCCTGTCGATGCTGCAGTAAGTGATGGTCCTTCGTTCCTCCTGTGTTCAGCCCTTCCGGGGCAGGCTGCCAAAGAGCCATCTCAGGGGAAGGAAAGGCAAAAACGATGAGGGCAGCGCTGTCTCTATAAACAATCTGGGAAAACTTTGAGTCTTGCATAAACATGATTGTGACTTATTTGGCAGAGGCAAATGCTGAGCCCCACAGCATCACATTGCCAGGGGAAGAAAGATGTCCTAGGGTGCTGGTGGTCTTTGCTCTCCTCTTCTCTCTCTCTCTCTCTCTCTCTCTCTGTTGTGCCTGGAGATAGCACAGTACATTCCTGATGTTTGTTGGTGACTTGCCCCTTCCTTCACTACTTATGATCAGCTCTATTCATGGAGGCACTTTCAGCGATTCAGTAGATAAAGGATAAAGGCACTAAGCAACTATCTAAATCAATCTGTTGAGTCTCTTCAGTGCGTTTTAGGGAGTACAAAAGTCTATAGACCTCAAATAATGACTGCAAAAGAAAACTGCTACTGTGATTTGGATGTATACAATAGATAAGTTTCATTTACATTCTGAGACTGCACCAAAAGGCATTTCACCTACAAAGGATACTAGTTCTTAGGTGTTGCTATACATAACTTGACTTCTTAATTTTCCATATAGTTTTCCCTTTAAGGGATGGGATATGTTCCTTTCCAACAGTGCCTGGACAGAAGCCAACACATTTCCCTGAGCAATGCAGGAAACTCATCAGGTCTCTCTATTCAGTTCTTTCTGGCCCTCAATCCAACAGGGTGCTTTATTAATTATTAATTATTATTATTATTATTACTGAATTCATGCATTAATCAATTCAAGCTACACCTTAGTCATTTAGGCCATAATGCTGAATATTTGAACATGCTTAGATCTCCAAAAGTTATTTTTCCCGTTTGACTAACATACATACTTAAATACAGTACTTTAAATTACTAATCAAATATTTAATAAATTAAGGAGTGCACTTTTGGTGAATGCAAATCAAAAAGAAAAGAAAAAAGAAAAGATAAAGAACCTATTTTTAGAAGATTCATTTCAAACAAAAGCTTATCCCCTGTTGTCTGAGGTAACGTTTCAGGCATGCGATTATAAAGTAAATAGTATCAAATTCAGACATGCTTATATTAAACTCCATTGTGCTATCTTGCAACAAAGGGGCTAAAAGTTTTGCTTCCAGTCTTGGAGAGGGGGGAAAAGTGTGTTTAAACCATCTGCTCTTAAGAAAACTTAGCAGCATTGCAGATGTCTTGTCTTTTTTTTTTTTTTTCTTATACAATAGTTCTTCTATGTTAAGGGTGTATACAGCAACAAGACCAGGCTTACGTGTATTTTTAATAAGGTGCTGCATGAATTTGTAGATTGGAACTACATCATCTTTCACAAAAGAGGGGAAATTCACACTTCAGTTGATCAAAACAGCAGCAAATGCTTGCTGCATATATTTTGCTGAAGTTTTTTATCTGATGCACTTTCTTGGATGCATTGTGCAGTTCTGCAGAATATTGTACTGGAATCCATGCATATTTTTATATCTCTAAAATTGTCTATTGTGTTTTGTTTAAAATTAAGTTAAACAAGCAACTAGGATGAAAAAAGAAGTTTAGATTTAGAAGCGTATGATTGTTATTTATCACTAGACTAGTTCAATAGTTATCATTTACCAGTTGGAAAATACCCTTTAAAAATAACCAAAAACGTTATCTTTCACGGATCCTGAAAACTTCTTGATCGCTGAGCAAAAATTCGCAATGCAACAATGCATTTACGATATAAATAAAGCATTCAAAGACTACCAGTAAAGCATCTACAAAGTGTGACCAAGTCACTTAAAGTCTTCAAGCTGAGAGTGTTTTTTTTGTTTTGTTTTTTTTACACATCAGTCAGCAGTTTGTTTTTATTAACACAGTTTTGATTGGCTACGGTGCAGTTGCCAGTTCTGAGATTAGCCTCTCTAAAATTGTCTATGCTATTATTCATATCCTCTTCGATTTCCATGTACTCAGATTTGCTGATTGTGGAGGAGCTACGGCGACTCAGATCACTGTGAGATGCTAAATTGGGGGAGCTAACATGGAGTAACTGAGCCTGTTCTTCCCCTTCTGTTTCTCGGTGGTAGAAGTAGTTGAAGTTGGACACAATGACAGGTACAGGCAGGGCAATTGTCAGCACACCAGCGATGGCACACAAGGAGCCTACGATTTTGCCTCCAATTGTCACAGGGTACATGTCACCATATCCCACAGTGGTCATGCTTACCACAGCCCACCAGAAAGCATCAGGGATACTTGTGAAATGAGACTCAGGTTCTTCAGCTTCAGCAAAATACACCGCGCTGGAGAACAAGATCACCCCAATGAAGAGGAAGAAGATTAGTAAACCTAACTCTCTCATGCTTGCTTTGAGAGTTTGTCCCAAAATCTGGAGGCCCTTAGAATGTCTGGAGAGTTTGAAGATTCTAAAGACTCTTACCAGTCTGATGACTCTCAGGATAGCCAGAGAGGTGGCCTGCTCCCCCTTTTGGGTACCCTCCTGCTCAGCCATCTCAGTTCCTAGGGTGATGAAGTAGGGGATGATGGCCACTATGTCAATGAAGTTCATGATATTCTTGAAGAACTCGGGCTTGCTGGGACAGGCAAAGAAGCGCACCACCAGCTCAAAGGAGAACCAGATGATGCAAAGGGTCTCCACGATGAAGAAGGGGTCGGTGAAAATGTTGGACTTGTGGATCACGGTGGAATTGTCAATGTGGTGCAGAGTCCCTGTAAAGTCCTTGTCCTCCTTCAGATCCGGCAAAGTTTCTAGGCAGAAGATGACTATGGAGATGAGGATCACCATGACTGAGATTATTGCAATGACCCTGGCTGGCCCGGAGCTCTCTGGGTACTCAAACAGGAGCCACACCTGGCGCTGGTACTCCTTCTCAGGCAAGGGCCTCTCCTCCTCCTTGATGTACCCTTCATCCTCCCGGAATTTCTCCATGGCCTCCTCACCTAGCTCATAGAACTTGATCTCCTCAGAGAACATGTCCAGAGGCACATTGACTGGCCTGCGGAGCCGGCCTCCAGACTGGTAATAATAGAGGATGGCATCGAAGCTGGGCCGGTTCCGGTCAAAGAAGTACTCGTTGCGCAATGGATCAAAATACCGCATGCGCTTTTTGGGGTTGCCCAGCAGAGTGTTGGGGAACTGGGCTAGGGTTTTCAGCTGGGTCTCAAAGCGCAGCCCGGCGATGTTGATCACCACCCGCTCGCAGCACTCGTGGTCATCATGGGCATCTGGCTGGTAGCTATCCTGGGGGTGGCCTGGCAGGACAGAGGTCTCATCCATGTTCTCTCCAGCCATCACGGTCATGGTGGCACAGGGGGTGGGGGAGTCTCAGGGATATAGAGGGACACCTTGGGTGGGGGAGAGGGGTCTGAAATGGAGAGCACCAAGAGGGGAGAGCCTCAGAGGAGAAGGATGGGGGATCTGGGATGCAAAGCCTTAGAGGGGGTAAGGAGGGGTGGTGGATCCAGAATGGAGAGCTTTAGGCGGGGGGACAGAGGATGAGGATCAGGGATGGAAAACCCCAGAAAGGTGAAGGACAAATAGATGAGGGGAAAGGGGCCTGGGGATGGAGAGAATCACGAAAGGGAGGGATAAGGGGTGGAGAACCTCAGAGGGGAAAGAGGAGAGCGGAGGGAGGCATGAGAGGTCCCCTGTGTGTGTCCCAAGGAGGAAGGGTTTGTGGGGTGTCAATCACACACAAACCCCAGGCTGGGCTCTTGTCCCAGCCGGTTCCTTTTGCCTTTAACAGGATCCTGCTGCTTTTCTCCCTGACTCGACCATCACTGCTGCCGCTGCCACGGAGTTACCACCAAAATAAATAAATAAAAAGGGGGGCTGGGATGCGATTGCTTGCAATGCCAACACAGCAATTTCCACTGGCCTCCCGCCTCTTGGGCTGGGGGGATAAAGCTGGCTTCGGGCAGTCGGTGGAGGCTGCAAGGGGAGAGAGGGGGAAAGTAGACAGGTAAAAAAACCACAACACGCTCAGCTGGGCTGGATGGGGGAAGACAGCAAGAAGCATCATGCTTTTCCCATAGTGTTAACATCCCCGTTCCCACACATTCATACATCGGGCATCCTTCCGATGTAAGGACCTGGTCCAAAGCCCTCTGGAGGCAGAGGAAAGCCTCCCGGTAACTTCAGAGGGTTTGCAGCAGCCTGCCTGCACTTCCCGCGTCTCAACCCCCCTCTTGCAGAAACTTAGCCGCCTCCAGCCAACCCGGTTCCGGGGCTGCGGGGGGGATCGCAGCTGCAGCCCCCTTTCTGCAGCAGGGTGAAACCACAAGAAAAAGGGGGCCGGGGGGGGGGGAAGATCTGGGCTGGGAGGGGCGAGGCAGAAAAGCAGAGCGCGAGGTCTTCCCTTACCTGCCCCCGGGTCAGCTGGAGGGACGCGGACCGGGAGACCCTGCCGGAATGCGTCAAGTCGCAGCCGCAGCGGCCGCATCCAAAAAGCGCCGCAGCCAACTCGCCCTCCTCCTCCTCCTCCTCCTCCGCCTGTGCCCCTGCCGAGATCGCTTCACAGGGCTGCCAGCGAGAGGCTGAAATAGTCATCGGCTAGCTTCGGCGGCGCTGGGGACCAGTCGGGTGGCGATGGGGGGCCGCGGGGAGGGGGGGGGGGGAGAAAGGGACACCCACCCGAAAGGATCGCGTCCAACCAACAGCCAGGACGCGGCGGGCGCCTCTCGCTCTCCCCTCCTGCCTGTGCCCTCAGGAGAGCCGGGCGGCGGCGGCAGCAGGGGACGGGCAGAGCCGCAGCCCTGCAGCTGCGTCCCCGGCTAGAGCAGCGGCGGCGGCGGCGGCAGGAGGAGGAGGAAGGCGCGGGACGCGCGCGGCGGAGGCGAGGCGGCGGCGGAATACGGGCAGCGCAAGGAGCAAACTCGAGCCATTCCTTGAGGCTGCAGGATCAGCAGAAACCTGAGAGCGGTGCGGTGCGGTGCGGTGCGGGGGGGGGGGGGAGGAGGGGAAAGGGGCGATCGCACGTTTCTCCCCTCCCCCCCCCCCCCTCCCCCGGTGCCATTGGAGCAGCCTCCCGCCCCCGGCTCCCGGCGGGGTTTAAACCCAAGCGCAGCAGCCGCCACCCTGGGTCCGAGCGAGCGCTGCAAACGGGCCAGGCGCGACGCAATGCGGGCGGCGGCGCGGGCCAGGCGAGCAGAGCCCCCCCCTCCCCCCAGGGCGTGCGGCCCGCGCTCGGCAGCAGCTCGGAGGGCTCCCAGGCTCGCCGCGAGGTGCAGCGCCCCGCTCCCCTCCGGCCGCAGGAGCAGCGAGGGGCCGGGCCAGCCCCGGGCTAGCCGGTTCTTGCGGGGGGGTTTGACACTAACCCGGAGCCTGGCTCTTGGGTTAATCTCTTTCTCGGGACCTTTCCCGCCTGGGACCTACGGCGCCCTTTGGGGAGCAGGTCCCCCCCCTTCCTTCCCCTGCCAGTCACACCTTTCAACCCCATCACGCCGCTCGGACCGGCTCCCATCAACTCCTCACCGCCCGGCCCGGGCTGGGACTGGCTCCCCAGCCGCGCCGCGCAGGCAGGCTGGTAGCGCAGCCGCTTACCCGGGCTCTGCCCCGGCTGCCCCCCGAGCTGGGCAGCAGGACACGCTCGGGGGTCGGGCTGCCGCCCCCCCTCTCCCCCAGCTCCTCCCCCGCAGGCCTTCGCCCGGCGCTTGGCCCGAGCAGTGGCTCGGGAGGCGATGCGCCTGCAGTCCGGGCGCCAGCAGCGGCTGCTGAGACAGCGCCCAGCCCGGGGCAGCTGCCAGCGCAGCCAGATCTGCGGCTGGCTCGTCCGCTGCATCGATTCCCGGCCCCTCCGGCACGCAGCCGCGGACTCCGGCCTTTGCAACGGGACCCCCTTTCCCCCGGCCACGTGCTCGCTAATGGACCGCGCTCCGCTCTGCCGGCCGCAGGGGCCTCACCGTGGGTCCAGTGCAGTGTGCATTTGATTGGGAGGGCAGCGGCAGCAGCATCTTACAGGGACATTGCCCTTCATGCTGCTTATCCCGCTGAACTGATGAATCACATAACTCGGAGAAGACCTATTATGTCATCCGCTTTTTGCAGGATTGTTGCCTACAGTACATTGTATAAGAGCTGGCTGCTCGCTTTATCAAACCAGGATAGGCGATCAAATGCAGCCCGGGCTTGTTTTCTTCCATTCTTTGTTTTATTGCACAAATGAGTGTAATTTGAAGCACTTGGGGCATATCCACCTTTAAGAGGTCTGGCCTCATTAGTGTTTCACTGCATAAAACATTAAGCGCAATTAAGGTTGCACTTGGCAGCTTAAAAATGGCTAATCACATGACTCCGTGGACCTTTCCTTCCCCTCCCACTTCTGAGGTCCGCCTATTTATTTCTCCTGCTTTCTTTGAGAGAGGAAGGGTAGTTTTAAAATCTTCTAACAGTTTGTCCTACCTCTGCTGCCAATCAGAGCTTGGATGGAGCGATGCTAATCAGCACTACTTGCGGCAGAAATGCATAGGAAGGGATTTGCCACAAGGCATCAGGTCATTGGGCAGAATAGTCCAGTATAGTGCCTTTTTCAGTGACCAAAACTGTGATGCTTTGAAGGTAGGGTGAAACACTCCACAGTTCTCCTGGCCAAGAGCTATAACGAGGAAAATCCTTCTGCTACCCCAAGGCCAACCATTTACACCCTGAAAGAGGAGATCTGATTATCCTGTCTTTTCCTCCTTAATGATCAGTACTCTCTCATTTGCAATTTAACTATTATTTATTTGTATTGCAGTATTGCCCAAGAGACCAGCTGTGGACCAGAACCCAGTTGTGCTAGGTACCAACACAGAATAAAAAGACAATCCTGGCTCCAAAGAGATCAGAAAGTTATTCAGCCTTTTTTAAAAAATCAGCAACTGTATTTGACTCAACATCCTCTTATGGCAGTGAATTCCAGTGTCCGACTACATGCTATGCAGAGCTGGCTGCAAGATATTCTTAAAATGGTGTATTCAATACATTTGGCTATTTTTGCATAAATAAAACAATGAACATATTTGGAATATTCACCTTATTCTAATGCTTTATAAAGGTTACTATATTTTTTTTACAAGTTCAAAATGTGGTGGATAAGGATGGTCTTGTGAATAAGGCACTAGGCTGAAAGTCAGGGTTCGGAATTCAAAACTCTGTTCTGCCACAGGCTTCTTGTGTTAGCTTGGCCAAGTCCCTCAATTTTCCTGCATCTCATCTGTGAAATGGGGATAATGGTGCTTTCTTTATCTCAACAGTTTAGATTATAAACAGTTAGGGGCAGAGACTGCCTTTTACTATTAGGGCTGGGTGGGAAAAGGTTTTCCTGTCCTGTGAGAATTTTTGAGATTTTTCCCATCCCAAATCAGGCCAAAAAGTTCAAAATGTTTTGCAAACCTTCAGATCAATCAAAACATTTTGTTTCAATAATTTCAAAACGTTTTGGTTCAGTTTTGACCTTTTGAGTATAAATTAGGTTATATTTCAAAACAAAGTCATTGCAAATGAAACAGCACATTTTGACAGTTTCTGAACATTCCAGTGTAAAAACAAAAGGAGACTCTGATCAATTTTCATAATACCCTTCCCTATAATTTTGAATACCTTAATCATTGCTTCTTGCTGATAACTCAAATGCTTCCAGCATAGCTGATTCAACAACACATTAGAAAAAGTGCATTATCAGGAGTAGCGGGATGGGGCCACTGGCAGTCTTATTACGGAATATAAACTACCGTACAGTAGGATTGTGCCTTGGAAGACAAGGAGGTCCCATAACATGTTACCCAAGCTACTTATCACTGTAAATGATGAGACAGGATCTGGTGTTGCAGCAAAGTCAGGTTGCTAATTTTAGATACTCCTTATGTTATAGAAAAGGCAGAGAAAATGACCAGAAGAAATCACACATGTAACCTAAGGCAGCAAATTCAGAAATTTACCATTATCCCCCTACTCTTGCATCTCAGGAACAAGAGAAAATTCTCTTTGTTGGGTCACAAGTAACAAAATCTGTCCTACTAGGCCATGAGGTTAGGGATTTGGGGACATATTTTTAAGAGTACTGTACTGTATTTAGGTGCCCAAAGATCAGACAGGTGCCTAGTGTGATTTTTCAAAAGCAGCTAGGCATTTTCAAAAATCCCACTAGACAACTATATGCATCTGTATGTACCTAAATATGTTTAAATATCTATCCCTTGGAACTTTCTGCACAATTTAAATGAAAAAGTTTGTCCATTGGAAGACTTTCTTGTAGAATAAGCTAGAGGTCGCCCTACTTTTCTCAAACACATGGAGGATCTGCCCTTGTAGTAAGGTTTTTTTTTTTAAAAAAACAACAACAATGTAGATGCTGACTAAGGACTTTTAGGGCACAGGGGGGATAAGAAAGATTGTATGGAGCAAATGTAATTCTGAAGTTGGATTAGAAAGGAACCGATGGACTTCTGCATTTCTGAGGCATGCATTACCTTCTAATGTGCAAACGTTGGGCAACTAGCTGGATACTGCTGACAATGAACAGAGCTGCAGCAGCGTTTTTCATGACAATACCATTCATTGTGGGTCATGACACTCTAAGTGTGTTAAAGAAACTGGACATAAAACAGTGATTCAGACATATCAGAAATCATGGGGAAGTCTTCCAAGGCAACTGCTGTGGCATTTTAAAAGGTGGTCCTACCGGGGCCAGATTTCCAGTTAGGCATAGTAGGCATGTGCCTAGGGGATGCCAGCATTCTAGGGGCACCTTCGCTCTCTAAAACTGTGTGCAACACGCAGGTCCGCTGTAGGCAGGGGGGGCGCTGAAGATGCTGTCCCTAGGGGCACGTAAGGTGTAAATCCAACCCTGGGTCCTACTCTGAAAAAGTGTGCTGTAAAATAAGCATTCACCAGGGTTCTGTATTTTTTCCATCTCTCATTTTTCACCAGGTCACATTTTATCAATCTACAGTTAAGTATACAACTTCCAGTCCTGCAATGTCATTTGGCTATCTGGGAATTAAGGCGAGTTCTATCTGGTTTGATATCATCATCCATAATAAACCTAAACCATGGTGTACCTTTGCCAGGAAAGGAGTAACACAGACCCACTTAGTGCTGTGAGCCCCTTGTAATCAGGGCCTTTACCCTTGGAGTGCCCCCAGGCAGCTCAGAGCAACACTACCATTGCATCTCTGACTCAGTTTCCCCAAATGAGGGTTTTAATAAGTCCACTGAGGCTCATATATTGAACAGCACCCCTTCAGGGATCTAGTTTATTCAGTCCCAAAGGATGGAATAAGCTACATGACAAAGATAGGCCTCTCCCTCAGCATTTTTAGCCTCATTTCAAGGTCTTTTGTCAGTGAGGCCTTCATAAGCTGGAATCCTTTTCTGCAGTCCATGGCCTCTTGTCACTAGCCGGGGAAGGCTCTTTCCTCTTGGGTTAAGGTCCGCATGGACTCAGAACTACAACAACCCTTCTTTTGCACTGCACGTAATTCCTCTGATTTAGGGCTCCTGTTGTTGCCCACTGAAGTCTTTCATGTGAGCCAGGTTTCTCTGAGATTAGTATTCATAGCCCTTTCTTATCAGAAGCTCTGCCACCCAGCAGCATTCGTCCTTGATTTTCTTTGCTGGTGAGCCCTGCCAACCAGCTTCCCCCTGAAAACCCTCCTCTGTAGGAATTTTTGCTTGCTGCACTCTGTTCCTCTCTCCCAAGGAGTCTCTTCTCTAGCCCAGCCCCACTGGACATAGCTTCCTGATATCATGCCAGGTACTTCCCTGCCTATTAACTGCTTCCCAGTTTCTCATTGAATTCATTAGTCCCAGGCACTGTTCCCTCTAAGCGGTGCGTGTGTGCGCGTGCATGCAGATCCTCAACCCCACGCACACGGTGAAACACCACGTGCACAAAAATTTGCACAGAAGCACAATTTGCACAGAAGAAATTTTTTGCACACAGGGCCCATCAAAAATGTGCACAGAAGAAATTATTTGCACACAGGGCCTGTCAAAAATTAGAGGGAATATTGGTCCCAGGTGAACTTGCCTGGCATCATTCCCCCTGGTGGAGCCGGTCTCTCCTTCACCAATATGCCCAGCACCCATAAGGGTCTAAACACCCCCCCACACACACTTCCCAAACATCCCCTCCCTCCTTCCTGTCTGATGTTCATGCTGGATATTCACTTTTTATAGCATTCAGTCATAGTTAGTAACACTTAACATAGCTGGAAGATCAAATCAGTTGGGGCAAGTTATTTTGCAATCCCAGATTTTGCGCATCACATGCAAAATCCCTCCAGAACTTGTTAAATGTGAGGCCTGGACTTTAATGACACTTTTCACATGGTTAAAGTAAAGCACGTGCTTAAGTGCTTTGCAAAAGCAGGACTAGAGTGATCAGTACCTTACATGATCATACTGATAATGGGTATGTCTGGGTAGAATGGCTCTTCCTTGCAAAGTGACTTTGTGTAGAAGATATCATGTTTCTCTGGTTTCTGCATCAACTTTGCTCAGTTTGCAATTTTGAAAAACGAGGGGGGGTTTCTGCCTAGCTGCCAGTCCTACAAACTCACTCTGGTTTCTGATAGTCAGGATGAGTTCTCTCCATCCCATGGATCATCCATAATAGAGGTTCTGTAAGACAATTTAAGACCTCAGCTACAACTGAGAAACCTCATGTTAAGATTATACCCTGTGACAGTAACACTTGTGTAAGCCCATAAATGGGTTTGAGCAGGTAGAACTGAGGACATAAACCAAAAAACACTAGAGACATTGTATAATATGTATAATCTCAAGACACTGTACAAGAGAAGCTAAGGGACTAATTTGGCCTACAGAGCCTCTATCACTGTTGATGATCCGTGAGATGGAAAGAACCCAGTTTGACTGCCAGAGCCCAACTTAAGTTTGTGGTGCTGACAGAACACACACACACACACACACATATATAACTTGCAAAAACCCTTTAAAGGTTTTTTGCCCTCTTTAAACACTAATTTATGAGCCTTGTTACTATCTTCCAATAGTATTAGATATTTCTACTACTTCAGACATGCTTCAGAACACACCGATAGCCTGTGGGAGACAAAAATGATTTTTTCCCTCGTGTCATATCATTGTGCATTTTTTTACTACCTTCCTCTCATGCATCAGGTATGGGCCTGTGTCAGAGATGTCAGCCAGGACAGCAATTCCTGTTATTACATGGGGCTCAAATGATAGCCTGGCTGCACAAACATTCAGGGGAACAAGAGTGTTTAAGGAACCCCGTACTCCCCTGCATGGGCTACCCACATTGCTGGAGCCTGAATGGGGAGATGAATAGACACTACCAGGTTGGTACTCCCCATCCTGCATGGGTAGGTGGACTGTGGGTGTGCACAGGTGGGAAGTAGGTGGAGCAATGTGTTGGCTGATGAAACCTCTCTCATTCAGAGAGGGAAATTTGATGTGTCGGGGAATGGCTCAATCTGCTTACTTCACCCATAGACCAGCAGGGACCAAATTGTGGTTCTGAGAGATCTGGCTCTTGCTCTGCTCCTAGGGCAGTGCAACTATGCACTGCTCCTGATCTGGGCTGGATTGTAAAGGTCTAATCCGGTCCACAGTGCCTGACCTAAGAGTACAATAAGATCAACAACATAAACCCATTTACAAGTATATTCCTAGATAATAAAACCCTTCTAGTTCTTTTGGAGTATAAATAAATATACACTCATTTTTTTAAATAATAAAATTGTGTATATTAATACCTCCACCTCCTTCCACTTTCTCTGCTGTCTGGGGAGGTTCCTTCACAGTAGCTTCATCTGTCTAATCTTTTATTAAGGGGAGTACCTGCCCACACAGGCTGATTGCTCCTATGAAATTTTCTGATGGCCATACATTGATTCATTACGAACGGTTTCTACTTCCCAGGAGTCTGCACTCTGAAAGCAGTCTTTGTAGAGGGAGGCTCTGACTTTCAGTTTGCAACAACAGGTCCTTTCTGTGATTACACTGGCTGCCTTATGATCCTAAATACCATTGTGTATTCACTGCATAGATCTTCCTTCCTGATCCCTAGTTCAAATTTTTAACTGTCCATGCTCTTTACACTAACCATTATGGACTGACATACTTAAGACTGCAACTTGAATTCTGAGCACAGTTTTAATCCTTTGTGATCCTTTATGCTTGAAATGTTACAGGAATAGTCTTTGGTGAGAGGATAAATTGTATGGAAATTCATAGGCAAATTAGATAAACCATTTCTGAGACAGAGGGCTCAACTAATATTACTTACAGTAGTGTAAATTCAGAACAGCTCTACTCAGTCAATAGAGTTATTCCAGATTTACACCACTGGATCTGAGCTCAGAATGTGGCCCATGGACCTAAAAAACATGTTGTTTGAAAAATCTTCTAATGCCCTTTTGTCACATCATATCTCAAAAACAGCTTGGCGTGGAAGCTTCAAATCAATGAGATCTAATGCACAGGACTAGTTTGCAGTAAACAAAGGATCAGAACCTTTGCCAAGAGTCTGAAAGAGCTCTGAACATCCACTAACGGTGCAAAGGAGGTCTGAACTTCTGCCCAAGGTTTGAAAAAGGTTTTGGGAAACAATTCTTCCCCATGCAAATCTAGACAAATGTACTAATTCCTGCTGATCTGCTAAGCCATTTAGGCTACGTCTACACTACAGTGTAAGCCCAAGGTTAGTAGAACTTGCGTTAGCAGACCCTGCGTTAATCTAGGGCTTGAGCATCTACACTTATTTGTAATCCCAGGTTAAGAATTGTTGAACCCTTGTTTCCAGCCTGGGGTTCCACCATCTACACTGCATTATACAGGCCCAAGGCCAATCACCCATGTCCCAAACTTGTTAGCACCCTCCCAAAGTGTGGCCACACTAGACTTTTGTTCATGGTGCAATATGGGAAAAACTGAGTGTCCATCAAACTCAACTGTCTAAAAAACAAAGAAAGACAACGGGATTGTAGAATACTTTTGGCAGACTCCCAGAGCACAAGTTCAGTGAGGCTGCATCTACACTGCAACACAGTAGGGTTTGAACCCTGGGTCCCAGCTTAACTCAGGCTCAGACCCTTTACCCCACTGGGGTCCTCAACCCTGGTCCAAGCTCTGGGTTAGCATGATTCGTGTATGGATGGAAGGGGGGTTAGGCTGGAGCCTAAGTTCAAACTCTGGGTTTACAGTGCGGTGTAGACATATTCTGAGGCACTTTCTAATGTCCTTTGCAGAAGCCGCTGTATTAAAGGACGTTAAGGATGCACAGACTTTGCGTCAATAGATTTGCTCAAGGATGCACATTTCTTAAAGTCACCACGTGAACTGGCCAGGTTGAAAGAAATTAAGCGATAGCATTGTCAGGGAGATAGAGTTGGAAACCACATTAGAAACATGGTCTATCTTTTGTAAAGTCTACAGGTATAGCTATGAAGAAATGAGGGTGCAATTCTACCAAGAAAGAGAGAAGGGATATGGTAGTTATTAGCTCATCTTCAATTTAAGATAAAATGTTGTTCACATACCTGGTAAAGAATATGTAATTCTCTATTGCAGGGGTACCAGTATTTTTCCTTACAACTTTATTTTAAAGATACTAAGTAAAATCCCTGACTAAAATCTTTAAGGTTGAGAATATATCAGAACCTTTTTTTTTAAAAAAAAAAGTGTAGTTTTAAACACACATATTAGGAAGCCAGAAAATTAAAGGGAAATTTAAACTTGAAATCTGGCATTTGAATTCTTTCGGCTCCCCTTTCTGCACCCATCTAGCACCAGCCTCCTATGTTTCATCACGTAGTCTTGCTACTTTTGTTGTGAGATCCTTCTCTGCAGTTAATGTCACCTGAATAGACTTCCTGTTTCTTTCTGCCTCAGTTTGACTTTCCATTTCATTTCATATCTCAGGTGAAAACATCTCATTCCTCTTTTCTATTACCCTTAATTTCACTCTCCTTCTTTTATGGTTTGATCCAAAGCCTATTGGGAGTCTTTCCATTCACTTCAGCAGGCTTTTGATCAGGTCCTTATGTCCTTATGTGCTTTATGAGTGTACACTTTATTCACTCTGCAATTGACTTTACATCTCTGCGTTCCATTTTATCCTCTATAAGTTCTTATATTGCACTCCGCATCTCCAAATCTGATTCTAATGTATACCATAGTCTAACTTGCAATATTTAATTGTGTAGAGCCCTTTGGGCTACAGTGCATAAGAAAGGGCATGTAGAAATCAAGGATCTGATCCTCCAAAGTACTTACTGACATAAGTGTGGTGGCCTGCCTGGAACTGGAAGGGAGGAGCACAGGTTGCAGGAAGAAAGAGTTTAAAGGAAGCACCAGGGAGCCAGTCTGTGCAAGTGGCTGAAGATTACCAGGAGTTGCAGCATCTCTAAATTGTTCTCCTAACAAAGATCCAGTTTAGTTTTAGAAACATGGAGTCCTTTCATGTTGTTACCCAGCACACGGGGCTTGAAACACGTTGGCAGCACTCAGTCTAGTGAGACCAACAGCAACGGGAGTGTGATTAATGGCACCCAGGAACAGAGCAAACATGCAGCCTGGAGGGACACAGACACTGGAAATGCTGGATTTCCAGACCCAAACGGTCTTGCACAGGCATGGAAGCAAAAATGGCATCTGTGTACAGAGCTGACTTGGGGCATAAAAATGAGAAAATGAAAGTGAAACAGTTTTTTGCTATCTCACTGGGGAAAAGGATGAGAAGTCAGTGAGACACTGTTGCTAGGATTAATGCCCCAAAAACCTGGAACAGATGAAGAGGTGTTTGATGAGTGCTGTAACCCCAGACAGAATGAGATTGTCAAGAGAGACTCTTGTCTTTTGACTCAAAACCAAGATGCACTAGAGGGCAGAGATTACAGAGCTGAGGACTCTGGCATCAACATGTAACTTTGGAGACATTAAAGACTCCCTAATTACGGAAGGGATCGTTTGTGAGGCACATGATAGCTTCTGGGAGAGATTGCTGAGAGAAATTGATCTAATTCCTCCAAAGAGCAAAGGCAACTCAACTGGCCAGGGAAAGGATCAAGATAATAACAGCCACGAGTGCAGAACAAGTACACAGGCTCCAGCGAGAGGAACCCAGGAAGCATAACAGAGACAGAGTGACCGAGAACGCAGGCATCTTGGTCTAGTGTATGAACTGTGGAAAGCAACACAAAAAGCTGAAGAAAAAAAATCCACCCTACAGGCGACAATGCAAGGGGTTTGGGAAAGCGAACCATTTTATGTACCAATGTTACAGCTCTCTTAGGAGGAAAAGAGCAGCAGTATGTGTAGGACATAGAGACGTCCAGTGGAGATAGGGTTACTACCCGTCCCTTATTTTAAGGTACTGTCCCTTATTGCATTAATTTGTCCCACAGGGGGACCACCTGTGCCTTATTTTAAGATGTATTGAAATGTATTAAAACTAGTAAGTACCATTTTAAACATTATATTGAAGCTTATGGTAATTGCATTGTATACTGGAGGGCAGTAGAAATGTACACTTGAAAGAAAAAATACTTGATATGTTAAAGGAAATGGTGTTTCCCTAAAATGTCCTTAAAAATAAAGCGGTGACCCTTATTTTTCATATAGTTTTCCCTTATTTCCATCCAACAAAGGTGGTCACCCCAAGGAAAGGATATCTGCCGTGGGACTTTTGCAGATCCGAAGACTCTCAGTGTATGTACACACTGCACAAGAAGGCCGGCAGCCATTCTCCTGCCATATTTGCAGCTATGCTGTTAGATCAACGACCAGCTCAATTCCAGCTGAACTGTGGAGTCAGTTGAAATGTAATCCTGGCAACAATATTACACTGGTAAAATGTGCCTAAGTGCTGGTGATGTACAATAAAACCATTCTGGGGCCAGTGGGAAACCACTGGATGTTGATAAGAAACACACAAAACAAGACACATTCTTACTTGGGGTATAGTATTTGGTTCAGTGGAGTACCAGCAGACAGTAGGGCAGTGCAAACTATGGATTTGATCACAGTACACCACCACCATACCCTCAGTGTCAGAGAGGAGGGAGGAGAGTCACTGTGTGCTCTGCCCAGCATTCTAACAGAATATAAGGACATATTTCAAGGAATATGGGCACTTAAAGGGCAAGCAGAAGTTAGAAATAAACCCACACATGCAGCCGGTGAGACTATTGAAACACAGAGTTCCACTCGCCCTGGTGGAGCCACTGAAGAAGGAACTGGCAAGTCTGCAAATAAGTGGAGTCATTAGTAGCACAGAGTGGATCAGCAGCCCAGTAGTGATGAGAAAACTTTCTGGTAAACTAAGGATCTACACTGACCCCAAACCACTTGCCAGAACATTGAAAAGAAGTCACTACCAGCAACTGACATACTACCCAATTTTTCCAGGGCAAAAGTGTGCATTGTTTGTGATGTCAAGAATGAGCTCTTGGCGTATTGAACTAGCTGCGCCATCCAGACGACGTTTGCCGCACCTTTTGGCAGGAAGCACCGTGTACAAATGCCTATTGGCATCAGCCCATCCACAGGGGAGTTCTAGAGTAAACTGAATCAAGCACGAGAGGGACTCCCTGGCAACAAGCTTGTAGCTGATGATATTATTATTGTAGGAGGAGGCGGCAAGGAAGAGGCCATGCAGGACCATGATACCAAATTGTGACAGCTACTGAACAGGTACAGGGAGCAGAACAGTAGGCTGCATGCAGACAAAGTGAAGCTGCAGAGAACCAAGATACTCTACACTGGACATCTGTTGACCCCTGAAGGACTCCAGCCAGACCCTGAGAAACTGAGAGCCATTAAGGAAATGCCCAGACCAAATGATATGAACAAGGTCCAGCAATTTATCGGGATAGGCAGCTGCCATTCCACATTCTGCACAAACCTGTCTGATGCCTGTGAGCCCTTGAGACAGTTAATCCTTAATGATACTGTGTGGGAAGAGTCAGAGACCCAAGAACAGCCATTTGAAAGAGTAAAGAAAATTGTAAGTGGGGCACCAGTCCTGAAGTACTACACCCCTGCAGAATAGCAAGAGCTACAGCGCCCTGCCTCAGAAGGAGGCCTAGGAGCAACACTGATGCAAGGCCAGCAGCCATAGCATTTGCTAGTACAGCCCTGACAGGCACAGAAAGGGGATATGCTCTGATAGAAAAGGACCTTCTGGCTGTGATCTTTGGAATGGAATGATTCATTCAGTTTACCTTTGGACACAAGGTGGATGTGTAGTTTGGTCACTGGCCATTAGACAGCTTCATAAGGAAGACACTTCTCATAGACTCATAGTCTTAGACTTTAAGGACAGATGGGATCATCGTGATCATCTAGTCTGACCTCCTGTACATTGCAGGCCACAGAACCTCTCCCACACATTCCTGTAACAGACCCGTAACCTCTGGCTGAGTTAATGAAGTTCTCAAATCATGGTTTAAAGACTTTAAGTTACAGAGACTCCACCATTTACACTAGTTTAAACATGCAAGTGACCCATGTCCTACGCTGCAGAGAAAGGAAAAAAAATCCTCAAGGTCTCTGCCAGTCTGACTCAGGGTAAAATTCCTTCATGATCCCAAATATGCTGATCAGTTAGATCCTGAGCATGTGGGCAAGACCCACCAGCCAGACACCTGGGAAAGAATTCTCTGTAGTAACTCAGAACCCTCCCCCTTTCATGTCCTGTCTCCAGCTGTTGGGGATTTTTGATACTGTCAGTTGTTGATGGGCCACATGCCATTGTAGGCAGCCCCGTCATACCATCCTCTCCGTAAACTTACCAACCTCAGGTCTTGAAGCCAGTTAGGTTTTTTGCCCCCCATTGCTGCCCTTAGAAGGCTGCTCCAGAACTTCACTCCTCTGATGGTTAGAAACCTTCACCTAATTCTGAGCCTAAACCTGTTGATGGCCAGTTTATATCCATTTGTACTTGTGTCTACATTGGCACTTAACTTAAATAACTCCTCTCACTCCCTGGTATTTATCCCTCTGATTTATTTATAAAGAGCAATCATATCTCCCCTCAGCATTCTTTTGATTAGGCCAGACAAGCCAAGCTCTTTGAGTCTCCTATCATAAGGTAGGTTTTTCATTCCTCACATCATCCTAGTAGCCCTTCTCTGCACCTGTTCCAGTTTGAATTCATTTTTCTTAAACATGGGAGACCAGAACTGCACACAGTATTCTGGAAAAATGCCCCGACCCTCTCTGCCAGCGCAGTGCTCCTGCCAGGGAGCAGGGTTGGTGCGCAGAGGCTTGCCCCACTCTGCCTGCCTGCCCAGTGCCCCAACCCAGCTCCCCAGCAGGAGTGCTGGGAGGAGGGGTGGGGCAAGCCCCCATGACCCAACCCCATTTCCCCAACAGGAGCAGAAGGGGTGGGGGGGAAGAACTGCAGGCAGAAGGGATGGGTTTAGGGGTTTGTGGGGCCTACTTGCTCTGGCCCATCGCCCCACAAACCCCTAAACCGCCTCTGCCTCTAGGTACCCACAAAGCAGAGATTGTCAGTAACTACAGCCAAGAGACTGATGGCAAACATAAAACAGACAGGAATGGATCCCTATCTGGCAATGTTGGACCATTGCTATATGTCCTCCCAGATAGTAGGCCAGGACAGAGACTGATGGGCCAGAGAACCAAGACTCTCCTTCCCACTAGGGGGTAGTCTGCTGCAGCTCAGCAAAGGAATGATGGGCAGGACACAGAAGCAGTTAAGAGAATGCCAAACTAGGCAGGCAGCCTGCTACAACAAAGGAATTAAGGATATGACCCTACTACGCAGAGGCAAGCAGGACTGGGTCCAACCATCGAAAAGCCCCACAAAGCAATGGCAAAAGGCAACAATCCACCTTGCAGTGGGACACAGATTCTATGAGATAGCTACAGACTCAGGACAGAAGTGGAGACAGAGCAGAAAACAACTGCGCAGTAGCAGCAGACAGAGAGCACAACCAGAGAGATGGGGCCGGGGCCAGGACCAGGACCAGGAGGAATAAGAAGGAGCCGGCCTGACACAGGAGAGTCAGAAGAAAGTATATAAGCAACACAGAGGACCAATAGGATGCCACCCAACACACTGAAGGCAGCCACAGTGTAGAAGTTCCCTACCAAATGCTGGCACAAAGGACACAACAACAAAGATTGTTAGATGGAAAGATGTAGCAAGCTGCATGGCAATTGGAGGGGGGAGCACAGGCTGCAGGAGGGAAGGTGTTTGGAAGAGGGACTAGTAAGCCAGACTGTGTGCACATGGCTTGAATAGGAACTGCAGAATATCTGTAAATAGTCCTCTTAATAAAGAGTCAGTTTAGTTTTCAAAACATGGCGTCGACATGTTATTACCCAGCATGTGGTACACGAAACAATGAGTATGATGCCCCATAGTGAGTATTTGCAGGATTGGGCCCCCACGTTGCATTGTGTTCTCGGTTTAGAGATGACTTTATCCCTCTCTTTTAGAAGCGTGACATTCCCTTTCCAAGCGTTCAGGGACACCTGCCTAGCCAGGATGCTTGTTGTGTACATAAAAGTCAGTAGAACTGAAGCACAAGCAATTTATTTGTTCTAAAAGAATCTTTAAGAAACAGAAATTGTGACCATTAATATGACTTAAAGTGAAAGGTGCAGATGCTGTTTGTCCCTTCTTTGGGCACTCTTAAAGGGTCCATAATAGTTCCAAGTCTTAGCCAAACTGAAGACAGTAAAAAGTCCCTTGGCGACCATCAGTGCCCAAGGATTACTCTTGTTCCTGTGTAAATGCCTGCTGCCCCAGTTACTGCCTCCCCACAACCGCTGCTCCACCCAGGCTCTCTCTCTGATCTCTTGCTCCTCCCTGGTCCAGAGTCCACCCAGATATGGATTTGTCTGGCCTTTTCCTTACCCCATGACTAAGTCTGTCTCGTACCCTTTCCATATCTCTAGTCACTCATAGCAGAAGGGGTGGATAACTTGGATTTCTACAACACCCCATTGTTGGTGGGTTCCATACCAGTGATGAGACACCTCTGCCGCCACCTTACGTCTCCCCTGACAAACTCAAATACATGGATATACTTGGGTACCGTGATGTCTAGAGAGCCAGTAAGAGAGCTCAATGAGTGTATAGAACAGTCTCCATTCCTTAGGTATCTTTCCTCCTTGCTGTGGCACATCATTGTTCTAGCCACAAGTTAGTTGCCTTTTGAAGTTCAATGGCTGTTGCTCCAATAGCTTCCACATCCCTGCTGCTTACGAATTGGGTGGACAGATGTAAAAGGGAATTCAGCTACATGTCATCCCTCCTCTACCCCGCTGCCTCAGAGCCATAGTCACATGCCCTAGTTTTGCACATGATTATTATTTGCTGGATTGTGTTACTGTCCAAAGGCTCCTCTCAGGATGAATGCTTGTTGTGCTATACACTGAAGAAACACACAGGTAGACGCAGTCCCTGCCCTGAAGATCTCAGTCTAATTTTAAACAAGATGCAAAACAGCAAGTGTGACAAAACATAGGTAGGAAGGGAGAAGGAGCGGAGCAGTTTCAGTGTGTGGAAAGCTTGCCTGCCAATATCTACTTTTTAATAATAAATGTTTTATGGATAACTGTTTATTGCGAAAGAAGAAGACTAACAGCTGTATATGTTAAAGGATACTGAAAATCAGTTCAAAGCTCTAATCCTCTGCTGTTAATAGACCTGACTGCTTATTGATATCCAAGATCCTTTCTGTTCAATATACTGAGGGATGCTCCAGAACATCTAACCACCTCTCATAAGGACTAATGTTACTGGTACACATAACATGTAAATGTAACTTAATTTTCCTCTGGGCAATATCCTTGTCCAGAGAGTTCTCTCAACCACTACCATGTTCACCAGGTGCAAACTTGCTGTACACCCTCTGTCAGCATGCCTGTACCCAGAACCGGCCCTAGACCAAATGGCACCCCACGTGAGGAGCGTCTTAGGTGCCCCCTGCCCATCTGTTGAACACCTTATTTTTTATTGCATTTGCAGCCCATTTCACGACTTTGATACACAATTTGCATGCATGATTTATCCCTGTCATATAAGATGATAAATCTGCACACTAGGATCTGTATTTATTCATGACATATATAAGCAAATAAAAAAACTGGTTTCCTCTAAGCTTATAGAAACTTTTTAATTTTAAGAATAACTGAAATGTACTAACATCAAGAATTGAACTGTGCACCATCGTCGGGTGGACCAGTGTTAAATAGAGTTACAGTAGGTGACAGCCTTAGAATGTTAACCCTAGTCCCTTAGTTCAAAAGGTTGCCCTTGTGAACTGAAGCAAAGCGTCAGAGAGATCCAAAGACTGGCCAATGGCATTTTCAAGGAATAAAATAGCAAGTGATGTCAGTCTCTTGTCAAACATCATCAACCAAAGATGCGTTTTAATGAGCCTCAGCTTCAAAAAGCTGCACTCACCACTCATGATTGTGACCAGCAGCATGAGCAGAATCCTCAGAGCTCTCCACACATTAGGAAAAGTGTCCTTCAGTTCTGCATCATGAATGAACTGGGGAACTTGGAGCAGAGAGTGTTTTCCATGTGGCAATATGTAATGCATATTGTCAATTCAACACAGAGGTCTTTATCATTGACATCTGAATATCCCCCATGTGTCAGTGTCCGGTGAAGGTCTGTACAGTTGTTCAAGAGTTTTCCTGTCTGCTGGCAGCTTACTAAGGTCATACAACTCCCCCCCTGCCAGGTCTTTCTGTTATGCTTTATTTGTTCAAACCTTTCCTTAATGGACACTCAAGCTGTGTCAACAAGCGAGCAAAAAACAAACAAACCACTCTCTTGATTTTTTCTTCTGAGCTTCCCATCACCTCATCTCTGTCCTCTGTGATGGGATCCCGGCGTACAACCTACAACTGTGAGACCTCTGTGCCCTCTTAGCTTTCCAGCCTAGACTATGTCTCACAATGTTTTGCCACTGGCAAGCAGCAAAACCCCTCCAGGCGCTGTTATCACTCAGCCACCAGCATGCAGAGGCACACCCAGCCAAGTTGCATGAAGGCTCCCCAAGTCCCTCATGAACCATACACAGGGAAACACCAGCAAATCTCCCAAGCCCCCAGCCTTGCAACCCAGGAGTATACCATCTTACACTGCTCAAGACCTTCTTGTAAGCAATGCAAGTTTATTAATTAGTTCACCATTTCATCAAAGGAAAGTTGACATGCACCAGCCTTTGTAACCTGAGCAGATTTCCCAAGCACTTTAGACAAACTCACTGGTAAGGATAAAATATTAAAGTCAGGTTATTGACTACAGAAAGACAGATTTTAAGTAATTATAAGTGGTAGGCAAAAACGGTCAGAGATAGTTACCAAAGAAAATAAAAAAGTATGCACACAGTCTAAATCCATAAAAACACCCATTTTTTCATGCTTTGTGTGTATAAAAAGATCTTCTATACTTTCCACAGTATGCATCCGATGAAGTGAGCTGTAGCTCACGAAAGCTTATGCTCAAATAAATTGGTTAGTCTCTAAGGTGCCACAAGTCCTCCTTTTCTTTTTGCGAATACAGACTAACATGGCTGCTACTCTGAAACCAGCCTAAATCCTAAACCTTATTAGACTAAGCAGTATTTAGACCAAGCAGTTTTTCTCACCTCACTGGATGTTGCAGGTAGGTTACAGTCATTAATACACAGGCTTTCCCTTTAAGCCTGACATCAGTCTCCTCAGTTCAAGTCTTTCTCTTCCCAATATTCTTGTTGCCTTCAGAGTAGGTCAAGGAGGAGAAAGGTAAAATCATGATGCCACTGTCCCCTATTTTATACCTTCAGTCCATGGGCCTGGAAAACGCTAGCCCAGACATATCCTGATGGGCTTTGCTGAGTCACGGAGTTGAGCAATCCCCATAGTGTGGTGCTTGCGCAACTTCACCTGAATTGTAAATCCCTTGTTTACTATTCCCCTGCTGGTCAATGGCTGGTGATGATCATTCAGTGCCCACCCGGGTGCTGATCACCTCCTTTGTTGTTGTCACTGGAGAACTAGCAGTGAGTGACTTCCAACTCACAACATATTTCAACAAACAGCCATACATCGAAATCTCACAACTTCATGCACATAATGATATACATATTTTGACAGAACAATGGGTTTCAGCGGATCATGATCTTTCATACGATATCTTACATGGCATGCTTTGCATGAAATATCACAACCACATACGAATGATGATTATGGGGTTATAGGGTGCTACTTTAAGGTACAGCGTCACACCCTCATAACCAAACTGTCTCTTTTTCTGATAAATAAGAGTTTCCTTGGAGACAGGTGCAATGCTTCAGTTTTCCGCCATTTCTTTCGCAGTAGTGAGGGCATCTTCAAATTCGTTGTCTCTGTAGACCGCAACAAAATCAAGACAGCTTCTCATCAAAGTAGTAGCAGTCGTGATGTTCATTGACTGAGTTTGTAATGCCTCGCTTACAATGTTTACTTGGAATAGGATATTGTGCCAAACCACAACTGAGAGCAAAAATTTGAAGTCAATGATGTTGTTTGCCAGGCTTTGCGCCTCGGGTCGGATTATGGCCTTGGCACTACTAAACTGCGCCAGTTCCATCAGGGTGTCGTAAACCTCAGTCACTGGCCTTATGCTGTCAATGCCACTCTCCCAGCAAGTGTCATTTAGCAGCTTCACGGTCAGATTTGTAACACTGCCCGTGAGGACCTTCCACCTGATAATTGATGCTGAAAACAGGCCGTATATAGCCTTGTAGAACTCCCAAGACAGATACTGAAGCTAAAGAAGATGACGCTACATCTGATACAACCAGCTTGAGGGAATGGCAGCCATAAGGCATGAAGAAAGCTCTAGGAATCAGCGCAAGGATCCTTGCCTGGATGCCACTGTTTCTTCCCTTCATGTTCGTGCCGTTGTTGTAACCTTGGCTGCAGCCGTCCTCAAGCTTTATTTTATGCTCATTCAAAATGTACATAAATAGTTCTGTTAGGCCTTTTCCACTACAGTCATCCACAGACCAGAAACAGATAAAGTGGTCCTTTACTTGGATACAATCATCCTCGTTGTCAACAAATTTTACTGTAAATGGCATCTTTTCATTGTGACTAATGTTGGGAGTGCTGTCCATTATTATGGTGTAGTACTTCGCTTTGCCATACTGCATCAATATGTTATCAAGCACCTTCCTTGCCATAAGATCAATCAATTCATTCTGAATTATTTTGCTGCAGGAATGCTCTATAGCTTCTTTATGAACTACTTGACATAGGTGCTCATGCATGACATCATTGTATTTCCCAAACCAAGGACATTACTGTTATGTTCAGTGAACAATTTATCCAATGACCCCTAGAAAGCCAAATTATTCTTTGCAAGGAAGAGGGTAATTGAGATCAGATGCTTGAGCGTGTTCTTCCAGTGCTGGGTTTCTACATTAATAATGCACTGGTTTTCTGCATCTACGCATTTATTTAGCTTGAGCCTGGACTCTACCTCCATCCATTTGGAGTAGGCCGTAAAATGGTTGGGTGACTTTTCATGTTGTTCCAGAGTATCAGCTAAGTTATGCCAGTAATTGCTCCCAAAAAGCGCAAACAATGATTTGGCATTCTTGTCAAATATTTTGCAACAAAAACAGAACACTTTGTCAGTTGATTTTGAGTAAACGAGCCAACGCCAATTCAGTTTCTCACCATTCTTGAGCACTCTTTCACAGTGTGACTTTGAGAAGTGTCTCTTTGGCTCATTTACTGGAAATGTCATATTCTCAATTTTGCTCAGCACATTCAAAATTGTATGATCAATATCAGTGGAGTTTAGGATCGCCGGCTATAAAGCAGGACCTGATGTATCAATTTGTGGTGTGCAATTTTTCTCACTGCTGTTTCTTTCATCATGTGAGGCTGATTCTTCTTTATCATTTCTCACCTTTTCATGTAAACCAGATTTTTGTGCGTCATTACTCTCCTTTTCACATGAGCCACATTCTTCTTTATCATCTCTCTCTTTTATGCCGTCAGGGAAACTGGAAGATTCTCCATCATTTTTCTCACATTTTCATTCCTTATGTTCAGGTAAATCTGCTAATTACTTAGTAATAGGACTTCCATCATTTATGCTTTGCTCCTCAATTTCTTTTGCACTGGGACAATTGCTACCGCCTAAAGCCCGGTCTATGATGTTCTGTTTCAGATATTTTCCCATCAAATTTGCCCCTTGCTGCAAACTAGATTGCAATTGAGCTTTTCACTTACTATAATGAGGTCCTGAAGGCTTCTTTGGGGGCATCTTTTATTTTCTACAGGGGAAAACAGACAGTATTAGGGAGAGCAAAAGTCTATGTTCCACAGTCTTAGAAAGTCATCAAACTTTATGTGTAAAGCAATGAAAAAAGAAGTAACAGTATTTCTTTTATATTGTTGCATAGACAGAGGTTCGATAGATATCTCTGATGTCTCATTAAATATGTCCTTTATTAGTCACTAGTTACACTACTTACTTCAAGTCTTAAAACACAAGTACACTTTCACAATTACACAATAAAACAAAGTTCACTATATTGCAGCTGGGCACTCACTTCACTTCAGTTCATTCTTATATCTCATTGACTGGCAACCTCCCAGGCCTTATATACCAGAGAGGGTCTGGCTGACAACATTCTAAGAGGTTCAAGGAAAATGTCATTCTCAGAAAGAATGGAAGGTCCCATGACATTCTACAAAGGGCCAGAACATTCAAAGAGGTTAGTGAAAAATGAATCCACATACGGAATAGCTGAAACTTTACTTCAAACATTCTATTTTCTCTTTTGTCACTAACAACAAAAACTGGAACCCAAGCACAGCACCCCAGGTGGTCATCTGGGTCACCTGCCCCTAAATCTGGCCCTGTCTGTACCAAATCTGCCTAAACCCCTAGATGACTGGATAATAGGGCTGGCAGGATTGTTCGTTGTTGTGCGTGGGTTGAGTCCCTATCCTGCTCTCAGCTCAGCATATATACTCTAAGTTAGTGTCCTCATCCTTTTCCTGGTGTTTTCCCTTTTTTCTTATTCACACCACACCTGCACCCCTTCTCTCCTGCCATATCCCCCGCACTTCCCTTTCCTTCCATTTAGCTTATCCCCTCCTAAGTAACCCCTCCCCAACAAGAGATGTGGAATTAGCATGATGTTTGCTGCCAGCACCCTATTTACTCTGTGCGTTCTACCCTGTGTCTATCTAGTTTATTTAGATTGTAAATTCTTCAGGGCAGGGACCCTCTACTACACGGCTTTTGTGCAGTATCTAGACAATGTGACTCCATTCTTAGGTACTACCACAATAAATATGATTAATAATACATTCTTAACTTTAAAACATGAAGAACAAACATTAGACTGACCTTCCTCCTCATGTTTTTTTTCCCTGCAGGACCTCATGTCTCAACTAGTCCCTCTCTTGCCTTAGACTCTCCACTTTTTTACCTTCATATGCTGGAGGAAATTAAAGCCACCTGGTCAAGCTGCCAGAATGAGTCAGCAAAACAGACCAACATCCATATGCAGGGGCTAAGACCTTGACCTCTTGCCACAGCTGTGAACAACAGATTTGACAAGCTTAGTCCTTTTTTCTATTTGTGAAATGATCCTGAGATTTTTATTAATTCGTCTGTAATCTGACTTCATTTAAAGAATAGTTTTTATGAACATATGTGAGCCTATGGACTGTTTGCAAACTGGGTTCAGATTTTTTTTTTTAAAATGAGAATACCCTGTTTAGGAGTCAATGTCATTAGTTCAATAAAGACATCTATCCAATACAATCAGTGGATGAAAATCAGTTATGAAGTGTATGTCCCTTAAGAAAAAAGAAATAAAAAATGACGACGTGTTAGAATTGAACAATGTTCCCATTCGTATTACTGTGGCTAGTTTTGGTCACCTGGCATCAATAAAACTATTGCAGAGATTAAAAAGCTGCAGAGAAGGGCAACAAAGATGACTAGCGGCACGGAGATACTTGCATATTGTCATAAACCTATGACCACTTGGGACTTCACATACATCACTAGGCTGCATGCTGTGTCACTGGCAACTTCACTGCACCAATGGCAACAGAACTTGAAATGTTCTGCTCCGAAATCAAAGGGAACAAACAAATAAACGAAAAGAAAAACTCTATTAAGAATTAGTAGTAGTATATGGCCTTTGAGACACAGTTGAATCTATCCAGTAGAAGGCAGTGGTACACATACATATTGCAGTATTATGAGAGACTCCAAAAATTAGGCTTATTTAGCATACAAATGGGAAAACTTAAGGGGAATTAGAATATCACAGTATTCAGTCTTAAGCAGGATATTATACTAGTGCCTAGAGACCCCAATTAAGATTAGGGCCCCATTGTGCAAGGTGCTGCTGTACGTATGGATGAATCTTTTCATACTATCCCATGGAACAAGGGGTTACTGAAATTAACAAACAATTAAAGGAGTTATTTCGTCACATAATGTGAAAGTCACCATAGTATTGAGGACGAGCATAAGACGTTCCTCTAAAATCCACTTAATCCCTGCTTCGAAGATTTAAATGATGCTCAGGAGATGCAAAGGCCTTGCACAGGTCTTCGGCACAAAAGTTAGTTTTACCCACAGTACATAATCAACCTCCCTGTGGAAATCTCTGCAACAAATCTGAATGAGTGAAATATAATAGCTAGATTTCAAGAAGGGCCGGATGATGCTCTGACCAATAGTGCTGTCTGCAGCTATGAAAGCTAAGATACTGGTAATCAACTCTCATGTTTCAGGGTGTACACAGATCACCACAGGGGACAGGAAGGAATATTTGTCCCTTACCGATATCACTGCATCTTTGGCATGGGCTACATTGGGGTTGGGGGTGAAGGGGCAACCTTCCTCTGAGGCACCAGGAGTTGCTTGGTGTTAAAGGCAGGGGGTCGCACTTGACGGCTCAATGGCTTGATCCCACACGACAGCTCCTATGTTTTTGACAGAAGCTGATATACAGATTTTATTCCTGAACATTCTGCAAATTGGCAAACCAGCCCAAAATTATGATACTAGTTAAATACAACTACTTATCCATGTGGTAGCCAAGCTGCAAAAGGTCAGATTGAGATGTCTTTTGCATACTGTTTGTGATTTTTTTCCCCTTTTAGGTCTCTTATTTGTGCTTTATTTAAATATATCTTATTGTTCCCCTTGTATATTTTGTTGGCAGGCCCTTTGGCAGTGATTTCTGCCTCCATCACAGCTCGGTTCTTGTGGCAGCTGGTGGAAAGGTTTGCTTCTGATCTGTAATTCCATCAAAGAATGCTCCTGAAAATACCATTTAAACTCGTCAAGGTGAATGTGTGCTTCTAGTTTATATTTATCTGTGGGTCTGAGCTGCTTTGATGCTTAAGAATCTGTAGACAAAAAAATACCCATGATGGCCATGAGCTCTAGCGGTAAGTTTCTCTCCAGAGGGGACTGAAGCTCCTTGTTACATTCTTAAAGAAAAATAATACCCCAAGAACATGGATCTGAATTGGTGATTGCAATTCGACTGTTTTGAGGATGGATTAAGATTCAGGGGAACATTAAAGCAAACTCCTCAGCATTTTTATACAAACACTTTCTATCCTTTATTTTGTTTCATTTATTTAACAGAAAATAGCACTACTTGCATCCTTTGGGCTTATCCAAAGTTCAAACCCTGCTGTCCCCAACCTGGGAGCTGCCCCAGAAGAAGCCCCCATAAATCTTATTTCTGTACCATACAGGAGGTGAAACCCCTGGAGTCCAACCCTTTCCTTTGTGCATTAGAACCACATTGGTTCTTCTACCTTGGTGACCTCTTGTGGAGAGGTTCTGGCTGGATATGACCTATAGTGCCTTAAACTTTGTGCTGGACTGATCACCTCTGAGAATGAAAAGGGCCTTGCCTCAGCCAGCTTTTAGAGGTGTGAGTGTGTATTAGCTAACACCTGCTAATGAGCACATTTTAAGAGTCTAGTATAGACAAGATTCATTATCTATAGCAAGTGCTCACCTGGTTGAGTAAGCCTAGGGTCTCCCCCAGTGTTAGCAGCAGGAGCAGACCACATGACCTCCAGTTCTGTGCTTTCATCAGAGGACCACCCTTCCTCTTTGAAACTGAAAATCTCTGTTAGAGCAGTGGTTTTCAGCCTATGGTCTGCAGACCCCTGAGGGTCCGCACATTATGTCTAAGATTTCCAAAGGGGTCTGCACCTCCATTTGAAATGTTTTAGGGGTCCGCAAATAAAAAAAGGTTGAAAACCACAGAAAACTGAAAGCAATATTCTAGATTAAGTCCTGACATTACCAGTGCAACCTAGAGGGAAGGACTTTTACGGCCATGTTTCATCTCTATATGCCACCTCATGGCATGTGCTTTTCTTATTGCATGGCAAACTCCTATCTAATTTATGGTCCACTGTCAACCTTAGGTCATCTACAACTTTACTCCTTTCCTAGTATCTCTCTGTCAACTGAATATCTGTATGTCATTATTTTTTCCTAATTCTAGTCACCTGAATTTTTCCAGGTTGAATCTGGTTTTATTCCTGCCCATTTCTAACTCTTCTATATCCTTTTACCTAATTCCTCAGTCCTCATGTGGTATCATTTAAACTTACCCTTAATTCCCCAAACCATGCAGAATCTCCCAGACACTAAGATCCTGTCACTGAGGTATTTTAATGCAGTAGTAAACCAAAGCCAGCTACAGTGTCATAAGGCAAACTGCATTTATCCTGTCTGCTATTATTCTATTTATTACAAAGCATTCACATTTTCCCACTCCATTACGGCCTTCCTGGTCTCCGTCACTTACTGTATCTCCGTCTTATTTGTGATTTGGTAACAAAACTTTCCATTGTTGATGGTAACGCTTGAACACCATTTGCTTTGTAGCAGATGGCAACACAGTCTTATCTGCTGCTTTAGCCAACTGGTTATTTTTTATTCCCCTCATCACCTGATGTTACTGTACAGCAGAGGCAAGAGGAGTAATTGTTTGGCAGGTATTTCCTGTTGTGATGCTGTCAGCCATTTGAACATACTGCTTCAGATAGCTCAAAAAACAGCAAAGTAAGAATTCCAGAGACTGCAGCACATGCTTTTAGCCTTCTGGCAGCTAGTCCCTGAAGAATACAAATAATCCCAGGGAGAAACTGTAGTACTATCAAAAGACCCAGGAAATCAGAGCTCTCTATTCCTAGATAACTCTTATTTCCCACACCCCTTAGCAGCACAATCCTCCTTCCAGGGGAGGTTGCCCCCAGAGCACAATTTCATGGTGCATTTTACTAGACCTCAGATTTTAGTGATTACACTCTCCATACTCTCCCGAGTCCCATCTCCTGTGGAAAGGTCTCAGGAATCAAATTGGGCCACGGGTCAGCAGCTGGTTAAGGTGATTCTTTTCTCTGTTGGCTACACCTTATGCTTTAGGATCTAAGCTTTTGTCTAAAAAGCACAGGTTAACCTCTAGCAGAGATGACCTTCCAAATGTGAACCAGGTGGAGCAGCAGCTGATGATGCAACATCAACTTGATTCTGCAGACAGCTTGAAACATTAGCTCTAAAAGGGGCATAAATTGCCTCTCTTTTGAAGAGTGTTGACTCCCAAGTCTAATTATGACAATTTAGGAGCTTTTCAAAGGCACAAATGGAAGTTAGGGGGCCAAACAGCTAGCGGGTCTCTGTGGAAATTTGTTGCCTCACATCCCTTAAGTCACTGAAAACCTCTCCCTTAAATGTTAGCCTTGTTAACTCTTTCACTGCTGATTAAAGCATGCACTAAAGTGCGGGATCATTGTGTTGTTAAATCTTCACACTGTGCTGTGAGTAGTATCGATCTCATTTTGGTATCCCAGGGGAGCAAAGGGGAGTGCCAATACCATCACTTATTTTTTCCACTTTGTCCCTGTTATAAAATCCCTATTAGAGGGCACGATTGGTTTACGTCCTGAAGCAGACCGATAAGCATGAGTTAGTTTCAGAAGTTTTTAAACAGAGTACTATTAATCTGATTGACTTTATGGCAATGACAAGATAAGAGATTATGATTTTGTTGTTGTTGTCCTTACCCATTGATATAGTGGCTCTTAAACTTCCTCTAATCCATCATACTCATAGGACACTTTGGCATGCTGATGACATGAGACAAATGAAGTGGATGGGGAGGAAATTACATTGCCCTTGATGGTAACTGTGTCCTCCTGAGTCCAATCAACTGTGGAATGGAGAGACTTTGAAAACCCTGTGCCATGCCTTTTATGGAGGCTGTGATGGCCTGCTGACCCTTGGGAACTGCTGACACATGTATACTTGGTGACTCTTTATCTGGTACCTTTGTTGCCACCATCTAGTGCTCACTCCTTGACTCTTTTAGACTGAGTCCAAAAGTTTTAGTATTTTCTCCCCAGGAACTGGAAAGTCAGAGATACACTCTTGCATGTGGTAATTATTATATACCGTCACTTTGAGAAGTGGCTGTCGGGTGTCTAAATAACAGAGTAGCACATATCAGCCTCAATCCTAAAGTTAGTGAAATTAAAGTATCTTATTTATTACACTAAGAACAAATGTATTCTGACATGGAGCTGGAAGCATTAAAGAAATAGTTTTATGCACAGAAACTGCTCATCTTCCCTTGTCTATCTACGGTTTGTTTGTTTGTTTTTTGAGCTTCTTATTTGTTTACAAATATGCATGCCAGAACTCACTGTTCCTGGTGTCGACCCTTGCTGCTGGGATGGCTTTGGGAGGCCCTCACTTGCTCTGAGGAATCTCTCCCCTCCAACTCCCTCCATGGCACTACCTATGTGGGAAGCTTCTAGGGAAGCTTTCTTCAGCCTCTTCAGGTTCCCTCCTCAAAGCTCTACAACATTCTTGTCCATCAGAATAGCTTGATGAATACAGGCTGGAAACAGTCAGACATTTCCTGCTGTGAGGGGTGCTCTGTCTTGAAAATTTTGCCTTAGCAGGGAGATGAACTGACTGATCTAAGGAGTCTTCCCACCTCTAACTTCTGGGGTTCATCTGGTGATGACGGACTCAGACCCCATTGCCATTCCTCTGAAGCATCCAGTCACCCAATCCTTTTGTTTTAAAAAAAGTTCTGAGACACCAAGTCATTAAGGTCTGACAAAAAAGTCAGAAATCTGTTTTGAAACATCAGAAATCAATTTTCTCTGGGAGGATACATCCGAAGCAAGAGAGAAGGAATGGATCTAAGAGAAGTCATGTGTTCTGAAAAAGTAAATAGATGGTCTGGAGAGTAAAATGGAAGAAATCAATGAAATATGAAGATTTCCAAGTTACATCAGCAGAAATGAGTAAATACAGCAGCAAGATACCAAATACTTGAGGCAGATGCACACAGTTCATCCAGGTACAAAACAAGTATGAAAAGAGAATGGTTACCTTTTCATCTTACCTTTTTTTAATATAAGATGGAAAAAAAATCTTGAGAATAAATGGTTTAGTTACATGTTAAATATTAAAACTTTCAATGACTTTTCAAATTAAAAAAGGAAACCACAATGGATTCTTTTTGGGATGCTTCAAAATATATTATTGGTAATCATCATTTAATGTTCACAGTGAGTAGTATCTAGAGGCCTTAAGTAGGGCAGGGATACCATGGTGCTAGGCGCTATCCAAACACAGTAAATGACCATTCCTTCCCCAAAGAATTTTTTCAAAGCTCAGGGAGATTTTCTGTGGCCCACTGAATGTATTTAAATAGACAATCACTATTTTAAAAACAAATGGCCTGATTTGGGTCTTACTTACTCCAGTATTAACAAAGTGTAGCACTATTGACATTAGTGGATTTACTCCGCATTTACACTGGTGAAAGGGAGATCAGAACAGGGCCCACTAGTTATAGTAAGATACTTATGGCTTTATGCTAATACACAGAAGACATTGGGCTGAAACAGATGAGATATGTTTGGTGCAGCTGAGAGAAGAGACAAAGCCTCCCCTCTTCTTCTCAGCCCCCTGCTCTTCCCTCCAAGCTTTCTGCTCCCCTCCCCAGCCCAGCGCAGTCTCTCCTTCTCCAAGCATCCTTGCTTTCACTCTCCCATCCCCCGTTTCCTCCCGCAGCCCCAGCAACGCTTCCCAGATATTGCCACTGCTGACTGATAGGTGGCCCTGGACACTTCCTCTACACTGCTGCTGCCCAGAGCCCATTCCTAGTTCCACTGTCTGCTGCCATGGGCCCAACAGAAGTGGGAGCATGTGTGGGTGTGTGATGGGGTGGGGGAGGGAGACTGGGGCACTGACAGACTCCCTATCCGAACACCCCCTTCCCCCCAGCGTCTTTCCTCCACACTGGGCCAGATGCACAAGAGTTCATAAGGTAATCATGAGTATTTGAAACAGGGTTCAAATGTGTGAGCCTCACAACTCGGGTGTGAGACTGGAGGTGCCTGGACAAAGGTGGTTGTACCACTTTTATCAGGTTTCAGAGTAACAGCCGTGTTAGTCTGTATTCGCAAAAAGAAAAGGAGTACTTGTGGCACCTTAGAGACTAACCAATTTATTTGAGCATGAGCTTTCGTGAGCTACAGCTCACTGTAGCTCACGAAAGCTCATGCTCAAATAAATTGGTTAGTCTCTAAGGTGCCACAAGTACTCCTTTTCTTTTCTTTGTACCACTTTTATGTTTCCCTTGTTATGTTCACAGCATACACACCAAGAAGTTAGATTCTCTTGCTGGAAGGTTGCAATGTAAAACTACTTTATTCTGTAGAATTCAAAATGATTACACACAAGAATCCCAAAACAGAAAGCAGCAAAGCAGGCTGCTCCCTAAAAACAGAGGTACAACCCACCTTACCTTAGTGACTGTCTGCAATCTGGCTGCTGCTAGGCCCAGATCACATGCTTCCCTACAAAGCCCTCTAGCCCGCAAGCAGGACAAGGACACCCTCCTGAAATTTAAAGTGATAGCTCTATAATTTTAACAGTTTTCAGTGTGCTGAACCCTGATGTGGAGTCTGCTAGAACTAGTGCAACTTGAAGTGATTTCAGCAGTGCTCTTAAGGTACATCGACACTTACAGTAGCGTGTAGGGTACAGACCCTGCATGCCCAGCTTCCAGGGGTATGAATAGCAGTGTAACGGTAAGGCATAGCTTAGGCGAGTAGACTAGACAGCCCTATGCACCTGAACCCCTAAGGTATATACCCTACACAGGCCCTCTACATGCCCAAGCACTGCCTCCCCATGACTGCACTGTTATTTTTAGCAGTGTAGTGTCCCGTTTCCTCCCCTCTGCTGGAGCCTTTCACAGCAGCATGTAGCGACAAGTATAGTGCCTGTACTCTACACACTGTCGTAAGTGTAGACATAGCCAGAGATGGGCTGACTGATAAATGGCCCCCAAAGGATAATTTCACCAGCTGAGGCTCACCAGCGCAATAGTGATCCACCCACACCCCCTTCTCTCAGCCATGTCCCTGATACTTTTGCTATCCTAGTAGGGCTAGGAGAGGGCGGCATAGAGCTAGTTCTGCCCCACTCAAATATTCCCTTCTGGAAGAGGGACCCTCAATTGGTTGGTTAAACCAGTTTTTCACCTGTGGAATGGGGATTGGAGTCTAGCCAACGAGAGCTGCAAAACAAGCCATGTTTGAAAGAAATTTGTTCAGTAATTCTAAAGCTATAAAAATTCAGTGATGGACACTCTAATGCCAAGTAATTAGAGCTAGCTAGGAATTTTCTGTTGAAATGATTTTTCAATGGAAAATGCAGTTTCCACAAAAATTGAAAATTTTGGGGGGAAATTTTGATGTTAAAAAAAATTGATTTGCTAACAGGAAAACTGAAACAAAACAAAACCCCTTCATTTCAAGTCAGTTCAACATTACACAGCATTTCTGTCAGGGGTGTGAAACAACTGAACTACAACTCCATGAGGTAACGTAGCCCCAATTCTCTCCTACCTGGGACTACCTAGCCCAACTACTCCTGCTGTTATGCACACCTATGTGACTCCCATGATGCCCCACATCTCTCAGTCAGAGCAGACACAACACTGCAGCATGGGAGATGTAGTCCATTCAGGAAGCCTGGCCCATAGGAGACAATGGGGGTATGAGATAATTGACTGTGACTCCAATGAGGCAATGCTGCCCCATGCAGAAATGTGATTTGATGTTGAACTAATGGACTCACAGCAAAATGTTTTGGGTCCGTTCAACAAACAGAAACAAAATATTTTTATTTGGGAATATTAAAATAGTGTGTTTGGATTGAAAATCTCAAAACAAAACGTTTTGCCATTTCCAAATGGAAAATTTTTCAGAATTTGTCTTTCTGCAAAAAATTTTTGGTATTTAAATATTTTTCCTGATTCGGGACATAAAGAAATGTTGGACCCATTCAACTGAACTTGTGGCTATGTAGCTTACCAGTATGTTTGGTCGTGAGTACTGTGTGAATAATTTGTAGTGCAAACCGATTAAACAAATCTATACTTAGAAGCCAAGCACACAGCTCGTCTATGGACAAATGTGTTTGAATCAATTCTACCCCACCATCCATTTGTTTGGTTTACTCACCTTTTGTGTCTTGTTTTAAATTGAAATGATAAGCTCTTACGGGTAGACATGGCCTTTTACTAGGTCTGTGAAGTGCCTAGCAGAGTGAGGCCCTGACTTGGCTGGGGTCTTTCAGAGTGTTAATAATGGATATACCCTGCTCTACTGGTAACTATTAGCAAAATAGCATTCACATTCACATCAGAAGTCCCTGAAACCTGAGTGGAGCAGCAGAGAGTATTGCTCCTTTGCTGTTATGTGTCATGCAGTCACAGGATCAGACATAGGTGCTGGAACTAGGGGTGCTGCCACACCCCAAGCTTGAAGTGGTTTCTATCACATACAGGGTTTACAGTTTGATTCAATGGCTCTCAGCACCCTCACTATACAAATTGTTCCAGCACCCCAGGGATCAGATGAATATAATGACATGCTTCAACCAAGTGTTTCTGTGGGTGGAAGAAGATGAAGAGGAAACATCAAAACTGCAGGTGGACAGTGCTGAGCATAGTAGGTTAGGACACTAGCCTAGGACTTGGGTTCAAGTCCCTGCTCTGCTACAGACTTCCTGAGTGACCTAGGGCATGTCCTATAGTCTCTGTGCCTCAGTTCTCTGTTTTGGAAATGAGGCTAGTAGCACTGCCCTGCCTAATAAGGGTATTGTGGGGAGTCATACATTAGAGATGGTGAGGCGCTCAGATACTGTGGTGATGAAAGTCAGATAAGGCTTTCTTCAGGAAAAGCCAAACAAACAAGACAGGGCTCATCCTGCACAGGTACTGTGTGCCTCCTGTGAATTGCTGAGAGCTCTGAAATCCAGTGGCTTCAAATGGAGATGAGGGCATTCAGCACTGCATATGACCAATGTGTTCACCAGATATAAAGTGTACCCCATGAAAGTGGAGGTCAGGTTGTGGTAACACAACACCTTACTGGTATTACTTCGCTGTCATGAAAATTGTGGCTGTGTTTTAGAAAGACAAGTTCTGAAAAAATTCCATTTGGAAACAGCAAAACATTTGGGGATTTTCAATGAAAATGGCATTTTCTGTTTGTTGAACTGGCCCAAAATATTTTGTTTTGAGTCAGTTAGTTCAATATCAAACTGAGTTTTCTCATAAGGCATCATTGTCTTGTTGGAGTTGTGGTAAAATGTCTCATGTCCCCATTATCTCCTATGGCTGGGCTTCCTGGATGGACTACAGCTCCCATGTTTCAATGTGGTGTCCCCTCCAATGGGGTGGTGTTTAGATAAGGCAAGCATCATTTTGTGACACACTGGTTTTAACTTGTCAATAATTCATTATAGGTGATGCTGGTAGCACTGCTTATTATTAAGGTTGCCTGACACTTTCCATTATAAAACCCTGTTTTCAGTTTCTTATAACTTTGCCAAACTTTAACTATTTGGGTTAAATATTTCATAGAGAGTAGAAATATGGATAAAAGAGAATTGTAAAGAAGAATATAACACCTAAGTCTTATTCTCTTCTGAATTACCACAGTTTTATACCAGCACTATTCCACTGACTTCAGTGGAATTACTCCTGATTCATAGCACATGCATGTGAAAGGAGAATAAAGCTGTTTGATAGGCATACACTGAGCTGGTTTCAGCTGGACATCTCCGGTTAAGACAATTAATGTGTCCAGTCCATGTCTTTTAAGGCCAGCAGAAATCGCATAATCACCAGGAAGGAGCAGGGGTTTACACCTTTGGGCTGGAAGTCCCAAGATATATGGATTTACTGTCAGAGGAATATTTGGTTGCAATAAATTTATGAGCCAGGATCCAAACACCTTTACTTCTAAAACTACCTAAGATAAAGGCAAGATAGAGATGGAAATAACCATTGTATGGAGATCAGAGACTACTACATTTCTCCCCAGATGGTACACTGATCAAATATTACAATGTTGGAATGGTGATATGACCTCAACCTGATACAATAATGAACTCACCTTTAACATGAAAGGGATCAAAAATCAAAAGCAAGGCAGGTGCTCGAAATCTGGACAGTTCAACAGATGTGTGACTGTCAGGCTGAGACCCAACAGGTTTAGTGAAGGAAACAAAATCTCTCTAGAAATGTGCAATATATTTCATTTGCTGCAACTGCTATTCCCAATGGGAACCTACCTCTATTAATGTATTTTATTATTTGTAGTAATGCGCTGCCTAATGGCCTCAGCTGAGATCGAGGCCTCATTTGTGCTCGCTATACTGGAGGCATGACTACAATGTAAGCACCACAGCATCACAGTGCTGCAGCTATGCTGCTGTCGTGTAGACACTTGTAATAGTGACAGAAGGGGGGAGGGGCGTGGTTTCTGATGCTATTTTAATCTACCACCTTCAGAAGTGGTTGATGAAAGAATTCTTCTGTTAACCTAGCAGTGTCTCCAGTGGGGGTTAGGTCAACGAACTACATCACACAGGGCATGACATTTTTCACAGCCCTGAATGATGTGCTTAGGTCAACCTAAGTTTTAGGTGTAGAGCAGGCCTAAGTAAAAGACTGCCCAGCCCCAGAGAGCCTACAATCTAAACAAAATAAGACAGACTCAGAGTAGGAGGGGAAACAGATGCACAGAGAGGCGTAGTGACTTGCCCAAGGTCTCCCAGCTGGTCAGTGGCACAGCCAAGATTAGAATCCAAGTCTCCTGGTTCCCACATTAGTGCTCTATCTACTGAATCAGACTGCCTTTCCTGAAACCCTCCTCAAATTTCAGACTAAGCATGTTGTGCATAATAAAGGAAGCCTATTGAAGTAGGCTTGCTTTGACATCAGTAATTGGACATGGGGGAGGGCTCATTTCTTGGGAAACAGAATTAGGAAGGTAAATAAATCAGCAGGCTGGAAACAGAATGTCTGTGCTAACTGAGATAGGTAAATGGGGTCAGTAAACTAAGAGACAGAATGTGGGAACTAGCTAAGAGAAGGGGGAACACCAAGGAACCATTTACAATGGACAAAATAACAATGAAACAAAATAAGCCTAAAATGTAAAATGAGGTAAAGAGTAAGTCATGAATGGAGAGTGCATAGACAGAGCATGTTGTACAGGGATTGGTTCCTACAACATAACCAAGTTAATCCCCAAACTTGCAGTGCAATGTATAGTAAATGCAATTGAATCTGTAAATCTATAATAAAAAAAGTATCAGAGGGGTAAGCCATGTTATTTTGTATCCACAAAAACAACTAGTAGTCTGGTGGCACCTTAAAGACTAACAGATTTATTTGGGCATACGTTTTCATGGGTAAAAACTCACTTCTTCAGATACATGGAGTGAAAATTACAGATACAGGCATAAATATACTGGCACATGAAGAGAAGGGAGTTACCTTACAAGTGACAGGTTTCAGAGTAACAGCCGTGTTAGTCTGTATTTGCAAAAAGAAAAGGAGTACTAGTGGCACCTTAGAGACTAACCAATTTATTTGAGCATAAGCTTTCGTGATCCAATGAAGTGAGCTGTAGCTCACAAAAACTTATGCTCAGATAAATTTGTTAGTCTCTAAGGTGCCACAAGGACTCCTTCACCTTACAAATGGACAACCAGTGTTGACAAGGCCAATTCAGTCAGGGTGGATGTAGTCCACTCCCAATAACTGATGAGGAGGTGTCAATACCAAAAGAGGGGAAAGTGCTTTTGTAGTGAGCCAGCCACTCCCAGTCCCTATTCAAGCCCAAATTAATGGTGAAAGTTTGTAAATGAATTGTAGCTCTGCAGTTTCTCTTTGAAGTCTGTTTTTGAAGTTTTTTTGTTGAAGGATGGCTAATTCTAAATCTGTTATTGAATGTCCAGGGAGATTGAAGTGTTCTCCTACTGGATTTTGTATGTTACCATTCCTGATGTCTGATTTGTGTCCATCTATTCTTTTACATAGAGACTGTCCGGTTTGGCCAATGTACATGGCAGAGGGTCATTGCTGGCACATGATGACATATATCACATTAGTAGATGTGCAGGTGATTTAGCCCCTGATGGTGTGGCTCATGTGGGTCCTATGATGGTGTTGCTAGAGTAGATATGGGGACAGAGTAGGTAACAGGGTTTTTACAGGGCTTGGTTCCTGGGTTAGTGTTTCTGTGGTGTGGTGTATAGTTGCTGGTGAGTATTTGCTTCAGGTTGGGGGGCTGTCTGTAAGTGAGGACTGGCCTGCCTCCCATGGTCTGTGAGAGTGAGAGATCGTTTTCCAGGATAGGTTGTAACTTGGGATTTGAGATGTGTCTTGCACTCACTCTCTGCGTTTGAGTCTGATCAACTTAGCATAGTGGTGCTATATGCCAAACCAAAAATACCTGAACACCAAAATTTGGAATTGAACTGAATTCTTAAAAAGCCAAGTGGAAAGATGTCTTGGAGGCAATCCCTAACATAGTGCTGCCATGACTCAAATTCCAGAGTCCATTTATCTGGAGCAGGTACAGAGTTTATTATATGTATAGCTTTGCTGTCAAGGATTGTGACCCAGCAGCTTAGCAATTGCATAAGGATTCAAATTTGAGGAGGTTTCCAAGGCACTGGAGGAGTGGGTTAAATCCAAAGGAGGTCCCTATGGACTCCCCAGAGACATATTAGAGGGAGATTAGGACCGGATGGAAAAGGTACTCCACAAATAGTACTGGATAAGAAACATAAAAAGGTAATAAGAGTCTTCTGTTTCTCAAGACTTACTGTTGAGAATTGGACCCTTGACTCAGTAGTTAAAGGACTTAAAAATGCATTCCACTGAATGCATCCGATGAAGTGAGTGTAGCTTACGAAAGCTTATGCTCAAATAAATTTGTTAGTCTCTAAGGTGCCACAAGTCCTCCTTTTCTTTTTGCAAATACAGACTAACATGGCTGCTACTCTGAACCCCAATTCACAGTGTAACTATGGGATGTACCTGTGCAGCAGGGCCCACACAGGTTCCTATGACCCCCACTGTTTCATGAGACTGCTAAAACAAGTTAGCCAGGGTATGAGTTAAGAAATATGTCCAGAGAATATGTCTGCACTTCAGACTCCTCTTATAGTTAAAGTTGAAGAACAAAGTGACAAGGGTGAGATAATCATTACACTGAGATTTACAAGTTTCGGTAACAGGGCTCACTCACCACTCTGGTGCCTCCTGCTTGCTGTTATGGGAATTAGCTCTTTATGTTAGTGCACCCTCTTCGGGTGGTGCCTCGCCACCATCACTCCTGCTGTAGGACCCACATCTGTCCAAGGACCACAGTGTCCTCTTCAGCAACACAGCCCTCGGGCCATGACACACACAGCACTCCCCCCTTCTGGGGGACCTGCAGTCCGCTGTTTAGCCACTTCCCTTAGTGGCTACTGCAGAGAATTGTCTGGCTACTTCCTTGTGGCCCCAGCATCCTGTTTGCCCTTGCCTCAGGGCCTCAGCCTGCAAACCTCAGCAGCCAGCCAGAAGCTGTCTCTTGCTCCCCTGGTCTCTGCTAGCAGCATTGCTCTGTCCAGGGTGCTGGCAGTTCTGTCAGCCCTCCAGAGACACAGTCCTTCCTCACTGGGCTCCCAGCAGAGAACTACCCTGCTCTGCCCTGCAGCTTCTTTTTTATATGGGCTTGCTGGGCCATGATTGGCTGCTCCCTTCAGACCTTCTCTGATTGGCTGCCTCCTGCACAGCCTCCCTAGAGCTCTATTAAACCCTGAGAGCCCAGTATGAGACAGACATCTCCTCACACTCCGCATCCAGGAGCTGGACTCCCTTATTAACAATTGGGGAACTCCTTCCTGGGATGATTGGAACAGGTTTACCTAATGGTGTTTGAAAGGAATAGCCTTGAAAGAGACAAGCCACCTAACTATATAGGATTGGGATAAGGTATTGCAGAGATCTTTGGAGTGCTTATGGTTACAGGTTATAGGTGACACAACTTTAGGGGGACAATTGGTAAGAGTGCTGTATAATTTTAGTTCAGTTCAAGTGGAGGTGTTTAACATGAAGCTCCTCTTAGAGGAGAGTCCAAGCAAACTAGCAGATCACCTCCTTCAGTGGCGGAATCTGGAAGAGCATGGTATGTGTAAGGCACTAACAAAAGGAGAGAAAACACACATTGAAATGTTGCTCGTTGTGGTGCCTCTGGAGTGAAAGGAATATTTTTTGCAGTTTGACCCGGATCAAGATCATTTGAACAGTTTCTTAGCCAGGGCCAAGCACTGGTGGTGGCTAAATCAAACACCGGTGTTGGTGGCGGAAGCCAAGATTTTTCAAGTGGAATCCAGCCCCAGAGGTAAGGGATTCTGGGGGAGGGGCCAAGGAGAGCAGGAACACAAAAGAAAGTGGGTGCTGCTCTGGCAGCTTAAGAAAGGAAGGAGGAATTGGAGGAAGTAAAGAAATTGAAGGCTCACCTGGTAAACTTCCATTAATGCTGCCGCACCACTGCACCACAACTGTTCTTCATAGCGCCCCTTTCATGGGATGGCTGGGGATGCCCCATGATAAAAACCAGTATAGCAAGGGTGAAAAAAGGCATGTTACTAAATAGCAGGGCAGCAATAACTAGTAGAGGGTGCTTGTCATAAGGGGGAAATGTGGTCAAATGGACCCTCAGAATTCACTTGAAAGGGAGGACCCACTGCCCCAGAGGCAGTATCCGTACCTAAGGAATCCATAGGTCTAATTCAGGATGTAGTGGAGGCATTGATAGAACAATACATCCTAGGCAAACACTAGCAAACAAAACTTGGAAACGTTGTGGCATATTGTTGTATCAACCAGGGCAAGGTATTAACAAGCTTCAACAGGACTTTATTTTCAAAGTGGAAACCTCTTTACCAAGCTGCGCTGCACCCTCTGTAGCTTTCTCCCAGCCTCTCAACTCCTCCCCCGTCCTTCCTGTTTCCTGTCCTTTCAGACTCCCAACAGCCAGTGCTCCCAATTCTAATAATTACAAGCAACATCTAAACACCACATTCCCTCCTCTCTTAAGAAACTCTCCCAATTAAAATAAACATTATTGTTCTAACCACAGGAACAAATATGAAACCAGACACTATACTGCTGGCAGAAATATTACACTGAAAACACTGTAGATACTACATAACAGAGTCTCTAGTCCAGACAGGTGGTCGTCTGGGTCTGACAGGCTGTCTCTCAAGCCCCGGTTCCAGTGCAATGTCTTGTTGTGTTGGTACTACGGTGAAGTCATCCAAAGCAGACCGGGTGTTGGCATAATCTCCTCTTGGTGCATAGGCAGGTGCAAGATAAGCAGCATTCCATACTTGCCCCTCGGAAAGTCCATAGGTATAAGGTCCCTTCTTCTCTAGGATTTTAAGAGGAGCTGTGAATTTATGGTCCCCTTTGCGTAAAATTCCAGGTTTTCGTATTCTAATGAAGGAACCACACTCAACCTTTGGTTCCTTAGCACCCCGCCGCTTGTCTGTGAAAGCCTTAGACTTTGCTTGGTTCTGTTCAACTGCTTTTCTCACATCATCCTTGGTTGGGGCCTCAGGTCATGCCTTTAACAATCCAGCAACGATCAGTTTAGTTTTCATCTGTTTCCCATGCAGTAACTCTGCGGGTGATCTTTGCATTGTGGCATGTCCTGTAGCCCGGTACGTTTGCAAGGAATCAGTAGTGAAGGGTATCCACAATCGCCCTTCCAGTTTAGCCATTTGCAAACTCTCTTTCAAACTTCTGTTAAACCGTTCGATTTCCCCATTGGCTTGAGGGTAATATAGGGATGACCTTCTGTGTAAAATGTTCCTCTGTGCTAGAAAAGTTTCAAACTCCAGGGAAGTAAATTGACTACCATTATCTGAAACCAGTTCTTTTGGGTTACCTTCCCTGCTAAAAACTGAAGAGAGGAACTTAATTACTGTAGCAGAAGAGATTTGTGACGTAAACGCTACCTCAGGCCATTTACTGAAATAGTCTGTTGAAGTGGTGACATAATGGCAGTCAATTGGAGCAGTATCAAATGGTCCTACAATGTCAATTGCCACTTTTTCCCATGCAGATTCAGGAAGAGGAACAGGCTGTAATGGAGGGGTACATGTCACTGCTGTCTTATCATGCATTTGGCAAGTGACACAGGATTTTATGAGTGCTTCAGTTTGAGGGTCCATCCCTGGCCAACAATACAGATCCTGTAGTCGTTGTTTGGTTTGGACAATTCCTTGATGAGTATTGTGTGCCAGGTGTATGGGTTTTGACTGTAATTCTTCTGGCACAAGGAGCCGGTGTGTACCTCGTAGCACACAGCCATCAAACAAAGAAAGTTCATCCCGAACTGTAAAATAAGGCAGCAAAACTGGGTCAAGGTTTTTAGGGTGACTGGGCCATCTCTTTGTCAGAAATTCCTGTAGTTTTTGTTGAATTGGACACGCTGAACGAGCAGCTTGAAATTGTTCTCTTGTAACTGCAGTAAGAGTGCTTGAAATAAGCGCAACCACTACATCCTCATCCTCCGGTGGACCATCTGGTGAAGGCAAAGGCAGGCAAGAAAGGCAATCAGCGACCACATTTTGGTTTCCAGGCTTATACTCCAGTTCATAATTGAAAGAGAGTAGTCTTGCAGACCACCGAGCAATACGGTATCCCGCTCTTCCCATTCCTTTTGTGGTGAGCAACGTCGTCAAAGGGCTGTGGTCCATGCGCAACTTGAACGTGCGGCCCCACAGGTAAGTTATCCATTTTTCAGTAGCTCAGACACAAGCAAGTGCTTCTTTTTCAACTGTAGAATATTTTCTCTCAGCATTACTTAGTGTCCTTGAAGCAAATGCAACAGTCCTCTTTGTGTTGTCCTCAAGCAGCTGTGTGAGAACAGCCCCAAGTCCATAATCAGAAGCATCAGTAGTTACAATTGTGGGCAATGCAGGACTGAATAGTGCAAGTACTGGATTATGTACAATCAAGTCTTTCACCATTTTGAAACTAGCTTGTGCATCCGTTGTCCACGCTAAGGTTGAACTTCTCCGTAGTAATTCCCATAATGGTTCAATGACAGAAGCATAATTGGGAATGAATTTTGCATATCAGGAGGTAAGACCCAAGAAGGAACGTAAGGTTTGAAAATCTGTTGGAGGAGGAGCATTTGAAATTGCCAGGATATGATCTGGATCAGGTTTTAGTCCAGCCTGTGAAATTGTATGCCCCAGAAAGGAGAGTTCAGTTTGTCTAAATTTGCATTTGGACCTATTGAGCTGGAGGCCTGCTGTGCTGGTGCAGTTTAGTGCAGACTGCAGGTTATTGTCAGACTCCTCAGAAGTATTTCCAAACACGATAATATCATCCAGATAGCACTGAACTCCATGTTGATTCTTCAGAATCAATGACATCATTTTTTGAAAGGCACTTGGGGCAGATGCGAGACCATATGAAACATGTTTAAAGTGAAATAGTCCCTCGTGTAATAAATGCTGTGAGGTCTCTGATATCTTCATGCAACATAACCTGGTGGTATGGAAATCAAGAGTAGAAAACATCTTTGCTCCACAGAGTTCTGCAAATACTTCTATATGAGGGAGAGGATGGCTGTCAATCACACTAGCTTTATTTGGCTCCCTTAAGTCCACACAAAGGCGAATGCCTCCACCCTTCTTCTGCATCACTACCATAGGTGAAACCCATTCCGAGGAGCCAATCTCTTCAATAATGTCCTTTTGAACAAGTTTTCTAAGTTCCTCTGAAACAGCTTCCCTGACTGAAAATGGCAAGCGCCGTAACCTCTGTCGTACAGGCATCACATTATTCCACATTTTAACTATATGCAGAAACCCATAAGCATAGCCGAGTTTCTCCTCAATCTGGTGTTGGGTCCCAGCTGAAACTGGTGTGTGTACCGCAAGAGTGCTTTGCTGAGGAAGATCAATTCGTCCATTAACTACTCTGAGATTTAAAGCAGCCAATAAATCTCTGCCAAGGATAGGAGTGCCTTTGTGGACAATGTAGAGCTCTGCAGTTACACAGCAATCACCAAAAGTAACTATTATTGGCAGGCAGCCATGTACCGGAATATGATTTTTCAAATAGCTCACCAAGTGAAGTTTGGGTTCAGTAAGAGGCACATCTTTAAAGTAATGCAGATAGATGGAATCAGGTAGTATAGATACTGCTGAGCCAGTGTCCAACATTAGCTGAATAGCGTGTTGTTTGCCTGAGGGTAGGGCGGAAACGTTTACAGTGCACTTTATCTGTTCTGGAATATGTGCAGTAGTGATTTTGTCCACGCTCAGCACAGTAACATCTGGTATTGTAACTGCATGCATCTGTTCATTGAACTGGCTACTGCGACATACTTTAGCAAAATGCCCAATCTTTTTGCAATGATTGCACTGAGCTACTTTTACCAGACATCCTGTGTAGCTTGCAAGGTGTGGTGGGGATCCACAGCAAAAACATGCTTTTACTGTATTTTGAATTTGCTGATTCGATGGTTTTTCATTAGTTTTCCTCTTGCAATTGTGTGTCTGCAGTGGTAGTGAACTTTTCTGCAAAGGAGACACAGCCTGGACTGTGCCTCCTGTATCCATGCTCATTATTTTGGCTTCAGCTGTAGCTGACTCAATCTGAGTACCAATGGTTATTGCTTTTTCTAGTGTAAGTTGTGGTTCTAGAAGTAAGCATTCTCTTACATGAAGCATGGTTGTTTTCTCAATGAGCTGGTCTCTAATCATCTCATCTGCCATATTCCCAAAGTCACAAATTACAATCAGATTCCTCAGGGAAGCAATATACTGCATTATAGTTTCCCCTGGTTTCTGCCCACTCTGGTGAAATCTGTAGCAATTAGCTACTACATTCACTTTTGGCACAAAAAAATTCTTTAATGCAGTGAGTGCAGTCTCATATTTATCATCTGCAAGGGGAAAAGTGTAAAATATATGCTGCCCTTCTGCTCCAAGGCAGTGGATTAGCAGAGCACGCTTTCTTACTTCAGAAATCTATGCAGCACTGATTGCAAGCAGATAAGTCTCAAACATATGGATCCAGGTAGTAAAAGCAATTGGAGGCTCACCTGGGCTTTGCAGAAAGGGTACAGGTGGGTTCAGAGGCAGAAGATCCATCGTCATCACCAAAATGTTGTATCAACCAGGCAAGGTACTAACAAGCTTCAACAGGACTTTATTTTCAAAGTGGAAACCTCTTTACCAAGCTGCTGCTGCACCCTCTGTAGCTTTCTCCCAGCCTCTCAACTCCTTCCCCCTCCTTCCTGTTTCCTGTCCTTTCAGACTCCCAACAGCCAGTGCTCCCAATTCTAATAATTACAAGCAACATCTAAACACCACACATATGAATGTCTGTTTTGTTTTTTAGACAAAACAATTGTATGGTAGTAGGCCCAGAATGGTTGGTGGGCATATATGTAAATCAAACCCAGATGTTTTGGTGGCAAATAACAAACAATACATAACACCGCATGCCCCTAAAATAAGCACCTCCACCATAGACCTCCCCCGCCCCAAGAAACTATGCTCTTCCTCTATGGCCACTGACCACTCCATGTTTTAATCTGGTCTTTCTCTGTTCTTAGTAGACTTTGTTTTATCTAGACCACTTGAGTCTTAGGCTGTTTGGGAATTTCAGGCACACTATGCTGGGGAAGGAAAGCTTTTGATCTCCAAGAAGAGAGAAAATAACTGGGGCCTAGTCTAGGTTTAAAGGAAAAGAGTCTTCTCACATAAGGTGTGTGACTTTCAGTGCTGTGGTATGACAGATGCAAGGCAAATGCCTACTGACTGCAGACAAGAACTGAGCTTAAGAGGGAACAGATGACAGACTTTAAAAAGTCAAGCAGTTCTGAGAACAGTTGACCGTTGTGCCCATTAGCATTCTATGCCAGCAAATCACTTAAGACCAAATCCTGAAGTCCATTTTACTCTTCCCTTACTCATTTACTTCCACAGGATTTTTGCCTGGGTAAGGACTAAAGGACCGTTCAAACAGAAAAGGTTTTCCCCAGTATTTGTCAGCACGCTTTTAGAGCAAAATGATGTAAGTGGCAACATCCATAATTCAGACTGATTTAATTTTTAGAAAATCTGGAATGTATTAAAAGCCTTTGACAGGGACATCACAGCAGATGTGAGCAAAACTGATCAGCCCTCACAGTTATCACAGTGCCTGTGCAAACGAACACCGCTGTTACAGATATGCTCACAGCAGGGAGAGCCAAAGCAAACTCCTGAAATGCAGCCCGCAGCCTACCACTGTGTTTAGCTGCTGGTCAAATCTAATCAAGGGCAGGTTATTGCTGGTGAACTCAGACAAAAAGCAACTCCTATTTACCCAGCAAAGAAGGTACAAATATTGGGCCACCAAATGAGGTCTTTGCTTTACCCCCAGTCCTGCAAGGATGTATTTACCTGCTTAATTTTTGAATGCTGCATCCAATCAATTTCAAAATTTCAGCGAATATCCTAGGCATCAGTGGCCAGAACCCTATTAATTTTGGGGGGAAATCAGCAAATGGAAAGGGCGGAAAAATGAGGGGCACATGATGGGGACAAAATAGGCCATCTGGTTAGCACTGCCACAGCTCCAAGCACCTCTTCAATTGTCTACATATCAAACAACTTGTTGATGGCACCCGCTAAAGCCTTCCAGCATAACAATACCCCATCTCATCTCTCTGCTCATCCTCCCAATGGAGTTTAACATGTCAACCCCTGACACCCTGTTTGATTTATCTCTTAGGCAAATAATAATGGTGAGGCGTAGGGAAGGGGAGAATGGGAGTGTGTACACAGCCCTGGCCTGGGGATGAGAATGAGAGACCCTGATATAGAAGGAAAGCTTGTGGCATGGGGAAGGAAGGGAATAAGAAGCAGCTAATATGTGGGGTAAACAATAGATATCCTGATATAGGGTGAAGGGGGAAATGGGAGACATAGAGCAAGAAGGAAATGGGGGTGCACACAGAGCCCCTGCCATTAGCGGAAAATGGAGGACTTTGGAATGGGAGAAGGGGGAATGGGAAGGCACAGAGAACTACTGGCAGGAGGAGGACATTAGGGAGATGCTGGTTTGGGGGAAGGGAGAATAGAGAGAAACAGGAATAGGAGGGCAAACACACCCTTTGGTGGGGGAACTGAGGAAGCCTGGTATCGGGGGTGGGGGGGGTGGGAGGAAGGACACAGAGATCTCCTGGCATGGGGAGCATTGGGGACCCTGCTTTGGTGGAAAGGGAAATGGGAGTGCATCCAGAACTCCTTGTGTGGGGGAAGATAGGGGACCTTGCTATGTTGGGAAAGGGGAGGAAAGAGAAGAATGGGAGGGCACACAGAACCCCTGGTGGTGGGGAATTGGGGGACCCTGATATGGGGGGTGGGGTGAACACCAAGCCTCTCCTGTCGGGGAAGGAGGACATGGAGGGAAGTGGGAACAGGGGCTCTGGTATGGGAGGAGGGAAGAACTGGGGCACACAGAGATCATGACAGGGGGAGTTGCAATGGGGTCCCTGGGATAGACGGGGATGGGAGGGTGGCTGACAAAGAGCTTGTGGGAGAAATGGAGGGTTGCAAGGAGCTCGCCTACAGAAGGCATTAAGTGTGCAACTTTCTAGATATTATTATTATATCAGCAACGTGTCAGGATAGTACAGGCAGTAACAAGATACTACAGGCCCAGCCCTTAGGCCCCTGGTATTTTAACCCTTGGGCCCTCACTGTGGACACCCTTGAGTAATAAAAACTTACACTGCACCTGGAAGAGACTCTGCCAAAGTGGCCAGTTAGCTTCTTTCATTCTTGAAAATATCTGGATATCAGCAAAATCCCAGGCTCAGACTGCATTTAAAGCACACTGGCTAAGTGTGTGTGACCATGTCTCCTGCCAGTGGCTGGTCTCACTGAGGATAAGAATATACTAGTATTGCCAGCAAGGATTAGCACAAGTGGTAAATTAACTATATGTTTGGTGCTGAACATCAGACCCTACGGGTGAGCAAGAATGGGGCACTGTTATACTGAGCTGACATCACTGTGTATCATGGCATGCACACAGGAATCATGTTAGTCAAAGCTTGCCTTTATTAAATGAGCTATTTCGAACAGTGCAAAAGGAACTGGACCAAGAGCTACATACCTTTGAATCTGAAAAGCATGTGGACAGCAACAGTGCACACAAAATCATGCTTATGCTAGGTATTATTAGCTAGAACCACTAATCAAGCAGGCTTGACAACTGAAAAGTATTAAAAAAAGACTCACCTCTGTAAGGATACCTTGAAGAGCTTACTGAAGGTGTAGAGAGGAGTTTGACAAAGACAACGATAGGACTGCAACATTCTTGATTAACTCAGTAGATTTTGACTTTTCCCTTTTAAGTAGGATGTACAGAAAATAGGAGAAGCCTACTGCATTTAATAGAGTATGCGAGGCCGGCTGATTATCGATTTGTTTTTATGTCTTTCAGTGCAAAGAAACCATTCAACAGGGTTGAGAGAGACACAATCTGTTTGCAGCCTTAAAAATGTTTAACTTTGGTCCAACCTTTTTACAGTGGGCCAGATTCTGTAGTTAAAGTGATATAAACACAGACTAACCACCCTGAACTCAATAGAGGGGCTCCAGACTTACACCAGTATGTTTATGTTATGCTAAAGAATATATATAGAAAAACAGCAATTGACAGGTGCCATTGTGTATGTCACTGACTTGTGGAATATAGCAAAAATATGGAGTTAAGTGTAATGTTGATTAATTACGCAGAGCAAGTCACAACTCTCTTGTGGGATGAAAATACAAATTGTGATAATGTAGTTGTGCCACAAATTAACTGCACATTTACAAGTGAAATATTTTAAACAGGCTTCAAAATAATGGATAATGTCATGTGATTCGTGTGGTATGGCAAAGAGTTAGGGATTATACTTTCAGTATTGTAAGCACCTCATGATACAGAAGGATGGGGAGTACTTGATTTAAGAAAAATCCAATTGTCACCATTAAAAGTCAGTATCTGTCAGTCAGCATGCTGCTGAGATTACTATACAAAGCTACTTGGATGCATAAAATAGCCTTCGTTAGAGTCAGGGAATGAGAAAGCTGTTAACTAAGATCCAAATCCTATAAAAATATATGCACGTGCTTAACTTTATGCACGTAAGTTGTTTCATTGACTTTGATGGGATGCAAGAATGAACTGGATACTGTGTACTTCTGCCCTCTACTGGATGGAGTCAGAACTTCTCAATTGGGTGTAAAAGGCCCTGTACTAACAAACCATGGACATTACCTTTAGCTCCTGGGCCTTTGGAGTGAGAAAATATGAACTCCGTACTTATTAAAGTGCCAAATGACTACAGTACACAGTATAGTGATAACTGGGAAGTTCCTAATTGGCCAGTGATCTCATTACATTACTATTTAACTTGAAATGAAAATGAGTAACAACAAGTCCCGAGGCAAAATATCTCCTGGGCCTCCCAAAAATTGTAGCTGTGTAAAAGGCCAGGACATGGCTGGAATAGGTGTTATTCAATCACTGATGCAACTACCACACTTATTTCATTTACCTCAGGCAACTTCTTTACATAGCTCCTACCATGTCAAACCATCACTAGAAAAACTACCAGGTAAGCCAGACATTGCTTTAGCCTTTTCCCCTTTGGAAAATATCAGACATTCCCTGGCCTCCAATATAAGGAGCTTATCTCAGCCGTATATAAAGTACTAATCTCATCAAAGGATGTTATGGCAGCCAAGGCAAGGGCTGGGAGAGGATCGAGGGAATGAGTCAGTGAAACACAGATGCAGAGGTCTGTGTAAGAACATTAATACATCTTCAGTTGCTCTACAGGAAGCAAAGGTTGAGAATCAAGGGCTAGCTGTTCTGTTTCTCTAGCCCCCAAAATAGGATTTTGCAGCACCTAAAATTCTTTTGGTCTCAAAGGTGAAGTAGTAGTTGGTGGGAGGCACTGTAGTGTGGATGGGGTGGGATCTAGTGAGAATATTTAAACATTTGGGAAAGATTTATGCTTGGTCTTACCTATCTAAAGTCTTGTTAATACCAATCACTGCTGTTGTTACTGGTCAACTCACCAACAATGGGGTCCTACCACAAAGCCCTAAAAATAGCATTAACCTAGCATGGAGGTGCCTAGTTAACAGCTGGATAAAAAAAACTCTCCCACCCCTTCTTCAACCAGCCCTCACTCATTTTCCCCCCGTCTCTCTCAAAAACCACTTGGTTGGAAATACTAGGTTAGATAAGACATTCCTCTAAGGATATGATGGAGTTTTAGAATCCTATCACATCTAAGATGTTTCTGAGAAGGACATTCAAAATGGCGCAGGAAAGATTGTTATGTCAGGCCAGACTTATGGTGAGATTCAGCCCAGAATGTATAGCAGTGGAGATTCTGGCTGTGGATCTTCAGGGGTGGAAAGCTCTTCAAGAGAAAAGTTGCAATGATGGAAAGCAGCTGCAATCTTCCAGTGACTGCAGGGTGGCATGATCTATTGATTCAGTACATCTAGTATACAACCTCTAGTGACAAGAAGTCTGTGGAGCCTTAGTCGTAATGTGAAGCTACTCCTGCAGGCAGAAACCCCTGAGGGAGACAGCAATGGCATCACCAACTGCCGTGACTCAGGAATGATGAATCCCTCTGTGATGGGTTGGACGCCCCCCTTCTGGGGTGGCACCTGATGTGCTGGGGTCCCACTGAGCCCGCCTGTGCCACCAGCCTGGGTTCCCCTCACCCTGTGCTGCTGTGACAGGCTCTCAAGCCCCCTTCCAGCACACACACAGGTAGGGACACACCCCACTGTAGACTCTCACAGAGTCTGCGATCAGCTCTCTGTGGGAGGACTCAGCTCAGGGATTGCCCAGTACTCAAGTGCACCCTCCCTCTAGAGAGTAAACCCAAAATTGTATTGGCTTGCACAGTATAGAGATCTACATAGTGTAAGCTCATGAAATTCGCCCTCCTCCCGCAATGTGAAGGAAGATATGCACAGCTTTTTGCCCCCAGTTATGAATTGCACAAACTGGCTTTTAGAATAAACAAAAAACAAGTTTATTAACCACAAAAGGTAAATTTTAAGTGATTAGAAGGGACAGCAAACAGAACAAAGCAGATTACTATTTGTAGCCAATTTCTTTAATGTATTAAGCCTAGTTTGCATGTTTTGTTTTATTTGCTCAGTAATTTCTCACCCATAATGTTGTTTTATGCAGGTTGCAGAGTTTCTTGAAGGTAAACTGCACTGCTTGCAGTTTAAATTTCCAGGTATCCCCTTCACAGGCTGACCTTTCTTGCCTGGGCTTAGCCCCTACCTCCCCCAGCTGAGTTCCTTTGTTTCTTCAGGCGTTTTCAGCAGTCTTCCCTCTTGGGTGGGGAGGCAGTGAAGAAGAGCCTGGATTAACTCACTTCCCAGACTTAAATAGGATTTGCATATGGCGGGAATCCTTTGTTTCTCAGTTTTAACCCCACCCTCTCTTAATGGAAAAACACTAGTTGTCCTCCATGGGGTCTAGTACCAGGTGACAAGTTCACCTGACCCTGCAGTGTCAAAGCAGCATACCAGGAAACTTCTCAGGAAGGAGGGAGATTAGCATCTTCACAGTCCTATTGTCCTTCCTAATAGCCCATCCAGGCTGTTTGCATGCTGTCTGGAGGGCATTCCCCAGGTGAAAACACCGCTGTAATTGTTACATAGTCAGTATTTCTAACTTCAGATACAGAAATGATACATGCATACAATTGGATAATCACATTCAGTAAATTATAACCTCTCCAATGATACCTCACATGACCCATCTTGCACAAACCATATCTTAGTTATGCCATATTCATATCATAAGCATATCTCTATGAAGAATATGTGGCAGAGGGTCACACCGTCCTGCAGCACAGAAGCTCTGAATGGCACAGAAAGGGGTTAGTCCCACCTCCTTGTGCCAGCTTCAGTGAATCTAGCCCTTAGTCTGGGAGGTCTCACAGGCTAACATATAGTGCAGACAGAGCCGTCCCTTGGCTAGGGCAAATTGGGGTGACTGTCCCGTACAGAGCCGTCCTTACCCATATGCAAAGTATGCAGCTGCGTGCTGCTCCAGCCCCTGCTCCATCTCTTCCCCATGGCCCCCGCCCCTGCTCTGCCCCAGCCCCGCCCCCACTCCCGTGAGGACTGCAGCAGGGCCGGGCCTGCGCTCACTGGCAGCAGGAAGTGCAGCAGCCTGGCCCCAGGTGCACCACCGGTGAGTGCTGGGGGGTGATTCCCCCCTGACCCCCAAGCCAGCCCCGCTCCTCCTGCAGAGGCCTGGGGCCCTCCCCCCGCATGGAGGCCTTCCCCCCCCATGGGGGGGCTGCATAGGGCGCCAGAATAGCTAGGGACAGCCCTGGCCCTGGACCCCGCACTTCGATAAAATTGGGACTGTCCCAATATTTAGCCCTTGGTCTCATGTCCTGACCGATATACAATTGAGATGCCATTTGTCCTGATATTCAGGTGAGGAGGCAGGCAGGGAGGTGAGACGGCTGGACGAGCAGGGTGAGGAGTCCAACAGGGAGGCAAGTGGCAGGTGGGAGAGAAGTTAGGAAGCAGGCGGGAGGGTGGACAGCGAGGAGGCGAGCGGCGGGCAGGCAGGTGGATGGGGGGGAGGCGCGCTGGACAGACAGTGAGGAGACTAGCAGGGAGGTGAGTGGTGGACAGTGAGGAGACTAGCAGGGAGGCTGATTTGTCCCGGGCCCCGCACGCCCCTAGGGATGGCCCTGTGTGCAAAATATGCTTTTATTCAAAATGTGGGACTCATATCACTGCTGCTAAAGACCCAGATTTACAGAGGTATTTAGGCATCTAAAAAGGCAGGCAGATACCTACTGGGATTTTCAAAAGTGCTTAGGTACCTAACTACCTTCATAAATCTGGCCCCAAGTGACTAAGGAGGCTGTGGAACACCAGGCAGGTGTAAAGGAGTTGGTGGGGAAAGAGGAGTATGTGGTTTGCCCGACCACCCCTTTAATTACACTAATGGAGAAAAAAAGTTTCCTGCCCACTTGATCAGCGATTTGTATGTTTCATAGGCTTGAGAAGAGAATCATCCTTCTTTAAAAACATACTTATAGCTAATTCAACAATGTTTTCAGTCTTCTTTATGTCTCTGCAAGAGGTTGGAACACTTCCCTGAGGAACTGGGGAAAACTATACAACCAGATTTTTATTCTTTTTTAAAATAAGAACTTTAGCAAAGTATACAACCAACCAACCAGTTGAGTTCCCTAGCAACTGAGTCACAATGAGCTTATATAGCCCAGTACTCGCAACGAGGAGCAGGCTTTCTGCTTGCTCGCACATTCCTTCTGGACAGGCATGTGCTCTGCTGGAAAGGTTCCGGCAGCTGTACAGCTGGCTCAGTGCATTTTATAGGAGGATCGTACTCATACACGTTTCCTCTTTGTTACAACCAACAACCCCTTTATTCCTATGGGATGCAACCTGACCACCCCAAACAAATGCACAAAAAATAATTCTTGGCAATATTGAGTTTATTTAACTTAATCAATTGCAAATAGACACAAATGGCAAAATAGCAACTGGACTCCTAAACTAAAATTTCCAGAACACCTCAGGCCCAGCATCAAGGGGTTATGCACTCTCCTCTATCAATAGCTTTGGCTTCTAGGTCTGCTTCTGTTATGAGGAACTCTTGGGCAGCTGACGCAAGCAACGCTGTTTCAGCTTTCACAGCCCATCCTCTAAGACCATCAACATCAAAGCCACATTAAGGTACCTTGTAACTCTCAGTAGTAGCTTGGGTCCCCCTGTAGAGCATATAGTTGACCTTTGTATATATTTACCTTCTCCACATTTCACTCTGCAAACATCTGTAAAACTACAGGACTCTGACCATCTATCCCAACATGTACCTTGTCTCAGGCTTGCATGTTTCAGGATTGTCCCAGGTCACACCAAAACAAGAGAGGGGGGAGGGTCTCGAAGCCCGAGCATCTACATTGCTATTTTAGCCCCACAGCCCAAGCCCCACAAGCCAAAGTCAATCGACCTGGGCTCTGAGACTCTGTGCTGCAGGTTTTTCTTTGCAGTATAGATCAGTGGTTCTCACGGACCACTGCTGGTCTGCGGACCCCAGTTTGAGACATATTCAATGGTTTAGACATATTCAATGGCACCCATCCATCCCTATTCATTGTATTGAAGCTGAGGTGCCTAACTCAGGCTTTGTGAGTTGCAGTGATCTTCCGGGTGCCTAAAAGTTAAGTCTTGTGATACTAAGCATCACAGTGCCTAACTCCTTTTGTGCATCCAGGCCTCAGTGACTTGCCCAAGGTCACACAGGAAGTCTGTGGCAGAAGGGGGAATTAAACACAGGTCTTCTGAATCTTAGGGCAGTGCTCTAACCCAGAACAGTTTTTTCTGTCTTTTGGAGGAGAAGGCTAAACATTAAAAAAAAAATCCCCAAAAAACCAACCAAACCCTGGAGTCATAATCTTTGCTAAAGACACCTTCAGAAAGATTCAGCCACGTTACAGGGTGAGCTACAAAATGTCTGATGGATTTTAACATGAGCAGGTTAATAGTGGCACACATTGTATAATATATTCTTAGTTAAACATGTCCTGTTCAGTGTGTCTCACTTCTGTAAAAATACAAAAAGATTGGAGACAATCTGAAGGAGAGCAACTTAACTGATTCAAAATAGAGCTCATTGAAAAGCTTGGGTTTTTTTCCCCTTAAAGTTTCAACAAAAATTTTTCATGCAAAAAATATTTTTAGTTTTTCACAGGAAAATTTTGACTAGATTCCACAACTGCACTATAAAACTAGCTGATTGTTTCAAATCAATGCAGAGGATTTTTAATCACACATCTTCCATTAAAATAAAACAGAAGACGTGTTTAAATCCCCTTTACTGCTTGGAAATTGTCAACCATTAATTTTATTTCCACTTGAACTTTCAATCTCATAACAGTATCAGAGTCGACACAGATCTTATCTGTCTCCAAGTGGATCCTGTATAATGAGTAGATTAAATAAAAACAGATGCCGGAAAGGAGAGGATGGAGCTCTGCTGGTATTTTTAATCAGATCTAGTGGCTGTTGCAAAATTAAGAAACTCTGGTAACTGTAGGCAAACAACATGAATCTGTCACCAACTGAATATATATTATTGGTCTGATATTGATATAAATTAGATCAGGTTGCTGTCATAAATATAAAGGGAAGGGTAACCACATTTAAATCCCTCTTGGCCAGAGGCAAAACCCTTTCATCTGTAAAGAGTTAAGAAGCTAAGATAACCTCGCTGGCACCTGACCAAAGTGACCAATGAGGAGACAACATACTTTCAAAGCTGGGGGGGGGAGGACAAAGGGGCTGTCTGTCTGTGTGATGCTTTTGCCGGGAATAGATCAGGAATGCGGCTCAGAACTCCTGTAAAAAGTTAGTAAGTAATCTAGCTAGAAGTGCGTTAGATTTCTTTTGTTTAATGACTGGTAAAATAGCTGTGCTGAATGGAATAAATATTCCTGTTTTTGTGTCTTTTTGTAACTTAAGGTTTTGCCTAGAGGGATTCTCTATGTTTTGAATCTGATTACCCTGTAAGGTATTTACCATCCTTATTTTACAGAGGTGATTCTTTTACTTTTTCTTTAATTAAAAGTCTTCTTTTAAGAACCTGATTGCTGTTTCATTGTTCTTAAGATCCAAGGGTTTGGTTCTGTGTTCACCTGTACAAATTGGTGAGAATTGTTATCAAGCCTTCCCCAGGAAAGGGGGGGTAGGGCTTGGGGGGGATTTTGGGGGGTGGGGAAGATGTCTCCAAGTGGCTCTTTCCCTGTTCTTTGTTTAACACGCTTGGTGGTGGCAGCATAGGGTTCAAGGACAAGGCAAAGTTTGTACCTTGAGGAAGTTTTTAACCTAAGCTGGTAAGAATAAGCTTAGGGGGTCTTTCATGCAGGTCCCCACATCTGTACCCTAGAGTTCAGAGTGGGGAAGGAACCTTGACAGGTGCTAATTCTGCCCTAAAGATATACCCATTTTATATTCTTCCTTTAGAACTCTGCATAGCAATGAAATCTGGGTTGTGAAACATACAGGCACCGGAACAGGATAAATGAACTCACATGCCACCAATGTTCACAACCCTTACTCACTTGATTAATACCATTGGAGTCAATAGGTCTACTCACATGAGTAAGGATTACTCATGTATCCAAGTGTCCAAAGTATGGGAAATGCTGCACAGGACAGGGAAGATTGAAGTTATAACTTAGGCTACGACTGTGTCACGGAGGTCACAGAAGTTACGGAATCCGTGACATCCATTGACCTTTGTGATATTTTTTGCCCCAGAGCTGGTGCTCCCAGCCAGCCCCGCCCCTGCAGTTCCTAGCCCCCACCCTGGTGGGGGGACCCTGTAGCTGCCCAGCCGGCAGCGGGGCCTGGTGGACCCCACAGCTGCCCAGCCATGGAGGGCGGCAGGGGGATCCCCTGCAGCTGCCCAGCCATGGCAGGGGGACACCCTGCAGCTCTCAGCTGCCCCGGGACAAAGGGGCCTTGCAGCAGCCCAGCCCTCTGGGCAGGGGAACACTGGACCTCCCACGCACTGCAGTGGTGGGAGCCCCAGGAGCCCCAGCAGCAGTGAGTGCTGAACCCACCTACCCCTTTTGTCAGGGATATTTTTAGTGAAAGTCAGGGACAGGTCACAGGCATCCATTAATTTTTAATTATTGCCCATGACCTATCCCTGACTTTCACTAAAAATATCCGTGACAAAAACTTAGCCTTAGTTATGAGTATGCAAATAAATCCACTCTTGTTTCCTCTGCAAAGCCCTAATAAACAGGTTTTGTGCTGGGACCAGAGATAAACAAATCATGATTATGTTGGTTCACTGGCAATTCAAAAGAAAAAGAAAATGCTTTGGGTCAAATGAAACATTTTGTTTTGATTGAACAGTTCTTAACATTGTTTTATTTTCTGAACATAAAATGAAAGGAAATTTTGAAACACAAAGTTGTTTCAAACCAAAAAAGTTTAGATTTGTCAGAATTTAGGTAGGTAGGTAGATGGGGGTGGGGGGATTGACGGAAACTATTAGCTGACATCAACATAAATTCACTAAAAGTTTTGGTGTCACTACATCTGTATTTTTCACCCAAAAGCGTTTCAGCTGAAAAAGTTTGTCCGGCTCTGGCAGGGACCTCTTCAAGGGAAAGAATCCTCTTAGAAATCCCTATCAAAAGCATGGAGCAGCCATACAGCCACAACAAACATGCTACTACTGCTTCAGTGCTGTTGTAGCAGCTGTGTCCTGTTACATATCACTGACCATACCACGGTTTGGAGATCCATGAAGTTTACGGACCTGATGGACACAATCCCCAAAACTACCCCCAGCCTGACTCCATCCTTACCCTGCCAAAAAAGGGCACATGTGCACAACTGTTCCCCAGCCTGCAAGTAGTATATGATCTGTCTGTGGGTCCTTTACCTTGCACCCATTTCAGCAAAACAGCAGCAATTCCAATGATTCCAGGGCCTTGTGCACATATGCAGAAGCCAACAGGATTTACTCATTAATCTGAAGGTGCTATTCATCAATTACATGAAAAGGACAGCTCAGTGAAGCAACCATCTCCCCTTGCCATTTGCTTGTCATTCTGCCCTTCAACTTTCAGAAGCTATGAGGGCCTGTCCGTTATGTACTGGATATTGGTTTCGTGTAGCATATGATGCTTCCACTGGATTTTATTGTATGTTTGCTACATTTTGTCCTGTTCCTGTTGTTGTTCAGTGTCACATAAACTGTTATGTTTATAATACAAATGCATGTAAAAAGTAACATTAATTAATCTGTATTTTAATGCCCTGATCCTGCAGAGCCTTGCACATGTGCTTAACTTTTCATACTATGAGTAGACCCATTGATTTCCACTGGATTACTTGCAGTATGTAAAGTTAAACACATGTACAAGCCTCTGCAGGATTGAGACCCTCAAGAGAAGGACCAGACGCTCTGGAGCAGATTACTGCATTTACAGGGCTGTAACTCTGGAGTTACACTACTGAAGTCAATGAAATCAGAATCTGCTCGTTTATCCATTAGGCTAGTTTTAATTAATACGCATGGAACGTTTACCTGTATTATTGTGATCACCAGAGGACTCTACTATTGCTCAGTGATGTAAATCTAATAGAAACCTATGATTAATGAGCAGAGACAATATTATTAATGACAACTTTTAAAATTCTTTATGGATAATATGAAATGCAAGTAAGTTAATTAGCTTGTTCACATTAAAATCTGCATGCATGCAACATTCCATAAAAGTTAGGTTGAACACCATGCAAAATCTTACTAAAATACTATGGTTTAGATATTATTTGAATAAGAGTGAGGAAATACAGAGTCAGGCTTTCCATTTTGCATTCTGTCCCCTTGCTTGCATGCAACAGCTTTGTTGTTGTTGCTGTTGCTGTTTTTTACATGATCACACCACATAAGTGCGATAATCCCAAATGCTATAGATCTGCCTCCATGGTTATAGAAGAAGGTACAATTCAAACACCAATTAACAGCATTAAATTTAAGTTATTTACAGTCTTATTAAAGAAATGGTATTAAAATTCAGTTTCAAAGCATATTAAGGGGAGTAATACAAAATATGGATCCAATTCTCCATTGCATTAATAACGTAAATGGATAATTTTCAACCTTTGGGTGGTATGTGAACTATTCACTGCAACGGGATATTATTTCAGTCATCCACTCAGGAGCAAACACTTGGTGAGAGGTGCATGACAAACAGCAAACAAACAAAATATTTGTAGCACTTTCAAGATTTTTGGCATACCAGGGGTAGCCTGAATATTTCTGAATACCGATTCATAGATTTTAAAGCCAGAAGGGACCATTATGATAATCTAATCTGACCTCCTGCAGAAAACAGGCCATAGAATTTCATCCAGTAATTCCTGCATCAAACCCTTATCTTGCTTGAGCTAGAGCAGTTCTTCTAGAAACCTTCATTGAATCGTATGATCATGCTGAATGGTGCGACCCAGAAATAGCAGTGGATCAAAATGGAATCATTCCCAGTATTCACTGCTGTTAGTGAATCTTTTGTTCTTCAATATTCAGCCAGTTATAGGTGATACTAACTTTGAATGTAGTGTCATTTTTGTGATTAAAGTCTCAAACCTGTACATTTAATTTTGAGGGTTTTTTTTAAAAAAAAACAACCCCTAGACTAATAGTAATAATAAAAATCAATAACCGCAGCTACAGAAGGAGTTCTATAAGGGATGAAATAGGCGCTGCAATCTGGTGCAATAGATGTACGCACATATTACAAACTCCTTTTGTCCTTATATGACCCTAAGAAGTGCAGACAGGACCCAGCCTTGGTTTATGAGGCTTTACAAGCCCATAGTGGGATGGCTGCAGGATATATGTTTTTTGTTTTTTTGTTATGTCATTCAAAGGCCTCAGGAGGAAGGTAACATAAGAACGGCCATACTGGGTCAGACCAAAGGTCCATCTAGCCCAGTATCCTGTTTTGCGACAGTGGCCAATGCCAGGTGCCCCAGAGGTAATCATCAAGTGATCCATCCCGTCACCCATTCCCAGCTTCTGGCAAAGAGAGGTTAGGGACACAATCCCTGTCCACCCTGGCTCAGAAATGAAATGTAAATGTCTCCTGATACTACAGAGAGAAGAAAACCACTAGCAGGGGTGTCATTTTCTATGAGGCAAGGGGGGCAGTTGTCTCACCCCGACTTTTCATAGGTCTATATGCTCCACTTTTTGCATACCCTCCACCTGCAACCCTTGACTTTGCAGGATATAATGTTCTATATGCTGAGACAAATTTGTCCCCCCAGAATTTTTCTGAAATGACACCCCTGACAACTACATCCTCCAGAGTAGGCCTCCAGGGCCAAATTCTGCCCTGAGTTACACCCTGTGCTACCTCACTGAAGTCAGTGGGGTTGCACAAGTTGTAAGTCAACATAAAACGTGCACCATTCCCCCTCCCGCTTATCCCCCATGTACGAAATCATTCGAAACAAAATCTTGGGGTCAGGCTCTCAGCTGGCATACATTGGCATAGCTCTGTCGATCTTAATGGAGCAACATTGATTTACACCAGCTGAGGGTCTGGCCTCTAATTTAAAAAACAAAATAAAAAAAACATACTGTATAGCAATCATTGCTATTAACAAGGAACAAACCTGGAACACCGGCAAGCAAGCCCAGACTTGCTTAGCTATAAAAACTAGACAAGATCAAGCTTACTGAGAGTGAGAAGCTCATTCACCATTCCTCCAGTGGCAAGGTACGGTAACTCTAATAATGTATTCCTCCCATGAGGCATGGCACATCTGAAGTATGTCAGATTGCTGAGGCTGTCATGTCATCGGTTTCAAATGTTTACAGGCTAGTGGGGATATTGAACACTGATTGCCAGGAGGATGGGGTTCTAAACTATTTATGATGATGTCCACTCCAGTACATAGGGGCATTTGTCAGGCCCTCGGCACCATGTAGCTCTCCTACAGTCTTTAATGTGGTGTTTACGTGGCGCTTAAGTGGTGCTGAAGGCTTTGTGCTTGTCCTCTCCAATGGAGTGGATGTCACCTTTAGAGAATATATAGGCTTCCCTTGGGATACTTCCCAAGGTGCCCTTCTTCTCACAAGCCACTTGTGGCTCTTAGAGATTGTGATATATCTATCTAACTAATCCAGTCTCTCTGGCCTTCATCCCATAGTGTCATAGGGTACGTCTACACTGCATTAAGACACCCATGGCTGGCCTGTCCCCCCTGACTTGGACTCACAGGGGTCAGACTGTGAGGCTATAAAATTGTAGTGTAGATGTTTGGGCCTGGGTTGAAGCCTGGGCTCTGGGACTGCGGGCTCCAGCCTGACCCTGAACATTTACACTGCAATTTTATAGCCCCACAGCCTGAGCCCCATGAGCCCGACAAGGGCCAGCTGTAGATGTTTCATTGCAGTGTAGACATACCCTAAGGGCTTCCCAATCATTACAAAAGTTCCATGAGAGTTTTGGGTACACACAGAGTGCAGGATGGGGTCCGCGATGCACCTTCCATCCACCAAAGGGTAGCATTGAAACAACCAGACCTGCAAACATTCAGATCACGTTTCAGAAATGAACAAAACAAATATATTACATGTGCTCTTTTAACATGTCCCCACCTTTGTCAGAGATTATCCCACCAGGATCCATGCATGAAGGGACCCTCCACTCACAGATTACCTCCAGAAGGGGCAGTGCTTCCTCTCTGGTGCTGTCCCTTGATCCCTGCCAACATGTAGATCCCCAGAATATGGTAGAGGAAAGTCTTGGAGCTGGTGTACAGGCAGATATCCTTACATTGATGGGTGCCACTTTGAGTGGATCTCTTGCAATCTATGTTGATCTCAGGTATTCATAGAGCTTGGGGGGCAGAACCCCCTGCTCATTCCATAGTGGAGGAAAGTGGGAAGAAAACTTCCATCTCCTCCCTCACTTATGGAACAAACTGTGGAAAATGGCCAGTCTCCCCCACAATGAGACAAAAAGCTAACCTCAGCTACCCTCATATAACTAGGGAGTGACTCCATTGACTTCAAGGAATCATAGAATCATAGAAGTTTAGGGTTGGAAGAGACCTCGGGAGGTCATCTAGTCCAACCCCCTGCTCAAAGCAGGACCAACCCCAACTAAATCATCCGGTTTTGTCAAGCCGGGCCTTAAAAACCTCTTAGAATGGAGATATTCTACCACCTCCCTAGGTAACCCATTCCAGTGCTTCACAGAAGGAGCTGAACTTAATGGGATTAATCTGGATTCACACTGTTGTGGCCACTATTAGAGTCTGGTCCTTATCACAGAGTAGGTATGATACGATGAATGATATGGTAAAAGCTCCATGCATAACTCCCTTGAAACAAGACTGTAAAAAGGCTCTGGAGAGTATATTGGAAAGCACAATTCTCCTTTAGTCCCTCTCACTTTCCCAGGACAATACTAAGTAGATGCCTCTATACCAAAGTGACTGGTGCCACAAACAGATGTATTGGTGACCTATTAGATCTTTTCTAATATCTGTGACTCTCAGTCATAGCTCTTTTCTGAGCAAATTAAGGAAGTGCCTGGTTTTAACTTATTGTACAAAGGCTCTATAATCCATTGAGCTGTTTTAGAGATGGGCTCAAGGTACAAAATCTAGATTTGGATCCAGATTTCAAGCACCCTGAAGTTCAGAGGTATTTGGATCTGAGGTTCTGATATGGGCTCATCTTTAGTTTTATATTTATAAGTTTTAGTTTTATATTTATAGGTTTGGATTTCAAACACGCCCAAAGTTCCTGGGCATTCAGATTCCAAACACGACAGAAGTTCATATGCTTCAAATCTGGAATTCTGATTTGGGACACTCTCCATAGTGTGTTTTTTGCACATCACTATAATAGCGAATATTTGGTTGACTTCTTGCTCCTGATTGTTTCCTGTGTATTTTTTTTTAATCCAACATCATCGGAAAAAATGAAGACACTAATTTTCTTCATCTTCTTGTGTGTGCTGAAACCAATACAAAAATAAACTGATCAAATTTCAAATTGGGAATACAGGATTAATTTATCTGATAATCAATACTTTGTGTCCATGTGGAATGGTGGTTCCACTTTGCACTGAAGTACAGATATACAGGAGTTGACAGTTCTCACAGTCCTATGGGATTTATGCCTCCTTTCCCAAGGATTCAGTGTTTCTCATTATGAACTACACACTCATGGACATGTCTGATACAAGATCTGATCATCTTATCATGCTGAATGTGTCTTTCAAAGCACTGTGCACCTCAAACTCCAATTGACTTCCATGGGAATTGAAGGTGCTCAGAAGCTCACAGTATCTGGCCCATCCTCAGTATGTGTGTGATATTCTAATTTCACTCCATTTGTGGGGCAGATGGCAGAATACCAGATGCTTGTTGTGAACTAAAATCACAAACCACATCCTTAGCTACTTGTCATCAGAATGACAGGAAACCTCTTGTGAGCATGCATGTGTTGGATGGATTCCCTGATCATCTTTCAATATACAGGATACAGAAGTTCAAACACATACAACTGAGGATGTATCCAAAGATCTACTATTTCTTTATCTCATCTTAAGATGTGGGGCAACAATATCATTGGGTTTCCCTCAGATACGCCCTCTCATATACTTCATGTATTATGTGAAGGAAGAAGACATTGAAACCTGATCTTTTACTCACGAGTTTTAGACCCTTTGTTAGGTATTTATACATTTTAAATATATAGGGCCTCATCTAGCTGCCACTGAAGTCATTGGGATCCCTTCCATTAACTTATGTGGGAATTGGTCTGACCCCTAGCACGGTGATTGCAAACAGAACTGTACCAAAGGTAAAGTATGCCTCATAGGTCATGAGGGAATAGCTCAAGAGTGAGGAGCCTCAGCTCTGCATCATCTCGGATAAAATCCTAATTTAATAAGTTGAAACAAAGTAGCTGTAACACATGCTGGACTTTACAGAGATCCAGGATGGACGTCTTCAGCATTAGAATGAACAACGTGGAATAGCTACACAGTGATTTGGAAATACTCTCGTTTCATCAACCTAAGAACCTCCTCATTTGAGCAAGGACTTTTTTTTGTATTGTAGATGACTGAAGATTTTGAAGACAGAACTATAAATCAAATATTAGAGTAACTGGTATGCCAGGAGATGGAAAGGGTGAGATTTATTTTGTCCAGAAGCAAGAATCCCTTCTTATTGATGTTGAACAAACCCAGAGAACTTTCAGACCTAGAACAAAGGAATCTAAATTTTGTAGCCTGCAAGATTTACTTTCAGGGTTAAGAGGAAAGACATTTCTTAAACACTCTGCAAGATTTGGACCTCAGAATCAGAAAATCCCAAGGGAAGTAATAGAAACTCATGAGGGGGAAAAAAAGAGATATACATAATCATGCTTGGCTGGCTACATCTTTATTTCTCTGCTTAGGAAGAGCTCCTTTCAATTCATCAAGATGATGTTTTTTACCTCAGGTTTCTCTTTGAAGCAATCTCCTCTTTTCCCCAGAAGAGAAAGGTTTTATACACAAGCTCCCATCCCATGATAACTGTGAGTTTTACTCAGGAATATTTGGATATTTTGTGGTGCTAAGGACAAGTCATTTCTTTACTTATTTATTTGTAACATTACTCTGAGGTTGCTATTATCAGTTTGTTTTACTGTAGTGTCTAGACATCCCAAGTGACCCAACACTCCCCATCCTGAAAAGTTTACAGTCTAAATAGACAAGACAGACAATGGGTGGAGAAATGAAAGTATTGTGATTACTGAGGCATATAGAGTTTAAGTGACTTAATGTCAAACAAAGAATCTGTGGCAGAAATCGGAACCAAACCCAGATCTCCTGAACATACATTTAATGGGAAAGAACAGTCTTCAAATGCTATAGTTATTTAAAAATAGCAATGGTTTCCAAGTCAAAAAATTAGAGCATTGTATCAGTAGTTCAAGAAAACCAAAGTGTAGAATTACTTAATTGTAATTACATCAACTTTAACTTTGACCCTTTGTTCTGGTTTGTCTTTCCTTTACCAGTAGGAAAACCTTAGTAGCTGTGATTAAAATAAAAAAGGCACCTAAGTCTTTCTTGTTGTGTATATAAATTTTATCAAAAATATGACTTTCTTCAACTAAAACCTGCAGCCACCCTGTGAGGCTCTGGATGAGATCATTTGAGCTCCTAAGAACCTGTAAATTACCACAGATTTCAGGACCACCTGAGCTTTTATTTACAGACTCTTACAACTTTTCCATACTTCATGCTATGTAAAGTGCACCAAATGAGACTCCCTTACACTGACACCCACTTAAATGGAAACGCAGACTCCAAATCCAGACGCACATGCACTTACCAACATATGAATTACATATCCTTACACATCATCTTTGAATTTGGCCACTTCTATCAAACGCTTCATTACAACTCAGATCTGCTGCATTCCCTTCATTCAAGAAAACTTCAGTACCACAAATATTTACACATGTATTTAACCTTAAGCACATGAGTAGTCCCACCAGTGTGAATATGAATACTCACATAATTAAAGTTAAAAGTATTTGCAGGACAAGGGATTCCTCACCTTTGTCTGGAATGATTATTAATTATCATTATTTATTATCATTATTAACTACAGTTTATTGCTGACCGTTTCATTATCCTCTGATTTTCACAGACTTTTCTTTTCTCTTTGAAATTTAGAATTGCCAGGATCACCTCTTTTATCTTTTCTTTTTCTCTGAGGGGAAAACATTTCCTGTGTTTCAGGTTTCAGAGTTTCAAATGTTCTGAATAAACATTAAATGAATCCAGGAGTGATGGGATTAAACAAAGACTAATGCTTCTCATCCCTCAAGACAATTCCTTCATATTAAATACATTGGATTTAGCAAACTTAAGGAAAGCATTATTCTGAAATGGAATACTCTCAGCCAATCAGAGTGCAGAGGTGCTGAGGAATAGTTACTGACTCAGTTAAGCAAGGTATTTAACAACATACCTAATTTTAAGCATTAGAGAGATATGGTGGGTGAGGTAACATCTTACCAACTTCTGCTGGTAAGACGGACAAGCTTTCAAGCTTACACAGAGCTCTTTTTTAAGCATCTGAATAGTCCCTTGATTCACTGGAATGACTCATGTGCTTAAAGTTGGACATGTGCTCAAGTACCTTGCTGAATCCAGGCCTCATACCTAAATCTGGCTCTCAGGCTGGGCATTTCCAGAAAGAAGTCTTTGCTCCTGCTGTAGCTCAAGTCAACTGATTGCCAATTAACTTGAGTGCTAGTCTGGACACTCCACAAATGTGTATGACCTGGAACAATCAGTTTTGGAATGTTTAGACCAGCATTTACAAATTTGTTAGCTCATTTGGATTAACGGGCAATAGATTAACTCGAGTTAAAATATAGGCAAAAACTGTAGCGTAGACACATCCTTTATCTACATATCTCTAACTCACTGCACTCAGAATAGCTTCTACCCTTAGAACTCCTCATTCAAATGGGACTCATTGACTGCGACCATCAACTTCTCATCTCTTCCCCCTAACCAACAGTCCATCTGTCCTCTCAGATACCCTTCTCCTTAAAGTTTGCTAAAAAACTTTGCCCTATTGCTAGTTTCATGGCAATTAAATGACCCTTTAAAAATACAAATAAATTTGAACCATAGAATTTAGAGATGAAAATGACCTCGTAGTCAATCACTCCATCTCTGGGGCCAATGCAGAACTCTTCTCTACAATATCTTTACTGGTGTTTTGCCCAATCTAGTTCTAAGTATGCAAATACCACATCCCCGGAAAGGAACATTCCACGCCTAATCAATCTCATAGTCATATAAATGCTCAGTGTTCATAGACTAAATAACAGAGCAATGTTGCCTACTGGGTAGAGCACTGGACTGGGACACAGGAGACCAGGATTCTATTCCCGACTCTTTCACTGACCTACTAGGTGACCTTGGGCAAGTCACTTTGCCTCTTGCTACCTCAGTTTCCTCATCTGTAAAATGGGGGAAAGGATACTGATCTCCTTTGTAAAACATTTTGAGTTCTTCTGATAAAAAGCGGTAGATATTGTTATTAAGGTCAGGGAATCCAATTGACATGCCCACTAGATAGAAGCATTGATGCAAAAGGGCCCTGTGCACTACAGGTTGTTTTATGGAACGGGAGGAATGAAGTGGAGTGATGGGACAGAAGGTGAATGCTATTTTGCAACAAGACTCTGTTCTAGGATGCTGGATGAAGGACAATGAAGAATTCAGTCTTAAATAGAGATGAGGGGTATTCTTGCATTAGTCATAGCATATAAAAATAGTTGGAACAAAATGACATGTGAGCTTCATGTTAAATCCATTTAAGCTTAATACTCTAAAGAACAGCTCAACCTTAAGGAACAGCTCCTCACATAATGCTGCTAACATCTCTGTCACCTTGATTTAGGCCATTTAAGTGTCAGTCAGGCAAGTTAACAATGCTTAGCGGCAAATTTTCCCATGAACCAAAATCTTTGGAAAATAATATAAGTTTTGCAGTTCCTTGTGACTATGTGTAACTTTCCTATGCAAGAGGATTTCTCCTTTATTTCCACATTCCTTGTGCTCTTTGGCCCATCTGTGTTACGTTTCTCCATACATAAAGGGCAACCATTTATTTTCAGTCTAAAAGAAAGAACAAAAGTAAAGTCTCCATGAGAATTCAGTGTGTGCATCTCTTCAGAAAACAAAAAGGGCTGCTATCTCTACACGCAGGTAGCATTCTTTGAAATTTACCATTGTAGATCACAAAACCAAAAGGTGTTACAGTACCTGAATTCCATACACCACATCACACAGAAGCTGACTATCTTCTTGAGTGGCAGAAAATTGATTAGGTGGGAGACTCTGGATTTCAAAGAATATAAGATGAGTGAAAGCACTGCATTTGTGTTTGACAAAACTGAACATGTGTGGGGGTGTAAATCTCTACAGAATAAAATCTTCAGAGGTAATGATTTGGAATCTTATGAGAGCATGAGCAGCATAAGGGTATGCAATGTTGAATCCATATAAAAGTCACCTTTGAAGTAACAAACACCTTTGGTACATGCATGTGTTTTGGAAAGATATTATGTATGGCCCATCACTTGCTCCTCTGACCTGTCGTCTTATGGCTGTGTGGCCTGTACTCCATTTGATCCAGGTGTACATTTCTTGCTGATGTAGTGAGTTCTTCCCATCTGGAAGACAATTTGATCCCAGTCCAAGGGGCTCAAAGGCACCTTTGAGGTTCAAAGCTCCGAAGACAGGTAAAGACATTTATAACCTAACTTCCCAAGCGTCCAGCACAAGCTGTTCCCACATTTGCAACTTTCTGTAAAGTTATCATCTGTCCTAATCTGTTAATAAATAAACTGGAAAGGGAATTTTTGCATGATTGTTTTAGCATTTTAAGGGCTTTTTGGGGGGTGTGGGGGGGTGTCCTTGAAACACACCAGTAAACCTGTGGATTACATAACACGTGGGAAATTGTTTAAAACATTTTGTTGCTGTACATACACTATTTCTGCAAACCATGTGTTCTGCTCCTATTAAAATAAATTACAGTTTGTCCTTTAGCTTCAGTGGGAACAGGATTGGGTCTTCCAATTTTAAGCTGTTTGGCTTTTAGAACTACTTTATTCTGATCTCTTTTTTTACACCATGCAGCACACTGACTGGGATTAGCAATTGTTAATAAGTAATCATTATAAATAATAATCACGCTGTTAGTAATTGTGCAATACATTGTCTTAAAAGGGAACACTTCAGCAATATATACTGAAAACTATATAAGGCAAGATGGATCCCAGTGGAGCAATGTAGCTGTATCCATAAACTATACAGGGCTTGTCTATATGAATACTTGGTGCATGTAAATCTACCCCTTACTAGCCTGCTGCACACTCAGGATCCACATGGACTCAGCTGACATGCACTAAAAAGTTCCATAGTTAAAAGAACATTCACACTGTGATGCTGGCTGGCCTGGGGCCAGCTCATGCCAAGATCCAGTTTTCTCATCTGGACACTGACAGATACATGGCTGAAATCTGTCTGGCTCACTTGTGGGTTAACATTGATAAAATAGGTATTGAAATTATAAGAAAGTGTTCAGTGTTTGGACTCAACTGAATGCTTGCAAGCTGCTCCATGCATTAATCTTACTTGTAATATCTGTGCTCCGTATTGTAATGTAATATTTGAGCAGTTGTACTGTGAGCCTCTGCGACTGTATGAATCACGATACAGGATAGCGACATCATTTAGTATGAAGAGCTGCTCTGCGACAGAAATTCTCCCCCTTCTGAAAGAGGAGACCCATAGATACCAGACAGGCTCTGGCTAGATCTTAAAAATGGAAACTCCCTACATCTGGACTGAGAAACCGTCAACGAAAGGACTAAAGAGTCTTATTGATGTTCTGCTCTCCTCCCCATAGAGATGAGTCATGCAAGTGGATTCCTTCCATCAGCTGAGTGTGCAGCTCACAGCACATGGCAGGATCGGGATAAAACCCCCAGATTAAAGAAACTAAGAATGTCTATGCTGCTTGGACTCCGTGGGGGAAGAGATCCCAGCTGCTTAGCCTGGGTTAGCCCTAAAGGACAAATAGAACTTGCTGATTATGGAAGCCTATATTATCTTCTGAAAGTCAATTATGTGTCTATGTTTGCTTGCTTTAACCTTGTAAATAACTCTCTAATTTCCTTTTCATATTTAATAAAGCTTCATATAGTTTACTATAGGATTGGCTACACGAGTTGTCTTTGGTGTGAGACCTAAAGCACAATTGACCTGGGCTACGTAACTGCTCCTTCAGGATTAGGAGTTACCTGAAATTTGCTGTGATTCTTTGCATAAGGGGCCATCTGTCACAGAGATACACTTACCTGGGTGGCAAGACAAACTGGAGTACACAGGGGGACTATCTGTGACTCGTGTTAAGGGTGTTAATGTGCCTGAGGTGTTTGTACTTGGTGCTGTTGGTTGGTGAAATCTAAGTTTAGAACTCACAACCAGTTTGGGGTTTGTGCCCTGGTTTTTAACAGTCTACCCTGAGGTTGGTTGCTCTTCCATCACCATTGGAAGCATCACACACATTTACATGTGATCATGTAATTAAAGACTGTATCATAATGCATACACACAAGGGGGGCAAATGAAGGTTGCATGGGCATTTAATAATTTTGGAGTGCTTGGCTTTGCAACATTAATGTTCTTTTAACTTAATTTGTGTGTAATTTTCCTAGGTTAAAAAAAATGAAAAAACAGAAATCCATCATGTGGCATCACATTGACACCCACATGGTTGATCAGCAGGAATGAAACCTTTAAATCCCCCACACAGACCTCTGCCACTTGAGCTAACAGTGTAACTGACAGCAGTAGTAGGTTGACATCTTCTATGTGGACCAGCACTGGAGTGGGTTCAGGCATACACTTTCACAGTGGGTTTTACGAACAGCTGAGGAATGGTGAGACTTAAGAATCTTGGGTTCCATTCCAGGCTCTGGAGAGAAATGTATTCTGGGGGGGCACAGATACTTCTTCCCATCCCCCCCCAAGCTTTACCGCTTCTGCCCCATTCCCTCCAACCTGTTCCTGTCCCACTCCTGTTTCTTCATACCCATGACTCCTTGTCCCAATTCCATTCTCCTCACCTAGCCACTCCCAATCTCTACTTCTTAGGTTTCCAGGCAGTCCTAAATCTACCCCCTCAGGGCTTCCCATCGGAGTCCCAGTTTCTCTCCTCCAGTCCCAGTATCTTTGCACAGCCAGTCCCAGTTCTCACCTTGCACCCTAGCTCCTCAGCAGATCTACCTCCCTACCATTCCCATTCCCCTTCCCACTAATTCCAGTCCCAGTCTCCTTACCCAGCCAACCCCAGAGTCCTCATCTCCCCATCAGATTTCAGTCTGCCCTCCACCACAAACTCCCTCCCAGGCTCTCAATTCCAGCCCCTTTTTCAAAACAGCAATTAACTCCACCCCGACCTAAAATCTCATCCATTCCCACAGTTCACAAACTTTCATTTAAATTGCTTTTAGAGGTGTTTCTTTCCCACTCTTGAGCACTCAGGAGTCCTTGGGAATATGAAACCACAAACATGTTTTATTGGGGACAAACTAAAAGAAACATTTATTTACATAAAGTGAAATTAGGAAAAACTAAATAGTGTATTAGTATATGGCAGATTCCGCCCCCCATCCCAGTTATTAATTGCTTAGTTCATTAGGGCCCAAAACTCTTATTCACAAAACAATCCCTGCTTACCTAAACCTCGCTCACCCATTCAATCCTCAGCATGCCTAGTGAAGACCGTTCCACCAGGTCTTGTTTAGTTAGGCCCTCAACTGCCAGGCTAGCTCACCAAAGTAGCTTTAGCAACTCCATTACCCATAGAGCCAATCTCACGTTATTCTCTCGACTGGGTTCAGAATCTTCAGGCAGAAAATCCAAAGTATGATCCTTGAAACTGAAACCAGACTTACCAAAAGCATATGTTATATCTCTGACAAAGTCTATGATCCTCACACTGAATTTGGGCTAACTACCCACTTAGAATCCACTACCCACCCGCTCAGGGTGAGCCACTTTCCCCAGACTACACCTTTCAAAATTTCTACAACTTCTCTAAGTATATTTACATGCCTTAGTTAATATCATTTCCAAAAACAGAACACAAACAAATTCCAAACAATAGAACATAAAACCCTGTATAAAAGTGCACTGGGGTGAAATTATGATATGCAAATTAAGTCTGCCAGGGCTAGCTTTTCTCCTTACTCCTATTAGGAAAATAGAGAGTTTCTTTCCTCTTTAAGCTTTCTTTGGGACTTACTCTGGGGAAATGATGGGTCTATATTTGCTGCAGATATAAGGAAACAGACAATGTACCATTGCCTTGCTTGGTGTCAGAAAAATCAAATCTGTTAGTGGTTTTATTCGGGACCAGTTAAGTCCAGTGCCTAAGGTGTGATGATTTCATACTTTCCAGGAGCTTCTGCATGCTCATTAATTAGGTGTGTATGGTTAGTTGGGACAGAGTTAAGTATGCCTTGGCTTCTCTGAGCAGGATGTTAAGAAAGGGGTAATAGGTGTGATCCAAAGATTTAAGCTTAATTTATTTCCAGTGAGCATCAGGGGGTTGTGGATTTTTATGGGCTTACTCCACTCCAAGTATACAAAGCGCTGTGTTTCATCTCTAATTTCCCTCCAAGAAATGACTGCAAGAGACAAAGTTTGTATTTGTGGGCAACTCTACACAAAAATGGTGGTACTTCTTTCATTCAGCCTAAGAATGTTCTCTGCACATCCTGCACACACTTCCCTTCCAAGAATTTCTTCTTCTTTACCTCCCCTTTCTTCTGCCTCTTTTTAGTAGATTTGTGAAGTGTTAATCATCTAGGAGGACATTTGTGTATTTGGCAGCCATGGTACAACTGCACGCATCTCAAGTGAAATGTCACACACAGAGACACATATCTATATTTATATTGAGAGAGACTCCCTACCCAAAATACCATTTGGCCTAATGGAAAGTGCACCAGGCTGGAAGATTACACATTTTGGTGCAATGTCTTCAATTAACTGGAATTAATGTCTCTGCAGTTCACAACCCGTATTATGGATCAAAGAAGAGCTCTGTGCTGTGGAAGGTTCTGAGTTCAAACCCTGCTAACAAGCCATGTTGGAAAAATAGTATGCAATTATATAATTAAACACTGTGAGGCAGATTCTTAGCCACTTACAATTAGACCAGCTGAGCAGCGGGCTTTATATCATAATGCATAAGCACAAGAGGGACAGCAGAATTAAAGTACTCTTAATTACGGCATTTCCTAACTTTCGAGTACTTGACTTTGCAACTTTAATGTTCTAATATAGTTTTCATATATTACAAAAATAGAGTAGAACTTCAGAGTTACGAACACCTTGGGAATGGAGGTTGTTCATAACTCTTAAATGTTAGTAACTCTGAACAAAACTCTGGTTATTCTTTCAAAAGTTCACAACTGAACATGGACTTAATACACCTTTGAAACTTTACTATGCAGAAGAAAAATGCTGCTTTAAACCATTTTAATTTAAACGAAACAAGCACAAAAACAGTTTCCTTACCTTGTCAAATCTTTTTTTTAAACTTTCCTTTTTTTTTTTTTAGTAGCTTATGTTTAACACAGTACTGTATTTGTTTTTTTGTTTTTTTTTTTTTTGTCTCAGCTACTTGCCTGATTGCATTCTTCTAGTTCCAAATGAGATGTGTGGTTGACAGGTCAGTTCCTCACTCTGGTGTTCCTAACTCTGAGGTTTTACTTAAAACTTGAAACAGGTTCCTAACTCTGAGGTTTTACTTAAAACTTGAAATAGCAATAAACTTCAATCTCTCTCTCTCTCTCTCTCTCTCTCTCTCTCTTCCCAGCCTGCAGAGGACATAGTTTGATTAGTCTGTAAGATTAATAATGGTTCACTGGTTGGCTGTGTGTGAGAAGGAGCTATTGAGAAAAACGTAATTAAAGAAATGAGATTTGCATTTAGGTCTCCATGTGTTGAGACCTGACGTCATTCTTCTCTCTTGCAGTAGTGAGTACCATAGTCTAGTTTCAGCTCTGTGAAAGTTCTGTCTCCTGCACCCACCATCTTCCCCCTGCTGGTAGATAGTTTCATTGTTCCAGTAGGTTGTAGCCTCTGTGTGTGGTCATGGTTGTGGAGGGAGATGTGATCTCTCAGCTAACTAGGGCTAATCCTATGGAGGGCTTTGGACTCCGTATTCAATCAGAAGCCTGTGCAGAAAGAGGAGCATCACAGTGATGTGTTCACAGTATCCTGTGTTGCTTAGCAGGTGGCTTACTGCCTACGATGAACTTTTACATTCCTTAGTATTTCTAGACACCACGCCACCTTTAATCCTGTTCCTCTTTTGTCATTTGGTTCTGTCTCCCCATATTTGTGCCTGCATCAATGCCTATCACTTCCTTCCCTTTACCATTTTTCACTATTTAAAATCTCACAATTTTACTCTTAAAAACTTCCCCTTGCCCAATCCCAACCTGTACTTGCTCCTTGGGCACTCTGGGCCTTCTCAGCATAGCTCCATTGAAGTCCATGTCTTTTATCTCCCACTTTTGCACTAGCACAACTTTTACACGGATGATCCTCAAATGTACAGGCACCTTTTGACACACTCTGCCTGCCTTGACCAAGATATGTGGTCAGCTAAATGTCTCCAAGAAAAAAATATTTTCTAGAGCAAGTGAATAGGGCACGAGGATGCTCCTATGCAGCTTCCCTCGTTAACTCAGAGCTCACACTTGTCTCTACCATCCATAATCCTAACGTCATCTTTCCCTCTGAATTCCCCTTTCTCATCACATTATGGCTACAAACCATCTCCTCAGCAATCTCCATGCACCCTTCTGCCTGCTATCCTCCTCTGCTGAAATTCCCATGATGTACACCTTCAGAGGGGTAGAAGTTAACGCACCGCCCTGTACACTGGGGAATTTTGGGAGGCAAAGTGCTTCTGGTGTTCCCCTTGGGGTGGGGCAGCTCCACAAAACCCCCAATACATGACTATGCTGAAATGGCATGACCTAGCCTTGTACAATGAGGCTAGCATGCCCAAGAAGTCTGTCTCATTATGGCTAGTTTACTAAAAAAATTGGTTCTATGTCTATCAAAGCAGCCATATTACAAAAAGATTAGCATTTATATCAGCATAAGATTATAAGAAGGCCATACTGGGTCAGACCAATGGTCCATCTAGCCCAGTATCCTGTCCTCTGACAGTGGCCAATGCCAGGTGCTTCAGAGGGAATGAACGGAACAGATAATCATCAAGTGATCCATACTCTGTCACCCATTCCCAGCTTCTGGCAATCAGAGGCTAGGGACACCCAGAACATGGTTTTGCATCTCTGCTAATAGCCATTGATGGACCTATCTTCCATAAACTTATCTAGTTCTTTTTTGAACCCCGTCATAGCCTTGGCCTTCACAACATCCTCTGGCAAAGAGTTCCACAGGTTCACACTGTGTGAAGAAATACTTCCTTTTGCTCTTTTTAAACCAGCAAAATAAAACCAGACACACGTAAGGAGAATTTGGTCCCCTCCTCAATTCAGAGCTCAACTCTGTTATTTGTCAAACTAGGCTCCCGTCCTATTACATTGCCTCACTTTTTTGCTCAGGCAATTGAGGAGCAACCCAAAACATCATCTTGATCTTATCCAGGAAAGATCTAGGTTGGGTTGGGGTATAGCATATGGAATCATAAAGTTTAAGGCTAGAAGGGCCCAGCAGATCATCTAGTCTTACCTGCTGTGTATCACAGGCCACCACCACCACCCAGCACACACACATTTAACCCAACAACTCATATGTGTTACATTATGTATACACACAAGAGGATAGAGCTGTATTTGATGTACAACCCTTTGATTTTTCTGACCTTTGTGTGATTAAAATTTTAGCTTTAAATCTTGTGAGCCTTAAAATTCCAGGGCCTGATTCACTACTGTTTTTCCCTGCTATCAAGCCGGTGTAACTCCATTGATTTCAGAAGACTTACAGCAGTGTAAAACTGGACTAACATAGTGATGGATGAGGCTCTCACTCTTTAGTATGCCATTAATTGAGGAATTGGTATGGGGCACACATCCTCAACAGCATCTGAATCAGGCTGACATGTATTATTATTTTTATGCATTTCTGCAAAATAATCAGGAAAGTAAAATTGACCCAGGACACCCTTCATCAGCATCAATCAGAGCAGCTTTGTAAATTTCTGAGGCAGTGCTGTGAGCATATGTAGCTGAAAGGGTTGTTGATACAGTAGTAGCTGGACAGAACTGATGACAATCTCCAAGCATGATCATGTTTGTATGTTTTTCCAGTTTATTCGTAACAACCCTTGATAACAAGGACAATGATAACTGACTTTTTCACATTGGTGTGGGGATTATTTTTTAACACACAAATCTGATTGAGTTTATTGTAAAATGAACATTAACCCTTTGATGGTGGCCAAGTTGCATATACATGGATGCAACATGGAGATTTCTGTTGATTCTATGGCAGATGTAGACTTTAGGATTATACACAGGACATTTTTTTTTAAAGGGTTCAGTCCAGAACAGGACAAATGTATATATTTGAATTTGGCAAGAGAAAGCTTCAGCATTCCTGGCATGACAAGCGCAGAGCTTAGAGTCCTCACTGGAACACCACAGGGGATGACATCCTTGGCAGAAAGAGCATACACATTGAATTTCTGGCGAGGGACACCCAAAAGGGTTGGGGTGCAGACTCTGGGAGGGTGTGGAGGTGGTGGTGCTTACCTGTGGATCCTAGGCAGGGATCTGTGTGCTGCTACCTCCAGGCACTGCCCCCGCAGCTTCCTATTGGCTACAGGGATGCCTGAGGCGGGAGCAGTGCGCGTAGACACAGACCCATCCCACCCAAGGGCTGCAGGGAGGGGCCAGCAGGTCTTGGCAGGACAAAGGGCCTAGGGTTCATTCCTGGCTTGACAAGCATATGGGGATTACATTCCCCACGGGGAATAGGACATCCCTATTTAATTGTTAGCAACACAGACATAGGGAAGAATTGCCAATAGGGCAAACCTCTGACTTATTCTGGCAAGAGAAATATACAGTAGAGTAGGGGTTGTATTTCATGCTAAATAAACTCATAAATGCTGGCAGGATACATGTGTATCTGATTCCCAAGAGGGTGTGCACCACTCCAGTCCCTGGTAGCATGCATTGCTCTCAGAGTCCTCAGGGAAAGGTTAAACAAACCCATCTGATTCCTGGCAAATTATGATTTTTCTGCAGGCCGAATTAACATGTGCTTGGATTTCTGGTGCTTTTGACCTGCCCTGCATAATTTCCATCACAACACATGTAGAACTTCTTCTAAGCAAGTATGACTCCTGTCAAACCAAAGCAGTGGATTAAGCTGCTGGCAAGATAAAAATGTATAATAGTAATGTATCAGATGGGCAAGACGGTCAAATTAACTGTTTGTGAATAAAGACTTTGTTCTCCTTGCAAAGTGTTCACAGATTGAGCTATGCAAATATAGCTTGAAATATCTGCGATATCATTTGTATGAACAATTTTCCAGCTTACTGATTGGTCACATCTTTCAAGGTTAGAGAATGGCTGTGCCACACCCACTGTACTTGGAGCACCACCAAGCAGTGCTACCCCAGGAACAGCACAGGGAAGGAACTGGTCCCCCTTGCTCTCAGAGTGAGGAACAATTTGTGATGCCATAGGCCAGCAGCAAGTTACAACAGCCACCACGCTAGCTCAGGCTACACAGGTTGGTGCACTGAGAGGCAGAACCAAAGCTCCACTTGCTCCCTGAATCACTGGTGGAAGTCAGAGACTCAACCAAGGAGAGGAAGGCATCGTGAGGGACAGGATGAATCAAAGAAGTAGAACTCTACATATGAAGATCTTTTCCTTGGTTTCCATCAGAATTGTCATTTGGGCCTTAGCACACATAGCAAATGCAACACTGTACCTCGCACTCTCTGTTTCACCACGGGAGCTGTGCCTTCTGTCTATAGAAGTGGCTGTCACCTTCCAATTGAATGTCAGGGAATTGAGCACACTTATTAGTAGAGCCTTACCAAATTCGTGGCCATAAAAAACATGTCACAGACTGTTTACAGAAATCTGTATAATACAGAAATCTTTATAATTTATACAGAAATCTGTATAATACAGGATAAAAGTAAACAAAAGACCAGATTTCACAGGGGAGACCAGAGTTTTTCCAACTGGGGCTCCTGACCCAAAAGGGAGTTGCAGGAGGGGGTAGCTAGGTTATTTTAGGGGAGTCGCTCTCTGTGTTCCCTTTAAGCTGCGTGCTGGAGCGGCATCCAGGAGTGACTGAAGTGCCACACAGTTGATTAGCAGAGCCTCTCACATCCTACAGATGGTGTGTATTCAGGTGCCCCTCCCCCGCTGCTTTGCAGACACTTCCTGTCCTTTGCCTTGGAGCCCCTGCTGCTCCTGGGACCCTCCTGCTGGCTGTGCGGGGGAGGGGGGGGAAGGGATACTGATGTCAGGGTATCCCCCTACCCTTGTACCCCAGCAGGGGAGAGGGGATAGCCCCGAGGGTCTGAAGTCTGAACACTGTTCCAGGAGGAGTGAGTGCCTTTAACTTAAAGAGACAACACATGGTCTTTCAGAGACTTCTCCAGCACACACAGTCTCTTGTCTGTCTGTCTCCTCTCTCTCTCTCTCTCTCTCTCTCTCACACACACACACACACAGAGTCTGTGTCTCTACACAAACACACTCTCTCTACACACACACAGAGTCTGTACACACACAGTCTGTGTCTCTGTGTCCAGGGGTGGCAGGTTTGTAAACATTTTGGTGGTGTCCAGAACGCCCAGAGCCTGTCCCCCGCCCTCAACTCCGCACCCCAAACTCCCCCCGCCCACACCTGCCTAAGGCTCTGGGAGGGAGTTTGGGTGGGGGAGCGGGTCTGGGTTGCAGGCTCTGGGATAGAGTTTGGGTGCTGGGTGCAGGCTCTGGGCTGGGGCAGGGGGTGGGGTATAGGAGGAGATGAGGGGTGCAGTTTCTAGGAGGGAGTTTAGGTGCAGGCTCTGGGAGGGAGTTTGGGGGAGGGAGCGGGGGTGTGGGAAAGGGGTTGGGGTGCAGGCTTTGGGAGGGTGTGGAGGTGGTAGCGCTTACCTGGGGATCCTAGGCAGGGTGGGCCGGTTGTCCTCTGTGTGCTGCTACCCGCAGGCACTGCCCCCGCAGCTTCCTATTGGCTACAGGGGTGCTTGAGGCGGGAGCAGTGCGCGTAGACACAGACCCACCCCACCCAAGGGCCGCAGGGAGGGGCCAGAAGCCACGTGGAGCGAGCAGGCAGGGAGCCGCTCAACTCCGCTGCACTGCCGATGTTGGGTGGGGGCCCTGGGCCGTTTTAAATCGCCCAGAGGACGCGTGGGGGGGGAGCACCCAAAGGCGGAAGGCGGGTCCAAGGGAGAGACCCGGAATCAAATATTGCTGGAGCCGAGCTCCGGGCCAGGATATTCCTGGAGCCCAGGCACCACGGGCCATAGAAGTCGCCGCCCATGTCTGTGTCTACACACACACACATAGAGTATTGAAAACTCACCTTCCAAAACCTACTTGTGTTATTTTTGTTTGTTTATACTTCCTAGTACTTACTGCAATGCACATATATAATCTGTAATTTTATTCTTTCAAAGAGTGTTCTCTTAGTTTTTTTACTGGTCTATGCATTTTATAATTTTTAAATCTCTCTTATACTTAAATTGAACTATTTGAAGAGTGAGTTCTAATATGCCGAACCCGTCCTGGCTGGAGTAATTATCCATATGGTAACTATTTAAAAATCTATATTATATCTAGGTTTTCTGTTTCTACTAGTGGCACACATTACCTCGGTGTTCCCAGTTGACTAAGGGCTCCTGAAGAGAATGGTGGGTGGGTGGGCCAGCCAGCCAACTTTTGGCCTTGCTGTCCGTACCAGTCAGGCCGAGAATCAAAAGCCATCCTCCCCAGGCCCACAGCCACCCAGGGGCTCCTTTGCACCATCTTGCCTCCGTTCGTGCCACGCTCTGACCAGCTGAACTAGGCAACCCACAGGGAGCTTCTCAAGGTGTTCCCCTGGCGTGGGCTCGGGTGAGAAAAAAACCTGGAAGTTCATCAGCTGTGGCAAGAAGTGTGAAGAGTAGCAGTAGTGATGGGGCTGTAGCTTTCCACGTCATCTCAATTTGGGCAGCTTTCCATTTCCCCTTTCTGTGTAATGTCCCTCCCACTGGTTTCCTTTGCGGAGCTGTACAATTCGGACAGGGTGGCCACTTAGAAATCTTTTCCTTTCTTTTCTTTTGAGATTGGGAGCATTTGGACAGTTTGGGTGTTTCAGGGTACGTTTTTTCCCATTTGGAGCCATTTGAAAGGTTAGCAGAAAGAGGAGAGTTTTTCACAAGAAAGTAGGCTTTCTGTAGACGTCGGGCCCTTGGAAGTAACCTTTAGCTATGTCAATGAGTACGAGTGGGGTTTCTACAGAGCCTCAATAGCATACGCGTTTGGCTTCGGCTAGGTAGAGTCCCGTGCCTGCGTCTTCCCTCTTGGCATGCCCGTTTGGCTTCGGCTAGGTAGAGTCCCGTGCCTGCGAATTCCCTGTGTCCCAGGGATGGCTACTGTGAAGCCAGCAGACTTTGGGAGAAAAGGGGTAGAAGAGAAAGCAACTCGAGCTGACTTAAAGTGGCGGTGCCCCTGGGCAGAGTGTTCCTTCTGCTCCTTCCTGTCTGAGCTGTGGGCTCTGGGGCTGCCTGTGGGAGGATGGGGTCCAGGGAACTCCCAAGCTCACCCTGCGCAGGCAGACTCTGAAGCCTCTCCTCTAGCTTGGGGTGCCGAGTATTAAGCCTTCCTCTGGGGCTTGGGCTGGAGAGCATGATCCGCTCTCGGGTACATTTGGGTGGAGATGGCGGCCGGCAAGAATTCGGGCCATCAGGTCAAGCCGCTGGGGACAATGGGGGTGAGCCAGCAGCTCTGCGCTTTTGCTTCCTGGGCCGCCAGCTCAAGCCTCATTGCCTATGAGCTGGGAAGGCAGCTGGCCAGGTTCACCCTTCCCCTCCGCTCCCCGGGCCCAAGTCCCTGTCCTTTTGAGCCAGCAGGCCGAGCAAGGAGCCCAGAGAGGGGAGGGAAGCAGATGGCTGGAGCCTCGCCCTGCCAGCGCAGGCCAGACCCTTCCCCCAGCAGGGCTCTTGCCTGCTCTCTGCAAGCCACTCAGCCCATCTCCTTTTGGCCTTTCCGACCCCTAGGAGTCAGCCAAAAGAGCACAAGCCATGCTCTGCATCCAGCACACAGAGTGGCCAGCATGGGGCTTGAACCCATGACCTTGGCGTTATTAGCACCACGCTCTAACCAGCTGAGCTAGCCGGCCCACAGGAAGCACTGGCTTGCCTGACCCATTTGGAAGGAGTCACCGGCCAGCGCCAGGACAGCGTGGCATCCGGTATGACATGGTTGGATCAAGAGCTTCACAGGCCAAACGGGGGAATTAGTTCAAGTGGTAGAGCCCTCGCTTTGCATGCGAGAGGCAGCGGGATCGAGGCCTCCCAAAAAGCCAGCCCTTGCTCAGCAGAAAGCTCTTCGTCTCCGGCCCTTCTCTCCCTTGTGCTGTCTTGGAGGTTGGAGACAGCTTGGCGGAAGTTAGCGCAATTGGGAGAAGTAGTGAGATGGATACACATATCCTCCAGCCTGCTCCGCTGTAGTGGGGGACCTGCCCCTTTCTTACTGAGCTGTCACTAGAGTGCGATCCCTTTCCCCCTTTTCTCCCTCCCTGCTAGTCTACACAAAGCTGATTGGCTGGGAGGGAGTGCCACTCAAATACAGAATTACTCCCATCCCAAGGCTCCGTGAAGGGAATGAGGAGATGGGCGGGGGTGGGATGAGGGGCACGTGATACCTCCTCAGCTGAGACCGTGACACCACACAGCCTCCTGATCCCAGCCAGCACGGCAGCCGTGGAGCAGAGCACAGCGACAGCTTGCAGAAAGCCAAAGCGGGGCAGGGCTGCATTGGTCAGGAACGGTGAGTCTGCAGGTGTCTATCCTGGCGGAGGCAGGGTCGTTTTGCTGTATGCTGTGCGATGAGGGAGCCTGTGGGAGCCCTGCTAGAGTTCCTGAGCTGGGCCTGCTCCTGGCTTTATTTGGGTTAGAGGAAAGTGGCGAAGATAAGAACGGCCCTTCTGGGTGAGGCCAATGGTCCATCTAGCCCAGTATCATGTCTTCTGACGGTAGCCGATGCCAGGTGCTTCAGAGACAATGGCCAGAGCAGGCAATCATCAAGTGATCTATCCCTGCGTTGTCTTCTGAAGTTTGGTGCTTGTTCCAGGGGCTAACTCTCACCCCTCACCACCGCCCCGACACACTCCAAGGAGGGAGTGTTGGTGTTTGTGCCGAGAAGCGTGGCTGGCCCTCGGGCCCCTTCCCCAACTCTGGGTAGCCCCCCCATCTCAGGCTGTGTCCTGCTTAAGGCCACAGAGTCTGTGCCTGGTGCCTGGGAGTCAGGCCATCTGTGGGGAATTAGCTCAAGCGGTAGAGCGCTCGCTTTTCATGTGAGAGGTAGTGGGATCGATGCCCACATTCTTCAAGCAGTTGACTAAGGGCTCCGGGTGGGTCAGCCAGCTCACTTTTGGCCTTGCTGTCCGTACCAGTCAGGCTAAGAATCAAAAGCCATCCTCCCCAGGCCCACAGCCACCCAGGGGCTCCTTTGCACCAACCTGCCTCCGTTAGTGCCACGCTCTGACCAGCTGAACTCGGCAACCCACAGGGAGCTTCTCAAGGTGTTCCCCTGGCGTGGGCTCGGGTGAGAAAAACACCTGGAAGTTCATCTGCTATGGCAAGAAGTGTGAAGAGTAGGAGTAGTGACGGGGCTGTAGCTTTCCACGTCATCTCAATTTGGGCAGCTTTCCATTCCCCCTTTCTGTGTAATGTCCCTCCCACTGGTTTCCTTTGCGGAGCTGTACAATTCGGACAGGGTGGCCACTTAGAAATCTTTTCCTTTCTTTTCTTTTGAGATTGGGAGCATTCGGACAGTTTGGGTGTTTCAGTGTGTGTGTTTTCCCATTTGGAGCCATTTGAAAGGTTAGCCAAAAGAGGAGAGGTTTTCACAAGAAAGTTGGCTTTCTAAACACGTCGGGCCCTTGGAAGTAACCTTTAGCTACGTCTATGCGTCTGAGTGGGGTTTCTAAAGTGCCTCAATAGCATGAACGTTTGGCTTCGGCATGGTAGGGTCCCGTGCCTGCGTCTTCCCTCTCGCCATGTGCGTTTGGCTTCAGCTAGGTAGAATTCCGTGCCTGCGTCTTCCCTGTGTCTAGGGATGGCTACTGTGAGGCCAGCAGACTTTGGGAGAAAAGGGGTAGAAGAGAAAGCAACTCGAGCTGACTTAGAGTGGCACTGCCCCTGGGCAGAGTGTTCCTTCTGCTCCTTCCTGTCTGAGCTGTGGGCTCTGGGGCTGCCTGTGGGAGGATGGGGTCCAGGGAACTCCCAAGCTCACCCTGCGCAGGCAGACTTTGAAACCTCTCCCCTAGCTTAGGGTGCCGAGTATCAAGCCTTCCTCTGGGGCTTGGGCTGGAGAGCATGATCCGCTCTCGGGTACATTTGGGTGGAGATGGCGGCCAGCAAGAATTCGGGCAATCGAGTCAAGCCGCTGGGGACAATGGGGGTGAGCCAGCAGCCCTGCGCTTTTGCTTCCTGGGCCGCCAGCTCAAGCCTCATCGCCTATGAGCTGGGAAGGCAGCTGGCAGGTTCACCCTTCCCTTCCCTTCCCCTTTCCTCCCCCTTTGAGCCAGTAGGCCGAGCAAGGAGCCCAGAGAGGGGAGGAAAACAGGTGACCGGAGCCTTGCCCTGCCAGTGCAGGCCGGTCCCTTCCCCCAGCAGGGCTCTTGCCTTCTCTCTGCAAGCCACTCAGCCCATCTCCTTTTGGCCTCTCCAACCCCTAGGAGTCAGCCAAAAGAGCACAAGCCATGCTCTGCATCCAGCACACAGAGTGGCCAGCATGGGGCTTGAACCCATGACCTTGGCGTTATTAGCACCACGCTCTAACCAGCTGAGCTAGCCGGCCCACAGGAAGCACTGGCTTGCCTGACCCTTTTGGAAGGAGTCACCGGCCGGCGCCAGGACAGCGTGGCATCCGGTATAACATGGTTGGATCAAGAGCTTCACAGGTCAAACGGGGGAATTAGTTCAAGTGGTAGAGCCCTCGCTTTGCATGCGAGAGGCAGCGGGATCAAGGCCTCCCAAAAAGCCAGTCCTTGCTCAGCAGAAAGCTCTTCGTCTCCGGCCCTTCTCTCCCTTGTGCTGTCTTGGGGGTTGGAGACAGCTTGGCGGAAGTTAGCGCAATTGGGAGAAGTAGTGAGATGGATACACATATCCTCCAGCCTGCTCCGCTGTAGTGGGGGACCTGCCCCTTTCTTGCTGAGCTGTCACTAGAGCGCGATCCCTTTCCCCCTTTTCTCCCTCCCTGCTAGTCTACACAAAGCTGATTGGCTGGGAGGGAGTGCCACTCAAATACAGAATTACTCCCATCCCAAGGCTCCGTGAAGGGAATGAGGATATACGCGGGGGTAGGGGGAGGGGCACGAGATACCTCCTCAGCTGAGACCGTGACACCACACAGCCTCCTGATCCCAGCCAGCACGGCAGCCGTGGAGCAGAGCACATCGACAGCTTGGAGAAAGCCAAAGCGGGGCAGGGCTGCGTTGGTCAGTAACGGTGAGACTGCAGGTGTCTATCCTGGCGGAGGCAGGGTCGTTTTGATGTTTGCTGTGCCAGGGGCCAGGGAGCCTGTGGGAGCCCTGCTAGAGTTCCTGAGCTGGGCCTGCTCCTGGCTTTGCTTGGGTTAGAGGAAAGTGGCGAAGATAAGAACGGCCCTTCTGGGTGAGGCCAATGGTCCATCTAGCCCAGTACCATGTCTTCTGACGGTAGCCGATGCCAGGTGCTTCAGAGACAATGGCCAGAGCAGGCAATCATCAAGTAATCTATCACTGCATTTTCTTCTGAAGTTTGGTGCTTGTTCCAGGGGCTAACTCTCACCCCTTACCCCCGCGACACACTCCAGGGAGGGAGTGTTGGTGTTTGTGCCGAGAAGTGTGGCTGGGACTCGGGCCCCTTCCCCAGCTCTGGGTAGCCCCCCCATCTCAGGCTGTGTTCTGCTTAAGGCCACAGAGCCTGTGCCTGGTGCCTGGGAGTCAGGCCAGCTGTGGGGAATTAGCTCAAGTGTTAGAGTGCTCACTTTGCATGCGAGAGGTAGTGGGGTCCATGCCTACATTCTCCAAGCAGTTGAGTAAGGGCTCCAGGTGGGCCAGCCAGCCAACTTTTCGCCTTTCTGTCCGTAGCAGTCAGGCCTAGAATCAAAAGCCATTCTCCCCAGGCCCACAGCCACCCAGGGGCTCCTTTGCACCAACTCGCCTCCGTTAGTGCCACGCTCTGACCAGCTTAACTAGGCAACCCACGGGGAGCTTCTCAAGGTAATCCCCTGGCGTGGGATGGGGTGAGAAAAGCACCTGGAAATTCATCAGCAGTTGCAAGAAGTGTGAAGAGTAGGAGTAGTGACGGGGCTGTAGCTTTCCACATCATCTCAATTTGGGCAGCTTTCCATTCCCCCTCTCTGTGTAATGTCCCTCCCACTGGTTTCCTTTGCGGAGCTGTACAATTCAGACAGGGTGGCCACTTAGAAATCTTTTCCTTTCTTTTCTTTTGAGATTGGGAGCATTCGGACAGTTTGGGTGTTTCAGTGTGTGTGTTTTCCCATTTGAAGCCATTTGAAAGGTTAGCCAAAAAAGGAGAGGTTTTCACAAGAAAGTTGGCTCCTGCTCCTTCCTGTCTGAGCTGTGGGCTCTGGCGCTGCCTGTGGGAGGATGGGGTCCAGGGAACTCCCAAGCTCACCCTGCGCAGGCTGACTCTGAAACCTCTCCCCTAGGTTAGGGTGCCGAGTATTAAGCCTTCCTCTGGGGCTTGGGCTGGAGAGCATGATCCGCTCTCGGGTCCATTTGGGTGGAGATGGCGGCCGGCAAGAATTCGGGCCATCAGGTCAAGCCGCGGGGGACAATGGGGGTGAGCCTGCGCTTTTGCTTCCTGGGCCGCCAGCTCAAGCCTCAATTGCCTATGAGCTGGGAAGGCAGCTGGCCAGGTTCACCCTTCCCCTCCGCTCCCCGGGCCCAAGTCCCTGTCCTTTTGAGCCAGCAGGCCGAGCAAGGAGCCCAGAGGGGGAGGGAAGCAGGTGGCCGGAGCCTCGCCCTGCCAGTGCAGGCTGGTCCCTTTCCCCAGCAGGGCTCTTGCCTGCTCTCTGTAAGTCACTCAGCCCATCTCCTTTTGGCCTCTCCGACCCCTAGGAGTCAGCCAAAAGAGCAGAAGCCACGCTCTGCATCCAGCACACAGAGTGGCCAGCATGGGGCTTGAACCCATGACCTTGGTGTTATTAGCACCACGCTCTAACCAGCTGAGCTAGCCAGCCCACAAGAAGCACTGGCTTGCCTGACCCATTTGGAAGGAGTCACTGGCCGGCGCCAGGACAGCGTGGCATCCGGTATAACATGGTTGGATCAAGAGCTTCACAGGCCAAACGGGGGAAATAGTTCAAGTGGTAGAGCCCTCGCTTTGCGTGCGAGAGGCAGCGAGATCGCGGCCCGCGTTTTCCAGCAGCAAGGCAGCGATGGTACTTTCTCTTGCCCTTCTTTTAGAAGCCATTGAGAGTCAGCGGGCTAAGGTCTTCCGGTGGCCTCCATCCCTCTCCCCGCTTGGCCTCCCAAAAAGCCAGCCCTTGCTCAGCAGAAAGCTCTTCGTCCCCGGCCCTTCTCGCCCTTGCGCTGTCTTGGAGGCTGGAGACAGGTTGGCGGAAGTAAGTGCAAATGGAAGAGCATGGGAGAAGTAGTGAGATGGATACACATATCCTCCAGCCTGCTCCGCTGTAGTGGGGGATCTGCCCCTTTCTTGCTGAGCTGTCACTAGAGCGCGATCCCTTTCCCCCTTTTCTCCCTCCCTGCTAGTCTACACAAAGCTGATTGGCTGGGAGGGAGTGCCACTCAAATACAGAATTACTCCCATCCCAAGGCTCCGTGAAGGGAATGAGGAGATGGGCGGGGGTGGGAGGAGGGGCACGTGATACCTCCTCAGCTGAGACCGTGACACCACACAGCCTCCTGATCCCAGCCAGCACGGCAGCCGTGGAGCAGAGCACACCGACAGCTAGCAGAAAGCCAAAGTGGGGCAGAGCTGCGTTGGTCAGGAACGGTGAGTCTACAGGTGTCTATCCTGGAGGAGGCAGGGTCGTTTTGCTGTATCCTGTGCCAGGGGCCAGGGAGCCTGTGGGAGCCCTGCTAGAGTTCCTGAGCTGGGCCTGCTCCTGGGTTTATTTGGGTTAGAGGAAAGTGGTGAAGATAAGAACGGCCCTTCTGGGTGAGGCGAATGGCCCATCTAGCCCAGTACCATGTCTTCTGACGGTAGCCGATGCCAGGTGCTTCAGAGACAATGGCCAGAGCAGGCAATCATCAAGTGATCTATCCCTGCGTTGTCTTCTGAAGTTTGGTGCTTGTTCCATGGGCTAACTCTCACCCCTCACCACCGCCCCGACACACTCCAGGGAGGGAGTGTTGGTGTTTGTGCCGAGAAGCGTGGCTGGGACTCGGGCCCCTTCCCCAACTCTGGGTAGCCCCCCCATCTCAGGCTGTGTTCTGCTTAAGGCCACAGAGCTTGTGCCTGGCACCTGGGAGTCAGGCCAGCTGTGGAGAATTAGCTCAAGCGGTAGAGAGCTCGCTTTGCATGCGAGAGGTAGTGGGGTCCATGCCCACATTCTCCAAGCAGTTGAGTAAGGGCTCCAGGTGGGCCAGCCAGCCAACTTTTCGCCTTTCTGTCCGTAGCAGTCAGGCCTAGAATCAAAAGCCATTCTCCCCAGGCCCATAGCCACCCAGGGGCTCCTTTGCACCAACTCGCCTCCGTTAGTGCCACGCTCTGACCAGCTTAACTAGGCAACCCACGGGGAGCTTCTCAAGGTAATCCCCTGGCGTGGGATGGGGTGAGAAAAGCACCTGGAAATTCATCAGCAGTTGCAAGAAGTGTGAAGAGTAGGAGTAGTGACGGGGCTGTAGCTTTCCACATCATCTCAATTTGGGCAGCTTTCCATTCCCCCTTTCTGTGTAATGTCCCTCCCACTGGTTTCCTTTGCGGAGCTGTACAATTCGGACAGGGTGGCCACTTAGAAATCTTTTCCTTTCTTTTCTTTTGAGATTGGGAGCATTCGGACAGTTTGGGTGTTTCAGTGTGTGTGTTTTCCCATTTGAAGCCATTTGAAAGGTTAGCCAAAAGAGGAGAGGTTTTCACAAGAAAGTTGGCTTTCTAAACACGTCGGGCCCTTGGAAGTAACCTTTAGCTACGTCTATGCGTCCGAGTGGGGTTTCTAAATTGCCTCAATAGCATGAACGTTTGGCTTCGGCATGGTAGGGTCCCGTGCCTGCGTCTTCCCTCTCGCCATGTGCGTTTGGCTTCAGCTAGGTAGAATTCCGTGCCTGCGTCTTCCCTGTGTCTAGGGATGGCTACTGTGAGGCCAGCAGACTTTGGGAGAAAAGGGGTAGAAGAGAAAGCAACTCGAGCTGACTTAGAGTGGCGTTGCCCCTGAGCAGAGTGCTCCTCCTGCTCCTTCCTGTCTGAGCTGTGGGCTCTGGGGCTGCCTGTGGAAGGACTGGGTCCAAGGAACTCCCAAGCTCACACTGCGCAGGCTGACTCTGAAACCTCTCCCCTAGCTTAGGGTACCGAGTATTAAGCCTTCCTCTGGGGCTTGGGCTGGAGAGCATGATCCGCTCTCGGGTATATTTGGGTGGAGATGGCGGCCAGCAAGAATTCGGGCCATCGGGTCAAGCCGCTGGGGACAATGGGGGTGAGCCAGCACCCCTACGCTTTTGCTTCCTGGGCCGCCAGCTCAAGCCTCATCGCCTATGAGCTGGGAAGTTCACCCTTCCCTTCCCTTCCCTTCCCCTTTGAGCCAGCAGGCCGAGCAAGGAGCCCAGAGAGGGGAGGAAAGCAGGTGACCGGAGTCTTGCCCTGCCAGCGCAGGCCGGTCCCTTCCCCCAGCAGGGCTCTTGCCTTCTCTCTGCAAGCCACTTAGCCCATCTCCTTTTGGCCTCTCCAACTCCTAGGAGTCAGCCAAAAGAGCACAAGCCATGCTCTGCATCCAGCACACGGAGGGGCCAGCATGGGGCTTGAACCCATGACCTTGGCGTTATTAGCACCACGCTCTAACCAACTGAGCTAGCCGGCCCACAGGAAGCACTGGCTTGCCTGACCCGTTTGGAAGGAGTTACCGGCCGGCTCCAGGACAGCGTGGCATCCGGTATAACATGGTTGGATCAAGAGCTTCACAGGCCAAACGGGGGAATTAGTTCAAGTGGTAGAGCCCTCGCTTTGCATGCGAGAGGCAGCGGGATCGAGGCCTCCCAAAAAGCCAGCCCTCGCTCAGCAGAAAGCTCTTCGTCTCCGGCCCTTCTCTCCCTTGCGCTGTCTTGGAGGTTGGAGACAGCTTGGCGGAAGTTAGCGCAATTGGGAGAAGTAGTGAGATGGATACACATATCCTCCAGCCTGCTCCGCTGTAGTGGGGGACCTACCCCTTTCTTGCTGAGCTGTCACTAGAGCGCGATCCCTTTTCCCCTTTTCTCCCTCCCTGCTAGTCTACACAAAGCTGATTGGCTGGGAGGGAGTGCCACTCAAATACAGAATTACTCCCATCCCAAGGCTCCGTGAAGGGAATGAGGATATACACGGGGGTAGGGGAAGGGGCACGAGATACCTCCTCAGCTGAGACCGTGACACCACACAGCCTCCTGATCCCAGCCAGCACAGCAGCCGTAGAGCAGAGCACATCGACAGCTTGGAGAAAGCCAAAGCGGGGCAGGGCTGCGTTGGTCAGGAACGGTGAGTCTGCAGGTGTCTATCCTGGCGGAGGCAGGGTCATTTTGCTGTATGCTGTGCAAGGGGCCAGGGAGCCTGTGGGAGCCCTGCTAGAGTTCCTGAGCTGGGCCTGCTCCTGGGTTTATTTGGGTTAGAGGAAAGTGGCGAAGATAAGAACGGCCCTTCTGGGTGAGGCCAGTGGTCCATCTAGCCCAGTATCATGTCTTCTGACGGTAGCTGATGCCAGGTGCTTCAGAGACAATGGCCAGAGCAGGCAATCATCAAGTGATCTATCCCTGCGTTGTCTTCTGAAGTTTGGTGCTTGTTCCAGGGGCTAACTCTCACCCCTCACCACCGCCCCGACACACTCCAGGGAGGGAGTGTTGGTGTTTGTGCCGAGAAGCGTGGCTGGGACTCGGGCCCCTTCCCCAACTCTGGGTAGCCCCCCCATCTCAGGCTGTGTTCTGCTTAAGGCCACAGAGCTTGTGCCTGGCACCTGGGAGTCAGGCCAGCTGTGGAGAATTAGCTCAAGCGGTAGAGAGCTCGCTTTGCATGCGAGAGGTAGTGGGGTCCATGCCCACATTCTCCAAGCAGTTGAGTAAGGGCTCCAGGTGGGCCAGCCAGCCAACTTTTCGCCTTTCTGTCCGTAGCAGTCAGGCCTAGAATCAAAAGCCATTCTCCCCAGGCCCATAGCCACCCAGGGGCTCCTTTGCACCAACTCGCCTCCGTTAGTGCCACGCTCTGACCAGCTTAACTAGGCAACCCACGGGGAGCTTCTCAAGGTAATCCCCTGGCGTGGGATGGGGTGAGAAAAGCACCTGGAAATTCATCAGCAGTTGCAAGAAGTGTGAAGAGTAGGAGTAGTGACGGGGCTGTAGCTTTCCACATCATCTCAATTTGGGCAGCTTTCCATTCCCCCTTTCTGTGTAATGTCCCTCCCACTGGTTTCCTTTGCGGAGCTGTACAATTCGGACAGGGTGGCCACTTAGAAATCTTTTCCTTTCTTTTCTTTTGAGATTGGGAGCATTCGGACAGTTTGGGTGTTTCAGTGTGTGTGTTTTCCCATTTGAAGCCATTTGAAAGGTTAGCCAAAAGAGGAGAGGTTTTCACAAGAAAGTTGGCTTTCTAAACACGTCGGGCCCTTGGAAGTAACCTTTAGCTACGTCTATGCGTCCGAGTGGGGTTTCTAAATTGCCTCAATAGCATGAACGTTTGGCTTCGGCATGGTAGGGTCCCGTGCCTGCGTCTTCCCTCTCGCCATGTGCGTTTGGCTTCAGCTAGGTAGAATTCCGTGCCTGCGTCTTCCCTGTGTCTAGGGATGGCTACTGTGAGGCCAGCAGACTTTGGGAGAAAAGGGGTAGAAGAGAAAGCAACTCGAGCTGACTTAGAGTGGCGTTGCCCCTGAGCAGAGTGCTCCTCCTGCTCCTTCCTGTCTGAGCTGTGGGCTCTGGGGCTGCCTGTGGAAGGACTGGGTCCAAGGAACTCCCAAGCTCACACTGCGCAGGCTGACTCTGAAACCTCTCCCCTAGCTTAGGGTACCGAGTATTAAGCCTTCCTCTGGGGCTTGGGCTGGAGAGCATGATCCGCTCTCGGGTATATTTGGGTGGAGATGGCGGCCAGCAAGAATTCGGGCCATCGGGTCAAGCCGCTGGGGACAATGGGGGTGAGCCAGCACCCCTACGCTTTTGCTTCCTGGGCCGCCAGCTCAAGCCTCATCGCCTATGAGCTGGGAAGTTCACCCTTCCCTTCCCTTCCCTTCCCCTTTGAGCCAGCAGGCCGAGCAAGGAGCCCAGAGAGGGGAGGAAAGCAGGTGACCGGAGTCTTGCCCTGCCAGCGCAGGCCGGTCCCTTCCCCCAGCAGGGCTCTTGCCTTCTCTCTGCAAGCCACTTAGCCCATCTCCTTTTGGCCTCTCCAACTCCTAGGAGTCAGCCAAAAGAGCACAAGCCATGCTCTGCATCCAGCACACGGAGGGGCCAGCATGGGGCTTGAACCCATGACCTTGGCGTTATTAGCACCACGCTCTAACCAACTGAGCTAGCCGGCCCACAGGAAGCACTGGCTTGCCTGACCCGTTTGGAAGGAGTTACCGGCCGGCTCCAGGACAGCGTGGCATCCGGTATAACATGGTTGGATCAAGAGCTTCACAGGCCAAACGGGGGAATTAGTTCAAGTGGTAGAGCCCTCGCTTTGCATGCGAGAGGCAGCGGGATCGAGGCCTCCCAAAAAGCCAGCCCTCGCTCAGCAGAAAGCTCTTCGTCTCCGGCCCTTCTCTCCCTTGCGCTGTCTTGGAGGTTGGAGACAGCTTGGCGGAAGTTAGCGCAATTGGGAGAAGTAGTGAGATGGATACACATATCCTCCAGCCTGCTCCGCTGTAGTGGGGGACCTACCCCTTTCTTGCTGAGCTGTCACTAGAGCGCGATCCCTTTTCCCCTTTTCTCCCTCCCTGCTAGTCTACACAAAGCTGATTGGCTGGGAGGGAGTGCCACTCAAATACAGAATTACTCCCATCCCAAGGCTCCGTGAAGGGAATGAGGATATACACGGGGGTAGGGGAAGGGGCACGAGATACCTCCTCAGCTGAGACCGTGACACCACACAGCCTCCTGATCCCAGCCAGCACAGCAGCCGTAGAGCAGAGCACATCGACAGCTTGGAGAAAGCCAAAGCGGGGCAGGGCTGCGTTGGTCAGGAACGGTGAGTCTGCAGGTGTCTATCCTGGCGGAGGCAGGGTCATTTTGCTGTATGCTGTGCAAGGGGCCAGGGAGCCTGTGGGAGCCCTGCTAGAGTTCCTGAGCTGGGCCTGCTCCTGGGTTTATTTGGGTTAGAGGAAAGTGGCGAAGATAAGAACGGCCCTTCTGGGTGAGGCCAGTGGTCCATCTAGCCCAGTATCATGTCTTCTGACGGTAGCTGATGCCAGGTGCTTCAGAGACAATGGCCAGAGCAGGCAATCATCAAGTGATCTATCCCTGCGTTGTCTTCTGAAGTTTGGTGCTTGTTCCAGGGGCTAACTCTCACCCCTCACCACCGCCCCGACACACTCCAGGGAGGGAGTGTTGGTGTTTGTGCCGAGAAGCGTGGCTGGGACTCGGGCCCCTTCCCCAACTCTGGGTAGCCCCCCCATCTCAGGCTGTGTTCTGCTTAAGGCCACAGAGCCTGTGCCTGGCACCTGGGAGTCAGGCCAGCTGTGGGGAATTAGCTCAAGCGGTAGAGCGCTCGCTTTGCATGTGAGAGGTAGTGGGATCGATGCCCACATTCTCCAAGCAGTTGAGAAAGGGCTCCAGGTGGGCCAGCCAGCCGACTTTTGGCCTTGCTGTCCGTAGCAGTCAGGCCGAGAATCAAAAGCCATCCTTGCAGGCTCACAGCCACCCAAGGGTTCCTTTGCACCAACCTGCCTCCGTTAGTGCCACGCTCTGACCAGCTGAACTAGGCAACCCACGGGGAGCTTCTCAAGGTGTTCCCCTGGCGTGGGCTGGGGTGAGAAAAGCACCTGGAAGTTCATCAGCAGTTGCAAGAAGTGTGAAGAGTAGGAGTAGTGACGGGGCTGTAGCTTTCCACATCATCTCAATTTGGGCAGCTTTCCATTCCCCCTTTCTGTGTAATGTCCCTCCCACTGGTTTCCTTTGCGGAGCTGTACAATTCGGGCAGGGTGGCCTCTTAGAAATCTTTTTCTTTCTTTTCTTTTGAGATTGGGAGCATTCGGACAGTTTGGGTGTTTCAGGGTGCGTTTTTTCCCATTTGGAGCCATTTGAAATGTTAGTGGAAAGAGGAGAGTTTTTCACAAGAAAGTTGGCTTTCTGTACACATCGGGCCCTTGGAAGTAACGTTTAGCTACGTCAATGAGTACGAGTGGGGTTTCTACAGTGCCTCAATAGCATACGCGTTTGGCTTCGGCCAGGTAGAGTCCTGTGCCTGCGTCTTCCCTCTCGGCATGCGCGTTTGGCTTCGGCTAGGTAGAGTCCCGTGCCTGCGAATTCCCTGTGTCCCAGGCATGGCTACTGTGAATCCAGCAGACTTTGGGAGAAAAAGGGGTAGAAAAGAAAGCAACTCAAGCAGATTTAGAGGGGCGGTGCCTCTGAGCAGAGTGCTCCTCCTGCTCCTTCCTGTCTGAGCTCTGGGCTCCGGGGCTGCCTGTGGGAGGATGGGATCCAGGGAATCCCAAGCTCACCCTGCGCAGGCTGACTCTGAAGCCTCTCCTCTAGCTTGGGGTGCAGAGTATTAAGCCTTCCTCTGGGGCTTGGGCTGGAGAGCATGATCCGCTCTTGGGTACATTTGGGTGGAGATGGCGGCCAGCAAGAATTCGGGCCATCGGGTCAAGCCGCTGGGGACAATGGGGGTGAGCCAGCACCCCTACGCTTTTGCTTCCTGGGCCGCCAGCTCAAGCCTCATTGCCTATGAGCTGGGAAGGCAGCTGGCAGGTTCACCCTTCCCCTCCGCTCCCCGGGCCCAAGTCCCTGTCCTTTTGAGCCAGCAGGCCGAGCAAGGAGCCCAGAGAGGGGAGGGAAGCAGATGGCTGGAGCCTCGCCCTGCCAGCGCAGGCCGGTCCCTTCCCCCAGCAGGGCTCTTTCCTTCTCTCTGCAAGCCACTCAGCCCATCTCCTTTTGGCCTCTCCGACCCCTAGGAGTCAGCCAAAAGAGCACAAGCTGTGCATCCAGCACACGGAGTGGCCAGCATGGGGCTTGAACCCACGACCTTGGCGTTATTAGCACCACGCTCTAACCAGCTGAGCTAGCCGGCCCACAGGAAGCACTGGCTTGCCTGACCCATTTTGAAGGAGTCACTGGTCGGCGCCAGGACAGCGTGGCATCCGGTATGACATGGTTGGATCAAGAGCTTCACAGGCCAAACGGGAAAATTAGTTCAAATGGTAGAGCCCTCGCTTTGCGTGCGAGAGGCAGTGAGATCGAGGCCCACGTTTTCCAGCGGCAAGGCAGCGATGGTACTTTCTCTTGCCCTTCTTTTAGAAGCCATTAAGAGTCAGCGGGCTAAGCTCCTCCGGTGGCCTCCATCCCTCTGGCCGCTTGGCCTCCCAAAAAGCCAGCCCTTGCCGAGCAGAAAGCTTTTCGTCCCCGGCCCTTCTCGCCTTTGCGCTGTCTTGGAGGCTGGAGACATGTTGGCGGAAATTAGCGCACATGGAAGAGCATGGGAGAATTAGTGAGATGGATACACATATCCTCCAGCCTGCTCCGCTGTAGTGGGGGACCTGCCCCTTTCTTTCTGAGCTGTCACTAGAGCGTGATCCCTTTCCCCCTGCCTCCCTCCCTCCCTGCTAGTCTACACAAAGCTGATTGGCTGGGAGGGAGTGCCACTCAAATACAGAATTACTCCCATCCCAAGGCTCCGTGAAGGGAATGAGGAGATGGGCGGGGGTGGGAGGAGGCGCACGTGATACCTCCTCAGCTGAGACCGTGACACCACACAGCCTCCTGATCTCAGCCAGCACGGCAGCCGTGGAGCAGAGCACACCGACAGCTTGGAGAAAGCCAAAGCGGGGCAGGGCTGCGTTGGTCTGGAATGGTGAGTCTGCGGGTGTCTATCCTGGCGGAGGCAGGGTCGTTTTGCTGTATGCTGTGCCAGGGGTCAGGGAGCCTGTGGGAGCCCTGCTAGAGTTCCTGAGCTGGGCCTGCTCCTGGCTTTTCTTGGGTTAGAGGAAAGTGGTGAAGATAAGAACAGCCCTTCTGGGTGAAACCAGTGGTCCATCTAGCCCTTCTTCCCCTTGCGTTGCCTGGGAGGCTCCAGATAGGTTGTGGAATTTAACTGAAATGAAGAGCATGGGAGAAGTAGTGATATCGATTCACATATTCTCAAGCCTGGTCTGCTGTAGTGTGGTACCTGCTCCTTTCTTTCTGAGTTGTCACTAGAGCGTGATACCACCTCAGCTGAGACCACTGTGACAAAGCCAGCTGAGGTCACTCAGCCCTAGTCTACACTGCCGGGTTAGGTTGAATTTATCTGCATTAGGTCGTGTCAAGGTTCCTCCCCCACTCTGAACTCTAGGGTACAGATGTGGGGACCTGCATGAAAAACCTCCTAAGCTTATCTTTACCAGCTTAGGTCAAAACTTCCCCAAGGTACAAAATATTCCACCCGTTGTCCTTGGACTGGCCGCTACCACCACCAAACTAATACTGGTTACTGGGGAAGAGCTGTTTGGACGCGTCTTTCCCCCCAAAATACTTCCCAAAACCCTGCACCCCACTTCCTGGACAAGGTTTGGTAAAAAGCCTCACCAATTTGCCTAGGTGACTACAGACCCAGACCCTTGGATCTTAAGAACAATGAACAATCCTCCCAACACTTGCACCCCCCCTTTCCTGGGAAATGTTGGATAAAAAGCCTCACCAATTTGCATAGGTGACCACAGACCCAAACCCTTGGATCTGAGAACAATGAAAAAGCATTCGGTTTCTTACAAGAAGACTTTTAATAAAAATAGAAGTAAATAGAAATAAAGAAATCCCCCCTGTAAAATCAGGATGGTAGATATCTTACAGGGTAATTAGATTCAAAAACATAGAGAACCCCTCTAGGCAAAACCTTAAGTTACAAAAAAGATACACAGACAGAAATAGTTATTCTATTCAGCACAATTCTTTTCTCAGCCATTTAAAGAAATCATAATCTAACACATACCTAGCTAGATTACTTACTAAAAGTTCTAAGACTCCATTCCTGGTCTATCCCCGACAAAGACAGACTATAGACAGACACACAGACCCTTTGTTTCTCTCCCTCCTCCCAGCTTTTGAAAGTATCTTGTCTCCTCATTGGTCATTTTGGTCAGGTGCCAGCGAGGTTACCTTTAGCTTCTTAACCCTTTACAGGTGAGAGGAGCTTTCCCCTGGCCAGGAGGGATTTCAAAGGGGTTTACCCTTCCCTTTATATTTATGACAGGTCGATTTTAAAATGAATGTGTCTACATAACCCACCCTGTTCCATCGACGTGAAGGGCTCTTAAAATCAACTGTTGCACTCCTCCCTGGCGAGGGGAGTTGCACTTAAATCGACCTTGCTGGGTCGAATTTGGGGTAGTGCAGATGCAGTTTGATGATATTTGTCTCTGGGAGTTTTCCCAGAATGCTCCAATGTTACCGCTCTGGACAGCACTTGGAACTCTAATGCACGAGACAGGTATACAGGAAAAGCCCTGTGAAATTTTGAATTTAATTTCCTGTTTGGTCACCGTGGTAAGGTCAGGAGCACAGGTGACCATGCAGTCCCCCCAGTATCACAAACGAGCTCCAGCATGGATTGAAAGGGAGACAGTGGTTCTGATTGCTGTATGGGGAGAAGAATCTCTGCAGGCAAAACTCTGATCAAAAGAAGAAATGCTAATATTTTTGCCAAAATCGCTCAGGGCATGGTGGAGAGAGGCTACAACAAGGATATACAGCAATACCGTGTGAAAGTTAAGGAGCTCAGGCAAGCCCACCAAAAGAGAAAGGAGGCAAACGGTTGCTCCGGGTCAAAGCCCCATACATGCCACTTCTATGACCAGCTGCATTGTATTCTAAGGGGGGACCCTACCACTACGCCACCACTGTCCATGGACACCTGCAAGGGGGAAGTGTCATGCAACTGGGAGGAGGCTTTTCTGGATGAGGAAGAGGAGGAGGAGGAAGAGGAGAATGCGCAGCAAAGAAGCGGTGAAGCCGTTCTCCCCGGCAGCCAAAACCTTTGAATCACCCTGGAGCCAATACCCTCCCAAGGCAGGATCCCCGACCCTGAAGCCAGAGAAGGCACCTCTGGTGAGAGCACATTTGTAACTACAGTACAGGGTTTAAAACCAATAGTGGTTAACGTTTGATTTTCTCTGAAGACTTGGGATGCATTCGCGGCCAGTACAGCTACTGGAAAAGTCTGTTAATGTGTCTCAGGATGGAGCAGGAATCCTTCAGGGACATCTCCCTGAAGCTCTCCTGGAGGCACTCTGGAAGCCTTTGCAGAAGGTTTCTGGGGAGGGCTGCCTCATTTCGTCCTCCACAGCAGGACACTTTACCATGCCAAGCCAGTAGCAAGTAGTCTGGAATCATTGCAGCACAAAGCATGGCAGCGAATGGTCCTGGGTTCTGGTCGCATTCAAGCAACATTCGGTCTATATCTTTCTGAGTTCGCCTCAGGAGAGTGATATCATTCATGATCACCTGGTTGAAATAGGGGAAATTTTGTAAGGGAACAGTAAAAGGACTCTGTTCATGCTGGGTTGTTTGTGCTTGGCTAAAAGGGATCATTCCGGAGAATAGCCATGCGGCTGGGGGAATGGTGAAGGGATCATCCCAAATAGCCACGTGGAGGGGTGGGGGAAAGGTGTGTGCTGCACATCCACCTGAAAACTGCAGCCCCTCCTTTTAAATGTGAAACCCAACCAGCATTGCTTGCTATGGAAAAGGAGGGTGCTGCAGTTTGAAACCATTCTCAAATGTTATGAAGGCGTAAGAAGCCAAACCCACGTACCCTTTGGCTTACCGTGGCTGCCTGGAAACCAAATTCTGTTGCCCAGCCATGTGTGATGTGTCAATATAAAATATAAATATATATATAAATATAAAACGCTCAATATAAAAGGCAAAATGTGACTTTGTACCTAAAGCACATGTGCTATCTGCTGTGAATTGCTTGATTCACTGAGAAAGTCTCCCTTTTGTTCTCAGAAATGTATCATCTTAAATTTTACTCTCCTTTTTTATCCCCCCGCAGGTGCAAATGTTTGCTCCTCCTATCATCTCCATCCCTCAGGTTATGGCAGATTAGAAGGCAAAAAAACCACACTCACGCTGACGTGTTTTCTGAGCTCATGCAGTCCTCCCGCACTGATAGGGAACAGCTGAATGCACGGAGGCATTCAACGGCAGAGGCCAGAAAAGCATTAAGTGACCGGAGGCGATGCTGATGCTAATGGGGGAGCAAACAGATATAATGAGGCATCTGGTGGAGCTGCAGGAAAGCCAACAAGAGCACAGACCCCGCTGCATCCATTGTATAACCGCCTGCCCTCCTCCCCGCGTTCCATATCCTCCTCACCCAGACGCCCAAGAACGTGGGCGGGAAGGCTCCAGGCACCCAGCCACTCCACTCCAGAGGATGGCCCAAGCAACAGAAAGCTGTCATTCAAACAGTTTTGATTTGTAGTGTTGCTACAATAAGCAATGTGGCCTTGTCCTTCCCTCCTCCCCCACCCCACCCCACTCGAGCTACCTTGTCAGTTATCTCACTTTTTTTTTTAATTAATAAAGAAAGAATGCATGGTTTCAAAACAATAGTTATTTTATTTCCTTTGCCAGCTGTGATCGAAGCGGGGAGGGTGGTTGCCTTACAGGGAATTAAAATCAACAAAGGGTGTGGGTTTGCAGCAAGAAGAAACACAGACAACTGTCACACCGTAGCCTGGCCAGTCATGAAACTGGTTTTCAAAGCCTCTCTGATGTGCATTGCACCTAGCTGTGCTCTTCTAATCGCCCTGGTGTCTGGCTGCTCCAAATCAGCCGCCAAGCGATTTGCCTCTATCTCCCACCCTGCCATAAACGTCTCCCCCTTTCTCTCACAGATATTATGGAGCACACAACAAGCAGTAATAACAATGGGAATATTGGTTGCACTGAGGTCTAACCTAGTCAGCAAACAGCGCTAGCGAGCTTTTAAAAGTCCAAAGGCACATTCTACCACCATTCTGCACTTGCTCAGCCTATAGTTGAATTGCTCTTTACTGCTGTCCAGGCTGCTTGTGTACGGCTTCAGGAGCCATGGGAGCAAGGGGTAGGTTGGGTCCCCAAGGATGACTGTTGGCATTTCAACATCCCTAATGGTAAGTTTCTGGTCTGGGAAGTAAGTCCCTTCTTGCAGCTGCTCAAACAGCCCAGAGTTCCTAAAGATGCGAGCATCATGCACCTTTCCCTGCCATCCCATGTTGATGTCGGTGAAACGTCCCTTGTGATCCACCAGTGCTTGCAGCATCATTGAGAAGTACTCCTTGTGGTTTGCGTACTGGTTGGCAAGGTGGTCCGATGCCAAGATAGGGATATGTGTTTCGTCTATCACCCCATCACAGTTAGGGAACCCCATTGCAGCAAAGCCATCCAGTATGACCTGCACATTTCCCAGAGTCACTACCCTTGATAACAGAACCTCAGTGATTGCATTGGCTACTTGGATCACAGCAGTCCCCACAGTAGATTTGCCCACTCCAAATTGATTCCCGACTGACCAGTAGTAGTCAAGCGTTGCAAGCTTCCACAGGGCTATCGCCACTCGTTTCTCAACTGCCAGGGCAGCTCTCATCTTGGTATTCCTGTGCTTCAAGGCGGGGGAAAGCAACTCACAAAGTTCCAGGAAAGTAGCCTTACGCATGTGAAAGTTTCTCAGCCACTGTGAATCATCCCATACCCGCAACACTATGTGGTCCCACCAGTCTGTGCTTGTTGCTTGGCCCAGAATCAGCGTTCCACTGTATCAACCAGCCCCACTGCCATCATGATGTGCCAACTGCCACATCCCGTGCTTTCAGGAATGTCTATGTCCATGTCCTCCTCACAATTGTCCTCATGCTGGCGTCTCTTAGCCAGGTTCTGCACATACTCCAGGATAATGCACGAGGTGTTTACAATACCCACAACAGCAGCAGTGAGCTGAGCAGGCTCCATGCTTGCCACGCTATGGTGTCTGCATGGGTAACCCAGGAAAAAAGGTGAAAAACAATTGTCTGCCGTTGCTTTCACGGAGGAGGAAGGAGAGACTGATGACATGTACCCAAAGACACCCGCGACAATGTTTTTGCCCCATCAGGCATTGGGAGCTTAACCCAGAATTCCAATGGGCAGTGGAGACCGTGGGAACTGTGGGATAGCTACCCACAGTGCACTGCTCCGTGAGTCGATGCTAGCCACGGTATTGAGGACGCACTCCGCCGACTTAATGTGCTTAGTGGGGACATACACAATCGACTATATAAAATCAATTTCTAAAGATCGACTTCTATAAAATCAACCTAACTTCATAGTTTAGACATACCCTCAGTTTTGGTGAACTTCAAACAGAACGGGGTAGACAAACCTGGCGGATATTCCAATACTAAGATTTACGAAGCCAGCACAAAACAGCTTCTATCTTACATAACAAAAATCTATTCCACACATAGATGGAAAAAATTAGGGGGAACATTGGTCGCATTATTTCCACCTTTACTTTTGCACTGCCCAGCTCTGAAGGCAGTGCCCCGCCAGCAGCAGCATAGTATTGCAATCCTTATTTCTTTGCTGCTGCTGGCAGCGGCTCTGCCTTCAGAGCTGGGCTCCTGGCCAGCAGCCGCCATTCTCCAGCTGCCAAGCTCTGAAAACAGCCCTGACGTCAGCAGCAGCCCAGAAGTAAGGGTAGCAGTACCGCAACCCTGCTACAGTAACTTTGTGACCAGCCCACACAAATCCTTTTTGGGTCAGGACCCCTACAATTACAATACTGTGAAATTTCAGGTTTAAAATAGCTGAAATCATTACATTTATTATTTTAAAAATCCTATAACTGTGAAATTGACCAAAATGGACGGTGAATTTGGTAAGGCTCTTCTTATTAATCCAGGGGAGAGAGGATTTTTAAAAAGGAGATGTAGTGGACACCAGTAATTTTCTTCCTTCTCTTTGGCCTCTCTCTCTCTCTCTCTCTCTCTCCCCTTTTGCAGTTAACCTTCCAGTTGGAAGAACTTCTTAACCCAACTAGTAACCATAAGACTATTGAATAGGGCCAGACTTGCCCTGTTGTAGTGAAAGAATATGGAGTTTTCTGAACTAAAATAATTATGTCATGTTGGACCCTAACTAACACAATGTTTAACCCAGCTTTGTAGTCACTGTAGTCAGAGAGAAGTTGACATCCATGTTTTGATGCCCTATCTGAGGGACCATAAAGAGGCCTTTTTAGAAAGCAGTGCTCAGTGATGTTTGCAAATCAGGCTCCTTTAAGGTGTCTCCAATTGGGTATCTAAACATTCAGGAACCCAAACTCACTTGTCCCTTTTGAAAATCTTGACTGTAGTATTTAATGTTGTGTCCACTGGTTGGATTAACCTCTACTGGAACCTCTATTGGTTTAACCACAACCAGCTGAGATTATGCTAAACACAACTTGTCCCTATCTACATTGAAATGCAAAGTCATGCTTAATGTTGGGTTAGCTAATGTGACTCCTTGCGGTGGTGTTTCTAACACCACACCCAAGAGGAGGAGACTTAGAGTGGTGGTGGTCTGTGACTCCCTTCTGAGGGGGACAGAGGCTCCATCTGCTGATGTGACATGTTGTCCTGGGAGCTGTGCTGGCTTCCTAGAATCCACATCTGAAACAGTATGGAAAGATTTCCAAGGTTCATCTGTCTCCCTGAACACTACCCCATGCTGCTCATCCATGTGGACACTAATGATGCTGCCAGGTCGCAGCATGAGCAGATCTGCAGTGACTACAAGGCTTGGGGAGCACTGTTGAAGGAGTCCGGGGCACAGGTGGTATTCTTGTCCATCCTCCTGCTTGTGGGTGAGGATCCACAGAGGGACACATGTACCCTAGAGATGAATGCATGGCTGCACAGATGGTATTGCTGGGTGGGTTTCAGCTTCTGTCATAAATATAAAGGGAAGGGTAACAACCTTCCTGTATACAGTACTATAAAATCCCTCTTGGCCAGAGGCACAAAATCCTTTTACCTGTAAAGGGTTAAGAAGCTCAGGTAACCTGGCTGGCATCTGACCAAAAGGACCAACAAGGGGACAAGATACTTTCAAATCTGGGGTGGGGTGAGGCGAGGGAGAGCGTGGGAGGTTTTAGTCTGTCTGTTCTGTATGCTTGCCAGACACAGATCAAGGAAGCAAGCAATCCAACGCCATTAGAATTAGTAAGTACTAGCAAGGGAATGCATTACCTTATTTTTGTTTTGGCTTGTGATTTTCTCTGTGCTGAGAGGAAGGTGTATTCCTGGTCTTCTTTTTGTAACTTTAAAGTTCGGCCCAGAGGGAAATCCTCTGTGTTTTTGAATCTGATTGCCCTGTAAGATTATCTTCCATGCTAATTTTACAGAGGTGCTTCTTTTACCTTTTTTTCTTTCTAATAAAGTTCTGTTTCTTTTAGAATCTGATTGGGGATTTTTTGTGTGTCCTAAAAAAAACCAAGGTTGGTCTGTGCTCATCTTGTTTATTCTCAAGCTTCCCCAGGAAAGGAGGTGCGGGGTTTGGGGGGATATTAGAGGGGAGTAGGAACTCCAAGTGGTCCTTTCCCTGAGTTTGTCTAAATCACTTGGTGGTGGCAGCATTACCTAATCCAAGGTACAAGGGAGAATTTGTGCCTTGGGGAGTTTTTAACCTAAGCTGGTAGAAATAAGCTTGGGGGGGTCTCTCATGCGGGTCCCCACATCTGTACTCTAGAGTTCAGAGTGGGGAGGAACTGTGACAGCTTCTTTGACCATGGGATTCAGTTCCAGGAAGAAGGAGTGCCGGGAAGAGATGGGGTCCACCTAACCAAGAAGGGGAACAGCATCTTCACACACCGCTCACCAACTTAGGGGTAGGCTTTAAACTAGGTTCAAAAGGGGCAGGAGACAAAAGTCGAAAGTTAGGTTTAAAAAAGTGAGCTTAACAGAGGACTAAATGTTGGGGGGAAGCAGAAAATTACAATAGGGACATACAAGAACAAGGGTGATAACAGTGGGGGAATCTGCTCAACCTCTTAGATGTTTACACACAAATGCAAGGAATATAGGGAATAAACATGAAGAACTGGAAGTATTAGTACGAAAGAAAAATATGACTTACTTGGCATCACAGAGACTCTATGGGATAAATCTCATGACAGGAATAACTTGTTCAAGAAGGACAGGCAGGGAAAAAAAGGGAGAAGGTATAGCATTATACATCAGAAATGTATACACTTGTTCTGAGGTCCAGAAGGAGGTGAGAAACAGACGAGCTGAAAGTCTCTTGGTAAAGATAAAAGGGTGGGGACAGGGGCCATGTCATAGTAGCGGTCTTCTATAAACTATAAAATCAGTTGAAGGTGATGAGGCATTTATAGAACAAATAACAGAAATATCCAAAACACAAAACCTGGTAGGGATGGGGGACTTTAACAACGCAGACATCTGTTGGAAAAATAATACGGCAAAACACAAAATTTCCAATAAGTTCTGGGAATGCATTGGGGGCAACTTTTTGTTTCAAAAGGTGAAGGAAATAACCAAGAAGACAGCCTTTTTAGACCTGATTCTAACTAACAGGAAGGAATTGGTTGAGAATCTGAAGGTAGAAGGCACTCTGGGTGAAAGTGTTCATGAAATGATAGATTTAGTGATTTTAAGAAAAGGAAGGAGTTAGAACAGCAGAATATAGACAATGGACTTCAAAAAAGCAGATTGGAACAAACTCAGATTGGAACAAACCCAAACTTTCGGTGGGAAAGGTCCCAGGGGAAGAACATCTTTGGGAAAAAGGCATTCCGGAGAGCCGGCAGCTTCTCATAGAGACAATATTAAAGGTGCAAACTATGCCAATGCAAAGAAAAGATAGGGAGAATAGTAAAACACCAATATGGCTGCATCAGGAGCTCTTTACTGACCAGAATATCAAAAAGGAATCCTACAAAAAGTGGAAACCTGGACAAGTTGCTAAAGATGAGTGCAAAGAATAGTACACAAACATGTAGGGACAAAATCAGAAAAGCTAAAGCACAAAATGAGTAATACCAAGTGTGGGACATAAAAGACAATAAGAAGAGGTTCTATAATTACATTAGGAGCAGGGCTGGATTAAGGCATGAGCTAACTAAGCTACATTTTAGGGCCTCGCAATATGAGGAGCCTCTAAAAATGAAAAAAATTGACTCCATTTCAAATTTTATCAAAATCAGTTGATAAATAAAGGAGATATGGGGAAAGAAGATTCTCTCTAAATACAGACATTTTCATTCAAATATGACAAAAAATACACACATTTGGCTACACAAATACCATTACCCTACCCTTACCCTTCGCTAATTGTTCATTATGGACAGGTGGGAGGACCAGGACTGAGAAAAAAAATGATAATTGCACTTGTAAAATTAGTATTTCTACGATAAGTCTGCTATCAGTCTCCTAAGGCAGCGATTTTTTGGCCACCTGCTACTGGTAAAATTCTGACCATGCCTTCATAATTTATTTAAATAAATAAATAATTGATCTTACTGCCAATAAAATCGGGAAAAATGTGAGTTCGGACACGGCAGTGTCGTGAAGCAATCCTACCAAGCTCATACTCATATGGGACTCATCCTAGGACTGACGTCATGTATAGTGTCCCCCTTAGCTGGTAATAGCCAGAAGACCGCCATCTTTTGTTTACAGTCCAGCATGCTCAGTCGTATAGTGCCTTCGCTCCTGCTTTTCTTTGTTTTCTTAAGTGTTAGTGTGTTCTTTCTTCTTTTGATCTGTACATACATACAATTTTGTATTTTAGTGTGCACGCCGCTCTCCGCTTCATGCACTATCCATGCTTCACGTGATTGAGTTTGCAGGTGATCGTCTTACGGACTTGGATCGAGTGGCTCTTGAGGAGGATAAATGTGTGTTCGCTTCCCTCCATCAGTTTCGGGAACCTTCACAGTAAATATCAGAGAATGCTGATGAAAGGATAAATAGAGGGTATTGAGAGAAGTGAAGGAAGATATACATATATATCCAAATATTCTGAGTACTTGGTGAGCAAGTTATTTCAAACTATGTGCATATATGATTTATAGGCTATTAAAGCCTCTAATATGCAATATATTTGCTTGAATATAGACTAGTTTTTCTCACTTTATCAATGCCTGACTAGAGATTACCAGTTTTTTTCTGGTAAATTCTCTCTCTCTTCCGCATGTATAGTTTGTTGTCATTCTGTGTGTCCGAGGTGTTTACTCAAGATTAATTAGTGATCCTGGGGGATACAGAGGATAGAGAAGCAAACACGAAGAGAGATGTCTGCCTAGAAAATGCTGCAAGAAAAGCTATCTGCCCTAAGCATTCTGTGTATTGAAAGTGACAAACACCGTAGCTTAGCATTTGAGGACATCATCAATGATTTTGCTTTTCAAAAATCATGAGAGAAAATGTTCTGAATTTCACTGTTAAAATTAATGTGACGTACAAACAGACATACTGCAGGTAGTACTGCTTCCATTAGGTGAGCTGGTCTGTGTAACTGTGACTGCTTTTGTGTTGCTGTAGATATAAAGCTTTCACATCTACTAATTAAAAACTCAGACGAAAATATGTTAATTTGAAACTACTTTATAATGCAAACAGGCATATTGCATGACATGTTTTAGTTAGATTATTCTATTTTTACAACTTTGCCTTTGTATATATGCAGATATAAAACTTTTGTGTTTATATAGTCAATGTACTTTCTGTGAAAATAATAAATTCAATATTTTTATGGTACGGGGCCTCTTACACTTGACATAATTTAGGGCCTCAGAATGTCATAATCCAGCCCTGATCAGGAGCAAGAGAAAGACCAAGACCAGGTTGTCCATTTAGTGGGGAAGGAAAGTTAACAACAGTGACATCAAGAAAGATGAGGTGTTTAATGCCTATTTTGCTTCATTCTTCATTAAAAACATTAATGGGGACCATAGAATCTATGAATCTAAGGCCAGAAGGGCCAGAAGGGACAATTGTGATCATCTAGTCTGATCCCCTTATAGTATATGCCATGGAACTTCCACAAAATAATTCCTAGAGCCGATCTTTTAGAGCAACATCCACTCTTGATTTAAATATTGTCAGTAATGGAGAATCCACCATGACCCTTGGTAAATTGTTCCAATACTAGATTCTTAACACAATATTAACAACAAGGGGAAAGGAATGCAAGACAAAATAGGGAAAGGATATTTAGATAAGTTAGATGTATTCAAGTTGGCAGGGCCTGATGGAATTCATCCTTGCGTACTTAAGGAACCACCTGAAGCAATCTCAGAACCATTAGCAATTATCTTTGACAACTCATGGAGGATAGGTGAGGTCCCAAAAGATGGAGTCAGGTAATTATAGTACATATCTTTAAAAAGGGGAACAAAGAGGACTAAGAAATTATAGACCAGTCACCTAGAAAGATAGTGGAACAAATTATTAAACAATCTGTTTGTAAGTGCCAAGAGGATAGTAGAGTTATAATAGCATGGCTATTATATAAATAAATAAATAAATAGCATGGCTTTGTCAAGAACAAATCATGCCAAACCAACCTCATTTCCATCTTTGACAGGGTTACTGGCCTAGTAATATGTCTGAATCATTCACATAAGCAAACTAGAGAAATGTGGTCTAGATGAAATTACTATAAGGTGAGTGCAAAACTAATTGAAATTTGCAGATGAGATCATGCTGGGAGGGGTTGCAATCCCTTTGGAAGACAGGATTAGAGTTCAAAATGACCTTGACAATTGAAGAATTGGTCTGAATTCAACAAGATAAAATTCAACAGAGACAAATGCAAAGTACTACACTCAGGAAGGAAACATCATCTGCACAACTACAAAATGGGGAATAACTGGCTAGGCAGAAGTATTGTTGAAAAGGCTCTGGGGGTTGTAGCAGATCACAAATTGGATATGCACCAATAATGTGATGGGCTTATGAAAAAAGCTAATATCATTCTGGGATGTTTTTATAGGAGTGTCATATGTAAGACCCAGGAGGTAACTGTTCCACTCTATTCAGCAGTGGTGAAGCCTCATCTGGAGTACTGTGTCCAGTTCTGGGTGCTACACTTTAAGGAAGATGTGGACAAAGTGGAGGGAGTCCAGAATAGAACAACAAAAATTGTAAAAGAGTTGGAAAACCTTGACCTATGAGGAAATATTAAAAAACTGGGCATGTTTAGTCTTGAGAAAAGAGGGCTGGATTAGGACCTGACAGTCTTCAAATATGTTAAGGGCTGTTATGAAGAGGACTGTGATCAATTATTTTCCATGTACACTGAAGGTAGAACTAGAAGTTATCAGCTTAATTTGCAGCAACAGAGATTTAGGTTAAATATTAGGAAAAACTTTCTAACTACAAGGGTAGTTAAGCTTTGGAATAGGCTTCCAAGGGAGGTTGTAGAACCCCCGTCATTGGAGGTTTTTAAGAACAGGCTAGACAAACACCTGTCAAGGATTGTCTAGGTTTACTTTGTCCTACCTCAGCACGGGGGGCTGGATAAGATGACATCTCAGGGTCCCTTCCAGTCTTCTATAGTATAAGTTTCTAGTGAAGACCTGTGAGGCATGAAACTTAAATGTTACAAAATGGAAGGAGTCTTGTAATAATCTTTTAATTAATTGTGCATCAAACTGGAAATTATGTGGCTGTTTATGGGAGCATTGTATGGTAACTGCCACACAAATACTATAGTCTCTTCTGCCCCTGCTCCTTCACCACTAGAACCGGATACACAGTCTCCCCTAATGTGGATTTCCTAAGGTCTGCAGGAGAGTAGCTCAGTAGCTTGTTTTCCTTCAGACAAGCCTGGATGCTAAGTTAAACATAGACACTCCCCAAGTCATCCCTGAAAGAAGGTTTGTGTGATACATGATGTCCTCAAAAAGAGCTGCTCAAACTTTTTCCATGCATCTGAAGAAGTGAGGTTTTTACCCACGAAAGCTTATGCTCAAATAAATCTGTTAGTCTTTAAGGTGCACCGGACTCCTTGTTGTTTTTCCATGTAAACATTGAAAAACTGAATGCTATAAAACCAAAATATTTTGACTTTGAAATTCTGCTATGGTGCCTCATGGTAGTTGTCGTTCAGTTGCCTCTTGTCCCCATTGTCTTCTATGGGCTGGGCTCCCTGGCTGAACGTCATCTCTCATGATGCCCCATAGCCAAGGACTCCCATGATGCACCATCTCCCATCTCCAAGAGGGAAGACCATGGTGTATCATGGGAGATGTAGTCTGACCAGAAAGCCCAGCCTATTGAGGTGAGTGGGGCACCTGAACTAGAATTCCCATTAGGCCCTGCAGCAACATTTCAGAATAAAAATATTTTGGTTTTCATATCAATTTTTTCAGTGTTTTGAATTTCCTCCAAAAATTGAAATTTGCAGAGAGAACCAAGTTCTGGATCAGCTTTAGTCCTTAGGATGGAAGGTTCTCTCTCCCACTTTGTCCTGTTAAGGAGGATGTATGAAAGCAGGCACAGGAAATCCAAACTCTTCCTAGTGGGGAAAACCAAAAAAACAGACAAAATAAGAGGGTGAGGAAAGCAAACTGATGGGAGGAGAAGCTCAAGAGCAGAAAGCAACATTTCTGTGGCAAAATCCAGGATTTGTCCATCAGCTTCGCTGCATAATTGCATTTGACATGAGCATTTTGACCACCTGTCCTGTATTTTAAGGGGCATCTTTATGTGATGCCTAATGTGCCATATCCACATTTTCCCTACTTCAGCAAAAGAACATACGCTGTGGTACCACACAAATGTGAAAATTTGCACTGTATTTCATTTTGTACCATGAACAAAATATAGTATACTTAAATCTTTCCTCCGAGTGTGGAGGGGATGGCTAAGATGACCTCTTGAGCTCCCTTTCAGGCCTACATTTCTATGATTCTATTGGGGGCGGGGAGGGGGGATGTCTTTCCTTTAAAAATAAACATTACTCTGCATTTTTCATACAGATTTTTTATATCTCCTTGAAACGTAGCGATTCACTCTGCCTTTGGTGTCTGGCTGAGACTAACATCTTTTTCCTTACACCTGGATTTCAGTGGCTGAAGTGTCACCTTGGCTCTGGGTTTAGACAATGTTCTTTAGTGTAATACGTGCAATAAAGGTAAAGTACAATTTTTTTAAAGTACTTTTGTCCTTTACTGCTCCTTTCTGAAGAGCTAAGGAGCCTTTTAAAACTTGAAATCTGCCTTTCTTAGCCCTTGTTCGCTATTGAAACTTATCCAGACTACTTCAAGAAAACAAAAGGCCTGGCAGGATTGCACAGATGCCCATAGAAACTGAGACCCCATTAATATTCCTGGTGCATGATGGAAAGGTGTCCCACTTTCTGTCTCTTCTCATACAAACAAGTGTTCTTAGGCTTCTCCACAGCATTCACCCTACTATACACTTGCCCACACCCCGTGTGCCAGGAAGTAATGCTGTGTATTTGTAACTAGTGTTCACAAAGCAATGACTCTTGCCTTGTGTATGAAGAATGAAACTTTCATTGGGATAGTCTCTTGCTCTTAGGTAGGTCCAAGATGCATATAGAGAAAGCTCAAGATATCCTTCATTTGGACATTCTGTAGCCACTCCCAGGACTATATCATCCCACTTTTGAGTAGAGTTTGAGGCTGTGGTTCAAAGTGAGTGCTCCATTAAGACAAGACATTCCAGGAAATGGGTAGGGCGGCATTAATATCAGACCACTGGAACCACTGCTCCTCCTTAGGCTTCTCTGAGGCAGTGCCCTATACACCATAGTTCAGTCCTATTATATTGAACTTTTTAATATAACCTGGATTCCACGTATTACTAATGCTGACCATCATCAGTTGCATGACTTTCCCAGGCCCACCAATCTCTTGTGAGACTGGCTGCTACCGTAAAGAGCCAGCATGACTACTCCAGTCTGGTTCAGTCCGAGATTCAAGCTGACAAACTGTAGTGAGGTTGACTGGGGGTGGGGAATTCTGGAATGTCACACAAAACTCCCAGAATCCCCCACAACTCTCCCAGTAGATGGGAGTAAATATTTGGAGGAAAATTTAAAGCCTGACTTAATTCTCAATAACTGTGCTGGGCACCAGGATGTAGATGCTTCAAGTGTCCTAGAATACACTGGTACATACACTGTTGTACGGTGTGCTGCATGGGATGTGTTAACATGGTTCTGCCAGGAATAGTGTTGCTGGCTGGATACTCTGAACCAAGAAAAAGAGACAACTAACAGTTTGATGCCCTTGCATGGATTTGTTCACTTAGCTCTGTATCCTGCCTCCAGAATCAACCTCAGCAGCTGGCCTGTATGAAGAAGATTGACTCAGAATCTTGGGCAAAATAATCTTTTGTCCCAGGCCACACTCATGGCTTCAAGGCTGAAGTAACCTTTGTACTATGTATTCCTTCATCCTCTTTCACTGAGGGGAATTACCTATCTCTAGAGCCCTGCAAATCTGCAGATATCTGCAAACCATGTTTGCAGATCGGATGCGGGTACACGTTTTGTAATCGGTGCAGGGCTCTATGTATCCCTGCTTCCACCACCTTCAAATTCCCTATTTGCCGTGACACACAGGTAACTTCGCAGAATCAGAGAACATACAGAGGTTGCACACTCCTTGCATTGGCTCCACAAATCCTGTCCCCCTGCATGCAGAAAAATTAAGCCACTTGTAGACCTGTTAAAAGTGGGGGTGAGGGAAGCAAGGGAAATTCTCAAAAAAAAGGGGGGGGTTCAGATTTTTTCCCTTTATTTTTAAATGAAAATTTTCAGTTATAAAAATTCCAACTACTTTCAACCAACTCTCACCGGTTCACAGGATCCTCCACGTCTGGCACATGTCAGAGTCTCTTAAAGGTACAGTTCCCCACATGGGGGACGAGCAGAATTTGCCTCATCACATAAACACACCATAACCATGCCCCAGAAGAGCAGGATGATTTGCCCCATCTTGTAGATTCATGCTAATCATCTCTATTTGTCCAGCCAGTGCTGCAGACAGCTTGTGAGTAGCAGTGTGAAGGATATGTTTGCCTTGCAGAGAGCTGAAACAGATGAAAGAGAAGTGAAATGATACATAGAATCATAGAATATCAGGGTTGGAAGGGACCTCAGGAGGTCATCTAGTCCAACCCCCTGCTCAAAGCAGGACCAATCCCCAATCATACATTTTACTTGTAAGAAGAGCAAAGCTGATGCCACAGGAGATGCCAGTGAACTACCTGCAGGAAGATACGGCAGCATAATGAAAGGTGGAAGGAGCATCATATAGTTCATTTGTGGATACAGCTGTAATTGGGTAGTATAAGACTCTCTCCTGCTTCATCCCAGCTCAAGAAAACCTCCTGGAGGTTTCTTATGCTTCCTGAGTTTCCTCATCTCCAGTGGGTGTTTGTTTATTGTTTATACAACACATTTCTAGAAGGTGAGAAAGATGCTAGTGAGGTAATTAAATGCTGGATGGTTTTCATAGCAATTCTAGCTGTCAGTGTTGGATTCACTGGTGGCTGTGCTTACTGCAACCCAGCACTGAATTAGCTCCCACTCCTGGCTCCTCTGTTCTTGGGGGACATCCATCTACATGCCTCTCACTCATGAATCCCAGCTCCCCAGCCTGAACAACAACAAGGAAATGCAGGGTTTTAATCTCCTCACCAGCACCTTCCCTATCGAAGAAGTGGGGAGGCCAGCTCTAACAGCAGCTGCAGTGTGCCTATCATGGCAACAGTACAAGATGACCCTCGCTAGCATGGGACTCTGTGTACCCTGGGGTGGCAAATCCCAAATTACATAACCTGCAGGCGGTTGACCTTGTGATTGAATCCCAGATACTGGCAAGGAAGCTACTCCAAAGAGAGCAGTGAGCTTGAACGCAGCTTGGTCAGGGTTGAGAAGCAACTTAACAGGCCTGCCAATTACTGACAAGCCTCTCTCTCTACTCCAAGCTGTTGGGAACTGCTGCCCAGTTGTGCCACTGATACTCTTGGAGGTGTGTGCTTTCAGCATGAGGCAATTGCCACATGCAATATTTAATTTCCCTAGTTCTTCCCTGTGTATCCTGAATGGCCCTTCACTTCTATATATTCTTTCTTCTCCTGATCCTTTCAGCATTAGTTATTGCAACCAGCTCTGCCAGGTTAAGTCACTTTCCCTGGGGAAAAAATCCATCAGGGTTTCAGCTTGTGGGGGAAAATATAGTGGAAGATTTTCAAAGGGCATAACTCGTTAATAAGGAGAGTGCATAGCTAACCAAGGCAGCAGCCTCCCTGTTTACGTACACATACCGTGGGATTCTGCCATTGTGATACAGATGGTGAACTGTGTAAACAACAAGTTCCTGTTCTGCATCAGCCCGTCAATGTGCTTCTTGGAAAAGGACTTCTGCAGGCTGATCCTTATCCCTTTACAGTTCAGCCATTTTCACCATCCCAGCAATGTTATTTGTATAAACAATCCAAACCCGTCGGGTAAGGCTGACACACAAGAGCATTTACTCTGCTTGAGGAGACAGGGGACTCAGCATATATTATATATAGAAGGCACTGTTAGGAAAGCGGGAAAATAGTACACATAATCATAAAACAATCCTGTTTACCTAAAGGGCCAGGGTATTGTTTTAATGTGATGGTTTAAAACATATATACTTACACTGAAATTTGAACCTCCAGTTGTAGAACTCTTTATTTCCATATAAACACTGGTCCAACTACCGCAGAGCTCCTAAGCAGGTGCTTAACATTAAGCACGTGAGCCATCCGCTGAAGCCAATGGGACTGCTGCCAGGCTTAAAGGTAAGCACCTACTTTTCTGGATCAAGGCCCATATGAGGGCTCAGCTCTACCGCCCTATCACAAAGACATTTATGGGGCTACTTTCAGAGGTGGGTGCTACTCAGAGTGAATAAGGGTGGTAGGATTGGTGCTTGAATGTTTAGGAGCATAAACAGGTGCTTGATTCAGCTTCCATTCACATTTCCATTGGTTTCAGTGAAGTTACTCCCAATTAATACCAGTCTCAGTGCTGAATCCAGACCCATATGGCTACAGCTGTCAAAGGATTCAAATGAAAATGTATTAAACAAACAATGAATCTATACATAACTTCCTTCTGGCTTCATTTGTTTTCTGATTTTCAACTAATTATCAGTTTTGTTTTCCAGCTAATCAGACCTAGAGATGAGCTAAAACAATGCTAGTTCAGAATGGTGTGTGAGGAATGGTGTGTGACTTACTAACACCATTTAAATTAGTGTGCGTGAGAGTGTGAGAGAGCACAGGTGTGCACTTGCACACATCCCTGATATCTGGGAATATGTAAACTGTTAGCTTATGTCCTGTAACACAAAAAAAAAGGCATAAGGCAAACAGAGTCACTCCAAAACACAAGAGAGGGGAATGCGTCTTAAACCCTACTGTCCCCTGAAAATGTGCTTGGTCATGTAAGGCAGATAATATAGGGGGACTTTAAGGAAGAATGCCACTGCTGAAAAAAGGGCATAGATTGACAGCACAAACAACGTAAAACCATGTTCATTGATGGCTAGTGATGCTGATCCAAGCAAAAATTGTGACATCAGCTAACTTCCAGAGCCAGCGTGGGATATAGCCCTAGGGCCAAGCAATGTACTTGCAAAAGGACATCCAGAGTGATGATCCATGTAAAGTTATGTAGTTGTTACAGAGAACCAGACACAGATGGGTATCAACGAGAATGCAGTCGGTCAGGTGAGAAAGGGGGCTGAGAAAGCATGACAGCTGGAGGCCAGTCATAACAACTGAAATTCACACCTCACTGAAGTGTGGCTCACGCCATTGTTATTGGCACAGAACCATGACAACAACAGGGCAATAGCTGAATGCACTGTGGGTTCAAGTACCATTAGTGCATGAGCTGTATAAACATATTCTGAAGACTTTTACCTAGAGCAGAACATCCTGCCACAGTGTTATGGAAACAGAAATACATAGAGACGCCCTGCACAAAATACCCAGAGACAGCGTTTAATAACCATCCACAAATGTGCAACGAAGGAACAGCTGCCATATACACAAGTGAGGAGACGGCCACCAGTCACATTGAGGACACAAAACACCTTCCTTCGGAAAATATGGCAGTATCTCCACCGTACACAATCTGTAATGGAGGGAAGAAGGGGAAGAATGTATGTCACATATTATGGGTCAAGCACAACCTGTGGTGCTGCTCCTGGCCCATCACTTTGTCTAGGTTTCACGCTAAGTTCATCTAACTTTGTGTGTGCTGCAAGGGCTGCTGTTGCTTCCCCTTCCCCAGTATTGTTTTGATCGGAAGTAGCCTATTGCAAGGTTGACCTGGTTTCACATGCTCACAGAGCTCACCTGCCCTTGTGTTGATCCCAAGACCTGGCCCTACTCACATCTGTGCTCCTGACTGAGTGTACATTTAGACCTGCCTTGGTCAGCCACTTATGTGACTCAGTTGTGGGATAGCAACCACTTGTGCCTCAGTTTAGCCATTTTAAAATGGGTGTAATAATACGTACCTATCTCACAGGCATCTTGTGAAACTCAAAGAATTGAAGTATGGTTCTGGTCTGAAATGTGAGTATATAACAGAATGGGGTCCATGACATTTCGAAGTTTAAAAAAAAAAACAAAAGAGGAAACCTTAAAAAAATAAATAAATAGTAATCCCCCTCCTTTAAACAAAATTAAAAGCTTTATTATGTAAAAATGAAAACTTACTGCTCCATGTGTGTATTCAGAGTCATGTCTGTAGTGACAAAAATCTATTGTGTTAGCTTTATAATAAGACTAAAAAGTAACATTGGTAAGGCTTCGTCTGTATGAGAAAAGTTGCACCACTTGCACTGCTTTCACGGATAAAAACACATAGCACAACAAGCATAGTTTGTTTCTTTGTTAACTACTCATGCCATTTTCATCCAGGGGAAGGAAGGAAGGAAGGTGTCAAATGACACACAAGGGGAGTGAGGACAAGGTACTATCTTTTGAGGGCTCCACACAGCACAGGTGCACCTCCTTGTGGTTAGGTCTGGGAATTACTTTTCACCCCTTATGGCTCCCCCTGCTATCGGTTGCTCATACTGTGATCCCTCTCTCTTTGTGACTCAACGTGCTCCCTCTTCAAGACACAGTCCTTTGGCCAGTGTATCAAATCTCACGTTCCAGTGTATGAAAGTCCCACTGGACAAGCAGTCCAGATGCTACCTCAGACAATCTTCCATCCCACCTCTAGGTCCTGAAGACAGGCCCCCTACTGCAGGTTTCAGCTCAGGGACTATATGACTAGCAATCCAGGTCTGCTCTGCCTCAGTCCTGGTTGCTGTTTCCCTGGGCTCCTTTCTACCCCACCTCTCGATCTCCCAGTATATCTCTGGGTTTGCTACTAGAACTTCTTCTGTTCTCAGTGACTACTTCACTCCTCTTGGCATCTTGCCAGATACCCTAGTCTAGGGCAGGATCCAAGGGCTTACTCTCCCACTGGACGTCCTCCTTGTCCTGGACTGCCTCCCTTTCCCATAGTCTCCTCCTTTGTCTTTGGTTGTGGCACAGCAGCCTCATCATATGAGGTTATGACTGCCACTTCATTAATTTTTAGACAAGTTTTTTGTTTTTGTTTTTCACTCAGTCTAGTATCCTTAAGGAAACATAGCAAGGCTGTTTTCAACTATTCCATTTCCCTGACATTGTCAGTAGGCCCGTTAGGGGGGAAAAAAATAATCTTCAATTCCGAGCAGACTCAATTTTTCTGAAAGAAGCTTTCTTTCCCACAATGAATATTCCCACAAAGAATATTCCCACAATGCCATAAAAACATGATCAACAGTTTCTTTGATTTTGCACACAGTACACAGCCCATCTATATGTCTTTTTAGAAGGTTTAACTTGTCATTTAAGGCACAATGACCTTCTAACACTCTGAAAATGACTACTTCACTTTTTTTCTCATGACTGTGGAGTATAGTATTACCTTCGATTGTTGAGCATACATCACAGAACCTTTGCCCTTTTGTTTCCTTAGTCCCTGCTATTCCTTTGCTAGCTCCCTGGTGCTCACACATTTAACTTCCTGTCCACTTAAGGGTATCTTAATATCCACCTCCTCATGTTTTAGAGCACGTTGTGCTGCTTTGTCAGCAATCTCATTTCCAGGTATTCCAATATGTGCCAGAATCCATTCTATCGTTACAGAGATACCTGTTTGCACTACTTTAGTCTCCTCCTGCTAGCATTTCCTGACTTTATATTCCTATCCCAGGTCTCCCACAGGTGGGCTTCATCTGAAATTAGGCCTGATCAATCTTTGGCTGCCCTCCAGGTACAGCATATAAGGCTAATTGTCCCCTTCTGGCCCACATGAAACACACTCAGGGCTAGTGTGGGGTGAACGCTACATCACTTAATGCATTACTGAAAAGTGCTCTGGCCCAGATCCTTACAGATATTCAGGTGCCTAACTCCCATGGAAATCAATGAGAGTTAGGAGCCTAAATACCTTTCAGGATCTGGGCCTCTATACCACAGTAAAGGATATGGTCTAAGTTTCTCAACAGAATTCATAGCACAGTACAATTCTGCATTTCGCATTCTCTCTATGTGATTCCACACACTATTATTATTTCTTTAAATCCTTCAAATTCCTCATTGGAAGGTAACACAGAACTGCCCTCAGAATTTGAAATTGACCAAACAAATGCCAGGAAACTCCAAATTTTCTTCCTGCTATGTGTAATTAACCTTTTCCCACAGAATTCTTGGTTTTGATTTCAACAGTAGGAAAACAGAATTTCTCTGAAAAAATAATTGATGCTGGTGTACCCAGTCCCAAGAGAATTTCAGTCTGGTGAGTGGGATGCATACACAACTTGGCATTAGCTTTTCTACCCAGGCAGCTCAATGGAGATGATGAACTCAGGCCTAGACAATTTTTGCCCATGTTCCAAAGTGGGCCAGCAGAACTTACAAGCTGTTCACTCTTTATTTTTTCAACCCCTTCTTATTGTGGACAGACACTGGTTTCCAAAGAGTAGATGATTTTGTTATGGACACAGCTGAAATATCACGGTTTACCAAACAACAGATGAGTTCTTGCCAGAGCTGGGTTTCTACCACAAACCATTTCTCACAAATATTCACCTGTATAAAAAGGACATTTGCTTTGAAAATGGGTCTGATCCAAAATTCATTAAAGTTATTAGAAAGCCTGCCATTGACTTCAATGGGTTTGGATCAGGCTCTCTGCTTCTAGCCTTTATAAATTAGCTCATTTATTAAAAACACCTCATTTAGTATTCAGAGACGGAGTGTATGCAAAGTGAATATTACAGAACATTGACCGAAAGTACATTTTAAACCTATATGAGGCTGTTCATTCCAGAAAAATCAAAGTCTGAGGCTATGTCTACACTAGCCAGCTTACAGCGGCACAGCTACACCGATGCTGCTCTAAGCTCACCCGTGTAGCCGCTCTATACCGATGGGAGAGAGCTCTCCCGTCGACATAATAAAACCACCTCCATGAGTTGCGGTAGCTATATCGGGGGTAGAAGCTCTCCCCCCAACAGCACTGTGCACACTACCATTTATGACGGCATCAGTTATGTTGCTCAGGGGGTGTGTATTTTCACACCCCTGAGCGACATAAGTTTTGCCGACATAAGCGGTAGTGTAGACGTGACCTTAGACTTATAGTTGGGCATCAGAAACACAACATGGTAAAGAAAGTGGATGAGATAATATCTTTTATTGGATCAATTTTTGTTGGTGAAAGAGAGAAGCTTCCAAGCTTACACAGAGCTCTTCTTCAGGTCTGGCAAATGTACTCTGTGTCACAGCTAAATACAAGGTGGAATAGATTGGAATTGACATAAGTAGTTACACATTTCAAGGGCCCATTCAAGGCAAAGTGGCTCGCTAACACCTCTCCAGTCATGGGGGGAAGAGGGAGGCGGGATGGGGGAGGGTTAGTTATAGATTCATGGAATAAGCTATAAATCCTGTATATCTATTAGTCCATGATTTTTAGTGTCTAGCAAAATTATGAATTTAAGCTCCCAGGCTTGACTTTTGAAGGTGTTGTTCAGGTTTCTTTTGAGAATGAGGGCAGAGGTCTCAGATATGGAGTGACTGTTTTGTGAAAAGTAAAGGAGTACTCGTGGCACCTTAGAGGCTAACCAATTTATTTGCTCAAATAAATTGGTTAGTCTCTAAGGTGCCACTAGTACTCCTTTTCGTTCTGCGAATACAGACTAACATGGCTGCTACCCTGAAACCTGTCATTTGTGAAAAGTGTTCACCCACAGGTGATGGCGTACTTTTGTCTTTTAACGCTTTCCTGTGTGAGTTCATTCGAGAATGTAGTGATTGTCTGATTTCACCCAGATAGTTGTTACTGGGGCATTTAGTGCCCGGGATGAGGTACACCACATGTTGGAGGCACATAGTTACCTACTGATGAGCATCTCAGAGCTCAAAAATAATGCAGAAAAATCCTTCAGTAACTAAATTTCAAATAAAATAAATAACACACCTGAGAAAACCTGAAGCAACTCATGACAACTTTGTTGGGAAAGAAAAAGAGGAAAAAAATACAGTAATGGAATTATTATCTCAAATTATTTTTGCAGCATAGTCCAGTGGGGAGGGTATTGGGGCTAAGAGTCAAGAGATTTGATCACAGACCTTGGGAAAGTTATTTTAGTTTTCTATCCCTCAGTTTCCACAACTGGAAAATGGAAATAATGATACTTGTCTACCTTTGTAAAGGGCTTGGAGATCTACGTAGAAAAACTGCTACATGGGAAGTCAGTGCTGCCTAGCAAAGTGTTTTTCAATCCGTGGGTTGCAACCCAGTTTTGGGTCGCGGCATGTCAGGCACTGGGTCACCTTGCTCTGGTCAGCACCGCCGACCAGGATGTTAAAAGTCCTGTCGGCGGTGCTGTCCAGCTAAGGCAGGCTAGTGCTTACCTGTTCCGACACCACGCTGCACCCTGGAAGTGGCCAGCAGTGGGTCTGTCTTCTAGGCAGGAGGGCCACAGGGCTCCTTGTGCTGCCTCTGCCCCAAGCACTGCCTCCGCACTCCCATTGGCCGGGAACTGGTCAATGGGAGCTGGAGGGTGGGGGGAGATGCCTGCAGGTAAGAGTCATGCAAAGCCACTTGCGCCCCTCTGCCTAGGAGCGGGACCCACTGCTGGCCGCTTTCGTGGCGCAGTGCGGTCCGCAATGCCAGGAGAGGCAGGAAGCCTGCCTCTGAACCATGGCTCGCTGCTGACCAGGAGCCACCAGAGGTAAGTCCGCACCCCAACCCTGTGCCCCAATCCCCTGCCCTAGGCCTGAGCCCTCCCAAACCTGCAACCTCTTCCTGCACCCCAAATCCCTCATCCCTGGACCCACCCCAGAGCCCTGACCCCCTCCTGCATCCTAATGCCCTGCCCCAGCCCTGACCCCATTCCACACCCTGAACCCCTCATTCCTGTCCCCACCCCAGAGCCTGCACCCGCACCCCAGACCCCTGACCCCCTCCTGCACCCCAACCGCCTGCCCCAGCCCTGAACCCCCCAACCCAGAATCCCTTCCTGCACCCCAGCACCCTAATCCCTGGCTCCACCCCAGAGCCTGCACCCCCAGCCCAGAGCGCTGACCCCCTCCTGCACCCTAATGCCCTGCCCCAGCCCTGAGCCCTGTTCCACACCCTGAACCTCTCATTCCTGGCCCCACTCTGCAGCCCTCACCCCAACCCTCTGCCCTAGCCCTGAGCCCCTCCCACACTCCAAACCCCTCATTCCCAGCTCTGTTGGGTCACGGACATCAACAATTTTCTTCCACTGGGTCCCCAAAAAAAACACGGTTGAAAACCACTGGCGTAGCAGCTATCGCCCTGGACTGGTACTCAGAAGACTTGGGTTCTATTCCTAGCTCCTGCCATTGGCTTGCTGTGTGACTTTAGGCAAGTCACTTTGTTTCTCTGTGCCTCAGTTTCCCCATCTTTGAGATGGGGCTATTGATACTGGCCTCCTGACCTGCTTTGAGATCTGCTGATAAGAAGAACTATATAAGAGCTAGGTATTATTACATAAAATAATAATATCTTATCTCTACTTGCTACAGGCTATAAAATTAGGTAGCATGGCAGAGCTGTGTGTGACAGGTGGACATTCTGTGATCCTCCCTGGTGACCATGCAGCGCTGGAATGTAGGTGGGTGGGTTTGCAATTATGCTGTTGTTGATTCCATTCCATCTAAGAGACAACAATATGATTTGTACATAGCTCTGAATAAGTTCCTTGTTAAACTTGCAACCATCTGGATTGAGAGTCATTGCTCTGAACACAGCAGACCACGTCAGCCACATGAACGCTACCCAAGATCAGTGGGGTTTGTGAGACTGAAGCATGAGGATGTGGGTTGCTAGTATCAAGACAAATAACCTGACTAAATAACTAAGGAACTGCTGATGATCTATATAGACTATAAGAGGCTAGTCAAGAGAGACCTGAACTCTAGTGCCTTGACCAAAGGTAAATATAAGAAGAGATGGGAGCAGCCTCAGAATAAAATTCAAAACCAGACAAAATTCATCTTTGTTCAGATTTAGTTACAAGCTTGAATCTCAAGTTAGGTTCACTGAAGGTCTTGTATTTTCTGAGGAACTTGAGCTCAGTAGTGAAGGAAATGGGCTCACATTTCCAGAAATTCTGAGTTAAATTTAGAGTAAATATGGAGTCTGGGGCTGATTTATGGTTTCAGAGAGAAAGTTTATGAAATGTAGTGGTTTTATTCAGAAATCAGGCAAAACCAGGAGGTTTTGAATGAGCTTTGCTTTCAGTTTTAGGTGTCACTCAAACTCACAACACAGTCAGAGTTCAAAAGGTGTACATTCACATGAATCTAAACAGGGGAGGGGGAAGGGCTGTACTAGAGCTGGTTGAAAAGAGGGGGTAAATAAAAACAATTCCAACATTCCCCCACTTTTTCAACATGTTGACCAGCTGTGTATTTGGTTGAAAAATGGGAGAAATAACTTCTGAAATGATATTTTTCATGTTTGTTTTTTGAATCTCAAAATTTCAAATTCCATCAAAATTTGAAAACAATCAACCATCTCAGGTTTTCCTGCGGATGTGAACAGATGAGTTACATACACCTGTAAATGAAGCCCTGAGGGTCCCTGTAATGTTGTAGGTATTTTTATTATGCTTATTACCGCCTGGTTGCAAATGTGAAAATAACTATTTCCAGTTAGGAGCCCTAAGGCTACAGTAAGCATGCTCCTGCGGGGAGGGGAGGAGGAAGTTTTTCAAGATGGAGGCTGCTTAGTTGTCTATGTGAACTTGTATCAGAATAAAAGATCTCCTTTTTCACTTCTAATCTGGTTTGGGTCTCCATATATACAGTCCCCAACAGGGAATTAATTTTGAATTTAATTCATTGTTTCCCCTCTTTGCTCCTTTTTGACAAAGAGCATGTCTCTCTTTTATCTCCCCCTCTAATTCCAAGAAGGAATGTGGATTCTCATTCAGTTTCTCTTGTCTCTTTTCATCTACCCCTGCCTACGTACAAAACTATAGACAGAAGAGCCCAGGAAAGACCACTTGGGTCATCCATTCTTATGCATGGTATCACAGGTCCAGATGAGTCCCCACTCTTGGTCACTCACCAGACTGCTGGGAGGGGACCCAGCTGCTAGATCCCATGTGTTTTAAGCCTCTGGAATCTGAACAGAGCCAATGCACTGCCTCTGTCTTGGGGTTATGAGACACACATAGGGTGTAGATCATCTATTTAGCACCCTGTCTCAAGAGTTTAGACCACACAGACCACTGGCAAGCCCTCTGGAACCAGTGCTGTCCCATTAGACTCCTGTCACTTAAACACCCTTCTCCCAGAAGTCCACCTGAAGGTGTCCACCTTCTGGGTTATGGTTTAACTCCCTCAGGGGCCATTTGATAAGGTGTAGCACATAACACATACAGACTTTACACGTGACTCGAACACAGCAGTGCTCTTAATCACACAGGAAATTACACAGTTCGATTCAAAAAACAACAAACACCATATGCCTTTCCCTGACTCCATTTCCTCAACACTCTAGAGCATTCTTTGAGCTGGGGTCAGAGTCTGCTAGGGCCATCCAGCATCCTCCTGTTGTTGTGCAAGGTTTGAGTTCTGAAATATGGAGTCTTCTGCCACAGCTGGCTTCCTCTGACCTTGGCCAGTCCATCCCCTTCCTCTTTTTTGCTCAAACTTCATGTGTGCTTCTCTGTGGGTCTTAGCCAGTTTATATACTGCCCCCATCCCCTCATTCAAACACCTGGCTTCTTTGTTCTGCCTTTGGTAAATTTCCACTGCTCTAATACTTCTCTCTGGACCAACTTGGCCATATGGGTTTCCAGGCTCAGGCACGCTTCTTCGTAAGGTTGTTGACTCCCATTGTTCCTAGGTTAGGGAAGATGTGACCCAGCCCCTGTCAGCCCATGGTGGATTCCACATTTATATGGGGGCATTCAGTGATACAGTAGCTTTCATAGTAACAACTTAATAGATTCAATCAGAATTCACAAGTTGTACAGACAGGTCCCCCAAATCACACATGGTCATTTTATCCCTTCCTCAGCAACATGGACACTAGAAGGGTCTATGGTCAAAGTTAAAGTTACCAAAGGTTATGGTCAAAGTCAAAGTTACCAAAAGAAACTACAGCATTTGCTCAAGAACCTCCCTGAAAAAGCACAAGATCAAATCCGCACAGACACACCCCTGGAACCCCAACCTGGGATATTCTATCTACTACGCAAGATCCATAAACCTGGAAATCCTGGGCGCCCTATCATCTCACGCATTGGCATCCTGACAGCAGGATTGTCTGGCTATGTAGACTCCCTCCTCAGGCCCTACACTACCAGCACTCCCAGCTACCTTCAAGACACCACTGACTTCCTGAGGAAACTACAATCCATCGGTGATCTTCCTGATAACACCATCCTGGCCACTATGGATGTAGAAGCCCTCTACACCAACATTCCACACAAAGATGGACTACAAGCCGTCAAGAACACTATCCCCGATAACGTCACGGCTAACCTGCTGGCTGAACTTTGTGACTTTGTCCTTACCCATAACTATTTTACATTTGGGGACAAGGTATACCTTCAAATCAGCGGCACTGCTATGGGTACCCGCATGGCCCCACAGTATGCCAACATTTTTATGGCTGATTTAGAACAACGCTTCCTCAGTTCTTGTCCCCTAACGCCCCTACTCTACTTGCGCTATATTGATGACATCTTCATCATCTGGACCCATGGAAAAGAAGCCCTTGAGGAATTCCACCATGATTTCAACAATTTCCATCCCACCATCAACCTCAGCCTGGTCCAGTCCACACAAGAGATCCACTTCTTGGACACTACAGTGCTAATAAACAATGGTCACATAAACACCACCCTATACCAGAAACGTACTGACCGCTATTCCTACCTACACGCCTCCAGCTTTCACCCTGACCACACCACACGATCCATTGTCTACAGCCAAGCTCTGCAATACAACCGCATTTGCTCCAACCCCTCAGACAGAGACAAACACCTACAAGATCTCTATCAAGCATTCTTACAACTACAATACCCACCTGCGGAAGTGAAGAAACAGATTGATAGAGCCAGAAGAGTTCCCAGAAGTCACCTACTACAGGACTGGCCTAACAAAGAAAATAACAGAACGCCACTAGCCGTCACCTTCAGCCCCCAACTAAAACCCCTCCAGTGCATTATTAAGGATCTACAACCTATCCTGAAGGATGACCCAACACTCTCACAAATCTTGGGAGACAGGCCAGTCCTTGCCTACAAACAGCCCCCCAACCTGTAGCAAATACTCACCAACAACCACATACCACACAACAGAACCACTAACCCAGGAACCTATCCTTGCAACAAAGCCCGTTGCCAACTGTGCCCACATATCTATTCAGGGGACACCATCACAGGGCCTAATAACATCAGCCACACTATCAGAGGCTCGTTCACCTGCACGTCCACCAATGTGATATGCCATCATGTGCCAGCAATGCCCCTCTGCCATGTACATTGGTCAAACTGGACAGTCTCTACGTAAAAGAATAAATGGACACAAATCAGATGTCAAGAATTATAACATTCATAAACCAGTCGGAGAACACTTCAATCTCTCTGGTCACGCGATTACAGACATGAAAGTTGCGATATTACAACAAAAAAACTTCAAATCCAGATTACAGCAAGAGACTGCTGAATTGGAATTCATTTGCAAATTGGATACAATTAACTTAGGCTTGAATAGAGACTGGGAGTGGCTAAGTCATTATGCAAGGTAACCTATTTCCCCTTGTTTTTTCCTCCCCCCCCCCCCCCAGATGTTCTTGTTAAACCCTGGATTTGTGCTGGAAATGGCCCACCTGGATTATCATACACATTGTAAGGAGAGTGGTCACTTTAGATAAGCTATTACCAACAGGAGAGTGGGTTTGTGTGTGTGTGGGATGGGGGGCGGGGGGGGAGAGAAAACCTGGATTTGTGCTGGAAATGGCCCAACTTGATTATCATACACATTGTAAGGAGAGTGATCACTTTAGATAAGCTATTACCAGCAGGAGAGTGGGGTGGGGGGAGGTATTTTTTCATGCTTTGTGTGTATAAAAAGATCTTCTACACTTTCCACAGTATGCATCCGATGAAGTGAGCTGTAGCTCACAAAAGCTTATGCTCAAATAAATTGGTTAGTCCCTAAGGTGCCACAAGTACTCCTTTTCTTTTTGTGAATACAGACTAACATGGCTGTTACTCTGAAAACTGGTCAAAGTTTGAGGAGCTTGAGGCCAGGTACCCTCAATGCTAGCTCCTAGAGAAGTGAGAGCCCAATTTATGTATCCTTCTAATTTCTTATCTTGGCACCCATGACTGTAGTATCCAAATACTGGAAAAGATTTAAATGTGCCTTAATATTATCATTTGTAGAGTCGAGTACAAGCCCCACTGTTTCACAGTAGCCTACCTTCAATAACAAGAGTGGGGAAAGGGGATTTCATGTTAAGCCCCCACAGAACCATGTGTATCTATTATATTTACCTTTAACATTGTCCTTTACACCCAGGCACGACAATAATTGGCACTTTGTAAGTGTTTTAGATAGATTAAATAGGTATTACGACCACTCCTGGCCTTTATCAGAAAATGTGTTAGTTCTCCTCACTTACTTTCATTTTTAGGGACCAATCTTCAACTCGTGTAAGTCAACATAGTTCTACTGAAGACAGTAAGACAGGGGTGGCCAACCTGAGCCTGAGAGGGAGCCAGAATTTACCAAAGTACATTGCCAAAAGCCACAGTACTCCATCAGCAGTCCCCCACCCCCTGCTCCCAGTGCCTCCCACCCACTGGCAGCCTCACCGATCAGTGCCTCCTCCTCCCTTCCCGCACCTCCCAATCAGCTGTTTCGTGGCATACAGAAGGCTCAGGATGGGGGGGGAGGAGTGAGGACACTGCAGGCTCAGGAGAGGGTACAGGAAGAGGTGGCGTGGGGGCATACTTTCTTTGGGTGCAGTAACAATCATATCGAGCTCCTATATTGCACTTTTCATCTGTAGATCTCAAAGTGCTTTACAAGGGAAGACAGTGTCATTATCCCCGTTTTTTTACAGATGGGTAAACTGAGGCACAGAGCAGTGATGAGACTTGCCCACTGTCACCAAGTTGGCTAATAACAAACCTTTACCCATTACATTTCTGTAAGGCCCTAATTCTCAAAGATAAATACGTTACATGACAATCCAGTGACACTTCTTCCACCACATGCAGGAACAATGAACACAAACTTCTGTGGCTTTTCCTGTCCAACGCTGTAGCCATTAAATAGATCAGAAATCACCATTTGAACTTCCTCTATTCTCCAGCCATATTCCCTGTGGGGGTTGGCTTCACAATCATTCAATGCTCACCTTTTTTAAGACATTTTGATTAATCAAGCAACAAGTGATTGATACAACACAGAACAAGTGAGCAATGGCACAGAGGGCTAAATCCAGCAATCCTGATTTACGTGAGTAATTCTTACTCATTTGAGTAGTCCTATTGACTTCCTATGAGTAAAGAAGGGCTACTCATATGATTAAGGGTTTTCAAGAGTGATTGGTAAACGTTCCCAAATGTCCAAACAAACAGCAGGGCACTCAAAAATTCAGCCTATGCAGAGGGCTAGCACCAGGCATACATATCATTTAGATCCCACTGATGCCCTCAAACTGAGAGGAAGTATGGTGTGGTGGTTACCAGCACTAACCTAGCATATGTGAGATCTGGGTTCAAGTCTCTGCTCTGCCATGGACTTCCTGTGTGACCTTGGACCTTCCAACTCTGTAAAATGGGCCTAGACTGGAGATGGCTGGCAGTCTTGATACCCCTACCCAACCTCAAAATGCAGTTGTGTTGATCCTCCCCTCGGGGGTGAATGCTACTCTTAAACCATATCTATACTACACACCATTTTCAGTCACATGTAGGGTATGTGGAGCTACCTGCTGCAATGGAAAGCAAGTTGTATCCACACTGCAGTGTGGAGCTACATGTGTCAGTGAAAGGCTCTGGCTGTGGGGAGCTGCTGGAGTCCTTTCCCACAGCTAGGAGGCAGTGGAGCACTAAATGGCTAAAAATAGCAGCCTAGAAGAGGCAAGTAGAGAGCTTAAGTTGTGCCACACCATCTACATTGCTATTTAAATTGATGCTAACGCTAAGAGGGCTACCCCAGTATATGCTCTACATGCCACAAAAAGAAGAATATGATGTAGATGTAGCCTTAGAGATACATTATTAGGGGAGTCAGCATATTTTTTTTTTTAACCACAACCTGCTAACAGATCTTATTTTGTTTCAAGAAATCCAGAGTATTGACCCATTTTTCATATGTCAGGTAATTTCTGCATGTCATTACAGGCAACTTGTTTTGAAGTCTCTTGCTAAATGGAAGCATGTTGTGAGCACCGGAGCCATGACAGCTGTCCAAGTCAAGTCAGTGCCAACAGAAATAGGCTTCCAAGCTCTAATCTTCTAAAAAAGCAACCTCTAGTATAGCCTAGCAACCTAAGACTGGGACAGTGGAATATTAGTCAACACGCCTTTCTGTACCTGTGCTCCGGCTTACTGGGATAGTATACGTTCCCCAAAAGAAGGCCATGTGCTTGGTTTACAGAGCATACATTTCTACATGCACTAGCAGATAGATTCTCTTCCATTTGTTGTCTAAAGCTGGAGAAATAAAACCTCTTTATACAATACATTACACCCTCAGTTAGTATAAATCAATGCAGCTAATTTTACTATTTACAGTGGGACTATCTGTGCACTTGAAGTTAGGCATGTATATATGAGATTTGCTTTGCTGGATCAGGGCCTTAAGGAGGCCGCCCATCAGTGAGTGTTAGGGTTCTTTCCTTCTACGTATTTGTAAATCCACACTGATAGTGTGGCTCTTTCTCCTCCTTTAGTGGCTGGGCCACATAAAGAGTCTTTTACTTCCTTCAAGCAACTTGACTTGGTCATTTGGCCCAAGTGCTAATTCCACATGCATTTAGATCTAGTGGTACCAGGTTCCATCACCACAGTCAACTCAGCCAGGGCAGATGTTGCATAATGTTGACACAAAGAACACCACTGTAGAGGTACTGGTTTTGATGTGACGCTTGCGAGACATTTTCACCCCGGGCTTCATCTGCTGCTTCCACAAGTGAGTCTGTGGCCAGTGCTCAATCCGATGGTAAATGTACTACGATACATACACATACATACACATATATGCCAGGGACAAGGGTTGTTTCATGTACTGTGTGCTGGGTAATAAAATGAGAGGACTCTGTGCTTGTGAAACTAAACTGGCTCTTTACTAAGGAAATTATTTACACAGAGCTTGCAACTGCACCTAGCACTGAAGCCATGTGCACACAGACTGACTTCTTCATGCCTCCTCCAAACTCTTCCCTCCTGCAACCTGTGCTTATCCCTCCAGCTTCCATACAGGTTGCTACATGGGTCCTTACCAGAGCCAATATTCTCTCCTCCCACAGTGAATGAATGGAAGACCCTACCCACCCTGAACTTGAAGTGGACTCCTTCTCCTTTCAGCTCCCATTTTTCTGTGTGAGAAAAACATATGTCCATACTAGCCAGTTAGCTTCTCCATACACAGTTCTCAGCTTATGTGGTATAAGTACATTGTGGGTACTTATCCCACAGTTCCTGGAACAGTTCCCTGAAGCAAGAGTTTATGAGGGAACTTGAAAAGTATTGTGGAACCACACCACAGCTGCACTCTAAGTTATCACACTTGCTGGAAAATAGATGTGGATAGACCAATAGAAGGTGTGGCTGTGGAGCTAATCACCTGTGTGGAACATTCCACCCAATTTACATGCATGCTGGCCATGTTGTAAAAAGCCTGAACTACAGTGGACAGACTGAGACAATTTCAACACACAGTATCGGTTCAGCCTTCCCATCTCTTGTGCTCTTACTCATCCTCAGTCGTGCATGATGATATGCCCCATGACCTTCACAGACAGTGGTGGATTACTGCATGGGCCCACAAAGCCTGTGCTGGGGGCCCTGGCCAATTTGGGGGGCCCCACCCCTGTTCCTCCTCTTCCCTCTGAGGTCCTGCCCCCTGGCCAACCTGGAAGCCAGATCCCAGCTATAATAGGGTGAACATATTTCCCCACTCCCATATGGAGCTGGTCCTGGCCCCTCATAGAATCACAGAATATTAGGGTTGGAAGAGACCTCAGGAGGTCATCTAGTCCAACCCCCTGCTCAAGGCAGGACCAACACCCAACTAAATCATCCTAGCCAGGGCTTTGTCAAGCCAGGCCTTAAAAACCCCTAAGGATGGAGATTCCACCACCTCCCTGGGTAACTCATTCCAGTGCTTCACTACCATCCTAGTGAAATAGTGTTTCCTAATATCCAACCTAGACCTCCCCACTGCAACTTGAGACCATTTCTTCTTGTTCTGTCATCTGCCACCAATAAGAACAGCCTAGCTCCATCCTCTTTGGAAGCCCCCTTCAGATAATTGAAGGCTGCTATCAAATCCCCCCTCATTCCTCTCTTCTGCAGACTAAATAACCCCAGTTCCCTCAGCCTCTCCTCGTAAGTCATGTGCCCCAGCCCCGTAATTGTTTTTGTTGCCCTCCGCTGGACTCTCTCCAATTTATCCATATCCCTTCTGTAGTGGGGCGCCCCAAACTGGACACAATACTCCAGGTGTGGCCTCACCAGTGTCAAATAGAGGGGAATAATCACTTCCCTCAATCTGCTGGCAATGCTCCTACTAATACAGCCCAATATGCCATTGGCCTTCTTGGCAACCAGGGCACACGGCTGACTAATATCCAGCTTCTCATCCACTGTAATCCCCAGGTCCTTTTCTGCAGAACTGCTGCTTAGCCAGTAGGTCCCCAGCCTGTAGAGGTGCATGAGATTCTTCCTTCCTAAATGCAGGACTCTGCACTTGTCCTTATTGAACCTATTCAGATTTCTTTTGACCCAATCCTCCAATTTGTCTAGGTCACTATGGACCTTACCCCTACACTCCAGTGTATCTACCTCTCCCACAACTTAGTGTCATCTGCAAACTCGCTGAGGGTGCAATTCATCCCATCATCCAGATCATTAATAAAGATGTTGAACAAAACTGGCCCCAGGACCGACCCCTGGGGCACTCCGCTTGATACTGGCTGCCAACCAGACATCGAGCCATTGATCACTACCCGCTGAGCCCAACAATCTAGCCAGCTTTCTATCCACCTTATAGTCCATTCATCCAATCCATACTTCTTTAACTTGCTGGCAAGAATACTGTGGGACACCGTATCAAAAACTTTGCTAAAGTCAAGATATTCCCCTCGCTTCCCCCCTCCTCCATGTGGAGCTGTCCCCAGCCCTTTGCTCCCCGCTCCCCTACTCGGAGCTGGCCCGAGCCTCCATCCCCTGCGCGGAGCTGGCCCAAGCCTTCCCCCTCCCCGCCCCTCCGCAGAGCTGGCACAAGCCTCTACCCCCGACTCCCTCCATCCAAGCCCCGCTGCCTTAAAAAGGGGACGGTCCCAGCCAAAACGGGATGTATGGTCACCTAAGCTGTAGTAAGAGCCATTCAGGGAGCCTGGGCTGCTGTGCTGCTGTGGAGAGCTCCTGCGGAGGCCCAAGAGCAACCCCTGACCCATGTTTCTGCCCCCAGGGTGCGCCGCCCAGGGCAGGTGGAAGGTCCAGGCTCCCCACAGTGGCCTGGGCTCCCCAGGCAGCTCTTACCACGGCCTGGCTTCCAGCCAGGCCAAGAGGCAGGGCCTTGTGGGGAGGGGAGGAGCAGGGGGTGGGGCCCCATCACAGGCGTGTGAGGAGGCCCAAATGTTCTTTGTGCCCAAGGCCCCAGTAAATCTTAATCTGACTCTGCTCACAGAGTTCATTCATAGTGACTGACCCCATTCAGCTACTTTTCTGACCACAGCCAGCATCTTTTTCTCACTAGGAGTATGGTCTGGTAATCTATTTGTTTGCACTGGGTGTGGGGGTTGCTGATTGGACCCATAAGAGACAGGGTTGTTTGTGACTCTCCTCTCACCAGCACACTCTCCATATTTGGCTCTGCTGCATTCTCTCTAATGGCTGCACGCCAGAAACAGGATTGCAGTTGCGGGGGTACAATAGGATGCAGACTACGGTGGTCCTGCCGTGCACAGTTTGGTGCTTGCCTTTCCCTGTGCATGCTTTTAATGCCTTTTTGGAGTTCCAACCCTTGGCTGATCATTTTGCTTTTTGTTTTCTACTGTGCCTCTCCTTTTCTCTGCCTCCTCCCCTCCATCTGCAGCATATTTTGGCTTTTCAACTAGCCGCTCTCCAGAGCCACAAGCTACTGAAATCAGTGGGAAAAGGAGTTACATAAAGCCAAAAATGGTTTAAAGTTGACATTGTTTCTGAAATCTGCTTCAGCAAGTTTTATTAGGTGCAGGCTATTCCTGAGTTTCACAAACGTTGACTCAGCACATATGCAAATAAGTTCCAAAAATAGACGACACTTCCCTAATTCACGTGCTACATGTGCCATATTTCCATGCTGTGCTTTCCAAAAATAGCATCCACACAGGATTGGTTGTGATAAAGCCACGAGTATTCAGCTGCGCGCACATCAAAGCAGGGGCTCTCAATCCTTTTCATAGAGAAATTATCTCGTGTACACCCTCCCTTCCCATTCACAAAAGCATGGACCAACCTCCCCTCCCATGTGCAATTGCATAACAACCCTGTGGCAACTGCAGCAAATTGCTCACATGGAACAGCAATATTAGGAAGGTGTTCAAATGTATTTTTAGTTTATTTTTGTGCTATTTATCAGCTGGAAACAAGGTGGAAAGTCATCACATTGTGGCCAACCAGCTTCCCCCAGACCACTGGTAAGGCTCAGCAGAATATCAGCCTCCCCCCCACAACTACAATTTGAAACCCAACGGTTACTTTTAGAGACCCAGAAAAGAATCTTGTTAGAAGCTGAATTAAGTGTTCCTCCGCTGTAGTTCCTATCATAGGAGCAAACGGGTTTGTGGGTTACATTCAGGCACATGTTAGAAAGAGACATTATACCAGAACAGGACAGGCAGAGAGCAATGATCTGACACTTGGCATTGCTTTATAATAAACTAACACACAGGAAACAACATATGTCTAAATTATGTGACTCCTTTCAGTACTATTTCTTTGTTATTATGACTCAGCAGCTCTGCTCCCCTGGCAGAATGGAACTCGCTACCATACAGATAAAAATCCATCTGTGCTGAAGACAGAGCATTCTCAGGGGCCAGTGCAAGGCTGTGGAATGAATGACCACAGGAACGAAGGACCATCACAAATTTCACCACTTGCCACTCCAAATGCAAATCCACTGAGACCTACAAAGCGCGGGTATATAACCATTTAAATCAGCTTCTATACCAGATGACTGGAGGATAGCTAATGTGACATTGATTTTTTAAAAGGCTCCAGAGGTGAGCCTGGCAATTACTGGCTGGTAAGCCTAACTTCACTACCAGGAAACTTGGTTGAAACTATGGTAAAGAACAGAATTATCAGACACAGAGATTAACATGATTTTTTTAAAGGAAATCATGCCTCACCAACCTATTAGAATTCTTTGAGGGGATATGGGGAAGGGTGATCCAGTGGATATAGTGTACTCGGACTTCAACAAAACTTTTGACAAGGTCCCTCACCAAAGGTTACTCAGCAAGCAGCCATGGGGTAAGAGGAAAGGTTCTCTTATGGATCAGTAACTAGTCAAAAGACAAGAAACAAAGGGTAGGAATAAATAATCAGTTTTCAGAATGGAGAGAGGTTAATAGCGGAGTCTCCAGGGATCTGTACTGGGACTAGTCCTATTCATCTTATTTGTAAATGATCTGGAAAAGGGGGTAAAAAGTGAGGTGGCAAAGTTTGCAGATGGTACAAAATTGCTCAAGATAGTGAAGCCCAAAGCAGAGTGTGAAGAGTTACAAAGGGATCTCAGAAAACTGGGTGACTGGCCAACAAAATGATAAATGAAATTCAATGTTGATAAATAGAAAATGAATATTGGAAAACATAATCCCAACTATACATACAAAATGATGGGATTTAAATTAGCTGCTACCACTCAAAAAAGTTCTTGGGAGTCATTGTGGACAGTTCTCTGAACACATCTGCTCATTGTGCAGCAGCAGCCAAAAAAGTTAAAATGTTAGGCACCATCAGGAAAGGAATAGATAACAAGACAGTAAGTATCATAATGCACTATATAAAGCCATGGTATTCCAAAACCTGGAATACTGAATGCAGTTCTGGTCACCTCATCTCAAAAAAAGATACATTAGAATTAGAAAGTGATTAGGGGGATGGAACAGCTTCCATCTGAGGAGAGATTAAAAAGACTGGGACTTTTCAGTTTGGAAAAGAGAGACGACTAAGGGGGAATATGACAGAGGTCTAGAAATTAATGACTGGTCTGAAGAAAGTAAATAAGGAAGCATTATTTACCCCTTCACATAACACAAGAACCAGGGGTCACCCAATGAAATCAATAGGCAGCAGGTGTAAAACAAACAAAAGGAAGTACTTCTTCACACAATGCACAGTCATCTTGTGGAACTTGTTGTTGGCGATATTGTGAAGGCAAAATCTATAACAGCTTCAAAAAAGAATAAGATAAGTTCCTGGAGGATAGGTCCATCAATGGCTATTAGCCAAGATTAGGGTGACCAGATGAAATGGACAAAATATCGGGACACATGGGGGAAGCCAAAAAAACTCCCAAAAAACAGCAGCCGGAGCGGCCAAAGCCTCAATATCGGGACAAATGGCGTCCCGACCGTGCATTGGTCGGGATGCGGGACAAAGAACTAAAAATCGGGACAGTCCTGTTACGTCTGGTCACCCTAGCTAAGATGGCCAGGGATGCAAACCCATGCTCTGGGTGTCCATAGCCTCTGACTGCCAGAAGCTGGGAGTGGATGATGGGGGATGGATCACTCCAAGATTGCCTGTTCATTCCCTCTGAAGCACCTGGCATTGACCACTGTTGGAAGACAGGATATGGACTAGATGGACCATTGGTCTGACCCAGTATGGCCGTTCTTAAGGCATATTTTTTCAATCTGCCTTCTCTAGCATAAACACTGAGCGTATCTCCATTTTAAAAACAAAAATCCTACCAAACCAAAGCACTCCATTGCATGTGCAAATCTCTCCCTGGGGAGAGGGCATGAGAAAGAACAAGCCATATGTGACAGACATTAGTCACATCATTTAATGCGTTACAGGAAGACATACAAATATTATGGTGATAAGGGCAGAATAAGAATCTATTTAGAAAATAGAATACTTCTTTCTCTAAATCTTTTACATTTCCCATTGGAAGGCGACATAAATCTGTCCTCCAAATTTGATCCAGGGACCGTGACTCAAAGGAAATCAGGTAATGCCAGATCAGTTTGAGTCATCCTCATTTTGGGCCCACTCCTGCAAGATGTTGATTACTTCCTGTGAGTGTGGAGCATCCTTGGCTTCCACTGTCTTAAGTAACTTGTTCTCAAAGAATTATTGGGCCTGAATTCTTTCCTCATCACTTACACCTGTTTTACACTTATTTAACTTCAGTGGAGTTACTCCTGAATGGGACCAGCATGACTCAGAGGAGAAATGAACCTATTGTGGGTGCGTTTGCAATTATGTTGTTGTTGTTGATTCCATTCCATCTAAGAGAAGACAGCATGATTTGTACATAACTCTGAATAAATTCCTTGTTAGTCTTGCAACCATCTGGAGTGAGAGTCATTCCTCTGAACACAGCCAACCACGTCAGCCACAGGGAACACTACTCAGGTTAAGTGGGATCTGTGAGAATGTGGGTTAGTGTCGAGATAAATAGTTTTAGGGCTACAGCTAGGGAGTTACTGACCATCTATAAGCATCTTGCCAGGAGGGTCCCTGAACACTGATGCCCTGCCAACAGGAACATAAGTAGAGGTACGCAAAGTATTTATAATGAAACCCAAACCCAGGCAAAGCTCATCTGGTTTCAGGTTTGGTTTGGTTACACACCTGAATCTCAGGTTCGGTTCATCAAAAGGTTCACTGAAGTTCACCAAAAGGTTTGTGAACTTGAGCTGAGCACTGTGTGAACCTGGCCTGGATTTCAAGCAATTCTGAGCCAAATTTTGGCCAAGTTTTGAGCTTATCTGTGCTGATATTATAATATGCACACTTTTTACATGGGAAATTAATGTTAGTGAAATGCATTGCATAGAATAGCTTTGGCGTCAAATTCTACACAGACCATTGGCTTTCATGGGACTAGCAGTCCTGTACTAGCCAGGAACCTAAATATGTATTTAGGAGCCTAAATTTAGGCACCTAGGCCCAGATCCCTAAAGGTAGTTAGGTGCCTAAATATCTTTGCGGGTCTAGGATCCAGATGTGAAAATTTTAGCCTAAGTGACTTACTTGCTCAACTTGTCTGCGCTTCATTTGCCCAATCTGTAAACCAGGTATTATCATACTTCTTACCTATCTCACGCGGTGTTGTGAGAATTAAGAACCCAGTCCTGTTCCAATGAAGATTTTGCCATTGACTTCAATGGGAGTAATTCTGAGTCCTAATTAAGACCCCAGTTCAGCAAGGTGTTTAAGCATATGCCTAACTTTAAGCATGTGAGTAATCCCATTGACTCCAGTAGGACAACTCGTATGTTTAAAATTAGGTACATGCTTCAACACCTTACTAAACTGGTGCCTAAGTAATGTCTGAGACAATCAGAATTTTTCTCAAGATCATGTAACATATGAAAGATTAGCTGGGGAATTATGGCAACTCCACTGTTAGCTGAGTGCAGGCTCCATTAGGCAAACTTACTGCAAGAAACTCAGTTAAACTTGCAGCAGATTTTGCATTGAATGAGGTAGAGGATCTTTTGTGATTTTAAAATTATTTTCATCACTCCATTTTTGTATCAATACAGGATGCAAGGGATTGTGGGTAGGAATGAGATTCTTATAGAAAAAACAATTTAGCTATTGATGGCAGTGGCCTGGCTAATTTCTGTACAGTTTTCCTGGTCACACTAATAAATGACTAATAGATGTCACAAGCATGTTACAGAAATGTGTAGCATGTTTCTGGTGGTTTTAAGCATGTCAGTAGAAGATGTTATAGGCAGCTATAAGCACCCTCTTAAGCTTCTGGACTCTATAACAATTTATTAATCCTATATAAACTATTTAAAAATGTATCCTTTATACAAAGAGTGACCATTTTGGTAGACTCTTTTATTAAGGAGACATGGGGTAAAGGTTGTTTTCTTTCAGAAAAAAACATAACATAGTTTAGCTGGGAACAAAACAGGTTCTGGAGTCAGCTAGATTCAACTTAGTATTTAAATTATCAAAATCCATCCTGGAGTTACCATTTAGAATATCTCTTAAGACTTTCATCAGTGAAAAGCAACTAGTGTTTTCAGGATACACCATAAAAAGCAGTTTGCAAAATCTGGGTACTTCACAGAGAAGAATTTAGTAAAGAGAATAGTAAGAAGCCAGAGAAAGTCATCATTCTTCCAGAGAGCCCAGAATGAGCTGAAGATGACAGGCCAGACTCATAGCTGTACCTAGGAAGTCAGCGTAGCTCCACTGACTTCATTGGGGCTATGCTGATTTACACCCGCTGAGAATTTGGCTTGGAATGTTGGGAGGTTTTTTCTAAAGGGGGAGGTAGGAATGAGATTAAGCAATAATGAATTTGGGATAGGTTAGACCAGTGGCTCTCAACCTTTCCAGACTACCGTACCCCTTTCAGGAGCCTGATTTGTCATGCGCACTCCAAGTTTCACCTCACTTAAAAACTACTTGCTTACAAAATCAGACATAAAAATACAGAAGTGTCACAGCAGACTGTTACGGAAAAATTGCTGACTTTCTCATTTTTACTATATAATTATAAATAAACTAGTTTGGAATATAAATGTATTTACATTTCAGTGCACAGTTATAGTGGTTTAGTGTTGGCTCCACCCCTTCTGGCTCAGTGGGAGGCGCTCACCATATCACAGGGCTCTGCCCACAGTCAGGGAATTAGCAACGGGGTACATAGTCTGAGGCTCTAGCCCTGAGGCGGGGCAGAGCAAACAGGTAGGGCAATAGCAGTCTGGGGCCCCAGGCTATCAGGCACAGCAGGGCATCAACAGTTAAGGGGCTCTGGCCCCGTTAGGGCAGAGCAGTGAAGCAGTCTAGGAACGCACTGGGTCCTCGGGCAAGACGAGGCACCAACCAATTAATAGGCTCTGCCCTATCATTAGGGCAGAGCAATAGTCAGCCTAGGGGCTAAGGCCGGGGTGAGCACCCAACACACCCTAGGGGCTCAGGTAGGTGTGAGCACCCAACATAGCCTAGGGGCTCAGGCCGAGGTGCTTCTCTGGCCTCTGAGGCAGGGCAGAGGAGTAGGCAGTCTGTTGCCTGATGTCTTGGCTCAGGTAGACAGCAGACAAATGCAGGCCTCTTGGCCTACGGTGGGGAGGCTTCCACCCCAGGGGTGGGACGGCAGGGGGCAGGAGGACACAGGCCCCCACGACTCCACTGTGTCCCAGCCCAAGGCCCTAACGGTGGCGGGGTGTCCCACCCCTGGGTCAGCAGGGAATCCATCTGCCACACGACAACTGCTTTTAAGTCGCCCTAAAGCCGTACCGGAGTCGGCTGACCCTGGGCCACTTCCTACCTTCCCCCAGGTGTGTACCTCGGTCCGTAGTTGTCCTCTGTCTCCTGGGGGTAGATGTCCAGCGGCAGCCCCAGCCACTCCTCAGGCTCCAGGTCAGTTGGCGGCGGCTGCAGCTCTGGCCAGGCTTCAGCTGAGGAAAAGCTCTCTTCGGGCTCTACCTCTGGGAGCAGGTCTCAGTCTCCTCGGGCAACTTCCTCCCAGCTGAGCTGCAGAGTTCAGCCTTTATACTTCCTGCGTCACCCTTTGACTGCCGGTGCATGGGGTGAGCCCTCTTAGGCTCCACCCACCCTGGTTTAGCAGTTGGCTCCTCCCCCTCCGGCTCAGCAGGAAGCTACTCCACCTCATCACAATAGTATATAGAGCAGTATAAACAAGCCATTGTCTGTATGAAATTTTAGTTTGCACTGACTTTGCTAGTGCTTTTTATGTAGCCTCTTGTAAAACTAGGCAAATAGCTAGATGAGTTGATGTACCCCCAGAAGACCTCTGCGTACCCTCAGAGGTTGAGAACCATGGAGTTAGAGGGAGGGTAAATAGGCGGACTGCGGGCCAAACCCGTCTCGCCAGACGCTTTTGAACAAAACCCTAAACCTTTGTATTTACTTATTATAATTTTGGGTTTTTTTTAATTATTTTCTCTCGAGTCTGAATCCTGACTATTCCTTGGCCAAGAAATCTGGCCAAGACTAACAGCAGCAGCACAACGCACTTCCGCCCCTCCCAACACCACCAAAATTAATCTCATGAAATAAGAGGGTAGCATAGAGCCCAACGCTATTAGAAGTGAGGAAGCCGGTTAGATGGGCAAGTGAAACAACAGACAATGATGAAGCTGGCTCCTATCCTAGGGTTAATAAATTAACATATTGGAGCTTTGAGTGGGGATGTGTGAAAAGTGTTCAGATACCAGGGTGAGGGGTGTGATATAAGAACGTAGTGAGAATAGGCCACCTTTGCCTTATGTGTACATAGTTTTACTGGACTATTTAAATATCTAGCTCTTTTCCAACAGGCACCTTCTACAGATTCCATGATTCACATCAATGGAGCTGTGCTCATTTACATCAGCTGAGGATCTGGCCCCACATCTTCATGTAGCTGTTCTCTGTTTTTTTCCCCTGGCATTTTTCTTAGCCTGGCTCCTTTTAAATCTGTGAAATATTCTGTACCTGATAGGGAAATTCCACTGAAAAGAATAATAAACATTTACAAGGCCACTTCACAGATGTAAAGCCTTTTAAGCTCTCGTTACTAATGTTCAAAGTTACGTTATTATTAACTAGTGCCCAATATTAAGGTAACATTAAAATCCCAAAGAAAAGAAAAAGCTTGTGTGAAGCTGCAACACTTGGACCAAATCTGATTTAGTCCCTCTAGATGATCAAATAACGTGCAAATCAAGTTCATGCAGCAGTAAGCAATTGGGAGGTCAGACCAAAGCTTGTTTCACAAAAGGGGGGAAATGAAAGAAGCACAAAGATCCTCCTTCAAAAAAAGGTACTGCATACTCGGGCTGCATCTGCAAAAGTCAGTCACACTATGCAGCATGCTGGTGGGTTTCAAATGACACGCGTTAACCATGTCTGGTGTTGGTAATGCAGACACCAAGTCGCTCCCTCTCTTCTACCACCACCCCCCTCTAGAAATTAATAGTGGTTTGGCTGCCTGCCAAGGCTTTCAAAAATAGATTGTGGAGCCCCTGAGAAAATGGCCCGGGCTAAAAATAGTAGCAAAGCTGGCAGGAAAAAAATACATGCTTTCTTGATGCTACAGCTCAGGGTCAGCTACAAAATGCGGGGTTCCTTCAAGGACAATCAAGAAATTACAACACTCTGCAATCAATAAAAGCTTCTTCTCTGTCGCCAATTCATGCTGACAATCATCAGATCATCTTAAAAAGAAAAGGAGGACTTGTGGCACCTTAGAGACTAACAAATTTATTTAAGCATAAGCTTCCGTGAGCTGTAGCTCAGAAAAGCTTATGCTTGAATAAATTTGTTAGTCTCTAAGGTGCCACAAGTCCTCCTTTTCTTTTTGCGAATACAGACTAACACGGCTGCTACTCTGAAACCAGATCATCTTAGAGGGCAGAAAAATGCACACACACACCCCCTGCACACACACACAAGGTAATGGAAAATGGGGGAGAAGGAATAGCAGAATTCTAATGAGAGAGGAGAAGCTGGATGTATCTTTTCATTCTGTGCACCGTGTCTTGCAAAGACAGCAGCATTAATTAGAAGGGCACAATGCAGGTTGAGCTACAGCACATTGCAGATAGACTAACACCTTTTATTACATTTGGCCAAAATCTACCCTCTATAATGCAGATCAAGTGTTAGAGGTTGCGGCAGATGAGCTCCATGAGGGGAAGTGGGGTGGAATCCTCCCCCAAAGGGTGCAGAGCTGTTCTGTGAAAGTTACTCCAGTCCATTGGCTAAAGTAATCACCATAGGCCAGATCTTCTGCCCTGACTTAAGTCCCTTTGTGCTACCAGACCAGTGGGCCCTAGAGGGGCTGATGAAGATTGTTCCAAGTGTGCAGGAATCCTGGATTGGTGTAAAGGTGGCATAACACCTCCTACCGCCCAAGTCTAGGGGGAATGTCTGGGGAAACTCAGAGGTGAAAAGGGGGTGTTTGATGGGATTGCGGGGTCAGGATACAGTGCCTAGGGAACCATCTTAGCTGGCACAAGTTAGAGCAGCCTGTGGCTGCTCTAAATTGCACTAGGGATCAATTTAAGTCACAGCTCCCCCTGGGATTGGGGAGGCATAACAATGGCATCGATCTGCCTTTGACTTCCACCACCCTTCAGCTGTGCTGAACGTGAGCTTGGTTGAATCTGAGGATTGTTCCTCCACAACTTTATCAGGCTCCCATGTAGCCGGGGATCTTCTGAGCTCATCTCTCCACAAAAGCACCTCATGTGAACTGGCACACAGGAAACCCCCATTGAAGTGAGTGCAAGGCTAGTCTCTGGCACTGTGTAGCAGAACGAACACCAGTTCTACTGTTAGGGGGTCCTGCGTGTCCATGGAGAGGGCCTGGGGCAGGATTTGCCCCTTATTGAGTCACAAAACAGAGGCTTGACACTTGATACCTGGCACTCCTTTCTGTGAAATCTTCCTCCTCCCACCCTTTGAATCTCTCAAACGTCTAGAGGCCCAGCCCTGTACGTTGTTGAGCATCTCTTGTGAGGTGCACGACAGCCTCATTTCCCACTGAGTGTTCAGCACCCTGCAGGACAGAGCACTTAGATGTCTCTGCCACGGCCTAAGTTTTACCCACTGTGCAAGAACCCATCCTATTCCCCTACGCAGGCACAGTGAGCTAAAAGGTGTTATGTGCCTGATTACTTCCCCGTCCTGAGCAAATGGGGTGGGAACTGCACTGGAAGAAGCAGGGAATGGGCAGAACCTTGGCTCCACTTTCCTGACAAATGAGCCAGTGGAGCTGAGCAGTCACACTGGGAGTAGACATTTACTGCTGGGGTAGGTCAGCAGGAAATTACTGCCCCCTGGAGCAAGGGGAGATCAGGGAGAGAAGCGTGGCTTCCTGAGGCAAAGTCCCTTCCCTGGGATGGCACAGCAATGTGACCCCTACCCCTACCCTTAGTACGGGCTGTGCCATCAGGACCCAGACTAGCCCAGGGTAAATAGAGTACCACATATGGGTATGAGCCTACAAACCCACACTCATGCAACTAGTCCTGATAAACTCAATACAAGTTCAATGTGGAGGCAACACAATAGCATGAAGTTAGGAATCAGACAGCCTGAGTTCTAGTCCCAGCCCTACTAGAGACTGCACTGTGTGACCTTGGGCTAGTCACCCAGGGCCATCTTCTGATGCTCTCACTTAACCTTAGTAGCCTGTTATTCCACCCAGCATCTTGTGGACTTTAATGGGGCTCCCCATAATGTAAGGCACTGCTGAATGTGACCACGGGTCTAAAACCATTCTGTGCTTCAGTTTAGCCATCTGTAAAACAGGAGGAAAGATTCTTACCCATCTTTTTGAAGTGCTCTGAGAAACTTGGATTAAAGATACTCTGTTGGTGCAAAGCATTATTCTTGTGTACTTATTAATAGGAGTTTGCAGGATTGGGCTGTAACACAGGAGTCAAATGAAAATATATTTTGAATTGCACTCTGTTAGGTTGCTAAAAATAGTTTAATAAAATAGCTGCAGTGATTTATTTAAGGGATCAGATAATGGAGAATGGCAAATACATACAAATAACAGAGCACAGATAAAACAACAAAATGTCACTGGAACTGAAGAATAAAAACCACCCACAAGTCCAATGCTCATATGGAAAGAAGGTAAGTACCTAAAGACAAATACACAACCCACCCTGACATACAATAAAAGATCACATATAAAGATAATTTTAATAGATGCCCTTTTACAGAGCAATGCAGGATCCAAATTCTTGATTCCCACTCCCCTTTACTTTTGGCAACAGAGCAAAATATACATCATATCAAGTCTAATTTTGCATGCAAATATACTTCAGTAAGAACCAGGCTTTTGTTTAATTGTATATCCCTTATATTCCAATTCTATTATTTATTCATATTTCTCACTATCAATCTGTCATGCTTGGGAAACAATACTGGAGCCCTCTGGTGGCCGAAAAATACTTTTCGGAGTAGTAGCCCTGTTAGTCTGTATCAGCAAAAACAACGAGGAGTCCTTGTGGCACCTTAGCTGAAATCCAACATCTCCCTGTAAAAGCCATTGAATAATTAGCAGTTTCCTGTGGTTAATCTTCTCCTAAGGTAGCTGCAAAATGCAATCCAAGGAGACTGCTTTTCTTTTTGGCAGCTGTTTTACAAACATCTGTTCTGTGTATAAGTTTCGTTTACTTAAGCACTTAACACACTTTTCTTTCTATAATACAATATTCACCAGGGGGTGGACTCAGCAGAAGCTGGGCCCAGCATCTGGGGTGCTCCAGGCTGTGGGATCCCCTAACACTGGTTCTCTGCAATGCAACAGCACAAACTTTATTGGATTACTGTATTCTTACTGAATTTACTGGCCCAGTTCCTTGGACAGTGAACTCCACAAAGAAAGGAAGGAAAAGGTGAAAGATGACAGAAGTCAGTTATGCACCAAATTCTCTTATAACTCGGCAACTCCTTTGAAATCAAATGGGGTTGTATAGATATAAATTACAACATAAAATGCATAGGCTGAATTATTTCTTGGCAACCCCACCGAAGTTAAAAGATGATTGTAACAGAGGGGAAAATTTGGCCCCAGAGATGGGGCAAAGCCAGGAGATCCCAATTCCAAAATGAGTCCCAGGCAACTCTTGAAAAATACTGATTAGTCTGGAAGGAATCAGCCCTTTTGGAAACATAGCAGAAAAATATATAGAAAAGTAAGATGCACAGTTATCATCAATCAAGTTTGTTTCCTTGACTCTGATAGCAGTCAGTGTCAAATGTTGCAGGTGCAGGCAAAAATTCCTCATAATGCCCCTGGACCTAAAGGAATGTTTCTTGCAGGTTAATAATAGATGTGATGACTCATATTTTCTTTGACCCTGATGCTACAACCTTTAATTTACATGAGTAAGTAATCAATTTCTGTGGTACTATTCATGGGAGTAAGCCTTATCCATGTGAGTAAGGGTTGTTACAGTTACCACTACCATAACATTATCTAACATTCTTCCAAATCCTGCTGCTGCATTTTTCTTGATATCTTCCTCCAGCAATGTGTTCCACAGATCGACTATTAGCTACCTAGAAAAATATTTCCCTTAACTGTTTTTTACATTTACTAGGTGTTAATTTTAACCAGTATCCTTGTTCTCATAATATGGGAATTAAGGTCTAAGCCTGCAACCCTTTATTAGGTTAGTAAGCCTCACTTGTACAAGTACCCCATTTAGGCCAAGATGATTACCTCTGTGAGTAATGATAAATAATAATATTACAGAGCTCTTTTCTTCATTAGAACACAAAGGGCTTTACAAAGGAGGTAAGCATCATTGTCCCCATTGTATAGATGGGGAGATCAAGGCACAAAGAGGTGAAGTGACTTCAGTGGGAGTCAGGCACATAAACACCTTTAAAAATCTGGCCTTTGGTCACTTTGCCTCAACTCCTCAGATGTAAAATGGGGATAACAGTATTTCCCTACCTCACAGGAGCATTGTGAGGATAATGACTTGAGTGAGTCAGAAGTTTTTTGATAGAACTTTTGTCGGAAAATGCTGATTTGTAGACATCTGAATATTCCAATGGAACATGACGATTTTGACCAAATTCCAATGGTAACCAGGCAGGATTCCGGTGGAAGGCAGCCTGATATGCAGGTTCGGAAACCAGCCTGCCAGCTTTCCTGCCAGCTCACCTGGCCACAAAGGCAGGCAGCCATTCCACCCAAAAAATTCTGCCAAACCTCTCACACAATCTCCAGGACAAGTTTCTTCATGTTATGTTCACAGAATACGTGCAGCGAAGTTAGATAAAAAGCCCATCAAATAGTCTTGCTAAAAGGTTGCAATGTAACACTATTTTATTTCTTAGAAGCCAGAACCCTAACACAACAAGTACCAAAAACAGAGAGACAAAGCAGGCTGCTCCCTAAGGCAAAGAGACACAACTCACCCCAGCTTGCTCTAGACTGGCTCTTTTCAAAGTGACTGCTGAAGACCCAGATCACATGCTTCTCTACAGAGCCCCCTATCCTGCAAGAACTTACAAGTTGAAATAATAGCTTGTAATGGTAATGCAGTTTTTAATACACCACACCTCAAACCACCACATCTTACAACCCTCAACCTGATCTCCTAGCTACCAAGTCTCCTCCCACTTCTTCCCCATGCCATTAAGGAATATATTCCTGTTTCAAAACACCAATCACCCTATGTACAAACACATACCTCCCAACATTTCCAGTGGTCGAAGTGGGATAGTTCCTGCTCTAAGGGAAGGGAGGTGGTTTCATAACTGGGCCTACAAATTTAACCTAATTATGAGGTCAACTGTAAAGAGTACATGAAAGTTCATGAGACGTCACAATACGCTATAATAATAAATGTTGTCAGGAAAAAGTACGAAGAGGAGACAGGCTAAATTAGTCCAAACAAAAAGGCCCATTGATATAACTCAAGGACTGTGTTAAGGTCATGCTTGGTAAACAAAAAACCACAAGATTGGAAATTAATGAACCAAATTGGTGTGTCAGATACAGGAGCGCTGGAAGCTCCCTAAAAGTGTGTGCGGGGGCACCGGTTCATGAACTATGGTCCCTCCTGATACTGCCACTTCCCCCGAGACCCCACCCTCACACCAGACCTTCCCCCCAAGGTCACGCCCCATCTCACTCATCTCCACCCATCACTTGCCCTTATAGCCAGTAAAAAGTGATGGGGCCATAGCCCCCTGCCCCCACCTCCTGTTCCAGCACCCCTGCTCAGATATTAGACTTAACTGGCAGACAAAATAATGAGGGGAGTATTCCCTTTGTGGGTCCTGAAAGAAAGAGTTTTGGGAGAAAAAATGGCTGCTGGAATGCACATCACCATCATAGCTCTTATACCCACAGTCTCCTGGGACCCCAGGCCTTTATCACCATGATCCAGAGAGATGTCCTGACCAGACCAGGCCAGAGAGAGGGATCCAGATGACATCACCACTTCTACCGGCTCTAGCTGAATCCCAGCCACCACCTGGATGAAACAAGATAAGACTTTAACAACAACAACAACTCCATCCAATCCCATCTAACTTTTCTCTTCTTTGAAAGGACATTATTGCCCTCTAAGACACTGCCAAACAAGGGGGGGTTTCCTTCTAAAAACTCTCCCCGGCTAAAAGGAAAGGGAACAAGGGATGTTATTAAAATGAAAGACATACTTAATACCTTATATTTCAAATAGTTTTAACTGTTCTTCCTTCTTTTCTTTATCTTTAATAAAAGGTAACAATGATGTTTAATGGTGTGTTTGTCATGGTACTAAGCAGGTGGAGGTCTCTGTATATCAAACGCTGAACCTTGTTTAACACTGTTTAATGTTGGCCGGTGACTGGGTTATGTTAACACCCCTGACCCATAAATTAATATAACAGATACCCAGGGTGGGGGTTGCAGAGCGAGCCCACCCAGCACTCACCCTGCAGCGGCAGCTCCTGTCCCACAGGACTGGCTAGACTCGGCTGGAACAATCTGAGTGCATGCTGGACTTAGAGAGAGGAAGGGTTGGAAAGGCCTGTGTGGGGCTGGGTTGGGAATGAGGAAAAAATGGGAGAACAAGGAGGGGATGGGCTGCAAGGGAGACGGAGGAGCAGGCCACAATGCCCCGCGGGACAGGAGAGGCTTCAACTGAGACAGGAGGGATTGTGGGTCAAAGTGGGACAGTCCCACGAAACCTGGGACCATTGGGAGGTCTGCAAACATGCATGCACATACTGAGAGAAATATAGTACAATGACACATACACAGACATGTGTTAGCACACAAAGTGACACATGCATACCTATAAAGACAGATACACATGCCCCCACACACACACTAGAGTAGTGACACAGAGTATAGTCTCACATGCACACAGTTACACACATGTGCTGTCAGAGACATATATACAAACAGTAACAGAAGCGAGTGACATGTACACCCACTGGCATGCATACACACACACACTTTCATGCACAGAGGACTATGATGACATACAGATATACATGCTAACAGAACAAGCACAAAACACCCAGGTAGACAAAGACAGACACATGCACAGAGACATGCAGTATCAGATGCACAGACAGACAGCTGCATACATGTACACATGTGACTGAGCTAACAAACTAAGTTTACAACGTAAAGTAGTGTGATGCCATCATGGCAGGAGAGGAACTGACGTAGTTTCTTATGTCCCAGGCACATAGATGCACTGTAAGCTTTAGTTCACAGATTCTGTGCCCTGTGACATACGTTCTTGACAAGGGCCATGTGATTGCCATCAGGGTGGCCGCTGCCTGTCCCCAACATTGAAGGGTTCTGCCAATTTTTTTAAACAGATTTGCCCTGGCCTTTGTGTCCTGATCTCTTTCCCCCATCACGTGTGACCCAAGAAAGGGCCACTCACAATGCCAGTCTCTACACAGCCATGCTCCCTCACCAGCTCAGGAAAGACCAATGCCACATAAGAGTCTATTTCAGGTCTGGTCTCAGGGCACAATTTATTGATTAACCAAAAACTAAGCAAAATGTCCAAATAAAATAGTTCCTCTGCTCAGCATGGGCTACAGTTCACAGCTGCTTTTCCTTCACTTCTCTCAGCCCCTCACCCTGTCCTTGCCCTGACCCATGTGCTGGAGCCTTCCTGATCCCTGCACTTTTTGCTGGGGTTTTGGTGTGGAGTTTGGTGGTGGCAGTGGTTATTCCAAGGACAAAAGATAAAATTAATTTGTACCTTGGGGAAGTTTTAACCTAAGCTGGTAAAAGTAAGCTTAGGAGGTTTTCATGCAGGTCCCCACATCTGTACACTAGAGTTCAGAGTTGGGGAGGAACCTTGACAGGAGGGCATACTGGGCCGCATTTAAGGGCATTGCACCCCTAGTTTGCCATGCTCTCCCTCAGCAAGACTGCCTCAGGGGCTCCCATGTGCATGGATCGCTCCATATACACATTCAGATACGTCCTGCAGCTCACCAGCCACAATATAAACTTTAAATGTTTACAGGCCTTTAAAAATACCCTTAAAAAGCGAACAATTGGCACTGGGAGTAAAACTCCACTGCGATGTCACATCCAGCTGATATTGCATTGCAACACAGTGAAGCTACTTACACATGAAGTTGTGACACAAATTGTGTGTTTCACAGAGCATATCTCAAAACAGACTCCTGATTTTACCAAGAAAGCTGCAATTGTTACTTACAAAATGTTCTTCAGCTTGGTTTATTTTAATTTGTATATCTGTTTCCTTTATATGTACATTTGAAAGCATGTATACAAGACACTATTGATTAGACTTATGGTAAGAGGAAAAGGTTTTGAGATGTATTCATACTTGCACCCCTCCCTTCCCCCACACGCCCTCTTTATTTATTTCAATAGGAGTTAAACAGAGCAGCTGTTTCAAACAGCCTGGCAGCTGTTTAGGCTCTCTCTAGTGGCACTGTGTGGAATTCCATTTAACAAAGCATATGTCTCCTGTTCTTCCACTGTAATTAGGACTTGGCTACTACAGAAAAGTTTTCAGGGCATAGCTATACCAGACTGGCAGGATAGCTGACTCTCCTACAATAGACACAGTTTATACTGGCGAAAGAGTGCTTTCTCTGGCATAGATTTCACCACTTCCCCGAAAGACATAAGCTATACAAGCAATGTCACTTTTATGCAGGTATAAGTGAATCTACACCTGGGCTTATAGCGGCATAGCTATGTTAGTTAAAATTATATATATACATATACACACACACATACCCCTAACCAACATACCTACTCTGGTATAAGTTTTAAATGTAGACCAAGTCTAACACACATCTTTCCCAAACAGTCCGGTCCCAGCTTTGTTCATCCTCCTTGGATGTGCTATTATTATTATTTATTCATACTTAGGTAGTGCCTAGGAGTTATGGACTAGGACCCTATTGTCCCAAGTGCTGTCTAATTTAGATTGTAAACCTCACGAGGTAGGAAGGCAACTCTCTGTTTCATAAAGGTTAAGGCCAGAAGGGACCATTATGATCACCTACTCTGGCCTCCTTCAGAACAGAGGATGTAGAACTTCAAGCTAGTAATCCCTGCATTCAGCCCATCAACTTGTGGATGAACTATAGGGTATCTTTCAGAAAGAATGTGTTTGTCTTATAAGCAAACTGTACATATTTATGATAGTGTAATAATTAACAGAAAACTAAAACATTGCTGGTAATGTTATTTTGCTATTAACATTTATAATAAAAATAATTCACTGGGATTTTTATTAACAATGATAATTGGCTATTTAGGGCTGGTCTTCACTATGGGGAGATCGACGGTGCTGCAATCAATGCAGCAGGGATTGATTTAGCGGGTCTAGTGAAGACCCGCTAAATCGACGGCAGAGCGCTCTCCGGTTGACCCTGGTACTCCAGGTCTCCAAGAAGAGTAAGGGAAGTCAACTGGAGAGCATCTCCCATCAACACAGCAAAGTGAAGACACCGGGGTAAGTCGACCTAAGTTATGTCGACTCCAGCTATGTTATTCACATTGCTGGAGTAGCATAACTTAGGCTAATTTACCCCCATAGTGAAGACAAGCCCTAAGAAATAACATTCAAATTTTATGTTAAGTGAAACTGAATGGAAAATTGTTTTTGTTGAAAAAAAAATCCATCACGGTTTTCAAGAGTTTCATCTCCGCCACAAGAAGAAACTAGAACCAGCTGTCCAACCTTTAGGACACTCTTCTTCTACAGCAGACCTCAACTTTCATATATTCTGTTCTCTTCCCACTTCCTGCCTCATCTATCCATAGTGCTCCACCTTAATCATCAAAGAAGCATGTGCTTAAATGTTGGCACGATCAGGGCCATAGTTACAGAACTAAGTAGAAAATGACAACATTTCTATAGATTTTGAACCATCCTGTACTTTTTAACATGGATTTGTTTCCCTGCCATAGAGTTCTATTGTACAGTTAAAAAAAAAAAAAAAACCCTACCCACCTACCCACACACTAAAGAAACGCTCTCGTTTTCTGTAGAATAAGTTGAGTATTTTTTCATAGATTTCTAGATGTTAAGGCCAGAATGGACCATTATGGTTATTTAATCTGACCTCATTTATAACATGTACAATAGCATAGAATTTCACCCTTTGATACCTGCATCCACCTCATTAACTTCTGTTTGAACTAGAGCATCTCTTTAGAAAGACATCCAATTTGGATTTAAAAACTCTGAGTGGAGTTTTTAAAAATGCCAAGTGTTCATCTAATTCTGCTCCCATGGCCTTCAATTTTAAAATCTCCCATCCATCCTTAAAGCAATGGAGAATCTACCGCATCCCTTGGTGATCTGTTCCAATGGTTAGTTGCCCCCACTGCTAAAAGTGTGGGGCTAACTGAAGTTGCCTAGCTTCAAATTCTAGCCATTGGATCTTGTTATGCCTTTGCCAGCTAAATTAAAGAGCCCTTTAGTATCAGATATCTATCTGCTCCTTGTGTAAGTACTTATAGGGTATGTCTACACTATGGAATAAGGTCGAATTTATAGAAGTCGGTTTTTTAGAAATCGGTTTTATATATTCGAGTGTGTGTGTCCCCACAGAAAATGCTCTAAGTGCATTAACTCGGCGGAGTGCTTCCACAGTACCGAGGCTAGAGTCGACTTCCGGAGTGTTGCACTGTGGATGGCTATCCCACAGTTCCCGCAGTCTCTGCTGCCCATTGGAATTCTGGGTTGAGATCCCAATGCCTGATGGGGCTAAAACATTGTTGCGGGTGGTTCTGGGTACATATCGTCAGGCCCCCGTTCCCTCCCTCCCTCCGTGAAAGCAAGGGCAGACAATCATTTCGCGCCTTTTTTCCTGAGTTACCTGTGCAGACGCTATACCACGGCAAGCATGGAGCCCACTCAGGTAACCGTCACCCTATGTCTCCTGGGTGCTGGCAGACACGGTATGGCTTTGCTACACAGTAGCAGCAACCCCTTGCCTTGTGGCAGCAGACGGTACAGTATGACTGGTAGTCATCCTCGTCGTGTCCGAGGTGCTCCTGGCCACATCGGCTGGGAGCGCCTGGGCAGACATGGGCGCAGGGACTAAATTTGGAGTGACTTGACCAGGTCATTCTCTTTAGTCCTGCAGTCAGTCCTATTGAACCGTCTTATGGTGAGCAGGCAGGCGATACGGATTGCTAGCAGTCGTACTGTACCATCTTCTGCCGGGCAGGCAAGAGATGAGGATTGCTAGCAGTCGTATTGTACCATCTTCTGCTAGGCAGGCAAGAGATGAGGATGGCTAGCAGTCGTACTGTACCATCTTCTGCCGAGCAGCCATGAGATGTGGATGGCATGCAGTCCTTCTGCACCATCTGCTGCCAGCCAAAGATGTAAAAGATAGATGGAGTGGATGAAAACAAGAAATAGACCAGATTTGTTTTGTACTCATTTGCCTCCTCCCCTGTCTAGGGGACTCATTCCTCTAGATCACACTGCAGTCACTCACAGAGAAGATGCAGCGAGGTAAATCTAGCCATGTATCAATCAGAGGCCAGGCTAACCTCCTTGTTCCAATAAGAACAATAACTTAGGTGCACCATTTCTTATTGGAATCCTCCGTGAAGTCCTGCCTGAAATACTCCTTGATATAAAGACACCCTCTTTGTTGATTTTAGCTCCCTGAAGCCAACCCTGTAAGCCGTGTCGTCATTCGCCCCTCCCTCCGTCAGAGCAACGGCAGACAATCATTCCGCGCCTTTTTTCTGTGCGGATGCCATACCAAGGCAAGCATGGAGGCCGCTCAGCTCACTTTGGCAATTAGGAGCACATTAAACACCACACGCATTATCCAGCAGTATATGCAGCACCGGAACCTGGCAAAGCAATACCGGGCGAGGAGGCGACGTCAGCGCGGTCACGTGAGTGATCAGGACATGGACACAGATTTCTCTGAAAGCATGGGCCCTGCCAATGCATGCATCATGGTGCTAATGGGGCAGGTTCATGCTGTGGAACGCCGATTCTGGGCTCGGGAAACAAGCACTGACTGGTGGGACCGCATAGTGTTGCGGGTCTGGGACGATTCCCAGTGGCTGCGAAACTTTCGCATGCGTAAGGGCACTTTCATGAAACTTTGTGACTTGCTTTCCCCTGCCCTGAGGTGCATAAATACCAAGATGAGAGCAGCCCTCACAGTTGAGAAGCGAGTGGCGATAGCCCTGTGGAAGCTTGCAACGCCAGACAGCTACCAGTCAGTTGGGAATCAATTTGGAGTGGGCAAATCTACTGTGGGGGCTGCTGTGATGCAAGTAGCCCATGCAATCAAAGATCTGCTGATATCAAGGGTAGTGACCCTGGGAAATGTGCAGGTCATAGTGGATGGCTTTGCTGCAATGGGATTCCCTAACTGTGGTGGGGCCATAGACGGAACCCATATCCCTATCTTGGCACCGGAGCACCAAGCCACCGAGTACATAAACCGCAAGGGGTACTTTTCGATAGTGCTGCAAGCTCTGGTGGATCACAAGGGACGTTTCACCAACATCAACGTGGGATGGCCGGGAAAGGTACATGACGCTCGCATCTTCAGGAACTCTGGTCTGTTTCAAAAGCTGCAGGAAGGGACTTTATTCCCAGACCAGAAAATAACTGTTGGGGATGTTGAAATGCCTATATGTATCCTTGGGGACCCAGCCTACCCCTTAATGCCATGGCTCATGAAGCCGTACACAGGCAGCCTGGACAGTAGTCAGGAGCTGTTCAACTTCAGGCTGAGCAAGTGCAGAATGGTGGTAGAATGTGCATTTGGACGTTTAAAGGCGCGCTGGCGCAGTTTACTGACTCGCTTAGACCTCAGCGAAACCAATATTCCCACTGTTATTACTGCTTGCTGTGTGCTCCACAATATTTGTGAGAGTAAGGGGGAGAGGTTTATGGCGGGGTGGGAGGTTGAGGCAAATCGCCTGGCTGCTGGTTACGCGCAGCCAGACACCAGGGCGGTTAGAAGAGCACAGGAGGGCGCGGTACACATCAGAGAAGCTTTGAAAACCAGTTTCATGACTGGCCAGGCTACGGTGTGAAAGTTCTGTTTGTTTCTCCTTGATGAAACCCCCCGCCCCTTGGTTCACTCTACTTCCCTGTAAGCTAACCACCCGCCCCTCCTCCCTTCAATCACCGCTTGCAGAGGCAATAAAGTCATTGTTGCTTCACATTCATGCATTCTTTATTCATTCATCACACAAATAGGGGGATGACTACCAAGGTAGCCCAGGAGGGGTGGTGGAGGAGGGAAGAAAAATGCCACACAGCACTTTAAGCACAGCACTTTAAAAGTTTACAACTTTAAAATTTATTGAATGACAGCCTTCTTTTTTTGGGGCAATCCTCTGTGTTGGAGAGGCTGGTTGGCCGGAGGCCCCCCCACTGCGTTCTTGGGCGTCTGGGTGTGGAGGCTATGGAACTTGGGGAGGAGGGCGGTTGGTTACAGAGGGGCTGCAGTGGCAGTCTGTGCTCCAGCTGCCTTTGCTGCAGCTCAACCATACACTGGAGCATACTGGTTTGGTCCTGCAGCAGCCTCAGCATTGAATCCTGCCTCCTCTCATCAGGCCGCCGCCACATTTGAGCTTCAGCCCTCTCTTCAGCCCGCCACTTACTCTCTTCAGCCTGCCACTTTCTCTCTTCAGCTCGCCACCTCTCCTCCCGGTCATTTTGTGCTTTCCTGCACTCTGACATTATTTGCCTCCACGCATTCGTCTGTGCTCTGTCAGTGTGGGAGGACAGCATGAGCTCGGAGAACGTTTCATCGCGAGTGCGTTTTTCTTTCTTTCTAAGCTTCACTAGCCTCTGGGAAGGAGAAGATCCTGTGATCATTGAAACACATGCAGCTGGTGGAGAAAAAAAAAGGGACAGCAGTATTTAAAAAGACACATTTTATAAAACAGTGGCTACACTCTTTCAGGGTAATCCTTGCTCTTAACATTACATACATAGCACATGTGCTTTCGTTACAAGGTCGCATTTTGCCTCCCCCCACCGCGTGGCTACCCCCTCAACCTTCCCCCCTCCCTGTGGCTAACAGCGGGGAACATTTCTGTTTAGCCACAGGCAAACAGCCCAGCAGGAATGGGCTCCTCTGAGTGTCCCCTGAAGAAAAGCACTCTATTTCAACTAGGTGACCATGAATAATATCTCACTCTCCTGAGGATAACACAGAGAGATAAAGAACGGATGTTGTTTGAATGCCAGCAAATATACACTGCAATGCTTTGTTCTACAATGATTCCCGAGTACGTGTTACTGGCCTGGAGTGGTAAAGTGTCCTACCATGAAGGACACAATAAGGCTGCCCTCCCCAGAAACCTTTTGCAAAGGCTTTAGGAGTACATCTAGGAGAACCGCAAATGCCAGGGCAAAGTAATCCTTTCACATGCTTGCTTTTAAACCATGTATAGTATTTTAAAAGGTACACTCACCAGAGGTCCCTTCTCCACCTGCTGGGTCCAGGAGGCAGCCTTGGGTGGGTTCGGGGGGTACTGGCTCCAGGTCCAGGGTGAGAAACAGTTCCTGGCTGTCGGGAAAACCGGTTTCTCCGCTTGCTTGCTGTGAGCTATCTACAACCTCCTCATCATCTTCTTCGTCCCCAAAACCTGCTTCCTTATTGCCTCCATCTCCATTGAAGGAGTCAAACAACACGGCTGGGGTAGTGGTGGCTGAACCCCCTAAAATGGCATGCAGCTTATCATAGAAGCGGCATGTTTGGGGCTCTGACCCAGAGCGGCCGTTCGCCTCTCTGGTTTTCTGGTAGGCTTGCCTCAGCTCCTTCAGTTTCACGTGGCACTGCTTCGGGTCCCTGTTATGGCCTCTGTCCTTCATGCCCTGGGAGATTTTGACAAAGGTTTTGGCATTTCGAAAACTGGAACAGAGCTCTGATAGCACGGATTCCTCTCCCCAAACAGCGATCAGATCCCGTACCTCCCGTTCGGTATATGCTGGAGCTCTTTTGCGATTCTGGGACTCCATCATGGTCACCTGTGCTGATGAGCTCTGCATGGTCACCTGCAGCTTGCCACGCTGGCCAAACAGGAAATGAGATTTAAACGTTCGCGGTTCTTTTCCTGTCTACCTGGCCAGTGCATCTGAGTTGAGAGTGCTGTCCAGAGCGGTCACAATGGAGCACTCTGGGATAGCTCCCAGAGGCCAATACCATCGAATTGTGTCCACAGTACCCCAAATTCGAGCCGGCAAGGTCGATTTAAGCGCTAATCCACTTGTCAGGGGTGGAGTAAGGAAATCGATTTTAAGAGCCCTTTAAGTCGAAATAAAAGGCTTCATTGTGTGGACGGGTGCAGGTTTACATCGATTTAATGCTGCTAAATTCGACCTAAAGTCCTAGTGTAGACCAGGGCATAGATTGTGATCAAGCCATCTCTTAGCCTTTGATAAACTAAAGAGACTGAGAGACTTAAGTCTCTCTCTATGGAATGTCTTCCAGTCCTCAAATCATTCTTCTCTTCAATTTTTTAGCATCCTTTCTTTTGTCATTGTCACTTCATAGAACCTAATACATTTCTATAGAATGCCACTGATTATATCCCTGTTAAATTCTAAAGACTTTCCAAAAAGGTTTTCAATTTAAGGTCCACTACTGTATACAGGGCCTGATCGAACTCCCATTGATTTCAGTGGGAGCCTTTCTGTAGACCTGAATGGGAGTTGGATTGGGTTTCATGTACTGTATGCTGGGTAACAACATGAGAAGACTCCATGTTTCTAAAACTAAACTGGTCTCTTTATTAAGAGACCTATTTACAGAGATTCTGCAACTGCAGCCAGCATGCTATGTGCACATGAACTGACTTCCTGGTGCCTTCTTCAAACTCTTCCATCCTGCAACCTATGCTCCTCCCTCCACATTCCATGAATGTTCCTACAGATTGAGCTATAGCTTCTTGATGTGCTTGAACACATAAAGGAAATGTCTTCTTGAGAGATATCAGTGAAGAACCTGCTGCTGATCAGCTTCAGCTTCACAGAACTTTAGGGGGAAGCCACGGATTCTTCACTGGAATTGTGTTATTATTTGTATTTAGTAATTCCTAAGGCCCCAGTCAAGGAACAGCACCCCAGTGTGCTATGTGCTCTCTGACCTAAACACATTGGAGTCACTATGTGAGAGTTCTGGGACCTGTGTAGTGATGCATCATTTAAGGCAGGTCTCTCTGAGTCCACTACAAGACACCTTTCCACAGATGGAGTCTCCTATGTAATGCAGTAGGCCAAACTAATCCTTGGCCTAAGCAGTCAAAATTCAGGGGACAATGTGGCTCTTTGTCTCTTACTTAGATTATAAACTCTTTGGGGCAAGAATCAACTTTGTAACACATGTGTGCACAGTACTTAACACAATGGGCCTTGATTTTTAATAGGGCCTTTAGGCATTACCCCAGAACAAATAAGAATCAATAATAGTTGAAGCAGTCTCTATTCTCTTCTTTTGTTTTGTAATTTTCTTTTAATTTCTTCTTTCTCAATGGCTTCAGGTAAATTCCTTCCTGTCCAATATCCCCAGGAGGGAACGAGGATAAATCATCCCTTGTATTTATGACATCTACAGAAGTAATTAAATTACTCTCTGCTTCTTGGCACATGCCATTGTCTTCTTATTGCAAAGTTGTGTTTCACTATGGTTGTCTTAGAGAATGGGCTGGTATGCCTCCATCTCTACCATCACTTCCACTGTCCTTTCAAATCTTGAACCAAAGGTGCATAAACAAGTCTTCTTACTGTAGCATTAGCCCATTACAGACCTCACCACTTGAAACCAAGGAATCCTCCTTGTGTGGTAACATTATGTCTTTAACACTTGGCTGCTGCCACATGTACCAGCAAGATCCAGCTAGAATACCCACACGCCATGCTGCTGAATCACAGCAGAACATGCCTGATATACTGCTGAAAAGCAACCTCAAGGTAGAAGACACACGGTGTGAAATCTTAGCCCCACCAAAATCGGTGGCAAAACTCCCATTGACTTCAGCAGGGTCAGGATTTCTACCTGATGTTTTTTCTGAATGCACCAAGCCTATGCAGACAGAATGAGCAAGCTGAACATGCCAGATGACCGATAGCATCCCAATTCATTGCAATGGCTGTATCCCACTCACAGGGTCTGAGGAGAGGCCTATAGCCAAAGGGTTAAAATTAGAACTGTCTGAAAACTGTGAAATTCTGAAATCAAAAGAAGAAATTGTTCTGAAACAGAACTAAAGACAAAATTTCCTGTGGAAAAGGAATTCTGAAATTTTACTTTGAAAAAGTTGAAACCACATTTTATTTCAAACTTTTCAAAATATTTCCAAGGCTCCCTGAGAGGCCTGGAGCAGGGAATGGGACAGCTTCACAAGCAGCCAAGGCCCATGCCTTATAGTGAATTACAAATCAAAATCAATGCCAGTGCAGTTGTTGAACTGGGGTAACAGGTCTCCATTGGCTATCGCTGCCTGACAGATGGGCCAATTCATTCTGCACCAGCTGTGGCTTCCAGCTGGTTCCAAGAGTTATGTTCACAGTGTACACACTCAGAGAAGTTAGATAAAAGACATAAATACTCTTGCTGGATGGTTGCAGCGTAAGACTACTTTCTTTCTTAGAAGTCAGAATGATAATATATAAGAATCCAAAAACAGAGAGACAGAGGAAAGAGTCTGCTCCCTAAAGCAGAGAGACAACTCACCCCACCTTGCTTTAAGCTGGATCCATCCAGACTGTCTGCTGACTGACTCGGACAACCCAGATCACATCTTCCCTCAGAGTGCCCTTGTCTATAAGAAGTCCTGGAAGGTCCTCACAGTTAAAGAGATGGCTTGTCATTTGTACCAGTTTCCAACACACCACAAGTAGCCCAATGGAGAGCCCAGTTAGAAGGGACAAAGGCACTGCTTGCTGAGAGGTATTCCAGATCAGAAAGAGATGGTTCCAAACACCTAACCAGATGCAGAGGAGAAGAGGAACCTTCCTGATAGACCCAACAGAATAATCTAAGCCTGTTGAACCCAACAGAACAAGCTAGTGATGTTCCATCCTCTGGTAAAGTAACCTCCACAAAATAGTTAGCCTTCCTCCCTCCTCCTGCCATTTTCCTTTCCACCATGCTCTTCATCACAAGCCATGAGATCCTTGTCGGAGGTTTCCTCAAAGGCAAAGTCCCTTCCATCCAGTCAGCAGCCAGATCTAAACAGCTCCAAGCCAGTGAGCCAAGGGTTTTAACCTGCGCCAGTGGAGCTATTGGACTTTTTTCAATTGAATTAATAGAGGTGGGAAGGAATGTGCCATACAGCTCAAGGTCAGTGTAGACAAGTGCAAAGTCTTGTACACTGGAAGGACCAAACTGACCTACTCGTATGCACTGATGAGTTCTCAGTTAACTGTAACCACTCAAGAAAAAACTGGGCAGCTCAGCCTAAACCTCTGGTTAATTCACAAGCAGGGGGCAAAGAAGCAAATCATTTGGACGTATTAAGTAAGGGAGAGAGAATAGAGCTGGGTGACATTTGTCAGCTAAATCTTCTTTTGGCGACAGAATGAGATTTGGCAACATGGAAACATTTGGTGAATTCGTGTCTTTTTTGCCATACTGGACACATTCAAAAAATTGAAACGAAACATTTAAATTCTTTGGTCAGCGACAACTTTTAGCTTCAATGTTTACTTCACATTTTAAAAAAATGACAAACAAAAAATACTCAATCAATACAAAACATTTTGTGTGGACCTGAACATTTCTTTTTGGTAACTTTTCAGAATTACCAGTGAACTGAAAAAATCCATTATTTGCAAGGCTCTAATAGAAAACAATACTGAACCTGTTCTGTGAATCAATGGGATGCCCTCTCCTGGAAAACTGTGTTCATTTCAGTCAGCACATAGCAGAAATAGAAGGGACTCAGAGGAGGGAAATGAAAATGATTACAGGCATGAAGAGACGAGGACTGTTTAGAAAGAAGAAACACCAGTGGGGACATGATCATGATATGGAAGATAACGAATGTGGAAGGGGTCCCTAGCTATAGCATGCATGAAGGGGTAGTGAGGGGAAGCTGATTGCCTGAACTCCCCAACAGCAGGGTTAAGAAGCAGGCTTCAGAATCTAGATTTTATTTTGTAGCCGTTGAGTCAGGGAATGGCCCTGCAGTTAGAACTACAGAGGTGTAATAACAACATTTAAGGCATCAAACGTAGCCATGCCAATATATTCTCGAAATATAGGTCAGATCAATGCCACCACAAGAGCATGCAAAGGAAAAAAAAGTGGGCTCTGCTAGCTCCTAATAAACACAGCTGTTCTCCAACACATTCTCAGCAATTTAGAGAACTAAAACATGTGCAAGTGAGAGAGAGCAAGAAAGAGAGAGAAAGACAGAAAAGTGAGATGGAAGAAAGGCTGAAATCTAACCATTCTACTCTGACCCTTAGCGGCCCAGGGCCAAACCTTGGACTGGGCTGAGTTTATGCACAGTACAGCAAAGTGGAGAGGAAGAATAGTTTTAAGCCACATTTCTGCTCCCTCAATTCTGGCACTGTCATGGACAGAAAGCAGTTTCCCAAGCCTGGGGCTGCCACCTGGATGACTCAGGGGGAGGGATAGCTCAGTGGTTTGAGCATTGGCCTCCTAAACCCAGGGGTGTGCGTTCAATCCTTGTGGGGGCCATTTAGGGGTCTGGGGCAAAAATTGGGGATTGGTCCTGCTTTGAGCAGGGGGTGGGACTAGATGACCTCTTGAGGTCCCTTCCTACCCTGAGATTCTATGATTCTATATACTCTGCCAGCCAACAATTCACTGGAGTGCTGTGTGTGTCGGACACTCCTATCTACCCCCAACACAACTTCTCCTTCACCAATCCCCTCCATGTCCCCCAGCAGACAATGAGAGGAGCCGAGGCACCATTTCAGATTGTGTGTGGCGGGGAGCAACTTTAATTGTGATTCCAGGGGCTACTTAGGCACCTGAAAACTCTAGGTTTTTTTTTTTTTTTTTGCAGATAATAACTTAGAAATTAGCTGACAGGAGCACTGTATCTAATTCTTATATAAAGAAAGAAAATTAAATAAATATTAGACCCACTCAGCTCTAATAGTAACATGTTCTGACATCTTGTGTCAAGTCACTTAAGGGACACCCAGTTAGGTTTAAAATTTTAGTTCATAGTCTTATTCTTGAATACAACAATTGAAACAGTTGTAGAAAAGTCTAGATTGCTTTCTATCATTTAGGCTACTTACTTTCTGCAGTTCACGAAGCATGGACTAGATCATTCAACTTTTGAAAACATCCTATTTAGGGGAAGGCCCCATGAGTTTATACTGCACCTGCCTGGGGCTCTAGGGGTGTTACCATACTGCAAATAATAGACTAGAAACTGACCTTAAACAGGAGTGAGACTGACAATTTCAAGTTACTTTCGCAGTATTGTCAACCCCAAATGTTCAAAAGTCATGTCAGGCTCATGAAAAATCATGAGATTGGCTTAAAAATAATGAGATTATTTAAAAATAATAGTTTTGGTGTTTTTTGAGGTGGCCTTCCGCTTTTTGAGCCTTTAGGCTTTACTGGGGTCATTTTGACGCTTTTGCCACAGTCACAAGGGCTAGAAACTTACTTTTTCTTTAAGAATGAAGGCTGAAATCATCCCATATCCACCTGACTCCAGGAGCTGGGGCTTTAAGGAAAACAATAATTATCATGTTTCAGAGTGGTAGCCATGTTAGTCTGTATCAGCAAAAACAACAAGGAATCCTGGTGACACCTTAGAGACTAACAAATTTATTTGGGCATAAGCTTTCGTGGGCTAAAACCCACTTCATCAGATGCATGGAGTGGAACATACAGTAGGGAGGTATAAATACACAGCATATGAAAAGATGGGAGTTGCCTTACTAAGTGGGGCGGGAGGGTCAGTACTAAAGAGCCAATTCAATTAAGGTGGAAGTGGGCTATTCTCAACAGTTGAAAAGAAGGGGTGGAAATCACTTGTGTAGTGCTAATGAGGCCAATGTAAACAAAGTGGCCCATTTCAAACAGTTGACAAGAAGGTGTGAGTATCAGCAGGGGGAGATTACTTTTTGTAGTGACCCATCCACTCCCAGTCTTTATTCAGGCCTAATTTGATGGTGTCCAGATTGCAAATTAATTCCAATTCTGCAGTTTCTCATTGGAGTCTGTTTTTGAAGTTTTTTTTTTTTCTTTCAAAAGTCACTGCTAAACTAAATCCAGGGGAAGTTTTTATTGTAGGGGTGCTCATAGCCATTGAACCAAACTGTAAACCCTGTATATAATGGAAAACACTTCAAGGCAGCGGGTACAGCAGCACCCTCAGCACCCCTAGTTCTAGCACCTATGTCCAGGGGCATGACAAAGATAGGAATGTACCATACCCCAGGATCTGGGGTCCCACTGAAGTCACTGGAAAAGCTCGCATTGATTTCAAGGCAGTCAAGATTTCACTGCTGAGCTGTTAAATTTAATCTCCAGTGGGCCCATGGGAGTTGTGGGGGTGGAGTCTGCAGAGAGGGGCAGCATGCGGAGCCATGTGCCGCCCCCTGCCAGGGGCTGCAGGGGCATGATGGCCGCATCTGGAAGTAGCATGGGGCTGGGGCAGGCAGGGAGCCTACTTAGCCCCGCTGTGCTGCCAACTGGGAGCCGCCTGAGGTAAATAAGTGCTGCCTGGCGGAAGTCTGCACTCCCCCAAACACCTACCCCCAGCTCTGAGCCCCTTCCCAGAGCCAGCACCCCCTCCCACACCCTGAACCCCCTCCCGTACCCCAACTCCAATCCCCTGCCCCAGTCCTGAGCCCCCTCCCAGAGCCAACATCCCATACCCACTCCTGTACCCCAAACCTCCTCCCCACACCCCAACACTCTTCCCCAGCCCAGAGCCCCCTCCTGCACCCAAACTCCCTCCCACAGCTTGCACCCCCACTACATCCTGCACCCCAACTCCCTGCCCCCGTCTCAGCCCGGAGCCCCCTCCCACACTCTGAACCCCTCAGCCCCAGTCCAGAGCCCGCACCCCCTGACGCACTCCAACCCCCTGCTCCAGCACAGTGAAAGTGAGTGAGGGTGGGGGAGAGCAAGCAATGGAGGGAGGGGGGATGGAGTGAGTGGGGTAGATCCTGGGTTGTACTTAAATTCAAAAAGTGATCTTGTACATAAAAAGGTTGCAGACCATTGCTTTAAAGAGGTGGTTTAAGGATGATGAAGTCATTCCTGTTGCCAAGTAGGAGACTGGATTAGATGAGCCACAAAAATTATCTTGCTCTTGGAGCAAATTCAGACATGACATAGCTTAAATCACAGCAAGGTACGAAAATGAGGGTGTAAACTGGGGCAAATTACAGACTAAGAGCTTGATTCTCCACTTTCTTGTACTTTGTGTAGTCAGTTACACTTGTGCAAAGGAGATGGAAGATCTGATCTGATATCAGTTTACACCCACTTCTTGCAGGTTTAAGGGACTTCACAAGCTTCAAGGAGGTGAAGAATTAAAACTAGAAGGGGCAGGGCTGTTGCAGTCAACAGTAGGATGTAAGAAGGTGCCAGATAAAAGAGCCTGCCCTCCACCCGACACACAGTCAAATTCTGCTCTCAGCTAAATGTGGAATCCCTGATATCGACTGAATTACTCCAGATTTATACCAATATAACTGTCAGCAGAATTCCTTCTTACCTTTGTAGTTTTGCAGCTACAGATCCACCTTTCCATCCCCTTGATGTGTAAATTACACTAAATTGCAACAGTTTTTACTCTCTCTAATCCATATTGTAACAGGGCAAGGACAGCTGGCTATAGAAAAGTAGTGGGAGATATATTAGCTCCAGGCTAAACAAATCCCTGGTACCAGGATAAGTGAAATGGCAGCTGCTTCAGGTCAATTAAGACACCTGGGGCCAATTAAGAACTTTCCAGAAGGCAGGGAGAAGGCTAGCTTGATTGGGACACCTGAAGCCAATCAGGGGCTGGCTGAAACTAGTTAAAAGCCTCCCAGCCAGTCAGATGGGTGTGGATGTCAGGAGCTGTGGGAGGAAGTTGTGCTGTTGGAGAGATTGAGGAGTACACACCATATCAGGCACAAGGAAGGAGGCCCTGAGGTAAGGGTGAAGTGGCGCTTGAGGCAGTGAGAGCTGCTGTGGGGGAAGTAGCCCAGGGAATTGTACATGTAAAAGGTCAGCTACCATAGCTGGTACTATTAGGGTCCCTGGGCTGGAGCCTGGAGTAGAGGGTGGGCCCAGGCTTTCCCCCCCCCCCCACCTTTGCCCTCTGATTAATCACTGAGACTAGGAGACAACAGAGACCATGCAAGGAAGGATAACTTCTCCTCACTTCCCTCGCTGGCTTATGATGAAAATGGCTCAGTAGACTGTGACCCTTGTCTCTAGAGAGAGAAGGATTAGGTGGAGGGTCAACGTGAGCCTCTGAAGCTAGCGAAATCTGCCAGGAAATGTGGGACCCATGGAGGAAAGGACAGAGCTTTGTCACAATATGTAATTTACATCCTCTACATCCCCTGTATTTGACCCTCTGACTCACTCTCTCATCCCAGCTATGATACAAAGACATCTCCCTAGTAGAGAGGAGGCTTGGTCAGTATTTATTGATGGTATTTACTGAGTGTTTCTCTCATTGTGTATGACATAATGTTTCTTGGAAGCCCAAGTGCTTTCATAAGCTTCCTTCCCCCTCCATGGTCACAGCCTAGTGCATTGTACTGTGGGAACATCACCACTAGCTGGCTGGAGAGAATGCATTTTAATATTTTGATGAGATTACCCATGGTTCTAATGCAGCTGAGATCAATACAAGCCTCATTATAGCTTCTAAAATAAGTGAGTCCTAAAATAGCTGATAGCAGATCCAGGCTGGTTCTCTGAATTCATTATAATAGCACTTCTTGGGCCAGATCCTCAGCTGATGTAAGTCAATGTAACTCCATTGGTGCCAGAGAAACTACATCAATTTATGCCAGCTGAGGATCTGACTCTTTATGTTCACAAGGCTATTGCTAGAGTGACAGCCTCAGACTCATCTAAAGTGTTCTGATCTTGAGCAGTTACCTTGAGCACAGAGGTATCCCATGCGGGAAAGGCCTGTGGAGTTTAGTAAAGAATACACATTCTATAGAAAAGTGATTGAACCAAGCCACAGAATTCTACAGCAGGGATACGTGCTTAACATTCTGTTGGGCTGGTTTTAAAATCTACAGAGAGAGTCTCATTTGCTATTAAATTCTATAAGGCTCCATTACATTTCTCTAGCCCTCTATTAGTTTCATGCCCATTAAATTCCAGAAGGCTTTTCCAGAAGTCCAGAGGCACTGACGCTTCTCACTCTCCTTTCCTTCCAGGTCATAGGATGAATCCCTCTTTAATCCATGCACAAGACATTAGTTTACTGTCCTTTATTTTTTTTTTTTAACCTATAGCTGGGTCCCAATGAATGTTTCTGTGAGGAGGTATCCAGAAATCAACAGGGCGATGGTTATTTCTCTCTCCCGAGCAGACAAAAGTTTGTAGTGCAGGAACCGTCAGGCCCTATCCATGAGGGAAACCAGGCTGAGGCCAGCTGCAGTGAATTAGGGCATCCTCCCAATGCACTATAAGAGAGAAGTGCTCTGAGCTGTCTGCACTAGAAATTGTACAGTGCATGGGAGCCCTTTTAAGAAACTGGGCCATGGGAGCCTCTTTTGAAGCTCTTAATTTAAACTCTTCGGGCTTGTCTGCACTTACACAGGTGCAGCTGTGCCACGGCAGCGCTGAGTAAAGATACTACAAATGCCGACAGGCATAGGCGCTGACTTTTATTTTTCCCCAGGGGTACTCCACCCCTGCTCTGCCCGAGGCCCCACCCCCACTCTGCCTCCTCCCCCAAGGCCCTGCCCTCACCCCGCCTCTTCCTGCCCTCACTCTGCCCTCTCCCAAAGCCACTATTTTTTTCCAATGGGTGCTCCAGCCCTGGTGCACCCACGGAGTCGGCGCCTATGCTGACAGGAGAAATCACCAAGAGGTGGTAGCTATATTGATGGGAGAAGCCCTCCTGTCACTATAGCTCTGTCTACACTGGGAGTTTGGCCTATATAACTGTGTTGCTCAGGGGTGTGGATTTTCCATGCCCCTGAGCGACGCAGTTACACCGACATAAATCTATGGTGTAGACCAGGGCTTAGGGTCTGATCACTTTGTCTGTTGTAAACACGCCGTTCAATGTACTTCAAGGGGAGTTGTTTGCATTAATTGGGCTCTAAAAGGCCTTAGTATGACTATCAGTCTCTCACCTGGCCTGTCACAATATCATTTGGGATTAGTTCTTTGGCTCCTGTGTAAATTGCAGAGTAGGGCCCCAACTGTGCTGTCGCTTAACCTAGTGTAAATCTGGAGTAACTCAGCTGACTTCATTGGGGTTTCCCTGGATTACCATTGGTGTAATCAAAAGAAGAACTTGTACTTTGCTACCTCTAGCCTGGATAACTGCATGGCTGGACAAGGGGATAGCCTTGACAACATTAGCTAGCACAGCAAGGCCATATTATGTGGGTGCAATAGGAAGGATGGTGCAAGCAGGCTTCATCCCCACCTTGCATGCCTCATGTGATGGCCAGGTTTAGTTGCATTACTGGCATATAGAGAAGCACAGAAAGTCTCGCAATGTTCACCCTTAAGAGTACAAATTGCCCATCAGGGGATAGGGAAGAAGCAGCTGCAGGAGATGGCCAAGATGTAGCTGACTGAAGACGGTGCTGCATAAAGAAATTTGAGAAAGGACTGTGCCTTTGGAGACAGTCTTTCCTTGGTTGTCCCCTAGGGTGAGTTGTCTGCTCCTCCCCAAGCTCAGTGCTGTGGCTATGTGCCACAATATAACCCTTCCTTGGTATGTGGAATGCATAGTCCTATTCTCCATAGATGTCACTGGCTCCTAGTTCATTTTCAGGTGCAAATCAAAGCATTCATTCTGATCAATAAATTCCTTCAGGATGTAGGTCCTGCCTGTCAGAGTCACTCTCTACACACCGTCTCAACAACCGAGATTAGTGGGGCCCTCCTGTTGCCAATACTTTCAACTGAACTGTAGGCACTAGGTATTAGCAGTGGAGAGCCCTTGACGCCAGAGTTTGCATCCCCTGCTGGGCTGATGGAGTCTGAGTCTGCTGACTTTTGGGACATGCTCCCAGGGTCACCTGTAACCTCTGGAGTTTTTGAAAGGTGAATGTGGGTTGAGTGGAAGTCATTACATTAGTGACTCTTTGACCTTTGCCAAATGATTTGAAAAGGTAATATTCGGACTGATGCCCAGACTCTTTGCGAACAAAGAAATAATTCTCCTAGGAGCACACAAGTCTATAGCCAGGAGACAGCCTGGGTTATTAGAATCTAGTAATGTGAGGGAAACGGATATCTGGACGTTTGCCTGCTTCATTCAGAGGCAGCCACTCCAGCAGAGCTGGTTCATCCTGTTCTGGCTGATAGCATGCAACTTCTGTGCTTTTAAAGGAAGGAGCAAATGCTGCCAAGAGACTCCAGTAATCTGATGGTGTCTCCAAAAGCTATCATTTCAATTACATTGTTTGGATTTGAGCATTAATGGACAAGGCACTGGTGCAGTCACAAATGCAATTATAAATAGCGCTCCTCC